>NC_089227.1:10145925-10800425 GCF_963924675.1 Phocoena phocoena
TCCTGGAGAACTGCCCAGAGCAGCTTTTCCAGTTGCTTTTCCAGAACTGTTTCAGGCTCAGCCCCTTACCTCAGCAAAATGACCAGATCTGCATCACAGGACAACTTTTCAAGCCCATGATTACCCTCGGTCCGAATGTAATGGATTTTCTCCCTAGAATAATGTGGGAAGGAAAATAAGAATTACACACCGATGCATAAGTTAAGGAATGAACCCCATTCTGATCCCCCTTTCTCTTCCAATAGGGCTGAACAGTGATGTTCTAATGTCCAGAGTATTTCGAGGTATTTAAGTTCATATTGCAGGTTCCCATGATGCTCTCCAAGGGATCACCTTTCCTCAGACTCACACGGGGACAGAAGCCAAGGAGCACAACACAGGTAGGTCCTCAGAGAGCCACACAGTTGGGAGTGGAGCTGGGGTGGACTGTTGTGGGTTCACGGCATCTTGGAAGCCATGGGAAGAAAGAGTGACGAGGAGTCTCCTGAGAAACCTTATGCCTGATGGAAAATGAATGAACTCCACACTCAGTCCAGAGAGGGTCTGGCCCCAGAATACAAGAGAGTCTTCCAGGTCAATCTGAGTATAGGCATCAATTTCTCTCTGTTTAATTACAACTCATGCATTCTGACTTTTTCACAACCTCCAACTCCAACCTGGCAAAATGATTCCAGTAAGTCTATGGATAAATAGCGTTTCTTTTGATCAAATGAACTTTGTAATGTGCTTCTCTGACATTCAGATATTCAAAGATTACAAACACTATGGCCAAGAATCATTCCCTTGTAGGTATGCTTCAAAGAAGTTAAAAGTTTTTCCCTTTCCTTGAAGAGATGCAGCAGAAATCTGAGAAGACTTAAGGATTGATTTTTTTTTAATATTTCACTTTTTTCTTTTTTTGTTTAAATTTTTGAGATGATTTTAGAGTCACATGTACTTGTAAGAAATTAATAAAGAGTGGTCTAGTATACCGTTTAATCAGTTTCCTCTAATGAAAGATTAAAAATAAATCTATTAATAAAAATACTATAGATACAACTTTTTTCTCTCTCTGATTATAGTAATGTGGATCCCAATCTTCATCATAACTTGCATATTTTCAGGTAAAAATATAATGAACTTGACATTCTGGTGTGGGTATTTTTAAGAAGACAAGAGAAACTTTTTGGCTTCTACAAAGATACACAAAATGGGAGTAAACAGAGAAATGCACTGTGGTCCAACCTGAAGTTATGGGTAGAGCACTGCTGCAGTAAATGCTATTTCCAAAACCTGTGGGTGATCATAGTGGCTCCTCTGACCAGGGACTTGGAAACTGGAGCAGACCTGTCCACACATCATCTTTCAGGGAGGAGGTGGAAGCCCGGCCAAGGGTACAAGCACCAAGCCTCCTCCACCAGCTGCTTCTCCCTCCACGTCCCTGTGCCCTTGACTCCGTGTGCCTGAGCACTGTCCTCCAATCCTGACAGCATCTCACAGCCCTCTTGTTTGGAGGATTCTCGTGGACCCTGTTCCTCTGGTTTACCAACTGCAGCCCCATGAAGGACCCTCAAATTGATGTATTCCCCCAGTGGCAATGTCCCTGGGGCAGGTCACCCTGCTGCCCCAAGGGACCCGCATCTGGGCAAGCCCCTGGTCTCCCTGCCTGGGGAAAAAGGGAGAGAACATTCTAGGGGGTCACTCTTTATTCCCTGGGCTCCTGGGGAAACAAAGTCCAAAGAGAGTCAAGTCCATGAGGGTAGGAGAGCACCCTTCCCAGCCACGGGAAGTGGTGCCCCCTGTAGTGGTTCTATCATCACCCTACCTACTCATACCACATACACGTATCAGAAAGCCAAGCAGAGTTTTCTGAGCGTTTCGGTTGCTCTTCACAGGACATTACACCCTCTGTCATGTATGTGAAAATCTCATGCAGACCTAGTGTTCTGAGGGGCCTCCAAATGTCCCTGGGTCCAGACCAAAGGCACTGAGACCTGGGGGAGATCTCTGGGGGTGAGAATGCCAACCGCCTCTCCTACACGCATCCCATCAGGAAAACTCCAGTGTAAAGCTCCCCTCAGAGCCCAGGTCAATAGAGCCACCTGCCTCCTTGACATCCTGATATCTTTATTTGTGGCCTCAAAGACCTTAAAACTCAATATCCACAAGGAAATCCTTGCCATCCTTCCATCACTATCACTCAATTCTGATCATGTCCTTCATGGCCCATAATACAATCCATAGCTCTATATTTGGCTTTAAAAAAAGTCACACTTGTCTATCATCCGTCTTCCCCAATAGATAGTAAGTCCCATGAGAGTAGGACCGATGTCTGTTTGGCTTAGATACTGGGTACACAGCCCTCGCACAATCCTGATTCAGAATAGCCGCTCAATAAAAGCACTAGTTGAAGGAAAGAGAGAATGAATGAGGATGGCTACCATGACCCTGAAACTTAACAGATGTCATTAACCCCTGGGTTTTATGCCTCCGTCTTCCCTCTCCCCATGCGGTTTCCTTATGCTTCACTACTTCTACTGAACACAGTTTTCTGAGAACTCATCCTCCACTCTCTAACCCAATGACTGGCTTTGCAAACCCAAGACAGTGGATCCATGGCTCCTGGAGAATAGCAGTGACCATGGGGTCATGGTCCCCATGTGGGAACCACAGAGGAAGCAGTAAGTTCTTCCTCTGGGCAGAGTCATGGGGAGAGGAGGTTTTCCTTTCAACTACTGGATCTTTAAAGTCAAGCTGACTCACCCTCACACCACATCTAGGCACAGGCAGAGGCCTAGTCATAGGCCCAGTGCCCTGTTTCATGACCTCTTAAGTCAGTTTCTGATGTCACTGTGGGCTTTCTGTTTTTGATGAGCTCCTTGGGTTTTCAACCTGGGGTCTACAGGTCCTTTAGGATCTGTTAACTCTTTGAAATTATATGCAAAGATTTATGTTCATATATGGAGGAGAGTCTATAAGAGCTTTCATCAGACTCTCAAAGGAGTCCTTAACCTTAAAAAGGTTATTAGTTTTTACATTAATTTCCAATTTTTTTCCAGTTCCAATATTCCCTAATTCCAAGTCACCCACAACTGGAAAATCATAATTGTACAATTCCACACTGCAAACCATCCCCCCCACACCCCGGAGGTTTCTTAGATTCTGTTATAACGTGATACTACACAAGGGTGCTGAAATTGTTTACTTCCCTTCAGAAACAAATTCCACTCTTCTACACAGGGGATTAATTTGATTACTTTAAAAATGATTTAAACAGGACTCTAGGGCCTTTTGGGGGCTCACATTTCTCCCCAAAGTAAGCAGTGAACTCCTTATTTAGTGGCAGAATCTGTAACGTAGAAATGTTCAAGAGCAGTGATGTGTCAGAAAGTTTTCAGGTAGTACAACACCTCTGAAAATCCCTTGGAAATTCCCTTAAATTATTATGTACCGTGAGCCAGAGAGCAGCCCATGAATGGACTGAGTATGGCCCTGCCTTCCGTGACACAGTAATAAAACTTGGGCAGAGTTGGACACAAGTGGAAGTGATAATCAGTCAAGCTAAAGTCCCCTTGTTCACTCAAAAAGTAAACAGTGTTTCCTGTCTTCAAAGTAGAGGAACCAGGCTCTGAGGCAAGAGTGGTTCAAAGACCAAGAAGATATAGACCCTGCCCTAAGACACTTCCAGTGTCGTAGGAAGACATTAGTACATGGTAGAATACAAGGGATAATGGAAAAATATCTTAGAGGTACAAAACCAAATGCTATTAAATCAAAGCAAAAGAACTACTGAAGTCTGCCTAGATCACCGAGACTTTGCGTTTGACTTGAGCCTTTAAGATGGGTTGAAATGCCTTTAAGAGAGAAGCCATTCCAGGAAGGGTGTGGGTAGGAGAGGGCACAGGCTGTTTGACGGAGGTGGAAGACACCAGAAGGAAGTAAATACGAGCACAGGACAGTGGAGAGTTAGATTAGAGCCAGTCTTAGGAGACTATGGAAATTGTGCTTAGAAATCTTGACTTTATCACATACCTAACAGGAGCCATGGGAAGTTTTTGTTTGGGGGCATTATTTGGTTGGTATTGAGTAATGAAATTGAAAGTATTTGTCAATGAATTTTGAAATCCTGGAGAGAAAAGCTGTAGAAGTGTCTTAACATAGTTCATCTAGTTCTTCAATTGCAATGAATTCCACTCTTACGAGAGGGTTTCCATCTTTCCTTAGCACGAGCTCTGATGTAAGAAAGGTTCCATCGAAACCAGTTCCTTTTTGGAGAGGGAGCTCGTAGTTTCATAAGGAAGTGAACAAAGAATTCCACCCCCCCACCCCAAAAACCCCATGTAAATAAGCCAATTTTATTAGTTGGTGCATTTTTCACAAGTTCTCAAACTAGGCTCAGATTCCACCTCCCTCCCCCTCCATGAAACTAAGGTCTTATACTAATGGGTAGGCAGGAAAACCTGCAGTAGATCTATATAAATGGCCTCTTTCATGCGGCCTCAAAACCTCATGAGGTGGGCAGGAGTCCCTGAGTCACAAATCTGGCCTAAACTGCTCAGTGGACTGGCTAGGGTGGGCAGAGCAGGGGTTAGAAGAAAGGCAGGGCTGACCAGAGGCCCTGCGGGGGTGAGGGCCAGCGGCCGGGTCTGGGACAGGATGCCAGCCGGCCCCCTTACTCACAATGAGGTTAGTATCACATGCCCATCTCTGCCCTCCTCCTGCTATTGTGGGGTGTACTTCCTCAAGGACTAAATTCCAGAGAGGGTCCTTAGCTGCTCTGAGGTCCCCCGAAAGACAGTCTGAGAGCCACTGTGGTGGCCAGCCCTGAGGATACTCCACAGGAAGCTTTTTTCAAGGGTGTGGGTGACATGGGTTATAAGGAGGTAATGCTGTTTATAGTAGAGCGATAGGGAGTATCTTCTTAAGAGATCCCTCCCAAGTTCGGGAGAGAGATGATGAGAATCCAAACCTAGGCCATGGCAGGGAGAAGAGAAAAGAAGGGCTGGAAGCAAGTGAGGAGATAAATGTTTAGATGCGAAGCTGAAGAAAGAGGGCGGAATTGAGATGATGGGCATTTGGGAGGATGGAGGTTCTAGTTTGCGCAGAGTAAAACCACAGGGAAAAGAAGTGTCAGTGGGGGTGGTGATGGAGGAGAAAAGAACAGTGAGTGATCCATCCTGGCATGACTAGCAAAGAGGTTATTTTTAGGTGTTGGTGACTCATCGAGGAGGTCAAAGTAGAGGATTATAGTTGTCAGCCAGATTGAAAAGACCACCGGATGGGAGGTGAGGAGTTAGGGGCAGTCACTGGCTGCATCTCTGCCCGCCTTGCCTGGTCCTTTATACACATACCCAGTGAAGCATCTTAATGGTGCCCACATTGTGACCCTGTCTCAATGATTGAGGAGGCTGAGGGTAGAGGATTAAATGACATGCCCCCATCACTGGTCCCTAAGTGCTGGAGCAAGTATTCAAACTCTGAGTGGACACACTTAACCACTGTTCATCTCCAGCTTTTGAAATGCTGGGTAGTAAACTGAAGGAGAGATATGCTTGAATATCTTGGTGAGAAAGTGGGATTTAAGTTCAGAGGATATTTTCTCTTTTCATCACCTTGGGTGGCTTTCCCTTCCAAATAAAGTGATTCAGAGTTTCAGAGACACTCATTCAGAAATGACCGTAATGGACATTAGGATTTAAGGTGTTAGAACACATGTGATACTTTTTGTTCGCTGGTTTAGTTTTGAATATAGTCATCTAATATCTGGTGCACCATCAGACAATTATATTCTTAAAACAAAAATCATTTATATGGTGCTTTACATAAATAATTTTTTGATGAAAACTATTTTGCTCCCTTTCCATGCTTCTCTCCAAATCGATGGAAATCATTTTAGCATCGTAAGAATAATAGGTAATCTGGCACGATAACTATCTCTGATTGCAACACTTTAGAGAACATTAGAAACCCCTGGATCCTTCATTTTAAATATTCAGGTTATAATTTAAGTGAATGAATAAAACACATCTTAAGTGTCTGCCCTCTCTCCACAGAGGCTGCCCCACCTGGAAAACCAGCAGGAGAGACCTGTAGGTAGAGGGTGGTAGACAGGCCCCTACCTGAGTGTGTGGTTTCTCGCCAAAGTTGGCTGACGCTCTTGCAGCATTTCAAAAATGTTTGGCTGGCGAAGAAATGCCACAATCTTGTCATTATATGCTGAAACAGACAAAAGCACAAGTTGTGGTTGAGTCTTCAGCCCAGAGATAATTTTGCTCATGTTTGGAAAATGGCAACTAGATACCAGGATTTAATGGAGGAATTGAAAAGGCAGGGAGCAAACTCATCAAAAAATGTAAGCTCTTGAGGGCTTTTTCTGTGACATAATGGTATGAGTATTTTTAAAAGATCAAACCCAAAGTGAACCAGATCTAAGTTAATTATCTTTAATATTCTAGGAACTTAACTGGGTTGTTAACTCATCCCCTTGTGAACAGACGGAGAATAAAATAGGTCTTCCAGGAGGAGAGTACTACTCTGTTCTTTCTGACTTCTCTTGTCATTTTGCCACAGGTATTATGGCAAAAGATTCTTTATGAGTTCAAAGAAATCCTTTTTGAGCACTTGCACTTATGACTTTGGCCATCCGTTGATTTCCCAATGGTGATAATGAAAACATCCGAATCCATTTAGACTCTCTCACCTCATTTCCCTTGATACAAGTGGCATGTGTTTTGGAAAGAGGTAGCTGAGGTTAGGAATGGAGACTGTGCCAGTTTATCCCCATACATGCATGGGAAGAGAGGTCTAAAGTAAAAAGTGCACCTAAAAGCAACAAAAGCCGTCACCTCATTTAAACTATGCTCTCCTGGGACCCAGCTAACAAATCACTGAATGGAATAAACAAGGCGGGGGGGGGGGGGGGCGGGGGAGGGGAATGACGGTCTGGAAGAGACGGGAGGGAAGAGAGGGAAGGGAAGAGAGAAGGACAAAATGAGGAGGAAGGGAGAGGGAAAAGGGGCAAGTGGGGGGATGGGAACAAAGGATAGGGGTGTGGACTATACCATACGAGAGGAAAAAGAAAACACAGAACCCTGAATATTAAAGGAGTCACGATAAGAAACACAAAGCTATCCAGGGGTTCACAAAGCGTGATACATACCCAGTGGCAGTGACTCATGTTGATGTTGGCTTCGAATAGCAGCTACTAGGCTGTGTCCTGGCCTGGCCAGTAGAGAGGCTCCTCTGTTTCTAGAGACTTCTGAGGCCTAATTGCAAAATAAAATTGTTAGCGTTAGAAATCTCAGCCATTTCGGATGAGCTTTGGAAACTAATTTTTCAAAACGAGGGGTAAAAAGGCCCTGACATCACCTAAATTAAAGAAGCAATGAAGTTATAATCCTCAAAGTGATGGAAAATAAGCAAGTTTAAAAAAAATGACTCAGTAGAATGGTCATTAATACATTAATACACCGAATAGAGCATTATTCACTCCCGTTTACAAATGGGGAATCTGAGGATCAGAGCAAATTAAGTCCTTCCAAAACTTTCAAGTGTAAGAGATAGAACCAGGATACTTACTGATGACTGACTGCAGAGAATTTTTTTTACTTCCCCATACTACTAGCCTGCATCCAATGTCTTGGTTTGGGTTGGACATTTTGACATAACTTCATGGAATATGGAATTTGCTTAGCTTAAAACTGATACTTGTGATGATTAACTTTAATTTAGCTTGACTTAAAATTTATATAAATTCCCTAGGTTCTAGAGCAGGACAATGAATTTCTACCATGCTTCCATACATATTTTGCTCCTTAAAGGACCCTTGCAGGGTAAGCTGTTTAAACCAAGGCACCACAATGGAGATTTTCCACATTGGAGTACATTCACCAGATATACTGGGTTTGGTGTAGGTTATGACTCATTCTATGATATTTGGCAAAGTAGCCAAAACAGACTTTAAAATATTTAAGAATTTTGAAGATGACATTGTAAGATACTCATAAAGGGCTCAAACATCCAGACAGAAAAAGGAAAGAAAATTCTGAGACCAGAATTCACTCACACAGAATTCAGGAGAGGTGATGAGCTCCTATGCTCCAAACCCCAGAAAGGGGGTCCGGGTCAGTCTCAAAGTGGTCACTTAAGACTAGGCCACATGTGATATTGCAGATGACAAAGTAGGGCAGATTACTTAGGGTTTCCTAATTACAGAAATGGTAATTGCTGGTTTTCCTTTAGGTCCTACTTTCATGTCTCACGCAGACAAGAATCATATCCTTCGTACGAGATGTGCTACCAGTTCGCTATCTGTATGCGACAGTCTTTGAACTGCTCTTCTGGAATTAGTAGGGATACAGATCCATCCTTTTCCTCTCCAGATCCTTCTCTTTGCCCACGGCTCACTTGAGGGACAAGGGAATAGATTTTGTGCCACTCTGGGTGACTTCTCACTTTGATGCCATTAGCACCCAGCTCTGTTCAGTGGGTGTAGACAGCCACCGAGATTTAGACGCCAGCGCTTCTGTAACAGCACTTTCTGGTTATATGGTTATAATGCAAAGTGATGAAAGAAAGGTTTGCTGATGGCTTACATGCAATAGTGAGTCTCATATTTCTTTTTTCTCCATGAATTAATAACTACATAAAGGCTCTCCGGGACTGAAATATCTCTTTTCCTTCAAGGGAAATGTGTCAGTCCGCCTTAATGTGCGTTTAAAATATTTTTTGATGCTGTAAAGACAGGAATCTCAAAAAACCCTCAGTTGAAGATTATCCAAGTGATGAATTACAGAGAGAAATTGGGGAAGCAGATAGATTTGAGAGCGGAACTCAAGAAGACTTGGCTGTGCACTGAACCTGGGTGATGCCTGCAGTCACACCCCGAGCAAAAGTGGCTAATTGTCAGTAGTTGTCTGGCTTTGAAACAGGAAGAGGCTCACTTCTCTTCCTAGGGGGTCATAGGGAATTCAGGTGTTGCAGATATACCTTAGGGAAAACTGGTGCCTACTTGTGAGGTCACCTACGTACTGGCAAAACTAAGCCAGATCGAAAGACTTCAGAAACAGAGGAAGGTCAGCTACTTTGAAGGCTGAGGGATATGCCACGAGTGAGATGGAGGAAACAACACAGGGTAGCGGTGGGGTTTCTGGGGTCCGCGAGCCATGGAAACAACGGCCAAGAATAGAGGAGGTGATTGTGAAGTGGTACTGGATGGCTTACAGGGGAGAGAACCTGAGAATGGGAGGGCTGAACAGAAACGTGCTTCTCCAGCCAGGGGCCAGGAATTTACAGGGATGGAGACAATTCATGTAGGGCTAAGGAAGGCTCTAATATTCTAAGATTAGGTAGAACTTGGTATGTACTAGGATCTTTGTGGCCCAGAAGTGGTACTAAATGCTCCATCTCGAGGGATGTCTGACATCAACTGAGTGACTGATTTGGATCTCACTGCGGACATGATGCTAACATTTGCTTTCCTAACTACTGAAAATACCTAGAAGAATGGAATTTCTATTTAAAACCAAGATGATATGACTCACTGAATTCCCTAGAATTTCACACTTTTTGTCTCACTGAGGTTTTCAGGCAGGGCTGTGTGTGTGGGTGAGAGGGTGAGAGAGAGACAGAGAGAAGAGAGCCCCATGTGACTACTTTTAAGATTTCTTTCCCTTTTGAAGTTGAGATAGCTTTAATCATAATTGCAAATGTGCAAACTTCAAACACTTAGCTCTCCAGACAACACAAAATAGATATGCTCAGAAAACAGTTTTCAGTGACTGGTAAACAAGCTTCTTTTCTGTGTTGCAACTTGGAAATGTAAATTGGCGGTTTTAAAAAAATCTGTGATTGCAAATTGTTAGGTTTTAGGCTGAATTTGGGTTAATAATCAGCTAATGCTCTCTTGAAAACACTGGAGACCTGATAATAAAAAATAGCAAGTTCAGGGGAAAAGCCCAAGTGATGAATTTACGTTCAGCTCTAGATTCCTTTTGTGCTCTAAAAATGGATCATTAACAAAGTCTGGAAAGAAAAGAGAGACCTATGTTTGAGTTTTTCAACATATTTATAATAGCGAAAACTGGGTGATAAACATAATGTCCAGAGAAAGGCTTGAGTCAAATTATGGCAGATCCATATGATAAAGTATAGCAGAATTTTAACGGCATAGAAACTATCTACAATGTACTATAATGGTAAAGGAAGATACAGACCCATAGACAGTATGATTCAATTTTTTACTTCTATGTTCACCAGGAATTGTCTCCAGATGGGGGGGACTGTACCTGCCTTTTAACTTCTTTTCCATCTGTGCTTGCATTTTCTACACTCATTATACACCGTTTATAATTCAGAAGTGTATTTTCACAGGCGTCCGAATTTTACAAACTTCCAAACAAACCTGTAATCAAGTACAGGTTACATGGAATCAAGAGGAAAACTACCGATTTTAAAACACAGTGCAAAAGTTACCCTCCCCAAAGGGCGGCTTCCTGCATGATGGCCTCTGTCATCAGAGGTGATGCAATGACTTTTGTCACAAGAGCAGTTCACTGCAAAGAATGACTCACGGTGACTTCTGCTTTGAGAGTGAAAAGTCAATTTTCTTGCCTGCCAGACTCCTGCCCTTTCCTTGAGGCGTTAAGCGTTTTTATATGTACCCTCCCAGAGATCTTCTATCACTAATGACTTTCTAACCTGACCAAGATAAGGTGGTGAAAGAAATTAACATTACGAGTTCTGTTATCCTTCCTTATTAATGTTAATTTATACTGCAAACTGCAGTATAAACAAGACAAAATTTGACCTTCCGTGATTTCCTTACTGATAGAGAGATGGGATCCAATATTTTTGGCCCTATGTGCCCCTTCCATTTATCTATGTCCAATTCCATTTGGACACTATGGAAGAAACCAAGCCTGTTTCGTTGGTACTTAAACAGATGTGCCACTGTATTAAAATGCATGTTAGGGCTTCCCTGGTGGCGCAGTGGTTGAGAGTCTGCCTGCCGATGCAGGGGACACGGGTTCGTGCCCCGGTCCGGGAAGACCCCACATGCCGTGGAGCGGCTGGGCCCGTGAGCCGTGGCCGCTGAGCCTGCGTGTCCGGAGCCTCTGCTCCGCAACGGGAGAGGCCACGGCAGTGAGAGGCCCGTGTGCCGCAAAAAAAAAAAGCATGTTAAAGTGTCAAATAATGATCTTTTTATGCATAAAATCATATATTCCTGACAACTGCTTTCAGGAAACGGCCTGAACAATTTTCAGGTGAGGTAAAGGCAAATTCAAAAGATGTTGAGCAGTGTCTCTATTAATAACCTATTGTTGGGGCTTTAAGGGAAATTTTTACCATTAAGGATCTTGAATATAGAAACTGATTTTTTTTTTGGCCTCGCCACACGGCATGTCGGGGTCCTAGCTCCCCGACCAGGGATGGAGCCCACGACCCCTGCAGTGGAAGCGCGGAGTCCCAACCGCTGGACCTCCAGGGAAGTCCCTAGACACTGATTTTAATTCCATCCTTAAATGCAATGGATAAAAAAGATCAACCCCTGGGCAACACTCAAAAAATGGCTCCCAAAGGTGAACAGAAGAAAAAACTGGTTCCTAAAGCTGAGGTCTAAGAAACATCTATAGTGAATTCCCCATTGCCCATGAGAGGTAACACAGAAAAATCGCAGATTATGGAAATAGTTCACTGATATTCCCGAGTCTCATATTTCCATCTGCTTAGCTGTCATTTCTAATCGGCTCTCCTGCTGTTTCCATACTCATCAGCAACCTACCTAAAGGCACACCTACCAGCCTCCCCGCCTGGCTTTCCTGCTCATCTTACCTGTGAGCTGTTTTTGGGACTGCGAGTCAAGCTTCACAGACTCTAAGAACCACAGAGCTGGAAGGGGCTTTAGTGGCCATACAGTCCCCTTGTTTCCAAATGCAGACGGGGAAACTGAGGCCCCGGAAAGGGAAGGAAGGTGCAATGGCACACAGCACCTCTGCGGAGAAGCCACAGCTGGGACTCCCATCTGCTAACCCAAGTCCCAGGTACCCCTCCTCCACAGCCCTCGACTTCCCTGAGGTTTTGCTCTCTCTTCGTCACCCCAGCTTAGGGCCTCATCACCTTCTACCTGGTCTGGGGCAGTGGCCTCTCATGACCTTTCTCTCTCAAATCTCTCTGTGCCACAATTCTGCCTCTTCTTGGCCGTCACTGTCTTCTTTAAAAATGAGTTTACACTGGACCGGGAGTTGGGAAATCTGGACTTTGGTCCTGAACTCCCTGGGTGACTTGAGTTCTTGATATTTCAGTGGACTTGACTGTGAAATACGATTCTTAACTGGAGTGGAATTACCATCTGGGAGTGTTTGGAGATGCTCAGGGCTATTTTGTTTTGTTTTTGTTGTCATAGTAACCGGTGAGACGGGGACATTCCTGAAACTTAATGGATGGGACCAGGAGAAAAGATCCTGCAATGGCAAGGGATGCTTCCACGCATCCGAGAGCTGTCATCCCAAATTGTCAATTGTCTTCTCCTTTGGAGAAGCAATGGGTGAACTGATCTCTAAAAGCCCATTTTTACATATAAATCATCATATTATTCTTCTCAAATTCATTCAATGGACTCATAAAAAAGCCCCAGCTCTTCCATGTGGCATTCAAAGCTTCCCAAAATTCAAGACAAAAACCAAGTGGAAACTTACTATTCTGGTCACAGTGAACTATTTACTCCTCGTCTTTCTGCAGACCTTTCTCAAACCCACCTCGGCACTGACGCTTGTGCTGTGCTCTCTGTGGGGCCGTCCTTCCTCTGTCTTTGTACTTAGCTAGGTTTTACCGATTTTTCTAGGTCTAGGTCAAGTACCTTCTTTTAAAAGATACTTTTCCTTGGCCTCTTTTGAACTGTGGCATCTGTCCTAACGTCTCTCTTGGCACTCAATCGTATTCTAATTTCTCCTGTTACCTAACTCTGTGTGTGTTTTTGGCCTGGCTTCAGAAATAGAATACAAATTTCTCCAGGACAGGGATCGTATCTCATACATCTTTGCATTTCACAGTGCTCAGGGCAGACCATGCACTTAATCAATGTTTGGGGCACAGCAAACACAATTAACATTTCTGCCACACCCCTCTCTCTATTTTTATACCCAGGTCCTCCTGACTCCTCAGTCCCTAGGCTGTGCGTTCTCACAGTAAGAGGAACCAGGTATTTGTTTTCACAGAGGCTGGGTCTCTGTTTTCTCTGGTGCGCTGCCTCTGGGTCAGATATCCTCTGCCTCCCAGCTTCTCTCTTGGTTGCTTTCTTGGTTTTCCCTTGTGTCAGTGAAAAGCTGCCGGCAGAGAGAGGTTGGGCAGAGGGATGAGAGGGGTTTAAAAACCTGACGGACAGTCAGTTGGAGATTGAATGAATTAGGAGGCAACCAGATGGCTGATGCACACTGACTCCCTTTTGTCATTATGTGTTAGACTTTCTTGGCTTGATTCAGATGCCATTTTGTCATTAATACTGATATTCAACGTGACTGTGTTTGGGCTCGTCAATCACATCAAATAAACGTTTTGGAACAGGGAATGCAAGCAATGCTCACGGTCTTAATCGTTCTTTCAACAGGAAGGCTCTCATATTTACATTTTCGGGTTAATTTCGTATATGTGTAACAGATCTATATGTTTAGGGTTTTCATTGAGCGACTGACTTTTAAAAAAAATGAACCGTGGCGAATCTGTCTGCGGTACTGAGCTTCTTTTATCTTATGCAGTTACTCTATGTTAACACTGAAATTACCTTAATAATATTAAAGAGCTTGGACATTTTAAATACATTAAAATGGCATATTTCAAGTTGACGCAGAATTTTGAATTTATCCGTGATCATACCAAGACAATACATCTTGAAATTTCTGATGGGTTATAAAAGGGAGGGGGACTATACGTGCTGAGCTGACAAGTGGAGGCCTGGCTTTCTGTAGCCTGTGGACGTGTCTGCCGCTGAGTGCCTGGTATCTGAAGCGTCCTGAAACCCACAAAACCCTTGGGGAGATATAATACTCCCTTCTGCATGGTCACATACATATTTTATGTATATGCAGAAAGAGTTAACATGCTTTCAGAGGCATCCTAAAACAATGATATTTAAGATGACTCCATGAAATAAAAGTTCAATTTATCACACTGGCCTTAAACCATGAGTACCCTTGGTTGGAAATAGTTACGTTTCTCAGTGTATACAGATGAGTCCCCCGAAAAACCAGTAAAGATTTTCTTTTTGTACACTAAGCTTTCATTAAAACAACAAGCTCTTCCCCTGAGACTCATGTTTATTCCCTGGAGGCTGTCAGGTAGATGGTTATTTTCTGTTTCTCCAGAGACGTCCACTGTGGCTCTCCCTGGAATGACTCTCTGTGGGACCGTATAGATATATTTCTTTGCTTCCTATACCACTTTCTTCATTTTTTAACCTCATGGTAATCTAACTCTACAAGCTGCTTCATGGGAAATGGTTTTCAGAGCCCACACCTCCTGAGATCCTGGTGGTTTGTATGAAAAGAAGGTGTAGCTACTCGGGAAATGTCAGTGAGGACATAAAGGGATTTGCTCATTTTAATATCAAGAGCTGATTAGCGATAGAAGAGAGCTACGTTTTGAATTTTGATTTGAGAAAGGAGAACAGGAAAGGGTATGGGATATAGAAACAGGAATTCAGAAAGGCAAGGAACCTGATGTTTAAGAAAGGGGGCAGCCTTTTAGGTTGCTACGTAATATTGAGCAGTGTTCCCTGTGTTATAGGAAAAGAATTTGAAAAAGAATAGATACATGTATATGTATAACTGAATCACTTTGCTATACACCTGAAACTAACACAACATTGTTAATCAACTATACTCCATATAAAATAAAAAGTTAAAAAAAAAAAAGAAAGGGGGCAGCCTTTCACGGCCCAGTAGAAGATAACCATGTCGAGTGAAAGAAAATATAAATCAGGGAAGAGCAGATGGTAGGGTGGGAACAGAGTATTCATGTGGCCCAGTTGATTCCCCCAGTTTTCAGTCCAGGAATGCATTACTGAAGTCTTTTCCAGGATCCAGGGAGAGGTAGAAGTTTAAATGCAGTCATACGCTTCCACGGTCTTTTAAGAATTTACATGTGACCAGTGGGCCTGAGGAAGCACCTCTCCAGTCATAAGTGTAGGATGCATTTTCAGTCTCCTTTAAACTAGATCAATTTTTCAGTAGCGTGATTGTGTAGGACAAAAGGGGAGGCAGAAGGAAGGCAATCTGAAGATGGGTCTAGGGCACAAAGTGGGTGCCCCGAGTCCTCATCCACTCTGCTAAAGAACATACGGATATGGCTCAGCTCCTGGAGGAACAGACAACCCTAGATCCTGGCTCCACCAGCAGAGGCAGAGTCTATGGTCCTGTGAACGGTGGGGCAGGGGGAGAGGGGTTTACCTCTCCAGCGCTGTAACTTCGGAGTCTCTGGAGGTGCTGTCGATGTGTCAGATGGTTGGGAAGACGCCCATTCTGAAGAGGGATTCGGGGGTCAATGAAAGTGGTAGCTCGACTGTTGTGGTCCACGAAGAAAGACTATGGACAGACCAGGAAAGAGCACATGCATGAGAACCAGCCAAATGAAGCCAGTGATACCTGGGAGCACTCCAGGGCTCAGTCATCATGTTTACGTGTGTCTCTCCTTTTCATCTACTCAAAACTAGATGGAAGATGTGCCTCTGCTTCTGCTTGCTCAGCAGTTCCAAGAAGCAACGCCAGTCGCTGAGAATCACTTTACACGGTGGAGTCACGGAACAGTGAGCATAACACCTTACCTATCATGGGAAATAAGAGAAATGGAGCCTTTCATGGATAAAAGTCATTCTAGTAATCAATCATGTGTAAAGCATTTTGCTTATTTTTTAAATAAATGCTCTTCTTTTTGGTTATAGGATTAGCATAGTCTCACGGAGAAAAAAACTTGAAAAGGATAAAAACGTGGGAAGAAGGTAGCTAAAACCATCCCAAAGATTACAATCTAGAGGTAATCACCGAAATATTTTGGTGCATGTTTTCCATTTCTCTCTTCCTATGCAAATATACAAATATATACATACCTTCCCACATCAGCACCTACAATTTTGTTGTAAGATTTTTTCACCTATTATTTTATGAGCCTTTTCCTATGTTATTAAGTATTCTTTTAACACAGAATTTTATTGATTATATGGTGTTCAGTTTGATGAATGCATAATAATTAATTTCAGTACCCTCTATCATTGGACACTTGACTTTTTACTGTTTTATAATAATGCTTCAATAAACACTCTTGTGTATAAATCTTTGTGGCATGTCTGATTAGTGTATAAGTTCCAATATATGACAAAAGTCATTCTTTAAAACTAAAATTAGTTACCTTTCACAAAAGAGAAAATTAATACTTATTTTTTTTTCTTTTACAAAACCTTCTGTACTAGAAAATAAACTTTCAAATACTCTCTTCTGAGCAAAGTGTAATATTTGGTAACGACATCTGCCTTAAATGACCTCAACCAGTGCTTGTTTTAGACATGTTCAGGTGTCACCTGACAGAAGTAGGCCAAGAAATATTATACAGATTTAGAAATTATTCTTGGGGAATATGAGCTTATGATTTAAAGTACTGTAAACAAGACTCATTGTAAACGAATCTTTTTAAAAGCTTTATAAAATGTCATACAGGAAGCGGGTTTCATTAGGGAGATCAAAAATACTCACAGATACTAATCATGTGAATTAGTATCTGTGCCTGGTAATAAAATTTCCCAGAACAGCTTCCCACACAGAGCCAAAAAAGAGCTGTATGTCCAACAACATAGAGGGGACTGAAATGATGTCCCCTGAAACACCGTGTTAGATGCTCAAAAAATGATGCCAGTGATATAAAAAAAAATACAAGAATCTGAATAAGAATGAAATGTGAGTGGGAAAAAACCCAACATTTATCAACATGTTTACATGAGATTTTAAACACGCAAGTATAAGCTAAATTAGTGTATAGTAAAAGGAGACATTATTCAACTATATGTCAAAGTTTATAAATTAAAGTTAAATGGGTTCCTTATATATATGTATATGTGGTAATTTTTTAGTATAAATTCCTAAAAGTTGAGTTAATTACTAGGTTAAAAGTTAGGATAACATTTATGTTTATTGATCCATATTAACAAACTACCTTCACAAGAGCTGTACATATTTGTCGTCTTACCAAAAGTCCATGAACCCTTTTCACGGACTTTGCCAGTGCTGAGTATTGGAAAGAACTCTTAGAAATGTTGAATGGTAAATCATGATGAATTATAAGGGAAGCCAAACATTTCCTCCTAAGTTTATTTGTCAATTTCTTCATTGGAGTGTTGTCTACTTTGCCTTTTCCCTTTTTTGTTGTTGGGATGTTAAGATTTTCTTTAATTTAAACGTGCTTACTCATGTGCCTTCACACTGCTTTTGATTTTCGTTGGCTTTGTTTTCTAATACACAGAATTTTTTAGGTTCTTATGTATACAAATCTCTCAATTATTTCTCTCTAGCTAGAGGTCAGTTAAATGCTTAATTATATTTTTCTAGCTTTATTTTTGGTGGGTTAATTGTTTCTGGAAACTTATTTTGGTATGATGTGAAGTTGTAATTGGATTTTTTTCTCCAAGGGCTTATTTTTCTAAATCACCCATTCCCTATCGTTTCATTAAATATAAATTCTTATAAATACCACAGTGTGTTTCAGGAATATTTTATCTGTTCCAATGGTCTGTGGGAGTTTCACTGTTCCAATTATTAATGTCTGTAGGGCAAGTTTCCTCTTATTATTTATCTTTTCCAAAATTTTCTTAGGTATTCTTGCCTGTTTATTTCACTTTTCCAGATGAACCGATATTAATTTTATTAATTTCCAAAATAGTTTTAACTGGCAAATAATGATAATTTTGTCTCCTTTTTTACAAGGGCTCTTTTACCTTTTACCTCCTTTTTTTGTAATACATGCGAGAACTTCCAAAACAATGTTAAATAAGATACGGCCGCTGCAATCTTCTTGCTCTGTATTTTGATAGGAAAACTTACTAGGGTCCAATTGTAAAACAGGACGTGGTTCATTATGTTAAGGGATCCTTTATTTTGTCATGAAAACACACTTACTTTCCTACTTTTCTAAGACTATGTTTTACTTTTAAAACATAAATGTGTATTTCATTTTTATAAAGTACTTTTCTAGTATTTCTTAAAACGATCAACTGAAATTCCTCCTATAAACTCTTGGTTAAAATACTAGAGATAATAGATTTACTAGTGGTAAATGACCCTTATATCTTTGGGAGAAAATCTATTTAATTGTGGTGGGTCATTCTTTTAATATACTGTCAAATTCAACATTTTAATTTTTTAAATTTGTTTTTAATTTTTGTTTCAAAAGCATTTATTTATTTTTTGTTATGCTAATTACAGCCTTCACCAAATAGAGTATAAACTTGTATCTGCCAGGACAGTGTTTTACTTATCTCTAAGCCGCTCATGCTGTGGCACTGTATAGGTATAATACATAACTCAACAATTTGTGAGCACAATTCATGAATGCAGGACATGAGAACTTTGATTTCAAACACTTCAGTTTTAAATATGAGCTTTTTGGAACTCAAGTGAATTTCGTGTATAGCTTTTTTAAAAATTCAGATTTCCCTAGTTTTACTTGTACTCATCTGCGTACGTTTAGTTTTATACAATTTAATCACGTTCATGTATCCACCACCACCGTCAAGATACTGAACAGTTCAATCACCATAAGGACACTTCATGGGGCCCTTTCCCATTATACTTACCTCCCTTCCTTATTCCTCTACCCCATTCCATCCTTGACCCCTAGCCAATAACTTCTCCATTTCTGAATTTTTGTCACCTCAAGAATGCTATAAAAATGGAATCATACAGTATGTAACCTTTTGAGATTGACTTTTTTCACTTAATATGATTTCTGTGAGATTCATCCAAGTTGTTACATGTAACAGCAGTTCATTCTTTTTTTTTCATTGCTGATTACTTTTCTATGGTATGGATGTACTAAATTTGTGGCAACAGTTTTTGCTTTCCGCTTAGATTCATAAGCAAAGTTATAATGGCTTCATGAAATAAACTATGCAGTTTCTATTTTTTCCCATGTTCTGGAGTAGAGCATGAAGATATCTGGGAGTGGGAAAGGCATTCACTGATACATTCTCCAAATTATTCTATAAGTCTATTCAATTTTTTATATTTACCAAGTCAAATGTATATGAATATATATATATAATATGTAAATTATTCATTTCTTCTAGATTTTCTGTGATATCAAACATTTATTTAACTATTTGTTAAATAAAGAAAGAAATGTATTTTCTTTTTTCCTTTTAAAAATTTCCCTGCACCTGCTACATCTCATTTTGTTGATTTTATTTACTATTTATCTCTCTTCTACAACAACTCTTACATTTACTTCTTACATTGTTTTCTAATTCATACACTTCTGCCTTTTATTTTTTTCAAATAAACATTAAAATACATTTCTGCTTTAATTACTATTGCTTTTTTATCTTCTCTAAATCATTGATTTGGAAGCTTATATTTTATATTTATTTTTCTTCTTTGATAATAAAAACCAGTGCTGCTAGCCCTTTGAGTACATGCTTTCTTATCTCATGCTTTATTAAGTACTACTCTCTTGCATTTTCAATAACTTCTTAAAGATTTCTAAGTCTTAATTTTATTTAAAACCCAATAGTCACATAGAATATTGTTTTGAATTTCCAACTAGCCCAGTTTTTGTTTCTGATGGTGGTTTTTAAATTTGTTATTTAAAATTTGGCTTTATTGCTTGCGGCCATGGAATGCAACTTGAGTATTTTCTGCTTTTTTGTTTTCTTTGTGTTATAGAATGTTATCACTTAGAAAAATGGTCCATAGATCTTGAAAAGATGTTGTAAGCTCTTTTTTTTATTGTATTTATTCCTTGGTATTTTATTCTTTTTGGTATGATTTTAAATGGGATTATTTTCTTCTTTCTCTTTCTGATAGTTCACTATTAGTGAAGAGAAAAGCAACATATTTCTATATATTAATCTTGTATTCTTCAAATTTACTGAACTCTATTAGTTCTAATAGTTTTTTGGTAGACTTTAGGGTTTTCTATATAATTATGCCATCTGTAAATAGTGACTCTTACTTTTTTTCCTTCCAATTTTTGATATTTTTTATTTCTTTTCCTTGTCTAATTGCTGTGGCTAGAACTTACAACACTATGTTAAATAAAGGTGGCAAGAGTGGGCATCCTTGTGTTGTTCCTGGTTTTAGAGGAAAAGCTTTCAGTTTTTTACCATTGAGTATGATGTTGGCTGTGGGTGACAGTATGATGTGGATGTTTGTCATAAATGGCCTTTATTATGTTGGGATATGTTCCCTCTATACCAACTTTGTTGAGAGTTCTTTATCATAAATGGATGCTGAATTTTGACAAATGCATTTTCTGCATCTATTGAGATGATCATGTGATTTTTATCCTTCCTTTTGTTAATGTAGTGTATCCCATTGATTTGTGGATGTTCAACCATCCTTGCATTCCTGGAATAAATCCCACCTGATCATGGCATATGATCCTTTTAAGGTATTATTGAATTTGATTGGTTAGTATTTTGCTGAGCATTTTTAATCTACATTCATCAGAGATATTGCCCTGTAATTTTCTTTTTTTCATAGTGTCTTTGTCTGGTTTTGGTATCAGTGTAACAGTGGCCTCTGAGAATGATTTTGTGAGTGTTCCTGCCTCTTCAATTTTTTGGAATAAAATACCTAGGAATAAACTTAACCAAGGAAGTGAAAGACCTATACTCTGAAAACTATAAAACACTGATGAAGGAAACTGAAGATGATACAAAGGAATGGAAAGATATCCTGTGTTCATAGATAGGAAGAATTGTTAAAATTTCCATACTACTCAAAGCAATCTACAGATTTAATGCAACCTCTTTCAAAATACCTATGACATTTTCCACAGAACTAGAATAAATAATCCTAAAATTTATATGGAACCACAAAAGACCCAAAATTGCAAAAGCAATCTTGAGGAAAAAAGAACAAAGTTTTCATGCTCCCTGACTTCAGACAATACTACAAAGCTACAGTAATCAAAACAGCATGGTACTGGCATGAAAACAGACACACAGATCAATGGAACAGAATAGAGAATGCAGAAATAAGCCCATGCACTTATGATCAATTAATTTATGACAAAGAAGGCAAGAATATACAATGGAGGAAAAACAGTCTCTTCAATAAGAGGTGCTGGGAAAACTGGACAACTACATGTAAAAAAATGAAATTAGAACATTCACTAAACCATATATAGAAATCAACTCAAAACGGATTAAAGACCTAAATGTAAGACCTAAAACCAAAAACTCCTAGAAGAGAACACAGGCAGAACACTCTTTGACATAAATTGGACAAATATTTTTTGGGGCCTGTCTCCCAAGGCAAAAGAAAGAAAAGCAAAAATAAACAAATGGGACCTAATTAAACTTAAAAGCTTTTGGACAGCAAAGGGAACCATTGACAAAAAGACAACCTACTGAATGGGAGAAAAATACATGCAAATGATATGACTGATAAAGGTTAATAACCAAAATATATAAACAGTTCATATAACTCAATATTAAAAAAAAAAAGAACGTGATTAAAAATGGGCAGTAGGGGCTTCCCTGGTGGTGCAGTGGTTGAGAGTCCACCTGCCGATGCAGGGGACATGGGTTCGTGCCCCAGTCCGGGAAGACCCCACATGCTGCAGAGCGGCTGGGCCTGTGAGCCATGGCCGCTGAGCCTGTGCGTCTGGAGCCTGTACTCCGCAACGGGAGAGGCCACAGCAGTGAGAGGCCTGCGTACCGTGAAAAAAAAAAAAAAAATGGGCAGAAGACCTGAGTAGACATTTTTCCAAAGAAGATATACAGTTGGTCAACAGGCACATGAAAAGATGCTCAACATTGCTAATCACCAGAAAATTGCAAATCAAAACCAGAATGAGATATGTCACCTCACCCTGTCAGAAGGGCTATTTTCAAAAAGTCTACAAACAACAAATGATGGTGAGGATGTGGAGAAAAGAAAACCCTAGGACATTCTTTTTTTTTTTTTTAACATCTTTATTGGAGTATAATTGCTTTACAATGGTGTGCTAGTTTCTGCTTCATAACAAAGCGAATCAGTAATACATGTACATATGTTCCCATATCTCTTCCCTCTTGCGTCTTCCTCCCTTGCACCCTCCCTATCCCACTCCTCTAGGTGGTCAAAAAGCACCAAGCTGATCTCCCTGTGCTATGCGGCTGCTTCCCACTAGCTATCTATTTTACATTTGGTAGTGTATATATGTCCGTGTCACTCTCTCACTTTGTCACAGCTTACCCTTCCCCCTCCCCATATCTTCAAGTCCATTCTCTAGTAGGTCTGTGCCTTTATTCCCACCTTACTCCTAGGTTCTTCAAGACTTTTTCTTTTCTTAGATTCCATATATATGTGTTAGCATATGGTATTTGTTTTTCTCTTTCTGACTTACTTCACTCGGTTTGACAGACTCTAGGTCCATCCACCTCACTACAAATAACCCAATTTCGTTTCTTTTTATGGCTGAGTAATATTCCATTGTATATATGTGCCACATCTTCTTTATCTATTCATCTGTTGATGGACACTTAGGTTGCTTCCATCTCCTGGCTATTGTAAATAGAGCTGCAATGAACATTGTAGTACATGACTCTTTTTGAATTATGGTTTTCTCAGGGTATATGCCCAGTAGTGGGATTGCTGGGTCATACGGTAGTTCTATTTGTAGTTTTTTAAGGAACCTCCATACTGTTCTCCATAGTGGCTGTACCAATTCACATTCCCACCAGCAGTGCAAGAGTGTTCCCTTTTCTCCACACTCTCTCCAGCATTTATTGTTTCTAGATTTTTTGATGATGGCTATTCTGACCGGTGTGAGATGATATCTCATTGTAGTTTTGATTTGCATTTCTCTAATGATTAATGATGTGAGCATTCTTTCATGCGTTTGTTGGCAATCTGTATATCTTTGGAGAAATGTCTATTTAGGTCTTCTGCCCATTTTTGGATTGGGTTGTTTTTTTGTTATTGAGCTGCATGAGCTGCTTGTAAATTTTGGAGATTAATCCTTTTTCAGTTGCTTCATTTGCAAATATTTTCTCCCATTCTGAGGGTTGTCTTTTGGTCTTGTTTATGGTTTCCTTTGTTGTGCACAAGCTTTGAAGTTTCATTAGGTCCCATTTGTTTATTTTTCTTTTTATTTCCATTTCTCTAGGAGGTGGGTCAAAAAGGATCTTGCTGTGATTTATGTCATAGAGTGTTCTGCTTATGTTTTCCTCTAAGAGTTTGATAGTTTCTGGCCTTACATTTAGGTCTTTAATCCATTTTGAGCTTATTTTTGTGTATGGTGTTAGGAAGTGTTCTAATCTCATACTTTTACATGTACCTGTCCAGTTTTCCCAGCACAGAGAATCCCAAAGATGCTACCAGAAAACTACTAGAGCTAATCAATGAATTTGGTAAAGTAGCAGGATACAAAATTAATGCACAGAAATCTCTGGCATTCCTATACACTAATGATGAAAAAGCTGAAAGTGAAATTAAGAAAACACTCCCATTTACCATTGCAACAAAAAGAATAAAATATCTAGGAATAAACCTACCTAAGGAGACAAAAGACCTGTATGCAGAAAATTAAAAGACTCTGATGAAAGAAATAAACGATGATACAAATAGATGGAGAGATATACCATATTCTTGGATTGGAAGAATCAACATTGTGAAAATGACTGTACTACCCAAAGCAATCTACAGATTCAATGCAATCCCTATCAAACTACCACTGGCATTTTTCACAGAACTAGAACAAAAAATTTCACAATTTGTATGGAAACACAAAAGACCCCAAATAACCAAAGCAACCTTGAGAACGAAAAACGGAGGTGGAGGAATCAGGCTCCCTGACTTCAGACTATACTACAAAGCTACAGTAATCAAGACAGTATGGTACTGGCACAAAACCAGAAATATAGATCAATGGAACAGGATAGAAAGCTCAGAGATAAACCCGCACACATATGGTCACCTTATCTTTGATAAAGGAGGCAAGAATATACAGTGGAGAAAAGACAGCCTCTTCAATAAGTGGTCCTACTACATTCTTGATGGGAATGTAAATAGGTGCAGCCACTGTGAAAACAGAATGGAGGTTCCTCAAAAAAATTAAAAATAGAACTATCATATGAGCCACTAATTCCACTCCTGGGTATATATCTAAAGAAAATGAAAACATTAATTCAAAAGATACATGCACCTCAGTGTTCACAGAAGCATTATTTACAATAGCCAAGATATGGAAGCAATCTAAGTGTCCATCAACAGATGAATGGATAAAGTCGAGCTGTATGTATGTAGTGTGTGTGTGTGTATACACACACACACACACGCACAGATTGATATACTAATAAGCTATAAAAAAGAATGAAATTCTGACATTTGCAACAACATGGATGGACATATAGGTTATTATGCTTAGTGAAGTAAGTCAGATGGAGAAAGACAAATACCGTATGTTATCACTTATATGCGGAATCTAAAAAATAAAACTAATTAATGAATATAACAAAGGAGAAACAGACTCTCAGATATAGAAAACGAACTAGTGGTTACCAGTGGGGAGAAGGAGGGGGGAGGGGCAAGATAGGGTAGGGATTTAAGAGATACAATCTACTATGTATAAAATGACTAATCAACAAGGATATATTGTACAACACAGGGAATTATAGCCATTATTTTATAATAACTGTAGATGGAGTACAAGCTATAAAAATGTTGAATCACAACTGAAACTAATGTTATATTGCAAGTCAATTATACTTCAATTAAAAAAATAAAAGATTATTAAAAATTGTGGTAAAATATAAAATTTGTCATTTTAATTATTTTTAAGTGTACAATTTAATGGCATTACGTACATTCTCTTTGTCATGCAGCCATCATCACTATTCATCTTCTAAATTTTTTCACTTTTCAAAACTGAAACTATGGCTCCATTAAAAAATAACTCCTCATTCCCTCCTCCCCTCACTTCCTGGTAACCTCTATTCTACTTTCTGTTTCTATGAATACTATTTTAGATATCTCATATGGGATATAATATTTGTCCTTTTGTGTCTGACTTATTTAACTTAGCATAATGTTTTCGAGGTTAATTCATGTTGTAGCATGTCAGATTTTCATTCCTTTTTAAGGATGAAAAATGTTCCATTGTATGCATATAACACATTTTGTTTACCCATTCATGTAAGCTCTATTTTTCCACCTTTATTGAGAAACACTTGACAGATAAAAATTGTACGTAATT
The DNA here is from genome assembly GCF_963924675.1 of Phocoena phocoena. Lineage (NCBI taxonomy): Eukaryota > Metazoa > Chordata > Mammalia > Artiodactyla > Phocoenidae > Phocoena > Phocoena phocoena. The sequence continues at coordinate 10,171,342 of NC_089227.1, forward strand.
AAGATCATAGGTTTTTGAAAGAGATTGCATTAAATTTAAATAAAAGAAAAATAAATTTTTCTTTATATAATATGTATGTTGTTCTTTGGTTCACAAGGTATATATGATTATTGTATCTTTATTTTAATTGCACCATTGATTAGTATAAAATTTTTCTCTGACTCCATTTTAATGATCTGAATTTCAACTCTCCTTTGTATGATATTAATACACCATCACTGATTTTTCTGTTATTGTTTTCACACTATATTAAATATTTATTCTTTTACTATTAAACTTTCTGAATCATTTCTTAGGTATGTTTCTTTTTAAGCTGGGTTTGTTTGCTATCAAATCTGATAGTATCTCCTTTTGGTAAGGAGATACTATTTCTTACTAGGAATACTAAGTTCATCCTATTTCCACCTGCTGCCACGACTGTTATGCCTGGCTTTACTGTTATTTTATTTTATTAATTTAATTTTCTTTCCTTCCTTGTGGAATTTTTTGTGCGTTTTGTTATATCAACTGTATTTTGTTTGATTTTATCTTTTGTAGGAATTCAAAAGAGAATACTCTTGCTTTAAATGGTAAAATGGTTGCTTTTTAAGTTTGTCAAATAACTATATTTAGCCATTGTTTTTCAAATTATCCGCTTTGACCCCCCCTTACACCCAACTAGGAACTTAGCACAACTTTCCTTGCCCTGTTCACTAACCCACTTCCTGTTTCCTTATTTTTTAATTCTGGTCTGTGGATATTGGTCCAGATTGTTCTTATACACGTATTCCATTTTTATTATACATATTTTCCCATATTTTATTGAGCCTTTTCCAATTTATTTTAAAGCATTAAAATCTTAAAGCAATTATTTACACTTATATTTGTGGATTTGATTGATTTTAAATACCCACCACCATAGTTTTTAATGCTATGATTTTCCCATTATTGATTTCCTCTGCTTTATTTGTGAGTCATCTGGAGAATGGTTTTCTTAGGGCAGGCAAAAGAGTAGGGTGAGCTCTGAAATCTTGTACATGAGGTTTCTTCCCTACTGTCGTCACACTTCAATGATAACAATTTTTCTGGAAATAGGATTATTGGGCTACTACCTTTCTCATCAATAACCTGTAGTCATTGCTCTCTGGGTTTCTACAGTTTAGTTTTATGGATGGGAAGTTTGAAGCTTGTCTTATTTTAATTCTTTTGTAAATAACGTTCACATTATCATGGCTGTATATTGATAAGATTTTTTAAACCTCTAAAGACATTCCAGAGTATGTGTAGATATAGCATTTATTTTAATTAACTTTACTGTAACTCAGTGAGTCCAATTAACCTGCCCACCTGAACAGTTTGTTGTAGATCAAAGTTGTATTTTCAATATTTAACAATTTAATATATTTAATATTTACTTATTGCTACTGCATTCTGATTTCTTCTTGAAGAACATCTATAAGTCATTCATCCAACGGAGATTTATTGAGGGCCAACTATGTGCCAGGCACTATTCTAGGCCCTTAGAGGGTTCATCAATGAGTAACACAAAGATCCCTGCTCTCAAGGAGCTTAAAATTCTGCCAGGAGAAACAGACAAAACAGTAAATCAAGTAAATATGTAACTTATATAGCAGAGCACACGGGTAAGGGATCTTGAGGGATCTTGTAATATTAAATTGGTCAATATTAAACTGGTTCTTGCTGAGGAGATGAGATATATATTTTTTCTTTTTTTTGGTTTTTACATTTTTTTTTCCACTTTATGCTTTACTGTTTGCAATCTGGTGCCTTCCTTGTGCTTTGGGGGCTGTTTCCATGTTCATATTCTATATTAATGATTTGATTTTACATAGTGTCAGTTCTGCTCTGTTTTATCCCTATGCTATTACATTTTGTTGTTCCTTGCGATCTTAAAACATTTATTTAGCCCACGTCCTTTTCTTTTCTTGTTTTTAATTGTAGTAAGAACACCTAACGTGAGTTTTAGTTTCTTACACATTTTTTTTTATTTTACTTATTTATTTATTTTTGGCTGCGTTGGGTCTTCACTGCTGCATGCGAGCTTTCTTCAGTTGTGGCGAGCGGGGGCTAGTCTTCGCTGTGGTGTGCAGGCTTCTCATTGTGGTGGCTTCTCTTGTTGTGGTGCACAGGCTCTAGGTGTGTGGGCTTCAGTAGTCGTGGCACGCAGACCCAGAAGTTGTGACTCATGGGCTCTAGAGCTCAGCCTCAGTAGTTGTGGCGCACGGGCTTAGTTGCTCCGTGGCACGTGGGATCTTCCCAGACCAGGGCTCGAACCCGTGTCTCCTGCGTTGGCAGGTGGACTCTTAACCACTGCGCCATCTACAGGGAAGTCCCTGCAACAAATTTTAAAGTGTATAGTACAGTACTGTTAACTATAGGTACCATATCGTATAGCTGATCTCTAGAGCTTATTCATTTTGTGTAACAAAGACTCTCTACCCATTGAACAGAAACTCCCCACTTCCTCCTGCTCCCATCCCTTGGCAACCACCATTCTACTCTGTTTCTATGAGCTCGAGCAGATCTCTCGTATAAATGGAATAGTGCAGTTTTTGTCCTCCTGTGACTACCTAATTTCATTTAACATAATGTCTTCCATGTTCATCCACGTTGGAACATGTGTCAGAATCCCCTTCTTTTTTAAGGCTACATAATACCCCATTGTATGTATACACCACATTTTCTTTATCCATTCATCCATCAACAGACATTTAGGTTGTTTCCATATCTGGGCTATTTGATTAATGCTGCAAAGAACACAGGAGTATGGATATCTCTCTGAGGTTTTGATTTCAGTTCATTTGGATCAATACCCAGAGTGGGATTGCTATATCCCACGGTGGTTCTGTTTTCTTATGTCTGCTTGCTCTCAGATTGTTTTCTGTGTGTGGCTTCTTTGTGCTCAACAGAAGTCATACCGTCTCGTGCCATTCTGTGTATGATAAGCAGATTATCTTTAAAATGTTCATTTCTATTTTCTGAAGAAAATTATATGCTTTTTCTCAAGATAAAGATTCTGTTTCCTTCATGTAGTAGTAGGTCTTCAGAGGTCCCTTCTTATTTTGTTGCTATGTGTTCAGTCCTTAGTAGAGGCCGCCTCCATCTCATGCCTGCCACAGATGGGGTCTCACCTGTCTCACCACCCGAAGTCCCACCACCTCTTGGATAACCATCCTCCTTAGCACAGCCCTGGAGCCAACTCGAGGCTCACATGCAATCTCCACTGATGCTGGGCGGAGGCTGTGTCCACCTTCCTCAGATTTCCAAAACAACAAATGAGTCAGAGGCCATTCTGTCCGCCTTGTGGGGATGACAGTGCATTCAAAGACACCAAACAGCTCGGCCCCAGCCCTCCTCTTCCTACACAGTACACACTAAAAGTGAAGGCTGTTGACTCTGAACATGTCAATAAAGAAAGAAGCAGACTGGCCGAGCGAGGAACAAGAAGATGGTCCAGTGTTCTGGAACCTGCTCTGTTTCTTTTGCATAGAAAGTTATCACCACACCATGAAAATGACCATGTGTCACTGTCATTCTCCCAGTGGAGGCAAAACCCAGTAAACAAGGAAGTCCTGGGGAACGAAATCTGGCTGTGGTGGCTTTTTGCATACACGAGGCACCCCTCGCCCAGTTCATCCCCGACTACAGAGCTGGTCATAGACAGTCATTGTACTGATGGACTTGCATTAATTAGTGAACACAATCTTTCCCCCCATACTCCAGAGAGCCCAGGTTCTTAGGCACGATAAAATGTTTGTGGGGGAATTTCTGGCTCCCAGGGCACGGTGATGTCCTATCAACCCACTTTGGGGAACCATGGCTTTGCATGTTCACCATCACAGAGGAAAGGAGCTGTGTGATGCAGTTTCCCACTTAGACATGTGTCTGCTGGCAACACTTCTGATTCCTTTGCCACTAAAAGAGGGAGGGATTCTCTCTACCAAAGTTTGTAAAAGATTACACAGGGACAATTCCTTGGTAAACTGTTTGGCCTTGTCTTATAAGTACACTGAGATGGCTGATGGTGATTAAGGAAAAGCATCCTCGCTTTAGCAGACTCAGCTAGGCTTCTAGAGCATCCCCGGGAAAGCCCAGTTTTGGTTAAGGTCACATGAAAGCAAAATGCAAGCCAGAAACATTGCACGGGTCCAATTCACCCGGTCCCTGTTTGCCAGGCTGTTTTAATAACTGAAGGCTTATTAGGGAAATCACAATGAGTAATCTAATAATGTCACTCCCAGTTAGCTAATAATTTCATTACCTGAGAGTGAGCTGTCTAAGGAGGCAAAACAATAGAAAGGTCATGGAACAGAATCTGGTTTCAGGTTCCAAACCGAAAGCCAGTTCCAGATCTCAGCTGGGTGTGACACTGTCCCCCCACCGCCAACACCCCACCCCTTCCCCACCCAGAGAACACATAGCAATGTCACAACTTGGTGGAGGTGCTACTGGCACCAGTGGGCAGAGCCAGGGATGCTTGAAAACATCCCGCACATCACAAGACAGAAACCCAGGTGTGGGTAGTTACCCCTCCTTCCTTCCTGGTGGCCAATGGCACGTCTGAGGCACAGCCTTCCCTGTCCTCCCCACGCTCCCTCCTCACCGCCTGCTCACCAGTGTTCTCCTTTTGCTGTAAGGCCCCCCACTGCAGCCAGGCTCACCTTTCCCTGCTGGTCTGTTTTGACCTCCCAGCCCCGGGGCAATTCCAGCCGAGTGTCCGCAAACATGTTGATGAAATTCACCAAGTCCCGGTTGTGCTGGTAGCGTTCAAAGTTGCGCGCGTCCCGCCGGACCTTGAGGATCATGTGCTTCAAGCAGGTGCTACTGGTGAAGACTCGGTAGGCACTCTGAGAGGGGTCGGGGCCAACGGGGAAGGCAGTGGGGATTAGGAGAAACAGACCAAGCGTACTTTGAGCCCCTTAATGGGATGTGATGTGATTGCTACACAGGGATTTACTGTGAGCCTTGGGCGTTGGGGGTGGGGTGTAGAGCTCTTGCTGCAGAAGTAAACGCCTGCCCCCCGTAAACACACACGGACCTCCGGGCTGTCTGGCTCTACCGCTGCTTCAGCATCCTGGACGCTGTCGACCTGCCCTGCATCTCAGAGCTGCCCTCCTCCTTCCCCCCTCCTCCCACCCCAGCAGGGCTCTGCTCTCTCAAGTCTCCCTCTGACCCTCTGAGCATCTCCTTCCTCTCCGTCCGGCTGCCTCCTCTGACTGCACAGGTGCGCCCGTGCTCCATCTTAGCTGTCTTTATAGCAGGGTGTATTAATTAAGGTTCCCTGTGGATTTAGGGCTGACCTTCAGAGGTCTGCTAGGTAAAAACTGTGTGTGTGTGTGTGCGTGCGTGCGTGCGTGTGTGTGTGTGTGTGTGTGTGTGTGTAGGGGTCGGGGGATGAGAAGAAGTGAAGAAAGTTGCACGAGTTTCTCGTTGTGCCAAGTAAGCATTTTATGCTACCTGGGGCTGGTGTGTGCGTGTGGTTCAAGGAGAGACTGCTCACAGCCAGAGCAGGCTGGGGCAGTGGCTCATTCCAGCTCAGGGCCACCTGGTGCCCAGTGCTGAGGGCATCACTACTTGGCATCCTTGCCCCCCTTCGTGACTCCCCCACCTGCACCGCTGGGCAGCTGCTCTGGGTTTAACCACTGGATGTCCCAGAGGCTTCTCCAATATAACCTGCTCAAAACTGGTCCCTCCTCCCCTGCCATAGCCTACATCACTTAATCAAACTACTGCTAACTGGGGACATGACCACCTAACTCAGGGGCCCGAAGCAGAGAGGACTCACTCTCTGGAGTCCTCATCTCCCATCCCCCTCCATCACAGTGGCCCCAAGCGCGACTGAAATAGCTCCCGAGCAGAGTCATTCTTTCTCTGCTCCCAGCCCCTTCCGTAAGGCAGCCCTTGATCATTGCTCACTTGAGCGCTTGAACCAGCCTCTGGTCTTAGCCCCCTCAGTCCCTCTCCCACAGTTCTGCCAGAGAAAAGAATTCCTCAAACACTGGATCATGTAACTGATGATAACATCGGAGACTGCTGGCTCCTGTCGCCTACTGAGGTAGATCCAGGTTCCTTTCCGTGACGTACCAGGCAATTTGCTGCTCATCTCTCCACGCCCTCTTCCCAGGTCTGCCTGTCGCCACACTCCAGCCTCACTGGACCCAGCCCCAGGCTGAGTCCTTCCTCCTGCAGCCTGGAACCTCTGCCCCTCCCACTTTCAACCTTCAGGACTGAATTCAGCTCAGGAAACACAGGACCACTCCCTGTGTTTCCCGAGCATCTTGTTCCTCCCTGAGGTCAGGTACTGTCCTGTCACGTTAGACACATCTCTGCACGTCTGTTGCTCCACAAAACGAGGAGCTTCTGCTCAGCCGGTGTCACCCTAATCTGTCTTTATGACTCCAGCACTTAGATCTGTGCCTGAACTGCAGGAAACATTTGTCGAATGAGAAAAGTAATGACTATAGTAATATAATGTCATTGCTTCCTCGACAATACCAAAAAAAAAAAAAGACAAAAACTACATATGTAAAAATCACATCAAACTTACCTTAAGCATGTTACTTGCAAAACTAATTATAGGAAAAGGAAACCTAGTTATTTATCTATTCTAAAATTTCTTTAATGAAAGTGATTTTATAAAATGATTCAGGCTGAAGGGAATCCGTCAACTTCATAATTGTGTTCCTTAAAAATGTTAACAATAATAAAAACACATCTTTGTTTCCAAATCACTTTCACTGCTATTAACACATCTGAACCTAACAAAAACCCACAGAAGCGACAGCATTTCCAAATCTAGCTTTTCTCCTTTTTGGGAGACTCACAGAGAGCAAAAAAAGAGCCATCTTTTTTCTTTTCTCTCTTTTTTTTTTTCTTGCCTTAGTTAAAATGCTATCCTCTTTAATCTATCCAATGACTTTGCAAAGTTGTGTTTCAGGTCTTGCTGGAAGCCAGGCCAGGCCCCTTCTGTGTGTGGGAACACTCACGTAATTGGCGTGCAGTACGGTGAAGAACTCGGGGTTGGTGATGAACTTGACAGCTGGGGACTGTAGCAGCAAGGTGATTTTTTGTGAGTTCACTGGAGAAAGTGACCCATCTCTCCTCAGATCTGGAAAAAGCGAAGCAAAGCAACGAAAGGCATTGGGAAAAGATCGTTTCAAATAGGGGACTTCTCTCTCATGGCACCAGCAGCCCACAAGCCTTCACCTGCACAGCTGGAGAGGACTGCTGTTTTGAAGAGTGATCTGACCAGCTGTCGCAGCGATAGGGCCAGGTGTCCTATCACTCGGTGTCTGTCAGTTAAGAATCATTATTTCCTAGGAGTGTTCCTGTACAATTTCAGTTAGGATCAAGTCCTTGAATACCTCATCCCTTTTATCCCAATGACTTTTTTCTTACTTTCTTTATAAGTTGCTCACCATAGCTATGAGAATTTGTTTGCAGAAAGGACCACAATTCTTCCCCTGCCGCATCCCCATTGGTATGGAACTTTGCAACCCTGTTGAATCGAGCTGGCCTTGTGCCTTGCTTTAACCAACAGAATTTGCCAGAGGTTCTGAGCGGCCTGTGGGTCCCCACTTTCTCTCCCTCAACACGAGAACAGTCTGTGCAAGATGAAAAGCCATGGGGAGTGGGGACAAGCCGCCCCGGCTGAGGCCACATCAGGCCAGCCAGCTTGCAGCCAATTCCACAGCTGACCAAGGATGCAGGTGTGAGCCCAGTGACCTGAGGAACCACCCAGCAGGCCTCAGCTCAAGTTGCCCACCTGCAGGATTGAGGGCTAAATGCATGGCTGTGAACTTAAGCTTTGGATGGCTTGTTATACAGCAAATGCCACCGGATCCAATACCAAACCCAGAAAGAAATTTTCTGTTCCTTTTTCCTCATGTTTCTAATTACTCCACCACTTTACTACATCTCTATCAGAGATTAATAGAAATTAATAATAGAAATACATAAACTAGTCAGTTTAGTTAGTATATCTGATAAAATGAATAGAATGGAGGCAATTAAAATAGTTGGTGGAACTCTGTACATACATATTTAAAAGAGGGCGTGAAAATGTCCACTCTTCTGCTTTTGCAGAGAGAGCTGAGACCTGGCAGTACAGGAAGCACATGGCTGTTTGCTCCGAATGTTCTAGAGCCGTCAATCTGCCATCATTTACCCAGTTCAAAAAGAAACTGGGTTATTAGGATGTTACAGTAATAATCTTACGCTATTACAGGTATAAAAAGCAGAAGCCAATCTCTTCAGAGAAAACAATCTTATGGTTACCAAAAGGGAAAGGAAGGGAGGGGATAAATTAGGAATTTGGGGATTAACAGATACACACTACTATATATAAAATAGATAACCAACAAGGACCTACTGTATAGCACAGAGAACTATATACAATATCTTGTAATAGCCTATAATGAAAAAGAGTCTGAAAAAGAATATATATGTATAACTGAATCCCTTTGCTGTACACCTGAAACTAACACAACATTGTAAATCAACTCTACTCCAATTAAAAAAAAGAAGAAGTCAATCTCTTAACGCCTTTTGAATATTCTTATCTGAGTTCCACTCAGAGTCAAAGAAATGAACACCAGACCCCCCTAGTGGATGCTGATGGTATTTGCTAAAAAATGCTCCCAGGCGGCCATGTATAATCAATCGTAAGCCTGCAGGTTCTCTTTACTCCCAGGTTCCTCCCTCAGGGGAGATTGTATTTTATTCTTTAAAAAATTTTTTTTTTTTTACTATTTCCTATTTTTAAAAAAAAAATCTTTATTGGAGCATAATAGCTTTACAATGTTGTGTTAGTTTCTGTTGTGTATTTTATTCTAAATGCAAACAAGTCTTCCTATTGTTGTCATGTGGCTCCTTGGAAGCGGACCATGAATTCTTATCGTGTTTTATTTATAAGTGGAAAACATCCTTAGGACACCAACAAATAAATTTACTTAATAAGAAATGATTAAGCCACCAAAACCGAAATTTGCCTTGATGCATAGGTGCAAGGTCTCTTCACTGTGAATCCACTTTCCCTTTACGTTCCTGGTGGGAAACTTCTGTCTGTTTTACCCTGCTGGTGCCAAGCCTCTTTCTCCCGCTGGCCCTCGTCCACACCCTGCTTTCCTTACCCGATTCGCATCCCAGGAGTCTGGGCCCATCCTGCATACCTATGCTTGACTGAGAAGATTCAGCCTCTGAATCACTCCCGCCACCTCCTCCGCTGCCTCCTGCTGGGACCTGCTCACAACTTTGGCTGCCAGAATCTTCTTCAGGCCTCTCTGTAGCAATGGTTCGCTGAATATTTTGGTACCTTTGTGTCAGAAAGTGCAAAGACAGGAGTTAACTTTGGTTTGATGGCTTGTTGAGGGGCTGATGCTCTGAATCACATAAGTGGGGAAATCAGTAAAGAATTGTCCTGGAGGTCAATAAACATCAGGAAAGAAATGCTCAACATCCCCACAAGGTACCTAAGACAATTAACACTACAAGTATCTCTGGACGATTTGATTTCTTTTTGTTTCGTAAGCTGTGATGAGTTTCAGGTATGGTGACTTCAAAAAAATCACCCTGCATTAAATGAAATTAGGCTAAGTCTAAAATAATGGTATGGGAAGGAACTTAAAATATTACAACTAAGATATCGAAGCACCTCTCCCTGATGGTGATAAGTGTACAAACTAAAATAAAAGTTCTACTCACTTGTTTTTATTTAACAGGTAACTGACGGGACTGGCAAGGGGTGTGCAAAGGTTGCACGCTAAAAACACACTGGCAGACAAATAAATGCTTTCTGCTTATTTGAAGGCTCCTTTGATTTTTCTTTCCAAGTTGGGGAATCAGTCAGTCAGTTGGCCAGTCAGTTGCCTAACCAGGTGCTTACTAAATATTTACTGACTTTTCCAGTGTGTCTGGCTCTGCGCTGGACTTCCAGACGAAAGAGAAGACTGGAATGCGATCTCGCCCTCTGAACCCTCACGGTCAGGACAGAACAAAGAGGGGAAATGCACATAAACCGTGACTCTAGTGAGGTGAACAAGCTGCCCTAGGTGTGTAAGAGGTGTGGACACAGACGAGGAAACACCCAAGGCACATGCGTCCTGAAGTCAGAGTATGACGTATCGGGGAGCTTGTAGGGAAGGTACACGGAGGAAATGACATGTGCAAAAGGCTTCAGCTGGGAGAACTCCGAGAAGGTTGGCGGTGGCGTCAGGATGTGTGGGCCTTGGGCAGTGCCAGGGAACCAGCAGGGGTGGCAGGGAGCGCCTAGCAGGTGCCCAGCGGCGGCTGGAATGTTTTTCTCTAGGCCCAGGTCCTCCAACTTGAGCTGCATCAGGATCGCCTACAGGGCTTGTGAAAACACAGGCTGCCGAGCTCCATCCCCAGCGTCTCTCCGATTCAGCAGGTCCAGGGATGGGGTGGGGGAGGCACGAATGTGCATTTCTGACTAGTTCCCAGGTGATGCAGTTTGTGCTGCTGGTCTGGGGACCAACTCTGAGAACCGCCACTGTAGGGGCTGAGCAGCTGCTGGAACAGAGAGGCAGGTCCAGTTCTACAATGACCCCCACCTGTGTGGAGGGCGCGGGAGGAGAAGACCCTGGAGTCGGGGAGAGCAGCTGAGAACTACTGCATCGCTCCAGGCTGGAGATGCAGAAGCCTGGAACGAGGCAGGGGTGGTGGAAAAAGCTGGTGTCTAAGGATGCTGCTGGGGGCGGCGGACACCCACATTCTGTAGGGGTACTAAGATCACCTATATCTGCCCACAAAACACTCACAGAAATTTCCTGCCTAATTCACATGGTGTTTTGTAGGCAGGTGTCCAGCTGTCTTGTTCCTTTTTGCTCTGCTCTGCTTCCTTCACTCTTTGTAGCCCCTCTTCCTCCTTTTGCCTGCTGTCTCTCGGCCCCACCAGGACACAGGACAGGAATTCCGCTTCCCTTTTCCTCACAGCACAGCAGGAATGAGGGAAGCGGTCAGACTGATGAGATCTTTAGTGGCAGAGTTTGTAATAACTTTACATGTAGACTCAACAGAATTTGGGACCTGACTGGGTATGGAGGTTGGAGAAGACAGAGGAGAAAACTGTGAAGTTCGAGGCGCCCACTTAGAGCAGGTGGGTGGACGTGTCGGTACTGATGAAGCCCATGTAGGATGGGCAGGTTGGTGGGAAGATTTTAGTGTGGATTTGGGCATGTTGACCTGGAGGTCCTTGAGGTCACACAAGTGACAACAGCCAGGGGAGCGTTGCTGTATGGCTCTTGCGCTCAGAGAAGTGAAGTGGGAGTGGAGGAAGAGGCGTGAAGAGGAGGGAGCCTCCAGGGAGCAGCGAGTAGCCAGGTCGCCATGTGCAATCCAAGGTGGGGGCATGGGGAACGTATTATCACATGGACAAGGTCTTCCATGGCAGGGATTCTGAAGACTAGTGACCTCTCCTTGACCTTTAGAGAGGAGTTTTGGGGACTTCCCCGGCGGTCCAGTGGTTAGGACTCCACGCTTCCACTTCAGGGGGTACAGGTTCGATCCCTGGTCGGGGAACCAAGATCCTACATGCCACCCGGCCAAATAAATAAATAAATAAATAATAAAGAGGAGTTTTGCTCTCAAGTGTGGTCTCCAGACCACTTGCCAGAGAATCAACTGGGTGATTATTATAATTACAGAAATTGGGGCAAAATTGAAATCTGCATTTCTAACAAGTTCTTCAGGTGGTATTATCTACATCTAGGTTTGAGGCTGTCTGGTGTGGGGCTTTAAGTTTATTTATTTATTTATTTTAAACATCTTTATTGGGGTATAATTGCTTTACAATGGTGTTAGTTTCTGCTTTATAACAAAGTGAATCAGCTATACATATACATATGTTCCCATATGTCTTCCCTCTTGCGTCTCCCTCCCTCCCACTCTCCCCCTCAAGTTTTATTTTATCTAAAGAGACTCAGCCACTCGCTCCTGCCACCTGGTGGAAGATGGCTCTGCCTGCAGCACTTACTGGGAGGCATTCCTGAGAAGGCCTCTTATGAGAAAATGCGGAAGGGGTAGGAATGAGCAAGGAATCGGGAGAGAGAAATGCTTGCTTTTATTTACCCCTCCACACGCCTGCGGCAGGGAGGCTGTCTGTCTGTGATGTTCTTTTTGCTGGAACTCAAGTAATGCAGCCACACGTGGGGTACTCAGTGGGCCGGTGAGAAGCCGCCTAAGCTTGTGACCTTGACCTGGGAGAGGAAGGGGGACTGCCAAAGACCAAGGAAGCTGCTGTTGGAGGATCCCCCAAGTGGCTCGAGGCAGGCTGCATTTTCCTAAAGTGGCTCAACGATATTTTCAGTCCACAGCTTCTTCCAGAACCTGACTACTCTCCTACTAAGAGGCAGAACCAATGTCCCCTCCCCTTGAACCTGCGAAGGTCCTGTGGCGACCTGGACTAACAGACAATAATGAAAGCGACAGCTTGTGACGGAACACAGAGGCCAGGCTGTGAGGAAGCCCAGGCGACATGGAAAGTCCACGTGGAAGTGCTCTGGTTTACAATCACAGCTGAGATCCCAGCCCACAGCTAGCATCAGCCTCCAGATACGCGAGCCTCCAGCCCAGCCACCCTCTGACCGCAACCATGAGGTACCCAGAGAAGGGCCTCACTGAACCCAGTCAACCATGAGAACCATGAGAGAGGAGGATACTCACGAGGATAACGGTGATAATAATCAGTTACTGTTGTTTTAAGTCACCAAGTCTGGGGTGTTTTGTTACTCAGCAACAGATGCTTGGAAAGGGCTTAGACAAACCTCATATCGTAGCCTCTCTTTTACTTCCCAAATTGCAGTGATCACTGAAGAGAATTTTAACGAGGAAACCTTTTATTTTTATTATAATTTTATTCGATGGAAATGTCAGCAGTTTCACAAACTGCTTCACATGTCCTCGGTTGCACCTGGTTTATCTCACGCCTTACTAAGTCAACAGCCTCAAATCCCAGGTGCCAGACCCAACCCCTAGCCTTTGCTGAAGTCAGGACAGTCTTGGGGAAGCAGGACACACAGCAGTTGGTGGAGGATCACCCAGCAAGGGCAGGGCTGCAGCCTCAGAGGCTCTCTTTGTTCTAAAGATGAGAGAGGGGGTCAGAGAGTTGGTTCTCTTCTATTTCATCAAAAATTATCCTTCAGGGGCTTCCCTGGTGGCGCAGTGGTTGAGAGTCCGCCTGCCGATGCAGGGGACACGGGTTCAAGCCCTGGTCTGGGAGGATCCCACATGCCGCAGAGCAACTAGGCCCGTGAGCCACAACTACTGAGCCTGCGTGTCTGGAGCCTGTGTTCCGCAACAAGAGAGGCCGCGACAGTGAGAGGCCCGCGCACCGCGATGAAGAGCGGCCCCCGCTCACCGCAACTAGAGAAAGCCTGCGCACAGAAACGAAGACCCAACACAGCCATAAATAAATAAATTAATTAAATTAAAAAAATATATATATCCTTCAATGTCCTCCCTCACACTTTATTTTTTTTGCAGAAAAAGGTTAAATATTTATATTACATAGGGTTTATGGAAATTGGTAAGGAAGTCAGCTGGAATGTCTAATTTGCAAAGAGACACACAGAGGAACACACACAAAACCGAACCGGATATAAAGAAACCTTCCAAAACCAAACCGAACTGAACCAAACCAAACCAAAACCAAACGAACAAAGCCCATAGGAGCAGACGATTCTCATGGGAGGAGCTAAAATTGGGAAAAGAAAAGCTCATGGAAACAGAAGTTGACCTTCCCTCCAAGAAGTGAAATGTAAGGAGCACCAGAAAACACGAGGAGAATCACTTAAGTCAGCAAAAACCCACCAAAAGATGAGATGGAAGGCAAGGTATCGCTGCTAGCAAAGTAAACCCGTAGAAACACACTTTAGAAAACCTTTAAACATTGATATCAAATACCAAAACCACGCAGATCTCTCTTGGCCTGCTCTTTTGGGAATATAACCCTAAAGAAACACTCTAAGACAATCCTACTATTTTACATACACTTGGGCCTTATCCAAAATAGTGATTAAAAGCAATAAGTGAAACATCCAACAATATGTCAGATTAAGTAAATTACATCTGTTCATTGGAATACCATCGTTTAAGTGATCATCTTAAGGCTATGTAGCAATACGAAAATGCTTATAATGTAGGAAGTGAAAAATGAATATAAAGCTATATTATCATTATAGCTGTATAAGGACTGTGCATATGAAATTTGAAGATAGTTAATTTTTTTAAAAAAGTTAATCCTTCGGGCAGTAGGATTATAAGCCTTTTTTTTTTCCTTATTTAAAACTCGCATTTCTCAATAGTATAATAATTTTATCCAAATAAGTAAAACATCAAACTTGAGTTGATGATTTAAAATGAGACTATGTATTTATATTTTCGGTTTCCTCCATAAATATTTGCGAAGAAGGTAGAGTTAGTTCGTTCAGGATATTTTGAACGTGTAGGAATGAACTCGGGAAATGGTCTTGTACTGAGTCCTGGTAAACTCTGGCCCCATCCAGGCACCGGGACGAGGGACACAGAAGAATGAGAAAGAAGGGAAGGACAGTTACCAGTGGCAGGCATGATGGGCCATCAGTCATGGGGCTGCAGAGGAGGTGGCCACTGGCTCTGTGCGGAGAGCTCTGGGGAGGTTCCAGGGACCATGTGACATTCGGGTTGGGCTTTTGCAGGATGGAGATGAGTGCCAGGTGGAAGGCACGCAATGAGGGACTTTCCTGCAGTGAAAGCGTGTGGCAAAGCCACAAAGGCCACTTAGGGGGTGGCCGAGGGAATGTGGTCACCGTACACTACTTTGTCCACTCCGCATTTTGCAGTGTGCGTCTCCTTGCACAAACACATTTGTCTTTCACAATCACCCTGTCAGGAGTCAAGAGAAACTCCTTCTTGCAACACTGAGAAATATTTCCATCTTGCTGTGAGAAGGTGATGAGTGTAAATTTCTCCTGCTAACCAAACACATGCCCCCCTGTGTGTGATCACATCTGCGATGGATAAAGGACTGACAGTATACCTTCTGTGGCTGCCATTATCAGGCCAAATCACTGGAAAACTTTAAATGTTTGAAAGCAGTAGGTTAAAATAAGCATTGAAGAGCCTGAATACTTATCTGAAGGTTATCTGACCTTCCCTAGGTAGGATTTTTCACAAGAAATAAGCACTTCCTCAAATCGCTCAGTTCCTTTTCTTTTTATCTGTCCACATGGATGCAGCAAATACAACTTGCTATTCAGCAAAGTCTGGTCTCTCTCAGCATGTTCAGCTCCACTGGAGGGCACAGGGGTTTACACATCAAAGCCTGTACACTTCTCTAGAGGCCTGGTTCAGGATGGATTTAGCCTCATTTTTTTTTTTTCTTTTTTTTTTTGCGGTATGCGGGCCTCCCACTGTTGTGGCCTCTCCCGTTGCGAAGCACAGGCTCCGGACGCGCAGGCTCAGCGGCCATGGCTCACGGGCCCAGCCGCTCCGCGGCATGTGGGATCTTCCCAGACCGGGGCACGAACCCGTGTCCCCTGCATCGGCAGGCAGACTCTCAACCACTGTGCCACCAGGGAAGCCCTGGCCTCATTTTTATATTATACAACCTGAACATCGTGAACGAACTTCCAAGGATTTTTATGTCACAGGTCAAGGTATTTACTTCTGCTTCTGGTTTACTGTTTTGTTTTAGTGTTCAAACTACACCTCTGTAGATATAGGCTGATGCTGCTCTCCATGTTTCTTAGTCTGGTAAATTATTTCAGCTCATCTGTCTGGCAAGACAGACCCTGAGGCTATTTCTGCCTATGGCATCTGAACACAGTCTCTATGTAAAATGAGCTTGCTGCGTCCTTTGCATTTTTAGTTGTAGGAGTCTTGTTGCAATCACCATGAAAGGACACTCCCATGGATTTTGGTGCATTTATATTTAATATGTTCTTCCTTGTAATATACTTTCTTTCTGTGGGAATGACTAGAGAAGTACACTGCCAATAGAAACCCGTTATGATTCTTATTAATGACTTAATGGAAAAATGGAAAGCAAATGTCTTCCAAATGCTCAAGCAATAAAAGAACTCCTGGTGATCTTCACCTAAAGCATCCTTCTCTCTCTACAACAACAGTAAGCAGAAGTTCAATGTTTTGTTTCTGTGCAATTTTAATAGGATTGAATTGTCTACTTTTTTTTTTTTCTGGAGGCTACAGTTAACTTTCAAAAGATATTTGTTATCAATAGCTGTGTCCCCCAAACCCAGTTAGTTATTCTTTTTAGTCCCTCTCCACCTTTTTCCTTTATTTTACACTAGCAAGACGTCATGTGGATACAAACGAAGTTGGGCCTGCAGTCTGCATTCCTGGCTACTAAAAGTATCCAAAAGCCACTGCCCTGGTCTTAAAGAAGCAAGATATTGGGTATGATGCTCGTACTAGCTTATGGCATGGGAGAGGTGCTGTTTAGGGTTTCGTTTGCATGTTGAAAACAAAATGACATCTTTACATACTTACTAAAAACTAGTAAGGGGTCTAGTTTTTAGACAAAACAATTCTCAAAAAGTATCTTTAAATGTTTCTCTTTCTATGATGAAAGCTTTTTAAGAATGTATATTTCTGAGTATATAGCAATTATGGGACCAGAGTAGGCCTGAATATAGAGATTTATGAGGCAGCTTTTTCTCCAGGCAGCTTTCAGTATTCTGTTGAACCTATCCTTGGAATGTTTTCAAACTGTTTGGGTTCTGGACCTGTTTGAGAATCTTATGACAGATACATATGAGTCTGGTAGATAAATGTGCATCCATGTATAATTTTGCATATAGTTTCTGGATGGTTCCTGGAACACTGACACCCTCAGTGAATACCTGGGTGGGGGTGGTCCATGGTCCCTTGGCTAAGAACACCTGTGTTCAAGCCTGGGCCGTCAAGAGGATTCCCCGTCTTTAAATGACACTTGGGCTTAGCTTGTCTCCTCACCAAATTTTAAATCTAGCTTTCCAGGTACTAACTATGAATGGGTTAATGACTTTGCAGTTTCCTCATACAATCTGAGCAGGAAAGTATAAAAGGGGGTTTCTTTAGCTGCCCTTCTCCTTTCACTGCTTTATAGGGGCTCCCCGCACGCTGATCACCCACCGCCTGTTGAGTTGCTCCATCTGCTGGATGGACCCGGATCTCCGCATCCCGTCGGGGGTGGCTGCTGATGTGGGACGCTGCCAGGTGGTCGTGCGGTTCACGTGGTCCACATAAAAGACCCGCCCGTGGCTGTCAATGCGAGCTTCCCAGTCTAGTGCATGACGAAAAGGCAAAAAGAAAAATCAAGGACAAACTACAGATCCATGTGAAACAGACACCACTTCCAGGTCTTTTGCAGTTAGAACTCACCACTGGTGACTTGCTGAAGACCAAGCACTGCCCAGAGCACCTGGGTGGCCTCTGAGGCATTGGCATGGAGTTGGCATTCTAGGAAAGAGCCCATGGGACTCAGATTCTCCGCTGGGCCATTTTAAACAGTAACTGGGGTTACTCAAGTATGACCTGTGTTAAAATTCTAACAAGTTCTAAAGAGAAAATGGAATGTTGATTTCCTTCTTTAAAAAATTCCATCTTGTCAATTTTCTTGGCTACTCAAATGACAGCTGGAAGACCGGAAATGTCCTCCGGTGACAGCTGACACTCTAATGCTGGAAGAATCCTTTCTCTGCTAAATCTGACGGAGGATGGCTGCTCAGAAGGGAATAACGGCCCTCATATTAAAACCAGGTTTGACTACAGTTCTAAAATGCACTGTATGTACGTGCTTCATATAACCTCTATCTAATCTTAGCAGCCTTAATTGATCGCCATTCCTCTTGAGAGAAAGAATGGACACATTCAATACTTAGAGTTGTGAATTCACAGTGTATGCTCAACCCACCTGTGGCTGCCAAATATCTCTGGACCAAAACAAAACCAATCACGACTATTAACTAGCTTTGAAGTATCTCTTTGTTGATAGATAACTGTCCCAAAGAGTAGAGGGAGCCCAAGATAAAGCTAAATTCCTTTACTTCTCAAATTTAAGGAACAGCAACAAACTAAAAGGTGGAAGCATAGATGATACAGTCCATGAGAAATGTAGGAGCTGGGCTGGGGTGACAGGATGAAAAACTCCTCAAAACTGAGAGAGCTGGAAGTCATACGTACACACCTGAGCTAAAAAAAGATGAGCGATGTCTGCTGTACAGAGATGCGCAAAGCTTTTAGGTTCCACGTGTGAAACTGTGGTGGGAATAACAGCTTCATGATAAAGTTATGCTGAAAACTACGTTAGACTAAAGAAGAAAAAGCAAAAATGACTGCAAATGAGGAAAACCATTCAGGCTTTTAAGTGAGAAAAGCCATAGCTTTTGGGAGTAGGTCAGATATTTAACAATTCTATTGAAAAAGCATCATTCAGGTAATGACATAGCAACTCCCAATTGTTTTTAAAATGAAAAACTCAATATATTTGGTAGAGTTATGGTTTGATATGTGTGTGGTTCAAGCTGTTTGAGAACATTATGGCTTATGTCTGACAGTCACCTGAGGGATTGCCAAATAATGTCCAAGGAAAACTAAAAATACCAGAAAACACCAAATTCAACTTATAAGACGAACTGAAGAAAGTTCGTCTTATAAGTTGAATTATAAGACGAACTGAAGAAAAAAAATGTGGTCAGATTGTATATATTCTAGAAGGTGGTGATTAAAATTGACTACTAGATGATCCAGTTGTCAACTGTTAGTTGTAAATGTTAACCAGCTCATTGATGAAATTGTATATTTGTGTAACTACTAGGTAATTAATCTCGAGCCAAACATTAAAAAATTTCAGTGATTTCCAAACTAGCAGCAACTGGGTATTTTATTTTTTTCTTGAACCCAACAGGACTGTCATCCAACAAAGAATGAGCATTCATCTTTGAAGAGCATCGCGTTACTCAATTCAGTTGAACAAACTCCTCCTTGTACTATGATCTAGAGACCATGCCAGGTCCTGAGGACACATTGCTGACTAACACACATCCCTGCCCTCCAGGTGCCCACAGTAAAGGAAGGATTCCTTCAAAGACAAGCCTCCAGTCTCATAGATTCTCCAAGGAAAATAACTCAAGCATGGTGCAGCGATAATAATAATTTCTGAGTTTCAATATTTCCAAGCCACTCACGGAAAAGAATGGCAAGCCAGACAGTTAGACCCTCTTGTCAATACATTAACTACCTGGAAGGCAGAGTGCTAATTAAACTCTTATAAATAATCAGAAGATAATAGCTAAGCGCAACTAGAGATTATAAGTGTGTTTTCTGGGTTGCTTTGTAAAGAATTTGCTTTCACGTACTGTATAAACAGTATCGCATAAAGAAAACATGTTCCGAATGGAACTTCAGGCCTCAGCACGTCCGATGCACTTGGCCCTGTGATGACAAAACAGACTCCTGAAAATGATACCTTTACGGATGACCTTGGGACAGTTAGAGTCATTCATGTGTGTCCATCCATCTGTGGTTGGGGAGCCTTGTCAGATATTAAACTATATATTTTCCATGAAGTCTAAGAACAACGTAGAGCCTAATAATGAATCCTGTTTTAATTATTATACCAAGAAAAGCCTGTAAATTTGTACTTTTACATTAACAAGTGCAACACCACGTTTGTAGTTTAGACCTTTATCTTGAACTTCAGTTGCATCTCACTGTCTTCTCGACACTGATACCTGGATGACATCTCAAATATAACACGATCAAAACCAAGCTTCAGCTCATTCCCACCCAAACCTGCTCTATCTGCAGCCTTCTCTTCCTTTCTCAGTTAAAGGAAGCTCCATCCTTCCAGGTTAAAACTCTTGAGGTCCTTCTTGACCCTTCTCTGTATCTCACGCACCACATCCAATCTTTCAGCAAATCTACCCACAAAATATCTGGCCAGAATCTGACCACTTCTCACCACGTCCTCTGCTCCCCGCCAGCTCAAGCCACCACTGCTTCTCACCTGCAAGAACCTTATGTTGGGTCTCAGGCTTCTATTTTTCCTCCTCACAATTTGACGCCAACACAGAAAACCTTTTAAGACCTAAGTTAGGAAATGTCACGTCTCTGCTCAAAAACCTACAACGTCCCCCTTTCATCCACAGTAAAAGCCAAAACCCTTAAGTGGTCTACAAGGCCCTAGGGGATCTGGGCCCCCGATAGACGGAACTCTTCGTCTGCTGCTTCCTCGCTCCCAAATCTGCTCCATCCAGACACGCTGACCTTCTTGCTGTTTCTCAAACCCACCGGGCAGGCCGCTCTGTTTGCTCAGAAAGCTCTTCTTCCCCAGTACTTGGGTGGATAACCCTCCTACCACTTCTAAGTCTAGCTTCTAATGTTGCCTTGTCAGCAAAGTGTACCCGACCACCCTATTTAAAATGGCGAACCAGCCACCACCACACGCTCCAGATTCCCCTTACCCTGCTCTGCTTTTGTTTTTCCACAGCACTTAAGACCATCTAATGTGATGCACTATTTCTTCATTTATTCTTTTTATTGTTTATTATCTGTCTCTACCAGCCTAGACTGTAAGCTCCTTGAGGGCAGGGATCTTTGCCTTTTTTGCTTGCATAGAGCAAGCATTCAATAAATACTTATTCAATGAATAACTATCTGATGAAGTCATCCGTGTACGATGTGAGATTAAGAAAATTCAGTTGTTAGCTTCACTACCAACTTTTCTAATATTTTTCAGTGTCACATGGACAGAAAATTGAAACCTATCTGGAAGAAGTTTGTTTCATTATCAAAAGCAGCTTATAGAAAGCAATTCTTTAAAACAGAATATATTATATTCAATTATCTATAATATCTGTATGTATAACTAGTTATTACTCTTACACGGATTGAGGGTCAATTCATGTACACACCCACTGATAGGTTTTTTTGTTGTGGGGAAAATGTTCCTTTCTTGGAGAGAACGTGCTATAGGTATTTTTCTAAGTAGGAAGTACCTCTAGTGACACTGAAATTTTACTATTCATTTATGGAATATCCATAAATCAATGTATAAAGAAAGAAATCAGGGATCAAAAGTTAAAGAACATAATGTTTGTCTTGGTCTCTCCAAACAAATGCGGTACTCCTTTAAGATATTCTACTAATTATTAAAGACACTGTTTATCACTGATAAACTACAATTGAATAGAAGAATGGTGTAAATGTAAAATATATCACATTGCCAAGAATAGATGAATTAAGGAATAAACCTTTCTTCTTTCAAAACTGTAACGGCTTAATGTAAGCACAGGCAAAAGAATGGAAAGAAACACTGATTCTTTGCATCCTGGAAAGATCTTGCAGTTGTAAAATTTATCAAATTTTAAAGGTTATCTTTGCATGAAAAATGAGCTCAAGCCAAAACAGGGATGTTCTAGAATTCATGAACATATCTGATGCTAAGTGAATATTTAATGTCTAGCGTGTCACTTCCTTCTTACAAATGTTACATATAAGGGAATATTATAAGGGTAAATTACACTGGAATGCTATCTAGAGACTATCTAGTCCAAATCTAGCATTTAGCAGATGAGAAAATTAAAGCTTTACTTTACAACTAAGAAAACTGAGTCACTGAGATTGATTTTCCCAAGTTCAAATGACCAGTTAGGTAATTATTAATTACACATTACAGTTACCAGGAGAATGTGCTATTGAATTCTATCCCTAAAGATGATATTTTTCCTGGAAACCTCTAAGAACTACAGAAAAAATTTGAGGCTGTCACCTATTGGTGCAAATTAGAGTAAGGAAAATACAAGTTCACGGGTCCTGATGAGTTGAAATGTTTTATTACGTGGAGATGCTTGAACCATAAAAGGTGCCATGGAGAATAATAGGATTATTCCATCTCGAACTGCAAACTTTTAAATATAATATAGTAAAATTTGCGAATTAAGGGTCACGAACAGTTTACAAGGCCTAGTCAAGTCCTGTAAAGAAATGCTCTCCATTTCAGAAGTTGAAGGGTGCTGAAAATACTGGGTTTTCTCATTAAGATCACATCCTGAAACCATACGACAAAAAACCAACCAACCAACCAATTTCTATGGTAGGAGCCATATTGGTTTTCGATCACAGTGTGAGGAATGGAGTGGAGGAAGAGTTTGGATGTTTATATACAAAGTTCATACCGACCTGCTTGTACTTGATGGGAAGTTATGAACATAGATTTTCAAAACTAAAGCTTACTTGGTGGAAGAGGCTCATCGATTGTTGGGTAGTGATGATGTTCAGGCCTCAAGGAAGGAAGCTGGCTTACTGGCTGGGAATTATGGAGTATAGGACATTCACCTACGGACAAGATAGTCGAGACATTCAGATTCATTCATTGCCATGGCAACGTCAGCAAAAAAGCACGACTGTAAAACAAACTACTGCAAGAAAAAACCCCAAAGAGCGGGCAACTGGGGAGATTGGGATTGACATATATACGCTAATATGTATAAAATGGATAACTAATAAGAACCTGCTGTATAAAAAAATAAATAAAATTCAAAAAAAAAAAAAGAGTAGGCAATTGATTTTTTTCTGTGTCAGTTTGCTACATACAGAGTCATTCATGAGCCAGTGAATAGAGGGAGCTATATTTTTTAAGAAACTTGAAAAAAACCAGCCAAACACTCCATGGCTGTGATCTGTACCGCAACAGACCAATAGGTGGGACTGGGGTCTGATTCTGTAACCACCTGGATTTTCTTGAGGGCAAGGTGGCATCAGAAAGGGACACAAAAGAAAATGAGCAGAGGCTGAGTTTAGCCCAGGAAAAGAAACAGGCCTTTTGGAGGGAAGGGCAGCATTTATAAGGTCTCATAAAAGTTCAAGGGGTCTGCTGAGCGTCCGGAGCCTGTGCTCCGCAACGGGAGAGGCCACGACAGTGAGAGGCCCGCGTACCGCAAGAAAAAAAAAAAAAGAACAGTTCAAGGGGTCTGTGCAAAATGACAGCTCCTTGTTTGGATAGGTTTCATCGGAGGGCTACCCAGAGGCCATCTTTCAGAGATTTTGGGTTTGGAATGAAACTCTTAGCTGGTGCCTTTCTGAGATGGGGTTAAGGAACTAGTGGGCCAGGAAGGTAACTTCTTGTAGTAGGAAAGCTAGGGGCTGGGGTACAGAGCCAAGGAGCTATGGCATCTTGTGATTGGTCCAGATTATTCTGAGGAAGAATCTGATAAGCCAGGGTGTTCTGGAAGAAGACAAGAGACGAAGGAAGTAGATAAGAGGCGGGAAGACCGAGACAGGAAAACTTGAAACACAGAAGTGGGATAGATGGAAGAAGAAAGACAGACATGGAGAAATTTTAGAAATAAACATATCCACAGAAGGCGCACCCTCAATTATAACAGACACAGCTAATAGTACTCTCAGGCAGACTTATGATGAACTGAACAATGTGGTACAATGCAGTTCCTATTTCATGATGTCCTCAGGTCCTGGTAACACTGCCTGTAGACTGGCCGTGTGGATGGAAGGCCTACAGCACCAGCCGTTTGGGTCACATAATCAGAGGTAATTCCTCTTGATCTCTGGGGAGCTAGAAGGGCCCAGGCCACGAGACAGCTCTCAGCCTGGTAACCCCCCACTAACACTGCCCTGGATTTCTCACAGTAGCCCCTGTTGCCCAGAGGACAAAGGTCAGGCCTTTTCCTTCCTCTGCCCTCCACGGCTCATGCAAATACCAAGTGTTCCATTATTCCTTGGGCCAAAAAGAGAGAAACTATTGAAAAACAGTGGTTAAGATCTTCGTGGGATCTCAAATTTCAAAAATACTCCCCAGAATGTCCATACATGGAAAGGATGCTTATTTCTTCGCACTCTAGATCCACAGAACTGATTTAAAACATAAAGAAATTAGCTAGGAAGGAAGTTAGGTGGATTTAACTTAGCCATTTAATTCCTAGAGCTCACTGGAAAACAAAAACAGGGATGTATTCAGGAACAAAGGGTCCTTTTAAATGTTAAATATGTAACATTATTTCTTGTGCAAACTCTGGTGTGTGACTGAAATTCTTGGGGTCCCTGGAGACTAAGGACAGTCAAGGAAGGTGCCCCTCATGCCAGCACATAGCTCCTTGCAAACTGACTCCTGTTTCAAAGCTGGGCTCTGAATTTAGTGGATACCACACTCATGTTTGTCTTTATATATGTTTAGTGTCAGAAACTAAAAAAACAATGGTACAGTTGTTATGTCACCAGCTGCTGCATTTTTAATTTAGTTTCTTAACAAAAAAGAACAACAACAAACTTACCTCATCATAATTAATTCAACCAGTCAGGTTAATTACTCCTCCAAGCTAGTGGAAACATAATATTGTTGCTTGCCGGAGTTAATGGAGCTGACCCCACCTGCCCGTGAACCCCAAGCAAACGCAATGATGTGACTGATGCATCTCAGCCAACGGAATGAAGGGAGCGCACAGAGGAAGCAAGCAATCCTGTTCCGTCAGAGGCCGCGGCTCCACACCATCCCCTTCGCCTCAAACACAAAGCAAGTGTCAGACCTGCTAGACCTTCTGAGAAGGAAACTTATTCTAATTTAAAAGGGAGTCTCGCTGCTCATCTACCTGGCAGAACCCTCACTCCGTGAGGGGCTGGGCGCTTCATACGAATCACCTCATTGAATCTTTCCGATAACCCCTTAGGGTACATTCTACATTTGCACCCATTTTACACGTGAGGCTTGGAGCAGTTAGGTAACTTGGCTAAGGTGTCATGGCTGGGAAGTGGGGGGGACTGAATATAAACCCAGGGGAGCCTGATGGCAGGGCTGAGCTCATAATCATATTATGTTACTTTTTTCATTTGATCGGCAGGTTTTAAAAAACCATTTTATGTTGAGATTGAAAAACAAAGGTTTTTATGGAGGGAAAAGCAGCAAAAAGTAGATAAAGAAGACATCCCCCACGAACTGCTACAGACTCGTCTGCGTGGGCATGTATATAGTACATCTACCTTGGCTAACCTTGGGCAGGAATTTGCAATCTTCAAAGTCACGGTGAGGGGGCAGCAGAGACTCTTACGGGAGAAGAGAGCACACATGCATATAATCAGACACATGTGCTTTCTTGGAGCAGGTGCTCTTGGAAACATGGTGGTCAGCAGGGGACAGATCTGCCACGCCGATCCCATTAGCCCTGGGGACGCACTACCAAGGGAGAGAAGAACTGGCTGGAGAATGTCACATGCCAAGGTATGCACAGCTTTCATGAGATCAACGGTCCTTCCCAGGAATCCTCATGTTGCCCTTGGTAACCACCACAATGAAGCATGTAGGTGCTTCTTAACTTTTTCCGAGTTTACAGTCTGCAAAAAATTCAGGAAGCTAGAAATTTCTTTACAAACACAGATTTCCACTATGGCCCTGAAACACTTTCCTGTCCTTTCAGTTAAGGGGATGGCTTCCTCCTGCTGGACTGTTAGGCCCTCAAAGGCACGGGCAGTGTCTTTTTTTGTTGTTGTTGTTAAACATGCTTTTATATCAATGTATACTGAGTCAATTTTCAATTACCCATGTGTGGACTGTCTCCCAACATGGCGGTCAAAGTATACCCATTGGCTACAACGGGTCGACAAACTCCGAATCCAGCCTTGTTTTTATATGGCTCTGGGCTAAGAATGGTTATTACACTTCTAAAGGTAAAACTGTTTTTAAAAATACCCCTTGGGTGAGAAGAGTTTTTTGATTTTGCCTCTTGACCTACAAAGCCTAAAAGTTTTACTATCTGGCCCTTTAAAGAAAAAATTTGCTGAACTTTGGTCTAAACATTGCTGGCAGCTCCGAGTTATGCCGTTGTAGGGGTGTATCCCCCAAACTCCTTGTAATATACTTATTTGTAATTCTATTGTAATTATTGAGTTCCTTCCACACAGATCTACTGCTGAACCATCTTCCTGTGTCCAGCACAAAGCATCTGGCTCAGAACGAAGAAGGGACTCAGAACAACGTTGTTAAAGAAAGGAATTGTCCACGCCATTCTCACACTCACGGGTGCCTTTCCATATTGTATGTCACTATGGTTTTCCTCCCTGTGTCTCTTTATTACCAATTTCCTTGGGCTTCTCCTTATCCTACGTGCCACTTGCCCTCACCCCTTCTTTCTCTAAAATGTAGAATTGGGCGTTGTTAAGTACTTAAAATTATTTCTTTTAAGCTCGCGTTAGTTCCTGTAAAAGTTTGTAGGTGCCAGGCATTTGTTTAGGTGCTGAGAATTCAAACATAAAGAAGCTATAACTCTGGCCCTTGATGAGCTTGTAGTCTAGAGACAAGTCCAACGCATTTTGTCTGGAGGCTAATCTAAACAAATGAGAACAGCAAAATAGCAGAATCTATATTTTTCTCTTTTAAAACAACTGAATCATTTCCTATTATTATGTGACTTTTAAATGATTTCCCTTGATGTCACTGTCACTTGATTGGAAGGTAGTTCCCAATTCTGGATAAGGAAATGCAAATTAAATTTATATATGATTCCACAGGCATGACTAAGAAGGAAGGTCTTTGGTGAAGACACAGAATACGTTTTGACACTAAAGGGGGCACCTACTGGATTAGAATCTTACTTGAGACAAAGCGATTTACACATTCATGTTATTCTTCCCTTCCAATAGCCAAAATAGCCCCCAGACCCCCAAAACAACACAAAACAAAACCAACAATAACAGAATCGAGGAGACAGAAATCATGACACATACACATAGGCTATACATATCCATTTGTACACAGGTTAGCTAAACGCTAAAACAGGTAATCTCAATGTTCTTCCAGTTATATTAACTTACTGCGAATCTTCAGTAAGTTTTGGGGATCAGCAGATGCTGACACATTACCCACCTAATGTTGATGATCATTTCCTGCTTATATCATTTGATACTAACCTCGAGGCTCTGGTTGTTGTCAAGACTAGAGGGTAATATGTACCCTATAACCAGTGATTAGTCAAAACCAAGATGCACACATACAAGTACACGCTCACATCCAACTAGCTGTAATTCCTGGTGTGTATCTGGGCAGTGGTGGGGTGTCAGCTACCCACAGTCTGGAATACTGACATACACATACACACGTGCACACATGTACGTACAGGACAGGCACACAGCTGCTGCAACAGCCTCATTTGGGACTGACCCTCTCCCTCTTGTTTTGAAACCATGTTGGCGAGACCTGCGTCCCCCTGGTGGTCCTATTTTCCCTCTGATCGGGTGTGAGGTCTAACCTTCTCTCCGACTGCTCGGCCCTGCCACGGGGGACTCCAGACCTTCCACGGTTCTGGCCACGCTCCCGGTGGCGGCAGCCGACTCGTCTTGCCACCCGGCGCCTTTCGCCGACTCCGGCTCCAGCTCCGGGCTCTGCACCGAGTCGGGCACCGACTCGAAGGCGCTGTTCTCCTCCTCCTCGTCGTCATCCTGGGAGGAGAAGACGGTGCTCTCGGAGATCTTGGCGCTGTCCACGGAGGAGAAGCGGGTGTGGCTGGCGAACCTGCTGCCGTTGTAGCAGGAGGGGCTGTAGCAGGAGGCGCTGTAGCACGAGCTGCTGTAGCACGAGCTGCTGTAGCACGACGTGCTGTAGCACGAGGGGCTGCAGCAGGATGCGTCGCAGCCCTCGCAGCTGTGGTCCCCGCCCTGCCGCGGGCTGGAGTCGCTCTCGCTCCCCGTGCTGGGGAGCGTGTCGCCACCTGGGACAGAGCCGTTGGCCAAGCCCGAGTGGCCCGGGGGCGCCGTGCCTGGAGTGGCCCCCTCGGGGGCCTCTCCATCCTCTTCCGGGGGAGGCGGCTCGGCGGCGACCGTGTCCACCTCGCTGAGCGCCTCCTTCTCCGAGGCATCCTTGAGGGTGGCCTCCTCCTCCGCGCCATCGTCGTCTGCGCTGCCGCCCTGCGCGGACGGCAGGCTGTGCAGCAGCGTGTGGAGGCGGATGTAGTGGGTCCGAGGCGTCTCGGGCTCCCCGCAGGCGGACGCGATCACCGTCTCCAGCTCAGACACAGGCAGGGAGCACGGCCTGCTTTTCCTCTTCACCGAAGCCCGCAGCTGCAGCCTGTCCTCCTCCTGCCCGCCAGCCCGGCTCTCTGTCGCCGCCTCCTGGGCCACTGGCTCCCCGGGGCTGCCCGGGGCTCGACCGTCCTCCAGCAGCCCGGGTAGGGCCGCCTCCCCACCCAAGTCCAGCCGCTCGGCCAGTTCTTCCGCGCTCAGGGCGGGCTCCGTGTCCTCTGGCCAGGGGGCCAGAAGCTCCCCAGCCGCCTCAGGCCTCTCACAGACCGTGCCATCATCTCCTGCCTCCGTGGTACCTGCGGCGGCCTCAACCGGATTGGCAAGCTCCAGGCTCTCGTTCCCTGCAGGGCCCACCGCGCTGCCCTGGCTCAGCTGCTCTGGCCCTGAGGTCCCCGAGGGCTCTGGTGCATTAGTGCAAGGGGGCTCCCCACGGCTGCTTGCCACCAGGCTATTCACGGGGCTGTCCTGGATTTCTGCAGACTCAGGTTCGGCACTCAGGGAAATCTCCTCATCATCTACAGACAAGAAGAAAATGTCACTGTAGTGTTAGCCTGCTCCGGGGGACTGAGCCGTCCTAGGGATTTCTGCCTTAGGATATCGGATGTAGGGGTTGATGAGGGTTTCCCGTTGGCCAAAGCTCTGCTAAAAATACTGCAAGAATGAGTTCTCCTTATGTTAAGGACGACTTGCAGCCATGATATATTTGAGAATTCTGTTTCAAGGAACTTCATTTTTTGGTTAAAATACCCAAAGCCTAGCATTACCCCAGTTCCAGGCACATAAATGTTTGCTACATGGAAGACCTCAGAGATGGGGGGCACGGTTTATAGTTCCTTGCTGGCTCCAGGCAGGACTAATTATATTGGTTCAGGGTGTTTACTATGGCTGGGTCCCGCAGGGTGGCAGAATGGGGTTCTTAGGTGACGAGAGAGAAGGAAAGGCCAATGATGGGAGCAACCACAGTCATTCAGTGGCTCAGACTGGAAGGTTTCCAACATACGGAGGTTACTGCAGTGGAGGATAAACCAGGTCTCCATACCAAGCACCCATTCAACGAGTAGCAAGCATGGTTTACCTCTACCTTCCCCCAGTTGCTCTATTGCATCCCTGCCAGATAGGAATTCCCATTTCAAGCCCTAGTGCTATTCACTCATCCAAGAAAAGCAATCTCTCTGGTGCACTATAAAGCTGTCCTTACTGAAGGAAGAGTCAGTTTTATTCTCAGAATGTAGAAAATGCTGGATTTGAAAGGACGAAACAGTCAAGTGTTTTCTTACAATCTGCTTTGTATATTGGGCGTAGAAAAGTGCAACTTTTGTTTGATGAGCGGGCAGTGATAAACTTCAGACCCTGAATTCTCAGAAGCTATATTAGCTTTAATGGCAGCCTATAAACGTGGCCCAGGAGGACCAGACAATTCTCAGTGTGATCTACACTGACGAGGGGGCTTGTAGGAGGAAAGCAAGAGGGGAATTAAGAGGCATCTCATCATTCTTATTTGGAGATATGTTTTGGCCTGAAAAACTGAACACGGGATGATTCTCAAGTTTTCTGTCCAACTTACAGTTTCCATTTTTCCTGCGATATTGTAAAAATCCACTGGGTAATCACAGTTCAACACTACGACACGTATCGCATTCATTCACTCACTCATGTATGTAATGATTCAATATCTGTTGAGCAAGTCCTATGTGGATGCTGGGAGTAAAATGATAAATTAGACATGGCTCCATACCCACGTTGGCCTCTTTGTCAATTCCCACTCGAGTGCCTAACCCTCTACCTTTGGATCACCGAATGAAGAGGAGCCTCTCAATCAAGGGGACAGCAGAGACTTCCCTGGTGGTCCAATGGTTAGGACTCTGTGCTTCCACTGCAGGGGGCCTGGGTTTGATCCCTGGTCGGGGAACTAAGATCCCACGAGCCATGTGATGTGGCCAAAAAATAAAAATAGAAAACATAAAAAGGGGGACAGCAACCTGGCTTCCAGAACAGATCACTGGCTTCTAGGCCTCAAATGGAGAAGATGGATAGAGAACCATAAAACCTAGGACATGTCTGGAGAGAACAATGGTTATTGTATTTTGGGGAAAGGAACCATGCCATGACACTCGGCTAGGACAACACATGAAAGTACATGCTGAAAATACCTGGGTGGATGGAGGAAGTGATCTCAAATCGGAATTGCAGCTGTCCACTCACATGATCTGTTGGAAGCCTGCGGCCAAGTGTGTAGCTGACCACCCTGTCCCTAGAAGGAAATAAGCACAGATCTGGTTAATATCTGTCCTCCTAAAGACCACGCAGTGTGCTTTCTGTGTCAGTGGGCGAAGTAGCCAAGCCCAGGGAGGCCCTGCTATTAGGAGGTGGTGATCTGCTCGGGTACATATGAGATGGTCCTAAGGGAACGATGGGAAAGTACATCTGCTCAACAGCGATGAAAACCTTCAAGAAAATCCTTATCGAGTACTCCTAAGCAGGGATCGGGAAACTACAGCCCACGGGCCAAATCTGGCCCATCACTTGTTTTCATAAGGCCATGAGCTTTTTACATTTTTAAATAGTTGGAAAAAAAGCAAAGGAAGAGTAGTATTTTGTGACATGTGAAAATGATACGAAATTCAAATTTCAGTTTCCATAAATAAAAGTTTTATTAGAATGCAACCTTGCTTATTATTAAGTTTACTTCTTGTCTGGGCTGACTTCATGCTACAATGGCAGAGCTGAACAGTTGGGACAGAAACCATATGGCTTATACAGCCTGAAACATTTACTATCTGGCTCCTTATAGAAAGTTTGCCAACCTGTGTTCTAGAGAAAAAAAGAAAAGAAGAAAAGATATGGATATCCTTTGCTTGCTTTTCCTGTGCAGGGTGATATTTTCCAAATATGCCCTTAATAATAGTGTCAGCAGCAGATGCGTGTCTTGCGATATCTATCTATCTATCTATATCTAATATCTATGGAAGGATGCTGTCCTGGTTACCAGAGACCCTGTGGAGCAGTTCAGAAAGGGACCTGCTGCAGAACGGAGCAAAGCAAGACTTATGGGCTGGGTCCACTGGCCCATGACCTCTGATTACACCAACTCCAGGGTCCCACAGAGAGACTCTGAAACTCCACCCTGGGCTCTGGCACCATTCCTTCTTCCGACTCAAGGCAATTTTTAATTACTAGGAAGACAATTATCCAGGGAGAAATCAACCTGAAACTTTGCTATTATAGTTTCATCAACAATGCAGCTTCAGCAGAGCACATGGTCCCCAACCTTCGCCTAAATAGGAAGCGGGATTACCTTGGGATATTCAGAAATGAACAAATCCACTCTATCCAATAATAACAAAGACATATTCCCAAACCAGTTGTTACTTAGATAATTCTGTATTCACTCCATTTATTCATTTGTGACATTCAAATAAAAAGATAAGTCACTGGCTGCTAGTGTTTTAATGTTTCTTCCTAGAAAGCACCAGCATTATGAAACAACGTATATCCCAGGGATCCACTGACTTAGTATTTCTATTTGGGAAGCCCTGGTTTCATGCTTGGAGTTTCTAGGAAGCCCACTGAATAAAGCATTATATGCAGGGAAAATAGAATGAGCTACAATACTGACATGGGCCTTGGTCAATATTATGAGGTAGGTCTACTAGGACCATAAGAGATCCTGAACCCCAAACCTCGCCGGAATCAGAGGAGGCCTAAAGACCATCAGACAGTGAGACAAAAATTAAATGGATCACGCTTTGCATTTGTTTTCCACGTTTTTCTTTCCTTTGCTTTCCACTCAGTTTATCAACAAATATGTTTTGAGCCTCTCCCATGTCAAAAGTGCTTCTGGTGATACACAGCAGGTAGTGCATACCGCTGCCTTTAGATAGCTTACATCCAGCTGGGGGCATGAGGCAGGACCACTACATAAAGTGTAGTGATACATAAAGCGGTGATATTTCCAATGTGAGGCTGAGGCAGGCATGGGTAGAGGACTTGAGGGAGGCAGACAGCCAGGCAGAGAGCTGCGGGCTGCGATGTTACAGGCCAAGGGATTGAGGGAGCTTTCTGAGCTTTATTTTAGAAATTTTTTTTTGGCCGCACAGCACGGCATGGGGGTCTTAGTTCCCCGACCAGGGATGGAACCCACGCCCTCTACAGTGGAAGCGCGTACTCCTAACCACTGGACCGCCCGGAAAGTCCCATGAGCTGCCTTTATTTTAAAAGGCATACAGTTTGCTATTTTAAAAATGAACAGTTTGGAATCATTTAGTCCCTATGTGCCACAGACAGCTTTATGTTCTTTAGGTATATTTTTGTTTGTTTGTTTGAGTGGAAAATGCAAACACCTTGTTTGACACACGACTGTAGCTTCGTAAATGTCAACTCCCTTTGGCTTGAGAATTAACACGTGTCTACGTGCACACAGCTGCACACACGCTATCAGGTTCTGATTACATGTCCCTATGATAACTGTGAGTGATTCCAAAGTCCTTCTGAAAATCCAAAGAGCTTTAAGTTAAGACCCTTGGAAATTCTGCATAATTTTCCTCTTTCCTTTGATATCATTCTAAGTATTGCATTGAGGCATATCTATGACCAGAGAGTCTTTACAAACTTAGTTGACTAAGTCTTTTCAAACTTAGTCAACTTTTCAAACATAGTTGCCATTACCTATGGAAATACATATTACGTACAAGGATTTTATCTGGTCAGAGTTTAATGAGAACCCTGAATGGACACGAATGTAGAAGACACAAAACACAGAAACATATTCTCATATACAACTGAACTATGCAAGCAACGTAACTGTGGCTGCACCATAAGGATTCACGCTTTTAAATTTCATACATATTATCTAGCATTTTCTGTAAATACTAGTGTTTTCTAAGGCACTCTGGTCTAGTAACCCAGCATTTCATCTTGTTATGGAAATGTCACAAATGATTAAATCCTACACACAAGACAGGCATATGAATGAAATGTTATCCTTTGTAGTAAAACAAATTTTAATTTCTATCTGTACAGAAAAAATGCTGCATTAAGGGCTTCTTTCACTATAGTGTCTTAGGAATTTTTACTCGCTTGCATAAGTAACCAGTGGTATGCAAACTAGGGGAAAGAGAAGGGTCTGTTTAATTAAATGTTGTAGCTCAACAACATAATTAATGGGAGAAGCCAAGGAAATACAGCACCACCTTTTCAGTTCAAGTCTCTATGAGACTGTATTGTTGCCTCCCTTGGGCCTGGCCTGCTGGCTGTTGCCTAGTGATACTGAGCCCTTGGTCAAGGTTTACCCTATGGCATGTCTTTCCAGGAGTCTCTGAACGGGCATCGACAGCTTTCCCAAGAAGCGCTTGATGATGGGGCGGCTCTTGGCAAACTTGTCCTTCACCTCAATTTCCAGCACATCAGTGGGCAAGGACACAAAGCTGAATTGCTGCAATGAAAAAACATGTGGCATCAAATAATTGCAAGGTGAGAGAGCTGGTCAGTCCCCAGTCCATCTGCTTTGAATGATGTCATGTCAAACACCCCAGTAGCAATATCTCTATCTATCTATCTAACTGTCTATCTATCTATCTATCTCAACCTATCTCTATCTATCTATCTCAAGGTTTTAGAAATGCTGCGAACCCTGTTTATTCAATAAATGAATAATGTCTTCTCAGTGCTTAAAAATAAGGTCCTTTTTTTTTTGGCCACTTGGCTTGCAGGATCTTAGTTCCCTGACCAGGGATCGAACCCGTGCCCCCTGCAGTGGAAGTGTGGAGTTCTAACCACTGGACTGCCAGGGAATTCCCTAAAAATAAGGTTATTCTTGGAGATTCAAATAATAAAATCAACTCACTTTAAAGGGAAAGAATGCTACCCAGGCCTCACCATACTTGACTGAAGGTATCAACCTACTTAAAGAAAGAACAAGCAAAGCTCACCTATAATTAAGGAAATGCTCAAATCAACAATGTAATACCTTTTTCTTCATGATTATAATGGCAGAGATTTTTAAAAGTTTGATCATACACCGCCTTCTGGAAAGTGGGAAGGGACACGAACTCTCACACTGTATTGATGGAAATGCAAATTGATCGGACCCTTGGGAAGGGAATTGGTAATATTTTTTGGCATTTAAACTACAAACTCCCTTCAACCCAGAATTCTACTTCTAGGAATTTCCTCTCTGGATTAACTTGTACGAGTGTGCAAAATACATATCTTTTATAAGGATGTTCAACAGAGTGTTATAAACAATTACAAAAGGCTGGAAAGATTTAAAATACGCCCACCAACAGGAAACCAGCTAAATGAAGGATGGTAAGTTTTTGAAACAGAGAACTCTGCTGCCATTCAAAAGAAATAGGTAAATTTCTCTCCTGCAAAATAAATATGTTCTGACATGAAATAATACCTGACAAATTAAGTGAAAAAAGGCAAGATGTAGAAAAACGTGAAGAGTGGGATTCCCTTTGTATTTTGAGTTGCAGAGAAAATGCCTGGAGGGTACAATCCAAACTGAACTTGAGGATGTGGGCTCATGGTGGGGTTGGTGGGGAGAGAAAGCAGATCTTTTTCCTTCTGTTGTAAACTGTTCATTTTTTAAATAGCATACTGTAGGGCTTTGAAAATAAAGGCGACGACAATTAAAGGCAGACTGTTATCATCAGAAGTTGGCTTGGCTATCAGTAAGTGTAGAAAAGGAGAGAGAGGAAAATATTTTCATTGCCCAGCTCAGGCTCTCTGGGAGGGGGGAGTTGATTAAAAGTTATAGCACCCTTAATTGAGGGTTGTGAAACAGCTAAAATATATAACGACTTTCTTTTATTCTGATTAATTCCTAACAGCATTCTTTTCACCTTAGTTGATTTCTAATTTCAGAGGTTAAATATGTCAGGCATACCAATGTTAATATCCCCTCCGTACCAGTCAGTATGGGCTGGGGTATGCTGCAGTAACCACCCAATTCCACATCTCAGTGACTTATGGTAGCAAAGTTTTTTCCTTGCTCACACTGTCATTGTGGGCCGGCAGAGGGCGCTGCTCATTAGTCACTCAGGGAGCCAGACTGACGGAGCAGACACACTCTCTAACACTGCCAGCCACGGTGACAGCAGGAGAGAGAACTGTGGAGGGTTTTCCTCCTGCAAAAAAGTATTCACGTTCAAACCCAAGTCTTCGTCACAACTAGACACACACCCCTGCCACCCCTCGGGAATAGGAAGTATGATCCTACCGTATGTCTGGGATATAGAGAACAGAAATATTTGGCAAACAGCAATAATGGCTTCCACACCCTCCCTCCATATGGCGCTTCTAGTTTCCATCACAAATTAGTTTTACTTAACAACCATATATTTCCTAAGAACCAATCATTTTTGGTACTGACAAAACTGAATTTACGGGTATGCTAAGCTTGAGGATCAAACCCAGGAATCAGTTTGATTCACCTCTAAGGAGGCCTGTGAGCATCCAGGCTCCCAACTACCTCGGGTCCCAAACTTCCATTTCTTCTGCCTAGTAATTCCATTCTGAAGTGTACTATAATGGATCTCCTAACCTAAAAGCTCAACCATAGGCTAGGCACATTGTAGTATATGTATATGACAGAATACTTTATAATTTTCTAAATTACAATAATTTATATCATGATTGTACCTAAATATGCAATTACAATTCTAACACATTAAATGACAATAAGATAGAAAATGCTGATTTTCCAACGCTAAGCGACAAGAGCAAGGAGCAGGTAGCTCGTGATCACAGTAACGTGAATGAAATGAATAGAAAAAAGACTGGAAAGAATTACAACAAATTTCAACAGCAGTTGCTTTACCAAGTAAGATTATGTCCCCCACCCGTTTCTTTCTGTGATGAACATGTATTATTTTTATAACGAAAAACGTAACCACCTTTAGTAAAACGAGTATTTCTGGCACTAGCAGCCTGCATGGGACACGAAAGTCAGCTTACTAAGACGTTCTCTGAAACTTGGTGGTAAATCCTGAGCTCTTTTCCTCCCTCCACAAAGACTTCCTTCGCAGCCTCTCTTCACAAATCCACCCCTTCATGGCTGGCATCAACCCCTCCCCACCAGGCCCTTACTTCCATGCCATGGTTACTGGAGTCCAGGTAAACTTCCAGGTAGGTCGGGTTCTTCTTTTTTTAAAAAAATTTTTATTGGAGTATAGTTGACTTACAATGATGTGTTAGTTTCAGGTGTACAGCAAAGTGAATCAGTTATACATATATATATATATATATATGTCCATTCTCTTTCAGATTCTTTTCCCATATAGGTTACTACAGAACTTGAGTAGAGTTCCCTGTGCTATACAGGTCAGGTTCTTTTAAGAACCAGTGAGCAGCTCGAAAAATATAAAAGTCTGCCTATTCCTGAGCAAGCTATTTGCACCCGTGAGTCTGAAGCCAGGGTGATGAATTTTGTCTGGCTGCTGACCTCGCTCTTACTTTGAGCCCCTGAAGAACTTGCGGAGTGAGGTGGACTTGGCTTTTTTCCCTAGATCTGCGCATCTAAGTTCTTGACTTTCTCATGCATGATCTCACTGAACCTCAGCATCTTCAACTGTAGACTAGGAAAAGAAGGTTCATGTTGTGTAAGATTAAACTGCATCTTTTCCTCTCCATTCCTGGTCTATCCAGATTCTACCTGCCCCATCCTCTAATATTTCCTTCTCCTTTTGACTCTTTAATTATTGGACTTCTTTCAAATCTACGACCTTATTTCAGCTGGTCCTTAACAACCAGTAAGTCTATACAAGTGATTGTAGTATCCGTAAACCAGGTTCAAATGCCTAGTGCACAGACAGAAGCTACAGTTCTCCTACTACTAATGCCCACTCTGTCTTTCCATCCAGAGAAATGGCCTGGTTAACGGTCAAAAGAAAAACCTGTGAACTATGTCTGCAAAGGATTAAAAAAATAGATGCATTATTGATCCAAGCCCCCGCTCTTTGTGGAATTCTGTCACCTCGCATCCTAGCTCATCTGTGAAGGAAACGGATGTGGCAAATGACAAAGCCAATCCTGGATCCTTAGGGATTGGAAGTCCGGCCATTTCCCACATCATCCTCCTTGAGGATGCTTGAGAGCTTCTAAGGGTAACTGTACTCCATGCTTGGACCAATCAATCAATAAATGGCTCCCTATCTCTGCATGAGTCCTGAAACTATCCTAGATAAAGGAACCCCTGGTGTCTTGAGGGTCAGAGAGTAAAGTTCCATAAGTCACCTTTCCATTAGAACATCAAGTTCGGAATTCTCTCTCTTGGCTGCACTGGAGGAACCAACTGTCAGACCTCTTATAATTGGCAACAATGGCAGGAAGAAAGCAGTACGAGGCCCAATGCCGGGGCATGAGCTGGAAAGACACATACAGTATTCTTACAGCATCAATCCTCCTTTTGGTTTTGTTTCAGCACCAGGTTGTGGGACTCTTACTTTTGCTTTGGGCCATTGGTACTTAGCCCTGGCTCCCATTAGAATCATCTGGGGAGCTTTAACAAAAATACCCATTACTGGATCCCATCCTTGACTAATTAAATTAGATCCCCTTGGGGGTAGAGCTGGGTACTGGTAGTGTTTCTAGCTTCCCAGATTACTCGACCATGCCACCAGAGTGGAGAATCACAGTCCCCACAATAATAATCCATTCTAACGTAGAATAATCTCATTGTTATAAAAATATTTCTTAGATCAAATCTAAGAATATTTAGCCCAGTGATTCATAACATATTCTTCAAATCCCAGCTTAGTAGTACTATTAAATTTAATAATATTTATTTTTTAATAATAATATTTAGTGTTTTGGTCTTGGCATTCTTATTAATAGCAGGAGACGGTAGTGGGCCTCTATCCAATACATGCCAGTAATACCCTGCTAGTTGTGATGACCAAAAATGACTCCAATCATTGCTCAATGTCTCCTGGGGGCAAAACTGCCCTTGTTGAGAACCACCGATGTAGGCCTACCTTCTTCAGTTTTCCAGAGAGATGTTAGACTAGTGTTGCAATATATGGGGGTATCTATTTATTTTGGTTTGCATTGTTACTCAATAGGCCACTTACAGAAATAAGATGCTTTATTTATTTATTATATTGTATCTTGCTTCAGAAAAGACACGGGGTAGATCTTCTATAAACAGAATTTCTGTAAACTGAACTTAATGAAATAAAAACAAAGTAGAGAACCAAAAGAAATATTAAATTAGGAATTATGTTAAACTATAGCAGCAGTTCCATAATGGGCAAGGCTCAGCCTGATGGACAGGTACAGAGAAGGGGTGGCGATGGTGGTGGGGAGAAGGCTAATGAACAGGTAGAGACAACTTCCCAGAGGAGGCGATGCCTTAACTAAGTCATAACAGTTAAGTAGGCATCAGCTGGATGAAGAAGGTGTGGGAGGAATATTCCAGGGAGAGAGGACACTATTGGCAAAAGGCTGAAGTTCACAGAATGCACGGGTCCCTTTGGGAAATGTGGGTGCCTCACTGTGTCTGGATCATAGAAGGGGTCAACTTATGAGAGGAAACTGGATAGATAAGCAGGATCCAGCTCACAAACACCTTCCTGGACAGAGCCTAGACTTATCCCAAAGGCATCTGGGAACAATGGAACTGAATTATGCAAATGACACACTCAGATGTGCATTTCAGAAAAGTCACTGTAGTAGTGCTGAGGAGGTGTCCATGGATGGTCAGGCCAGGAGGGAGACAGACCAGGTGAAACAACGGAGAAGTGAGGAGGAAGCCTGGCAGGGAAGGAGGAAAGGGGTGGCAGATTTGTGGACTGGCTAAATGTCAGTGAGAGCCACGGCATGTGGGAGAGGAAGAGACCTCAAGTTCCCAAGGCTGGATTTGCAAGACTGAGGGCATGTGGGAGGATTAATAGCTAGAAGAGAGGGGATGAGTGATTGAATATCCCAAAGCAATGAAGGTACAGAATGATGGAAACAGGGGTTGGTTATGGAAGGATATTAGGTTGTAAAGAGACAGCTGGGGAGCTTGTGATGTTTTCACATGATCGAAGGTGTAAGCATTGGAATGGATGGCTGGTGATAAATGGAAGTAAAGGTCAATGGGATCGAGGATGTTAAGGAAATTAGGTCATTCATGTGGACTCTGTGATCATCCAGGAGAATGGTTGGTCTTGGGTAGAAAGGGAAGACGGTGGTGCCACAGGTAGAAAGGATAAGTTGTAGCTGAGTAACTAATGGGACCCATTAGTGCCTTGATGTAGCCAAAACAATAAGGACATCAGTGTGAGAGGGGACACTATAATCAAACATGAAGAAATATTTGTGGGAAGTTTCAGAGAAATGTTCAACATGATTTGGAAAGTATTTTCAGAATTTAGGGGCAGGTATGATAAAAGATGCTCCCAGTCTGAGAGAGCAGAAGTGCAGTTGATTCATTTATGTCCACTCATAAACTTCCGGAAGTCGGGATAGGTTGAGACGGGAAAAGTGGTAGGGATGGTTGACTTGTTTTGGGTCATGTTACATTTGAAGAGGTAGGAGGATGTTGAGGAGTAAGGCAGGAATACCAACGCGAAGCCAAGACGGAGGAGTGGTCCTAACTGTTGTGTGAAATAGGTCATGATATGCAGTTAGAGGGGCATCTAGTTTTGCCTCTCTTCTCTTGCAGACATAAGGGGAAAATAAAACACCAACTCCATTCACAAGAGGCTGCCTGGTGCGATTCAGCCAACACCATTATTCATTACTAATGAAAGTTGAATGGACTAGGCTTAGTGCTTCCTGTGCAAAGGTTCTCCAAGGAGAAGGAAAGTAGGAAGGAGCATGCAAACTGCAGCTACTCTTCCTTAGAACCTTGCATGGTATGTGACTTTCAATTCAGGTGGCACTATTCATTGAGCTTAAAAATGATACTCAAAAATAGTGCTGCCTAAAGTCAAGGATAACAAAAGAAAACAACTTCACTAGCAGAGCAATCATTGAGTCAGGAGCAATGTTTTTCTCTCACTAGCAATGTCACAGCGTTTTATATTTAGAGGTGATGCTCTTGGACTCTGGGCATAGGAGACCTACCCCTCCAAGCAGTGTGTAGCCTGACTCTACCCCAGGAAGGACATGCCAGAATCTTGTTGAGATGTGAGCCTTGTATCTGCAGAGAATCTAACTGCTTTGAATAATAAAGGCTGCTCTTACAAATCTGTGGTATATGGAACGTTTACATTTCTTCTTATGCATAAGAACAAGGGAACTGGTCTTGACTGGGCCTCCACCATCTCCATATCAGGCACTGAGAAAACTCAGCCACAGAAAACAATATTATTAATTTTATTTGCAGGCACTGCTGTGGCAAAATTAGGCCAAGATTTAGTCTTGGCAGAGTGGGAAGCAAGGTCTGCAAGTGTGTGCTTGTAAATATGTAATGTTATATACTTTTATACTATATATAAAATACATCAAATACAAAAGTATGTATTATACTTACATGTATTCTATCTATATCTGTATCTATGTCCATATTCTTAACCACAGGTGTCCTTAACCCCCAGGCCACATACCAATACCGGTCTGTGGCCTGTTCGGAACTGGGCTACACAGTAGGAGGTGAGCAGCAGGTGAGTGAGTGAAGCTTCATCTGTATTTACAGCCGCTCCCCATCGCAGGTGAGTGAGTGAAGCTTCATCTGTATGTACAGCCGCTCCCCATCGCTCGCATTACTGCCTGAGCTCCGCCTTCTGCCAGCATTATGGCGAGTTGTATAATTATTTCATTATATATTACAATGTAATAATAATAGAAATAAAGTACACAATAAATGTAATGTGCTTGAATCATCCCGAAACCACGCCCCTCCCT
Source organism: Phocoena phocoena (assembly GCF_963924675.1). Lineage (NCBI taxonomy): Eukaryota > Metazoa > Chordata > Mammalia > Artiodactyla > Phocoenidae > Phocoena > Phocoena phocoena. Next base: position 10,212,193 of record NC_089227.1, read on the forward strand.
CCCCGGTCCATGGGAAAATTGTGTTCCACGAAACCAATCCCTGGTGTCAAAAAGGTTGGGGACCACATCTACATGTCTAAGTCTTTTGCTTCTGAAGATGATTCATTTCAATGCCTATAAAAAAGGAATAGGATTAGATTACTAGATTGAAAACCAAGAAGACCAAAATTTGCTGTGTGATCGTAAGCCACTTAATCAACCTTTCTATGTCTACTTTATAGTACCCCTAACAGAGAAGAAGCACCGTCTGCACAGGCTTTGTGGGTAAATTGTCATCTTCACTGTGCAGTTCCTCAAATGCATACCTTGGTCATCCCTGCATGTTCTTTGTACCTTTAGGAGCCTATATTGAATCAGTCATTGAATCTAAACTCTCTAGAGTCTGTTCTCTCCTCCCCACTTCTGCTGCCGCTGGCCAATGTCATTCCCTGCCGGTGGAATAACCTCTTAACTGGTCTCCCAGTCTTCAGCTTCTCTCTTACAGTGGCCAGTAAAGTTATGTCTCTGAAACACAGATTTGGTCCTTTCGTTCTCTTGCAGAATTAACTTCCCTTGATTTTTTTCTCACTCACGGGATGAAATCCAAATTTCCCAATGACGTGTTTGGTTCGTGCCAATCTTTCCACCTTCACTTATTATACTCATTCCCTGGCAACTTCATTTTCTTTCACACATTTCCACCGACTTACTGTTTTCCTAGAAGGTGTTCTTTCCCAACTTCCTGGCCATGCCAAACTCCTACTCATCCTTTAAACACCCATTCAAATAAAATTTCTTCTGTGAAGCCTTTTCTGACTTTGGGAACCACCAACAGAGACAGCTGTTTTTTCTTCTGCTTCCATATCTCCTCTATAGTTTTTATTTTCTTGTGGTTAATAAGGATGCACACAGAAATGTGTAATTTGAATATGGAAATGAACATGGACAAGAGAGGGAATCAGTGACTGGCTACTCCTGGAGGTATTTCCACCAGAAGTCACATATTGATGCTGCAAAAGTGGAATATAATACAAGCTTGTGTGTAATCTAAAATGCAGTCCCTATGAATGCTAGATTGCAACTTCAGTGCCCAAGCCATTTTAGCTATTGTTCCGGCAGAAAATCTAAGTACTAGATTTTAATAGAAATAGAAAATATGAACAGACCAATCAAAAATACTGAAATTAAAATAGTGATTAAAAAACTCCCAACAAACAAAAGTACAAGACCAGATGCCTTCACAGGTGAATTCTATCAAACATTTAGAGAAGAGTTAACACCTATCCTTCTGAAACTATTCCAAAAAATTGCAGAGGAAGGAGTAGTCCCAAACTCATTCTATGAGGCTGCCATCATCCTGATACCAAAGCCAAAGATACCACAAAACAAAAGAAAAAGAAAATTACATGCCAATATCACTGATGAACGTAGACACAAAAATCCTCAACAAAATACCAGCAAACTGAATCCAGCAATATATTAAAAGAATCATACACCCTGATCAGTTGGGATTTATCCCCGGGATACAAGGATTTTTCAATATCCACAAATCAATCAGTGTGATACACCACATTAACAAATTGAAGAATGAAAACGATATGATCATCTCAATAGATACAGAAAAAAGCTTTTGACAAAATTCAACACCATTTATGACAAAAACTCTCCAGAAAGTGGGCATAGAGGGAACATATCTCAACATAATAAAGGCCATACATGACAAACCCACTGCTAACACCATATTCAACAGTGAAAAGCTGAAAGCATTTACCCTAAGATCAGCAACAAGACAAGGATGTCCACTACTGCTACTTTTAGTCAACATAGGTTTGGAAGTCCTAGCCCCAGGAATCAGAGAAGAAAAAGAAATAAAAGGAATCCAAACTGCAAATGAAGAAGTAAAATTGTCACCGTTTGCAGATAACATGATACTATATGTAGAAAATCCTAAAGATGCTACCAGAAAACTACTAGTGCTCATTAATGAATTTGGTAAAGCTGTAGAATTCAAAATTAATACACAGAAATCTGTTGTATTTCCATACACTAACAATGAAAGACCAGAAAGAGAAATTAAGGAAACAATCCCATTTACCATTGCATCAAAAAGAATAAAATACATAGGAATAAACCTACCTAAGGAGGCAAAAGACCTGTTCTATAAGGCACTGATGAAAGAAATCAAAGATAAAACAAGCAGGTGGAGACATATACCATGTTCTTGGATTGGAAGAATCAATATTGTCAAAATGACTTTACTACCCAAGGCAATCTACAGATTCAATGCAATCCCTGTCAAATTACCAATAGCAATTTTTTTTTCAGATCTAGAACAAAAAATCTTAAAATTTGTATGGAAATACAAAAGAATTCAAATGCCAAAGCAACCTTGAGAAAGAAAAATGGAGCTGGAGGAATCAGGCTCCCTGACTTCAGACTATACTATAAAGCTACAGTAATCAAAACAGCATGATACCGGCACAAAGGCAGACTTATAGATCCATGGAACAGGATAGAAAGCCCAGAGATAAACCCATGCACATATGGTCAATTAATTTATGACAAAGGAGGCAAGAATATACAATGGAGAAAAGACAGTCTCTTCAATAAGTGGTGCTGGGAAAACTGGACAGCCACATGTAAAAGAATGAAATTAGAACATTTTCTAACACCACACACAAAAATAAACTCAAAATGCATTAAAGACCTAAATGTAAGACCAGATACTATAAAACTCTTAGGGGAAAACATAGGCAAAACATTGGATCCACCTCCTAGAGTAATGGAAATAAAAACAAAAATAAACAAATGGGAGCTAACTAAACTTAAAAGCAAAGGAAACCATAAACAAAACAAAAAGACAACCCACAGAATGGGAGAAAATATTTGCAAGTGATACGACCAACAAGGGAGTAATCTCTAAAATATACAGACAGCTCATGCAGCTCAATATCAAAAAAGACAAAAAACAAAAAGCAGAAAAACAACCCATCAAAAAATGGGCAGGAGATCTAAGTAGACATTTCTCCAAAGAAGACATACAGATGGCCAAAAAACACATGAAAAGATGCTCAACATTGCTAATTATTAGAGAAATGCAAACCAAAACACACTGAGTTATCACCTCACACTGGGCAGAATGGCCATCATCAAAAAGTCTACAAATAGTAAATGCTGGAGAGGGTGTGGAGAAAAAGGAACCCTCCCTCCTGTTGGTGGGAATGTAAATTGGTACAACCACTATGGAGAATAGTATGGAGGTTCCTTAAAAAACTATAAGTAGAGCTACCATATGATCCTGCAATCCCACTCCTGGGCATATATCTAGAGAAAACCATAATTCGGAAAGATACATGCAGCCCAACGTTCATAGCAGCACTATTTACAATAGCCGAGACATGGAAGCAACCTAAATGTCCATCGATAGGTGAATGGATAAAGAAGATGTGGCAATTTTATACAATGGAATATTATTTAGGCATAGAAAAGAAGGAAATAATGCCATTTGCAGCAACATGGATGTACCTAGAGATTATCCTACTAAGTTAAGTAAGCCAGATATGGAAAGACAAATATCATATGATATCGCTTATATGTGAAATCTAAAATAAAATTGATCCAAGTGAACTTATATACAAAACAGAAATAGACCCACAGATATAGAAAACAAATTTATGGTTACCAAAGGAGAAAGGTGAAGGGGGATAAATTAAGAGTTTGTGATTAACCTATACACACTACTATACATAAAATAGGTAACCAACAAGGACCTACTATGTAGCACAGGGAGCTATACTCAATATTTTTTAATAACCTACAAGGGAAAAGAATCTGAAAAAAAAAATGTATGTATGTATAACTGAATCACTTTGCTGTACGTCTGAAACTAACACAACACTGCAAATCACCTATACTTCAATTTTAAAAAATGTTATTGCATACTTTAAAAAAAAATACATCACCATACAAAAAAAGAGTGGAGTAAAAAGAAAGACATTTTCAAATATAAAATGACTTTGAGAGTTTACCGTCCATAAACTTTCAGGGCTTTTTTTCAGACCCAGGTTACAATTATAATTAAAAGTCAAGACATCAGATTAAGGAAAAAGAGATACAGTAGCAATATAAAAAATCATGGTATATACAGACATTCCTTGACTTGCGATGGTTCAACTTAGAATTTTTGACCTTACAATGGTGTGAAAGTGATATGCATTCAGTAGAAACCATACCTTTGATACTCTGTCGTGATGCTGGGCACTGGCAGCCACAGCTCCCACTGGACCACATGGGTGAACAACCCATACACTTACAACCATTCTGTACCCAAACAGTCATTCTGGTTTTTACTTTTAATACAGTATTCAACAAATTACATGAGATATTCATCACTTTAGTATAAAGTAGGCTTTGTGTTAGATGATTTTGCCAAACTGTAGGCTAATGTAAGTGTTCTGAGCACATTTAAGATAGGCTAGGCTAACCTATGAAGTTCAGTAGGTTAAGGGTATTAAATGTATTTTTTTAAATGATGTTATTTTCTTTTTAAAAAACTTTTTATTTAATATTGGAGTATAGTTGATTAATAATGTTGTGTTAGTTTCCAGTGTACAACAAAGTGATTCAGTTATACATGTACATGTATCTATTCTTTTTCAAATTCTTTTACCAATTAGGTTGTTACAGAATATTGAGCAGAGTTCTTTGTTGGCTAACCATTTTAAATATAGCAGTGTGTACTTAGATATTTTCAACTTATGATGGGTTTATTGGAATGCAATCCCATCGTTAAGTAAATATCTATCTATCTATCTAATCTACCATTTATCTATCGATATAGATATAGCCTCCACATTTTGGTGTGTATTTTGTGTACATTTTTGTGAACAACTTTTTGAAAATAGAAAACATAAACAATGGATACTTTCTAGAAAATAGTTTTAAAGTTGATTCAAGAGAAAATAGAAAACCTGAATAAATCAATAAACCTTTAGGAATTGAACTGCTAATCAAACATCTTGTTACCAAATCACTTTATAAGTAAATTTTACCAAAACTCCTTAGAATTCTTTGGAATCTCTATCTTATATAAACTGTTCAAGAAAAAATGAAAATAAAAAAAAGAGACAGCTACACAAATCATTTTCTGAGGATGACATCATTGACACAAACTGTACATGGACATTGTAAGAAAACTAAAGACATCTTAATTCTTAACACAGTTGCAAAAGTCCTAAATAAAAATAGCTGCAAATCAAAAATAACATTTTAAAGAAAAACACCGAAGTGTATCTTCCAGGCTGAGTGCTACCTGTGTGACCCCTCCTCTGAGACCAGTAGCCCCCTCCTCCTTGGTCATTCCTTATGTTATTGCAGAGGGTATGTAAGATGTGAGACATTCATTTTATGTACTTACTTTATTTCATCTTACTTTTTCCTCAAAAACTTCTCTGATTTCATTTTTCTCACCTATATTTAAATACATTTTTTCTTGCTGTATTGTACGCATTTCGTATATTTTCAGGAACAAGAAGCGATATGCTGTGTGCCCTCAGATTTGACACTTCCTATGGGAAACGTCAGGTCACTAAGTGACCCGTATCTAAAGAGATGGGCCAACAGTTGAGGCCAGAACCCCTCCTCTTCCCTCCAGCATCAGGCAGCCCATTAAGTAAGAAGACCTCTGCCTCCCTTTTTCCCAACCCTAGCTTCCAACAATGGGGCCATTATCCCTGCAGGAAAAGGTGAGGGGATCCCCAGACTTCTACTATGATTTCATTTCTCCTGAAGGCGCTGGAGTGGGGAGAAGGGGAAAAAGAAAAGAGTTTGTCTCCTTTCTACTCCAAGACCCTCAAACCACAATCCTGGTCTGTGGTGGATGGGAGGAAAAGAGATTTAAACTAGAGTTGATTGGATTATAACTAAAAGTGATCAGCAAGTTACAGGATGTACCCAAGACATCTTTATGAGATAGCTGAGCATGGCTGAATGCCGGTGACTGGAAGAAATGAAAACTAATTATGGTATCACAGCACCGAATTGAGGCAGCTCAGTTAAGCAGATTGTCTGTCTGTCTAACTATCTATCTATCTATCTATCTATCTATCTATCTATCTACCTACCTACCTACCTACCTACCCACCAATCTATAGTGTGTAGTTTGGCCGGCATATGAAATATCTGCTTCTCAAATATTCTCTTGGTTATTTTAGCTGGGTTTGAAAGCTTATTGCTAACTTAATCATTATGGATCTACTGTTCCATATTATCTGTCAATATTCCCTTTTAATTACACTGTAAGTCATTGGACTTGTGCTGTATTTCTTCTGTCTGTATGCTTCTCTCACAAATATACTAAGTTATACCCATATCCGTTAAATGCCTCGCTTAAATGTAATGTTCTTTTAGCCAAAGTTGGATACAGCCTAAATGCTTACCATAAGCTTTTTACAAAAATAAACAAAATCTCAGAAAATATGAGATTAGCTAATTAATCATGGTATTACTATAAAAATAATTTTGTAATATATGAAATCAATAACCTAAACAAAAATTCAGTCATTATGAAATTGCAAATTAAAGTCATTGATAATATGACAAGAACTCTACTGATTTTCCCTGATATTTTTAACTTAAAAATGCTGTTGTTTATATTGGCTTTTGTTCATATTTCTTTATTAACTTTATTCTAGGCTAATTATCCAAAGCACTGAAAAAAGCTGAGAAAGCTAAATAGATTAAAGCCTGACGTAACTCGAGATTTTCCACTGGGCACAGCCATTACTTCCTGCAAGACAATCCTGATGGAGAAAAAGATGAGAATCTGCTAATAGACCCCCCAGAAGGATGGAATCATAGTCAGAAATGGGCCTTGCTGAAGTGGAATTTCTGCTGTGTAAGGAAAGAGAGTCCAAAGGATTTGGCCATTTCTATGACTTAATCCCCATTGGCTATTTCTTTTTCATTCTTTAAATGTGGTCAGTTTGTGTAGATATGCCAAGGGCAACTGCATACCACCTCTGAAATTCCCTGGGTCGTCTCCCACCTGCCTGCCCCATCGTTCCTGAACCTTGCCTCTCCTGGTTCCTAAATCCTCCTCTTTGGCTCATCTGTGCTTGGTTTCTATTTTTCTCAAGACTGCATGCTCAGAAATGCACTTAGATTGGTTCTCCCTGACTCTAGCCCTACCTTTGGTTTTTGGTATCAGCCAAAACAGGATGTCGCTTCTGGTGTTGGTCTTTAGCTTAACAAATTTCAGTCAATGAGAGACGCACTACCCAGCTCTGATTTGCAGTGTTTGCCAGTTTTCTTGGTGTAAATACTCACACCTTGGCTGACTTCACTAAATGTGGAGCTGGGAAGAGATGTGCATGGTGGTTCCTGGGAACCCACATGAGTTGCCTCCCGCACACCACTGGCCCCATGGATGGTGTCCTAAGCCAACCCCTCATCCAGTTCACTCTATTCCTCCATGAGAAATTAGGAGGCACTTGGTTTTACTGCTGCTCTCAGAACCTCCACTTCCATCTTATTTCTTCAGAGGCTGCAAAATGATGCTAACAGACAAGTACAAAGAATACCTTAGCCAATGGACATCAAACTGTGTGTCTCTCTGAGTCCTAGGTTCAGTGGCAGGCATCACCTGGAAACCAGAGGCAGTACCACTGGAGTAGTGTGCCTTAAGTTTTTAAGTTGGTGTTCCATTCATGAGTTCCTTTCATAAGAGTTTACCCAATGGAAGAAATGATTTGGTGCTTAGGTGATGGTTGTCTATATCAAGGAACTTCAAGAATCCTTTCTTCTTTTTTTTAAACTATTGTCCTGGGGCAGGGCTGCTGGTTAGGGCTTCTTGCACACTCACCGCCAGTGCCAGCTTTGCATGTTGAAGAATGCTTTTCTTCCATAAAAGTGAATTTTGGGTCTATGATCCTGTTTCCCTCGTCCAGGTCAAAGTACAATTTAATTTCTGATTAAATTACTTCTTAATTTCTAATCAATCAGGACAGAAGTTAACAATCTATTTCAAACCAATCAGTTTGGTTAAAGCTCATTAGGGTGGGCTTATTACAGTAATCATTTAGCAATTGTGCTTACTTTCTGGGGATCAAGGGCCTTGGCCAGGTACCTGTATTTATCTCTAGAGGACGGGGGTGCTTTTAGCCTAAGCTGGTCTGCTTGCTCTGCTCAGTCAATCAGGTTTGGGCAATTTCCCGACCCAGTTGGTCTCATTCTTATTTACTCATGATGATGTGGGGATGATTAAATGTGATAACTCTGGTAAACAACTTATTATTACTGGCTATATAGAAGAATACTCTAAGCCTGACCCTTGTGAGTTTATGCTCATGCCTGACTCAAGTTGTCAGGGCAGTGGCTTGTGGTTTGATTAACTGTACGGTAATGTCTGGGCTATTGGTGTCTACTCACAGCCAGTCCCAGGACTAGAAGCTGCCCTGATCTACCTGCACTGTTGTTCTCACATACCAGAGCCCTATTTTAAGTGCACTGTAGCTGGGGGATACTGAAGGGACCCAGTAGACAAAAGTGAGTAATAACAGCTAATTAAAGTTACATCTACACTTCTCCATATTCACTGCCACTGTTCTGGTCCAAGCTTCAATATCTCCCACCTAGTTTCTTCCATTGCCTCTTATCTGATGCCCTTTCTCCACCTACGTGCCCACACCCCTCACCATGCATCAGCAGCACAAGAGTCTTATTTGTTTCACATCGCACCAGCATTAGATATTGATCTTCTTCATTTTAGTCATTCTGGGGGATGTGCAGTGGTATCACAACAGTATCTTTAATTTTTAGTCCTGGATGACCAAGTAAGTAGAGCATCTTTTTATATATTTATATTGGCATTTGGACATCCTCCTCTGTGAAGTGCCTGTTCAAGTCTTTGGTCCATTTTTCTGTTAGTGTTTGCCCTTTTCTTTTGGATTTGTAGGGGTAGCAGGGGTAGTATGTGCATTCTAGATACTAGTTCTTTGCTATCTAGAAATAGCTCAATATTTTCTGTGGCTTGCTCCCAATGCAGAGTTTTGATGAACAGACATTCTGAATTTTAATGTCATCCAACTAATCAATCTTTTATTTTATGGTTAATGTTTTCTGTGCTCAATTTAAGAATTTTTGAGGGAGGGATCAAGATGGTGGAGGAGTAGGACGTGGAGTTCTCCTTCTCCCACATATACATAAAAAATACATCTACACGTGGAACGACTCTTACAGAACATCTACTGAATGCTGACAGAAGACCTCAGACTTCCAAAAGGGCAATAAAATCTCCATGTAACTGGGTAGGGCAAAATAAAAAAAAAAAAAAAGAGAGAAAGGAATCGAGACAGGACCTGTTGCTCTGAGGGAGCTGTGAAAGAGGAAAGGTTTCCATAGATCAGGACGTCCCCTCACTGGTGGGGACGGAGGGGGAGCTTTGGAGCCTTGGAGAACACAGCAACAGGTGTGCTGAAGGAAAAGTGGAGAGAGACATGCAGAGAGGGTCAGTGCTGACCAGCATTCCCCAGTCTGAGATGCTTGTCTGCTCAGTCCTCTGGGGTAGGTGGGGGCTGGGTACTGAGGCTCAGACTTCAGAGGTCAGACCTTGGGGAGAGGACTGGGGTTGGTGAAAACAGCCTGAGGGGCTAGGGTGTGGTGCTCCACAACTGAGGGAGTCTGGGAAGAAGTCTGGGCCCACCAGAGAGGCAAGGTGCCACTGCTGGGAGGCACACAAGGAGAGGGATGGGTCCACTATAGGTCACTTTCTCCTGGCACTTAAGGTGGCAGGGCACTGCCTACACGAGTTCCAGGGGCAGGCGGGAGCTGTTGTTCCCATCTTGGACTCCAGAGGCAGGCTCGGACTGCTGCTGCTGCTGCAGAGGGTCCTATGAGCAGGTGCAGGTCACTGCCCCCACCTTCCCAGGAGCCGGCACATTGAGCCACTGCTGAGGGTCCGTGACCCAGTGCCAATCACTTCTTCCTCCTCCCCGGGGGCATGCAACCCACTGCAGCCACCACAGAGGGACCTGGGACCTGACTGGAAGCCAACTGCTGCCCCTGCCTTCCTGGGAGCCCCGTGCAAGCCGTGTACCTGCACACCTGCGTGCCCCCTATCAAGGGGATAACAGCCAGCACACACTGAGGAAAGAGACGGCAAGCATCCAAACCAAAAACAGCCCTCATGCCAAAGAAATATTAAATACACACAAGCTGCACAGGGATGCTCCTGCTTATAAATAGCCCTCCAAGACTACAGTAGATAATTGTTTCTCCTAGACTCACGGACTAAGAGAAATAGAAACAAAATGAAGAAGCAGAGGAACCACTCTCAGTTAAAAGACAAAGAAAATTCCCCTGAAGGTACAAACAATGAAACAGACCTCCTCAGTCTAATAGACAACAAGTTCAAAAAGAAGGTAATGAAAATACTGAAGGAATTAAGAAAAGCTATCAACAGAAATGCAGAGTACTGTAAAAAGGAACTAGAAATTAAAAGGAGGAGCCAAGAAAAATTAGAAAATTCATTTGCCAAGATGAAAGTTGAGCTCAAGGCAATGAAGAGCAGAATGAATAAAACTGTAAAAAGAATAAGTGATCTGGAAGATAGACTAATGGAAATTATCCAATCAAAACAGCAGACAGAAAGCCAAATGAGAAAAAAATGAGAGTAATATAAAATACCTGTAGGATAATATAAAGTGGGCCAATCTATGCACAATAGGGATTCCAAAAAGAGAAGAAAGAGAAAAGGGGATTGAGAATGTATTTGAAGAAGTTATGGCTGAAAATTCCCCATACCTAAAGAAGGAAACAGATGTCCCGATACAGGAAGAACAGAGGGTCCCAAACAAGATGAACCCAAACAGACCTACACCAAGACATACTAAATAAAAGTGGCAAATGTTAAAGATAAAGAGGATTCTAAAGGCAGCAAGAGAGAAACAAAGAGTTCATTACAAGGGAGGCCCCCATGGGCTATCAGCTGATTTCTCTAAGGAAACACTGCAGGCCAGAAGGGAGGCAAAAAATATTCAAAGTCTTGAAAGAGAAAAATCTGTAACCTAGAATACTCTACCCAGCAAGATTATCATTTAGAATAGGAGGAGAAATAAAGAATTTCTCAGACAAGCAAAAACTAAAAGAATACAGCGATACTAAACGTATTGTAAAGAAATAGTGAAAGGTCATCTCTAAAGAGAAAAGAAGAAGAAATAGGAAGGAGGAAATCCCAATTGGAAAGTAAATCACTTAAATTAGCCAGTATACAGATAAAAAAGAAAAAAAAAACCCTATTTGTGAAAGCAATGATAAACACAAGGAACAGCAAAAGGATAAACATAAAAACGTAAAAAGGGACATCAAAATCATAAAATGTGGAGAAGGAGAGTATGCAAATGCAGATTCTTTTTCTTTGTTTTAGAATGTGCTTGAGCTAATATGACTATTAGTCTGAAGCAAGCAGATATAGGAAGGGGTTAACATACTTGAAAAATAGGGCAGCCACAAATCAAAAACATACAACAGATTCACAAAAAGCTAAAAGAAGAGAACACAAGCATAAAATAGAAGGAAATCATCAAACCATAAAAAGAAAAAGAAAGGAACAAAGAAGAAACAAAGAATCAACTGGAAAACAAGGTTTGAAATGGCAATAAATACATATGTATCAATAATTACCTTAAATGTCAATGTACTGAATGCTCCAATCAAAAGACATACAGTGACAGACTGGATTAAAGAACAGAAGTCTACAATATGTTGCCTACAAGAGACCCACCTTAGGGCAAAGGACACACACAGATTGAAAGTGAGGGTATGGAAAAAGATATTTCATGCAAACGGAAATGACAAGAAAGTGGGAGTTGCAATACTCATATCAGACAAAATAGACTTCAAAGCAAATGCTATAAAGAAAGATAAAGAAGGACACTATATAATGATAAAAGGATCAATACAAGAAGAGGATGTGACACTCATCAACATATATGCACCTAATAAAGGAGCACCCAAATATTGATACATAAAACAAATACTAACAGACATAAAGGGAGAAATCGACAGGAATACAATAAGAGTAGGAGACTTTAACACCCCATTCACATCAATGGACAGATCTTCCAGAAAGAGAATCAATAAGGCAACAGAGGTCCTAAATGATACAATAGAACAGTTAGACTTAATTGATATTTTCAGGACACTACATCCAAAAAGCAAGAATATACATTCTTTTCAAAGGATTGACCACATATTAGGCCACAAAACTAACCTCAACAAATTTAAGAGTATGGATATTATTTCAAGCGTCTTCTCTGACCACAATGGCATGAAACTAGAAATCAACCACAGTTAAAGAAATGAGAAGAAAATGATTATGTGGAAACTAAATGACATGCTACTAAAAAACCAATGGGTCAATGAGGGAATCCAAAAGGAAATAAAAAATACCTTGAGACAAACAACAATGAAAACACAACCATATAAAATCTATGGGATGCAGCAAAAGCAGTTCTTAGAGGGAAGTTCATTGTGATACAGGCCTTCATGAAAAAACAAGAAAAATCTCAAGTAAACAACCTAACCTACCATCTAAAAGAATTAGAAAAAGAAAAACAAACAAAACCTAAAGTCAGCAGAAGGAAGGAAATTAGAAAGATCAGGGAGGAATAAATAAAATAGACATTAAAAAGATAATGGAAAAAATCAACAAAACCGAGAGCTCATTCTTTGAAAGGGTAAACAAAATTGACAAGCCTCTGGCCAGGCTCACCAAGATGAAAAGAGAGACCACAACTAAACAAAATAAGAAATGAAGAGGGAGAAATCTCAACTGATACTGCAGATATACAAGAAAAGTAAGAGAATACTATGAACAATTATAGGCCAACAAAGTTGACAACCTAGAAGAAATGGGCAACATTCTACAAACATACAGCTCACCAAAGTTGAACCAAGAAGAAAAAGATAGTCACTGTTTGCAGATGACATAATACTATACACAGAGAATCCTAAAGATGCTACCAGAAGACTACTAGAGTTAATCAATGAATTTGGTAAAGTAGCAGGATACAAAATTAATGCACAGAAATCTCTGGCATTCCTATACACTAATAATGAAAAACCTGAGAGAAATTAAGGAAACACTCCCATTTACCACTGCAGCACAAATAATAAAATACCTAGGAATAAACCTTCCTAAGGAGACAAAAGACCGGTATGCAGAAAACTGTAAGATACTGATGAAAGAACTTAAAGATGACACAAATAGATGGAGAGATATACCATGTTCTTTGGAAGAATCAACATTGTGAAAACGACTGCACTACCCAAAGCAATCTACAGATTCAGTGCAATCCCTATCAAACTACCAATGGCATTTTTCACTGAACTAGAACAAAAAACTTCACAATTTGTATGGAAACACAAAAGACCCCGAATAACCAAAGCAATCTTGAGAAAGAAAAACAGAGCTGGAGGAATCAGGCTCCCTGACTTCAGACTATACTATACAGCTACAGTAATCAAGACAGTATGGCACAAAAACAGAAATACAGATCAATGGAACAGGATAGAAAGCCCAGAGACAAACACACGCACATGCGCTCACCTTATTTTTGATAAAGGAGGCAAGAATACACAATGGAGAAAAGACTGCATCTTCAATAACTGGTGCTGGGAAAACTGGACAGCTACATGTAAAAGAATGAAATTAGAACACTTCCTAACACCACACACAAAAAAAAACTCAAAATGGATTAAAGACCTAAATGTAAGGCCAGACACTATACAACTCTTAGAGGAAAACATAGGCAGAACACTCTTTGACATAAATCATAGCAAGATCCTTTTTGACCCACCCCCTAGAGAAATGGAAATAAAAACAAAAATAAACAAATGGGACCTAATGAAACTTAAAATCTTGTGCACAACAAAGGAAACCATAAACAAGATGAAAAGACACCCCTCAGAATGGGAGAAAATATTTGCAAATGAAGCAACTGACAAAGGATTAATCTCCAAAATATACGAGTAGCTCATGCAGCTCAATATCAAAAAAAAACCCAATCCAAAAATGGGCAGAAGATCTAAATAGACATTTCTCCAAAGAAGATATACAGATTCCCAACAAACACATGAAAGGATGCTCAACAACACTAATCATTAGAGAAATGCAAATCAAAACTATGAGGAGGTATCACCTCACACAGGTCATAATGGCCATCATCAGGAAATCTACAAACAATAAGTGCTGGAGAGGGTGTGGAGAAAAGGGAACCCTCTTGTACTGTTGGTGGGAATATAAATTGATACAGCCACTATGGAGAACAATATGGAGGTTCCTTAAAAAACTAAAAATAGAACTACCATATGACCCAGCAATCTCACTACTGGGCATATAACCTGAGAAAACCATAATTCAAAAAGAGTCATGTACCACAATGTTTATTGCAGCACTATTTATAATATCCAGGACATGAAAGCAACCTAAGTGTCCATCGACAGATGAATGGATAAAGAAGATGTGGCACATATACACAATGGAATATTACTCAGCCATAAAAAGAAACGAAATTGAGTTATTTGTAGTGAGGTGGATGGACCTGTCATACAGAGTGAAGTCAGTCAGAAAGAGAAAAACAAATACCATATGCTAACACATATATATGGAATGTGAGAAAAAAAAGGGTTCTGATGAACCTAGGGGTAGGACAAGAAGAATGGACTTGAGGACATGGGGAGGGATAAGGGTAAGCTGGGAAGAAGTGAGAGAGTAGCATTGACATATATACACTGCCAAAGCTACCAACCACTAGCAAGTGGGAAGCAGCTACATAGCACGGGGAGATCAGCTCAGTGCCTTGTGACTGCCTAGAGGGGTGGGATAGGGAGGGTGGGAGGGAGACGCAAGAGGGAGGGGATATGGGGATACATGTATACATGTAGCTGATTCACTTTGTTATACAGCAGAAACGAACACAACATTGTAAAGCTATTATACTCCAATTAAGATGTTAAAAAAAAGAAATAGGTAATTTGAACAAACCAATTACTAGAAGCAAAGTAGAATCTGTGAAAAAAAAAAAACTTCCTGCAAACAAAAGCTGAGGACCAGATGGCTTCACAGGCAAATTCTACCAAACACACAAAGAAGAACTTATACCAATTCTTCTCAAACTCTTCCAAAAGACTGAAGAGGAGGGAACACTCCCAAAGACATTCTGTGAAGCCACTATCACCCTGATACCAAAACTAGACAAAGATATCACCAAAAAAGAAAATTACAGGCCAATATCTTTGATGAACATAAACGTAAAAATTCTCAACAAAATATTAGCAAACCAAATCCAACAACACATAAAAAAGATCATACACCATGACCAAGTGAGATTCATCCCAGGTTCACAAGGATGGTTCAATATATGAAAATCAATGTAGTACACCATATTAACAAAAGAAAAGTCAAAAACCACATCATCATCTCAAGAGATGCAGAACAAACATTGGACAAAATTCAACATCCATTCATGTTAAAAGCTCTTACCAAAATGGGAATAGAGGGCACATATCTCAACATAATAAAAGCCATTTATAACAAACCCACAGCCAATATAATACTCAGTGGTGGAAAGCTGAAAGTCTTCCTGCTAAAATCCGGAACAAGACAAGGATGCCCCCTCTCACCACTTCTCTTCAACATAGTGCTGGAAGTGCTAGCCACAGAAATCAGACAAGAAAAAGAAATAAAAGATATCCAAATTGGAAGGGAAGAGGTAAAACTGTCACTATATGCAGATGACATGATACTACATATAGAAAACCCTAAGCACGTCACACAAAAACTACTAGATCTAATAAATGAATCCAGCAAAGTAGCAGGATACAAGATTAATATTCAGAAATTGGTTGCATTCCTTTACACTAACAATGAAATATCAGAAAGGGAATGTAAGAAAACAATGCCTTTTAAAATCATACCAAAAAAACCCCCCAAAACAAAACAAAAGCTAGGAATAAACCTGACGAAGGAGGTGAAAGATTTATACACTGAGAACTATGAAACATTAATAAAGGAATCTGAAGTGGATTCTAAGAAATGGAAAGATATCCCATGCTCTTGGATTGGCAGAATTAATATTTTTAAAATGGCAATATTACCCAAAGCAATCTACAGATTTAATGTGATCCCTATCAAATTATCCATGACATTTTTCACAGAACTAGAAAAATAATCCATAAATTTATATGGAACCATAAAAGGCCCAGAATTGCCAAAGCAATCCTGAGGGAATAAAAAAACAAAGCAGGAGGCATAACTCTTCCAGACTTCAGACAATACTACAAAGCTACAGTAATAAAAACAGTGTGGTATTGGTACAAAAACAGGCATACGGATCAACGAAACAGAACAGAGAGCCCAGAAGTAAACTCACACACTTACGGTCAGTTAATCTTCAACAAAGGAGGCAATAATACAAAATGGGAAAAAGATAGTCTCTTCAGCAAGTGGTGCTGGGAAAGTTGGACAGCTGCATGTGAATCAATAAAGTTAGAATACACCCTCAAACCATGCACAAAAATAAACTCAAAATGGCTTAAAGACTTAAAAATAAGACATGACACCATAAAACTCTTAGAAGATAGCACACGCCAAACATTCTCTGACATAAATTGTACAAGTGTTTTCTTAGGTCAGTCCCCCAAGGCAACAGAAATAAAAACAAAAATAAACAAATGGGACTTAATCAAACTTACAACCTTTTGCACAGCCAAAGAAACCATAAAAAACAAACAAACAACAAAAAAAGAAAAGACAACCTACGGAATGGGAGAAAATATTTGCAAATGATGTGACAGACAAGGGCTTACTCTCCAAAATATACAAGCAGCTCATACAACTCAACAACAAAAAAAACAAGCAACCCAATCAAAAAATGGGCAGAAAATCTTAATAGATATTTCTCCAAAGAAGACATACAGATGGCCAGTAGCCACATGAAAATATGCTCAACATCACTAATTATTAGAGAAATGCAAATCAAAACTACAGTGAGGTACCACCTCACACTGGTCAGAATGGCCATCACTAAAATGTCCATAAATAAAAAATGCTGGAGAGAGTGTGGAGAAAAGGGAACCCTCTTACACTGTTGGTGGGAATGTAAGTTGGTACAATCACTATGGAAAACAGTATGGAGGTTCCTCAGAAAAGATCCAGCAATCCCACTCCTGGGAATATACCTGGACAAAACTATAATTCAAAAAGATACATGCATCCCCACGTTCACAGCAGCACTGTTCACAATAGCCAAAACATGGAAACAACCTAAGTGTCCATAGACAGATGAATGGATAAAGAAGATGTGGTACATATATACAATGGAATACTACTCAGCCATAAGCAAAAGAATGAAATAATGCCATTTACAGCAACATGGATGCAACTAGAGATTATCATACTAAGGGAAATAAGTCAAAAAGAGAAAGACAAATACCATATGATATCATTTATATGTGGAATCTAAAACATGGCACAAATGAACCTATCTACAAAAGAGAAACAGACACATAGACATAGAGAACAGACTTACGGTTGCCAAGGGGGAGGTGGGGAGTGAGAGGGACGGACTAGGAGTTCTGGGTTGGTGGATGTAAACTATTACGTTTAGAATGGATAAACAACAAGGTCCTAATGTGTAGCATGGGGAACTATATTCAATATCCTGCAATAAACCATAATGGAAAAGAATACCAAAAAAATGTGTACCTGTGTATAACTGAGCCACTTTGCTGTACAGCAGAAATTAGCACAACATTGTAAATCAACTATACTTCAATTTAAAAAAAAGAATATTTTGGCTTCCACAATTTATGAAGTATTCTTATATGTTTTGTTATGAATTAGAAATGAATTATTGTTATATTAATTATTGTTATTTCATATCTAGATTTACAATCTATTTGGAATGAATTTTTGTATATCTTGTGAGACTGCATTCAAAGTTCATTTGTTTTATATATGGATAGCAAACTGACCCAATGCCAAGTTTTGAACAAGCCATCCTTTCCTTACTGCATTGCAATATTACCATTGTCATAAAACAATAACGATATGTGTGTGCATCTACTTCTGGATTATAATCAATTCTATTAGCTGTTTGTCTATTATGTGCCAATGCTGTACCATCTTAATTCTTACAGCTTTGTATGTGTCGTGACATCTGGTAGTGTAAGTCCTTCTGCTTTTTTTCTTCAAGATTCTCTTGCCTACTCTTAGTCTTTTTCATTTCTATATAGATTTTAGAATTAGCATGTCAAATAACATTAAATATACCTCTTAGGATTCTGATTGATACTTCATTGAATTTACAGATCAATCTGAGGAAGAATCGACACCTTAACCATTTGAATTTTCTAAGCCTTGAACATATAATATCTCTCCTTTTATTTAGACTGCTTTTAATTTTCATAGAAATGTTGTAGTGTTCAATATAGATATTTCCACATTTTTTGTTAGATCTATTCCTAGGTATTTGATGTTTTCTGATGCTATTGTAAATGGTATCTTTAAATTGCTGAAAATTTCTATTTGCCTAGAGAAATGCAATTTACATTGACCTTTATTTATTTAGTGACATCACTAAATTCATATATTAATTTGAATAGTTTGTTGATTCTTTTACATTGTTTACTTATACAACAATGTTATTTGGAAGTAAGCACAGTCTTCCTTTCCACTTCTGATGTATTTTAGTTATTTATTTTTGCCTTATTGCATTGGCTGGGATCGCTAGTACATTATTAAATCCCAGTGGCTAAAGGGTGTATCCTTGTCTTGCTCTCAGTTTCAAGGAAAAGTATTTCAACATTTTAGCAAGTATGATGTATGCTGTGGATTTTATTCCTATCTTCTTATTTTGTTTTTTTTGTGGTACACGGGCCTCTCACCTGTGGCCTCTCCCATTGCAGAGCACAGGCTCCAGACGCGCAGGCTCAGTGGCCATGGCTCACGGGCCTAGCTGCTCCATGGCATGTGGGATCTTCCTGGACTGGGCCACAAACACGTGCCCCCTGCATCAGCAGGCGGACTCGGACTCTCAACCACTGCGCCACCAGGGAAGCCCTATTCTTATTATTTTTATTATTTAAAATCCTGTATTGGATTGAAGAAGTTCCCTTTTATTTTCTAGTTCTCTGAGAGTTCTTAAAAATAAGGAATGAATATTAAATTTTATCAACTATTTTTTCTGGCTCTACTGAAATAAACATACAATATTTTTCCTTATGTTGTCAATGTGGTTTCTCTTATTGACTTTAAGTTTATACTTTAATAGGACACATGAAGAACAGAAGACAGACAACTATTGTTACTTGCTTTTAAAAAAGTCCAAATACTGGCAATGTCTAGAAAAACGTACAAGAATTGTTTGTAATTGTTATACAGTTGAACTATGGGCACTTGTTCACTGAAACAAGAAACTGGCACGGAATAAGTTCTCCATATTTGGGGTCTTTGACTTGAATGAAGCTATAGTCACTGTAACAGTGGTGCAGAGCAGATAAAACTCCAATAAAAATTCTATCATCTTTTTGGCTGGAAGATCCAGGCAAAGGAGCCCAGGGCAACCGGTGTTACCAGAGAATGAAAGTGGAACACTAAAAAGAAGAGAGGCAAATTCTGTATATAAATTCAGCCCAAGTTTCTGGCCAATCCCAGAACCATAAAAGCGGAGGGCAAATGAAGCCAGCTTGCATTTAGGGCTTAAAGAACTGAACTGTGATCTGAGCTACTGCTTACCATATGCATGAAAATGTGAGCTTAAGCCATATTAATTCAATACTCTTTGAAGCAATATAACAAAATGCAGAATCTCTTCAACATGGCATTCAATGTTCAAGATATCATCCAGAATTACTCAGCATATGAAGAATCATAAAATGTAATCCACATCATAACTACCAAAGTCAGTAGCTTATCTTAGGGTTAATTCTTGCTGTTGTATATTTTATTAGTTTGGACAAATGTATGACTTATATCCATCACTATAATATCAGACAGAGAATTTTGACTTTCCCCAAAGTCCTCTGTGCTCTGCCTGTTCATCTTTCCCCTCCATAAACCCCTGGAATCACCTAATCTTTTTACTGTCTCCATAGTTTTGTCCTTTTTAGAATGTCATATAGTTGCAGTTATACAGTCTGTAACCTTTTAAGATTGGCTTCTTTCACTTAATATGCATTTAAGGTTCCACCATGTCTTTTCATGGCTTGATAGCTCAAAATAATATTCCACTGTCTGGCTATAAAACAGATTATTTATCCATTCAACTGCTAAGGACATATTGGTTGCTTCCAAGTTTTGGCAATTATGAGTAAAGCTTCCATAAACATTCATGTGCAGGCTTTAGTGTGGACATAAGTTTTCAGATCCTTTGGGTAAATACCAAGGAGTTAGATTGCTGGATCATATGGTATAAGAGTATGTTTAGCTTTTCAGAAACTGCAAAACTGTGTTCCATACTGGCTGTACCATTTTGTATTCCTGCCAGCAACGTATGAGTGTCCCTGTTGCTCCACAACCTCATCAGAACTTGGTATTGTCAGTGTTCTGGATTTGGGCCATTCTAATAGGTGTGTAGTGGTATCTCATTGTTTTTATTTGCATTTCCCTGACGACATATGATGTGGAGCATCTTCTCATATGATTATTTGCCATCTGTATATTTTTTGGTAGTCTGTCAGGATCCTTGGCACATTTAAAAAATTAGGGTGTTTGGTTTCTTATTGTTGAGTTTTAAGAGTTTTTTGTATATTTTGGATAATGTTCCTTTACCAGATGTTTCTTTTGAAAATATTTTCTCCCACTCTATGGCTTTACCTCTAATTCTATTGATATTGGCTTTCACAGAGTAGAAGTTTCAATTTTAACAAAGTCCAGTTTATAAGTTATTTCTTTCATAGACTGTGTTTCTGATGTGGTACCTAAAAAGGCATCATCCTACCCAAGAAACCACCCTACCCAGGAAACCCATCTAGGTTTCCTCCTGTGTTATATTCTAGGAGTTTTATAGCTTTTCATTTTACCATTAAGTCTATGATCCATATTGAGTTAATTTTTGTGAAGAGTGTAAGGTCTACGGCTAGATTCATTTTCTTTTCATGTGGATGTCCAGTTGTTTCAGCTCCATTTGTTAAAGAGATTTTCTTTTCTACATTATATTGCCTTTTGCTCCTTTGTCAAAGATCAGTTGACTATAAGGGGGTCTGTTTCTGGGCTCTCTATTCTGTCCCATCGACCTATTTGTATGTATGTACGTATGTATTTATTGGCAATACCACATTGTCTTGATTACTGCAGCTTTATGGTAAGTCTTGAAGTTGGGTGGCATCAGTTCTACAACTTTGCTCTTCTCCTTCAATAATGTGTTGGCTATTCTGGGTCTTTTGCCTCTCCATATAAACTTTAGAATTAATTTGTCAATACTATAAAAATAACTTGCTAGGATTTTGATTGGGATTGCCTTGAATCTGTAGATCAAGTTGGGAAGAACTGACATCTTTACAATATTATCTTCATATCTATGAAGATGGAATATATCTCAATTTATTTAGTTCTTCTTTTATTTCATTCATCAGTTTTGTGGTTATCCTCATAGAGATCTTGTACACATCTTGATAGATTTATACCTAAGTATTTCATTCATATATTTTAAATTTCAAGTTCCATTTGTTCACTGTTGGTATATAGAAAAGCAATTGACTTTTCTATATTAGCCCTGTACATTGCAATTTTGCTATAATCAGTTATTAGTTCCAGGAGTTTTCTGTTGATTCTTTTAGATTTTCTACATAGACAATCATATAATCTGTGAAAATTTTTAAGTCTTCATTCCTAACCTATATACCTTTTATTTCTTTTTCTTGCCTTGTTCCATTAGCAAGGATTTCCAGTACAATGTTGAAAAGGAGTGGTGAGAGGGTACACTGTTGCCTTATTTCTGCTCTTAGTGGGGAAGTTTTGAGATTATCACCATTGGTATGCTGTTAGCTGTAGGACTTCTGTAGAGATTTTCTATCAAGTTGAGAAAGTTTTTCTCCGCTCCTAGTTTACTAAGTTTTAATACTGAATGGGAGTTGCATTTTGTCAAATGCTTTTTCTGCATCCATAGATATGATCATGTGACTTTTCTTAGTGTGTTGATATGATGAATTACATTAGTTGACCTTTGAATGTTGAATCAGCCCTGCATACTTGGTATAAATCCTACTAGGTTGTGGCACATAATTCTTTTTATGCTTTTTTGGATTCAAATTGCTAATCTTTTGTTGAAGGTTCTTCATCTATGTTCATGAGAAATATTGGTCTGCAGTTTTCTTTTCTTGTAATATCTTTGTCAGGTTTTGGTATTAGGGAATGCTGACCTCACAGAATGAGTTGGGAAGTATTCCCTCTGCTTCTATCCTCTGAAAGAGATTATAAAATTAGTATAATTTCTTCATTAAATGTTCGTCTGAATTCATCAGTGAACCCATCTGGGCCTGCTGCTTTCTGTTTGGGAAGGTTATTAGCTGTTAATACACTTTCTTTAACAGATATAGGCCTGTTCAGATTATCTCTTTCCTTTTGTGTGAGTTTGGGAAAATTGTGTCTTTCAAGGAATTGGTCAATTTCATCTAGATTATCAAATTTGTGGGCATAGAGTTGTTCACAGTATTCCTTTATTATCCTTTTAGTTTCCATGGGATCTGTAGTAATGTCCTCGCTTTCATTTCTGATGTTAATAATTTGTGTTCTCTCTCTTTTTCTTAGTTAGCCTAGCTAGAGGCTTATTGATTTTATTGATCTTTTAGAAGACCCAATTTTTGGTTTCATTAATTTTCTCAATTGATTTCCTATTTTCAATTTCATTGCTTTCTGTCATAATTCTTCTTATTTCTTTTCCTCAGCTCCTTTGGGCTTAATTTACTCTTCTTGTTCTACTTTACTAAGGTGGAGTCTTAGATTATTGAGTTTAAATCTTTTTATTTTCTAATAGATCCATTCAATGCCATACACTTCCCTTTAAGCACTGCTTTCACTGTATCTCACAAACTTTGATAAGTTGTGGTTTCATTTTCATTTAGTTCAGAATAGTAAAAATTTTCTCTTGAGAGTTCTTCTTTGACCCATGTCTTATTTAGAAGTGTGTGGTTTAATCTCCATGTATTCTGGGATTTTCTAGTTATCTTTCTGTTACTGATTTATAGTTTAATTCATTGTGGTCTGAGATCAGACACTGTGTGATTTCTATCATTTTCAATATGTTAAGGTGTGTTTTAAGGCCCAGAATTTGGTCTGTCTTGGTAAATGTTCCACGTAAACTTAAGAAATATGTGTATTCTGCTGTTGTTGGATGAAATAGTCTATAAATGTCAACTATATCCAGTTGACTGAAGGTGATACTGAGTTCAACTCTGTCCTTACTGATTTACTTCCTGCTGAATCTGTCCATTTCTGAGAGAGGTGTGTTGAAGTCTCTTACTGTGATAGTGGATTCATCTAGTTTTCCCTGCGGCCTACCAGTTTTTGCCTCATGTAGCTTGACATTCTGTCCTTGGGTTCATACACATCAAGAGTTATGTCTTCTAAGGATCAATACTGTGAAAATGACTATACTACCCAAAGCAGTCTACAGATTCAATGCAATCCCTATCAGATTACCAATGGCATTCTTTACAGAAATAGAACAAAAAAATCTTAAAATCTGTATGGAGACACAAAAGACCCCGGATAGCCAAAGCAGTCTTGAGGGAAAAAAATGGAGCTGGAGGAAC
Source organism: Phocoena phocoena (assembly GCF_963924675.1). Classification (NCBI taxonomy): domain Eukaryota; kingdom Metazoa; phylum Chordata; class Mammalia; order Artiodactyla; family Phocoenidae; genus Phocoena; species Phocoena phocoena. The sequence continues at coordinate 10,235,983 of NC_089227.1, forward strand.
CAGACTCCCTGACTTCAGACTATACTACAAAGCTACAGTAATCAAGACAATATGGTACTGGCACAAAAACAGAAATATAGCTCAATATAACAGGATAGAAAGCCCAGAGATAAACCCATGCACCTATAGTCAACTAATCTATGACAAAGGAGGCAAGGATATATAATGGAGAAAAGACAGTCTCTTCCATAAGTGGTGCTGGAGAAACTGGACAGCTACATGTAAAAGAATGAAGTTAGAACACTCCTTACACCATACACAAAAATAAACTCAAAATGGATTAAGGACCTAAATGTAAGACCAGACACTAGAAAACTCGTAGAGGAAAACATAGGACGAATGTTCTTTGACATAAATCACAGCAAGATCTCTTTTGATCCACATCTTAGAGTAATGGAAATAAAAACAAAAATAAACAAATGGGACAAAATGAAACTTAAAAGCTTTTGCAAAGCAAAGGAAACTACAAACAAGACGAAAAGTCAACACTCAGAATGGGAGAAAATATCTGCAAATGAATCAATGGACAAAGGATTAATCTCCAAAATATATAAACAGCTCATGCAGCTCAATATTAAAAAAACAAACAACCCAATCAATAAATGGGCAGGAGACCTAAATAGACATTTCTCTGAAGAAGACATATAGATGGCCAAGAAGCATATGAAAAGCTGCTCAACATCACTAATTGTTAGAGAAGTGCAAATCAAAACTACAATGAGGTATCATCTCACACCAGTTAGAATGGGCATCATCAGAAAATCTACAAACAACGAATGCTGGAGAGGGTGTGGAGAAAACCCTCTTGCAATGTTGGTGGGAATGTAAATGGATACAGCCACTATGGAGAACAGTATGGGGGTTCCTTAAAAAACTAAAAATAGAATTACCATATGAGCCAGCAATCCCACTACTGGGCATATACCCAGAGAAAACCATAATTCAAAAAGACACATGCACCCCAATGTTCATTGCAGCACTATTTACAATAGCCAGGACATGGAAGCTACCTAAATGCCCATTGACAGATGAATGGATAAAGAAGTTGTGGTACATATATACAATGGAATATTACTCAGCCATAAAAAGGAATGAAATTGGGTCATTTGTAAAGATGTGGATGGATCTAGAGACTCCCAGAGTGAAGTAAGTCAGAAAGAGAGAAACAAATATCGTATATTAATGCATATATGTGGAACCTAGAAAAATGGTACAGATGAACTGGTTTGCGGGGCAGAAATAGAGACACAGACGTAGAGGACAAACATATGGACACCAAAGGGGGAAAGTGGCAGGTGGTGGTGGTGGTGTGAGGAACTGGGAGATTGGAATTGACATATATACACTAATATGTATAAAATGGATAACTAATAAGAACCTGCTGTATAAAAAAAAATAAAATGCAAAAATGCAAAAAAACAAAAAAGAAAAGAAACCAATCTAACCACATGTATCCTTAAAAGCAAATAACTTTCTCCCACTAAAGGCAGAAGAACTGTAGCAGAAGGTTGTCAGAGAAATTAAAAGCATGAGGAGGACTCTCTGTGCTGTTGCAGGAATGCAGGCAGTTTTTAGGAGGTGAGAGAACTCCAGCTGACAGCCAGCAATGAAATGAGGACTTCAGTCTTACAACCACAGGGAACCGACTCTGCCAAAGACCTGAGTGAGCTGGGAAGCAAATTCTCCTCCACAGCCCACAGATAAGAGTCCAGCTCTGCCTGTATCTTGATTTCAGCCCTGTGAGACCTAGACCAGAGGAACCAGCCAAGGCAACCCAAGGCTTCTGATCTAGAGAAACCATGAGATATTAAGTGTGTGCTGTTTTGAGCTGCAAGGTTTGGGGTAACTCGTTATAGCAGCAAAAGAAAACAAATACACACTTCCTATAGCTGGAGGCCTGAGGCACCTTCTCCAGGCCTCCACACCATCCTTTTGAAAGGCAGTCCAACCCTTTACTCCCTAGCCTTCCCCCTGCCTTATTACACTATATCACATAGCAAAGATCACTTTCTAACAATTTATATAGTTTCCTGATTGGCTGGGTTTGTTGCCTGTTTCTTTGCACAAGGACAAGTGCCAGGAGCATAAGAAAATGCTTTTGAAAATTCAATTTAAAATTGAATGAATGAATGAATGAATATTGCTGTATTTCCAATAGGTTTGGATTATGGCAATATGCAATTAAATCCATGGGACTTGGGTCAAGAAGCCCAAGAATATAAAGCTATAAAAAAATAAGTATCAGTGCCACTGACCTGCTCCATGGATTTGGATGGTCACTGGTCACCTGAGCAGCAGTGTGTCCTATGTACATGCTCACAGATTAATTAGTAATTTGCTTCAAAGGACACCTACCTACAAATCGTTTCGCTCACTGATTGTCCAGGGCATGGCTAGACCCTTCCTCCCTCTTAGATATCCTGGAGCCACCCATTTAGTGCAAGAAAGCTGGTAAACCTTGACTTCAGCATTTTTTTAGCTTACAAATCACATTGACACCTGTGATCTGGTTATTCTGGTGAGGTCATTCAACTGAGGTCCAGGCAATACAGTCTCCAACTGAGAGATAAACTGAAGCTCAGAAAGATAGTCATTTGCTCAGTCATGCAAATAACTGCAAGCAGAGCCTGCACTCAAACTCATGGTTTTTCATTTCAAAGTCCATATTCCTCACATTGTGATATGCTGTCTTTTGGCTTGACTGGTTTAAAAAATTATGAATGGGAAAGAAGACATGTAGAAACAGAGAAATTGGTTTAAGAGATCTAAGTGTGGGAGAGTGAGAAGATTTTGAGAAGGGAAAAAAATATAGGGCATAATACATTTAGAAAGAGTACCAAAAAGCTTTATTTTTGAACATGGCTAAAAACAGACCACGTACATTAAATATGTACATAATCATTGGGGATTCACCCACATATCTTATTAACCTGGATGTGATCCAGGGAAAATTCTAATGAAAACCGTGACTCCAGATGCTCTTTTGTCAATGCACTGAGGACAAAATAAGGAGAGAATCATAAGCAGTGCTGAAGTCAAATTATCATCTTTCCTCAAGCCCACTGGCTTTCTACCTGACTAGGAAAGAACATCAGGTATAGGTGACAATGCTTTCCTCATGTCCCATGCTGACTGCTACCCAGCTTTTCTTCTAAAATGGAGGCTGCCACGACTGTGCCTATAACATGTATGGTTTTTAAAAATGGGGAGATAACTACAAAAGTAATACTTGGTTATTTTAGAAAATTTGAAAAATGGAGAAAAATATGAAGTGTAGGAAGAATATTGCCCCAAATGTTACCTTCCCCAGTCACTGCCTATTAACATTTTAGTATACCTCTGTCCAAAGCATTTTTGTGGGTTCTTGCATATTATAAAGAAAACGTTATAAATAAAATGGAAGTACTTTAAATTCTCCTTCTCCAGATCCATTTTCTTCTCTCCCCAGAGCCAGCTGCTTTCAAAAATGTCATATATCCTTCAAGTTAATATTTTATTTTTTTGTTATATACATATTTGTATTATTTTGTGTTTTTAATTTTTTTGCATAAATGCTACCATACTGTAGTAAGGTTCTCTTCAACTCAGTTTTCTTCATTCAACCTATTTTAAAAATCTATCCTTATTGTCAAAAGTGAATGCATTGCTCATGGATTTTTGACTGCTAGATAATATTTCATTATATGACTAGACCACAATTAATTTTTTCCCTCTGAATAACATTTTCTTTTCCATTTTTTTCTCATATTAAAAAATACCACTATGTATGTAACTATGTTATGGTGGCAAATGTTAACTAGACTTATTGTGGTGATCATTTCACCAAGTATACAAATATCGAATCATTATGTTGTACATCTGAAAGTAATATGTGTCAATTATATCTCAATTAAAATAAAAAAATAAAATCTTTTCACATTAAAAATAAATAAATAGAAGAGTTATGTCTCCTAGGAGAATTTACCCCTATTACCATTATGTAATGTCCTTCTTTATCTCTGATAACTTTCCTTACTTTAAAGTGTGCTTCGTCTAAAATTAATGTCATTAGTCATCCTTTCTATTGATTAGTGTTAGCATGGTACATTTATTTCCATCCATTTTCTTTTAATCTATACGTGTCCTTATATTTAAAGTGGGTTTCTTTGGACAACACACAGCTGGATTGTGTTGTTTATCCACTCTGACAATCTCTGTCTTTTAATTAGTACATTTAGACCATTGGCATTAAAGTGAGTACTGATATAGTTGGATTAATATCTACCATATTCATTAATGTTTTCTATTTCACTTGTTTCACTTGTTCTTTAGTCCTACATTTGCCTTCCTTTCTTTTTCTGCCTTTTGTGGTTTTAATTCAGTATTTTGTACGACTTATTTTCTCGCATTTCTTAGCATTAAGTTGTTCTTTCTTTTCCCTGCATTTTTTAGTGGTTGCCCTAGAGTTTGCAATACACATTTAAGGCTAATTTAAGTCCATTCTCAAGTAACACTATACCACTTCATGGGTAGTGTGAGTACCTTATTATAACAAAATAATCCTAATTCCTTCCTTCAATTTCTTGTATCATTGCTGTCATTTATTTCATCTATACATATCATACATAATCATATATATATAATACATATATACATGACATACATAATTGAATATATTATTGCTATTATTTTGAATAAATTGTTACCTGTTAGATCAACTAAAAATAAGAAAAATAAAAGTTTTTATTTTATCTTCACTTACTCCTTCTTTGATACCCTTTATATAGATCTGAGTTTCTGACATTATTTTTTTTCTCTCTAAAGAACATCTTTCAACATTTCTTGCAAGGCAGGTCGACTGACAACAAAATTCCCTCAATTTTTGTTTTTATGAAAATGTCTTTTTTCTCCTTAACATTTGAAGAATATTTTGCAGGGTACAGAATTTTAGGTTGGTGTTTTGGTTTTTTTTTCCCGCTCAACCACTTCTCACATCATTTCATTCCACTTTCTTCCTGTTTGCTTTGTTTGTGAGAAGTCAGATATGATTCTTATCTTTGTTCCTCTGTAGGTAAAGGTGGTTTTTCCTCTGGCTTCTTTCAGGAGTTTTTCTATCTTTGACTTTCTGGAATTTGAAAATGATATGCCTAATGTGTTAGCTTCTGGCATTTATCCAGCTTTGTATTCCCTGAGCTTCCTGGGTCTGCGGTTTGGTATCTGACATTAATTTGGGGAAATTCTGATCATAACTGCTTCTTATATTTCTTCTGTTCTTTTCTCTTTCTTCTCCTTCTGCTATTCCCATTTTGTATATGTTATTCCTCTTGTAGTTGCCCCACAGTCCTTGGGTGTTCTGTTCTCTTCAGTCTTTGTTTTTGAGGATTCTACTGATATATTTTCTAGCTCAGAGTTTTTTTCTCAGTTGTGTCCAGCCCACTAATAAGCCTGTCAAAGGCATTTTTCACTTTGGTTACAGGTTTTTTGACCTCTATCCTCTCTATTGGTTCTTTCTTAGGATTTCCATCCCTCTGCTCACACTGCTCATTTGTTCGTGCATGTTGTCCAGTAGAGCCCTTCCCATATTAATCATGGTTGTTCTAAATTCTTGGTCTGATAATTATGACATCCCTGTCATGGCTGGTTCTGATGCTTGGTGTGTATCTTCAATTTTTTTTTTTTTTTTGCTTTTTGGTGTGGCTTATAATTTTTTCTTGATAGCCAGACATGATGTACTGTATAGAAGAAACTGCTGTAAATAGGCCTTTAGTAAAGTGGTGGTAAGGTGTAGGGAAGGAGGAAGTGTTCCAAGCCCTATGATTAGGTCTCAGTCTTCCAGTGAACCTAAGCATCTAGTCTGTGAACTTCACAAGTGTTTTTCAGATTTTTCCCCTCTTAGGTGGGATGGGATGGCTAGAGTAGACTGGAGCTGGGTATTTCCCTTCCCCCAGGTCAGTTAGGCTCTGATAATACCCGAGCAAGTGAGGCTCTGGTTAAATAATTTCCTTAGTGCAGGCCTTGTTAAGAAGAACACAGTGCTGTGACTTATTTAAAAAATGGTTCCTTGTCCCCTCCCCGTGCTAGAAGCATGAGGGGATTTTTCTCTGATGTTTACTATGAGAACCTAGTCGGGCTCCTGGAGGTAAATATCACAATAATGTAAATCTCCACCCTACAATTGGATTCCCCTGTAAGTTTTAACTGTCAAAATTGTGCACACTGTGCCTCTAGCAATTCATCAATTACAGTTTGGGTTTCCCACCCCGACACAGATTCCTGGAGTAGTTTCTGCCGAGAGTCTCTGCTCTGGTAAAGCCATGACTCCCTGTATTTGCCTTTCTGTCTCTTCAGTCTTGGGGACCAGTTTACTCTGTGTCCTCCTCTCTCTTATAAATCCAAGCAGAGATGTTGATTTTTTCAGTCTGTTCAGCTTTTCATCATTGTTAGGATGGACTGGCAACTTGTAAGCTCCTTACATGTCGAACCAGAAACTGAAAGTTGCTGAAATAATTTTTTTAAATGAAGAACAAAGTTGAAAGACTTTTACTACTGGTTTCAAGAGTTACCAGAAAGCTACATTAATCAAGACAGAGTCATAATGATGAAAGACAGATCGCTCAATGAAATAGAATAGAGAGCCCAGAAACAGACCCACACATATTTGTTCAATGGAAATTTGATAAAGGTGCCAACACAGTCCAAGGAGGAAGGAAAGTCTTTTCAACAGAGGGTGCTGGAACCACTCAACATCCATATGGAAAGAAATGAACATCAATCCTTACATCATACCATACACAAAAATTAACTGGAAAGGAATCCTAGAGGCATATAAAAAAAAGCTAAAACTATAAAACCCCTAGAGGAAAGTTAGTAGTTATCTTTGCTAACTTTGGTAGATTTATTAGATAGAATGAAGAAAGCATGAATCATAAGAGAAAATTACTTAATAAACTGGGTTTTATAAAAATAAAAAAACATTTCCTCTTTGAAATACACCATTAAGAAAAAGGCAAGCCACAGAGTGGGAGAAAATATGTGTAAAATATATGTGTGACTAAGAACTTGAATCAGAATACATAAAGAACTCTCAAATCTCAGTAAGTTAGACATCTCCAAATACTTCTTAAGAGAAGATGTACAAATGGCCAATAAGCACATGAAAAGACGATCAATACCATTAGTCATCACAGGAATGCAAAGTGAAACCACAGTAAGTTACCACTTCACATCTATTAGAAGAGCTAAAATTAGAAGAGAATACCAAGTGTTTACGAGGATGCAGAGCAACCAGAACTCTCAAACACTGCTGGTGGGAATGTGTACCGGTGCAGTCACACTGAAAAACTTTTTGGCAAGTTTTCACCTACCAAAATGATCCAGCCATTCCACTCCTAGGTATTTCCTGAGAGAAAGACTGTACCTGCATGTTCACAGCAGCTTTGTTCACAATAGTCAATATCTGTAAACAGTCTGAATGTCCATTAACAGGTGAGTGGATAAACAATATGTGGCAGAGCCATATAACTGAATGGCACTCAGCAGTAAAAGGAACAAACTACTGATGTATGCAACAGCATAGATGAATACAAAAACATTATCCTGAGCAAAAGAAGCCAGAAAGAAAAGAATGTATACTGTAGGATTCCATTCATATAAAATGCAAACTAATCTATTATGATAAAAGAAATAGTTCAGAATTTGACAGTGGCCAGGAATGAAATCAGGTCGGAACTGTGAAATGGTACCAGTAATCTTTTGTGAGCGATGGAAATGTTCTGTGTCTTTAATGTGGTGTCGTTTCATGGGCATCTAAAATTGTCAAAGCTCATCAAATTGTTTTGAACGAATGCATTTTTTTTCACTTGTATGTAATTAATTGTATTTATTATGTAAATTATCTCCTAATAAAGATAAAAATACTCATGAAAGGCATATTAGAGACCAAAAAAAACTACAATTGAAAAATCAAAAAAACAATGCCAAAGCCTGCATCTGTGCACTTTTTTCCTATTTGCAGTTATATACTTAAGAAAAAAAATTCTGATACTCATAATTACCAATAACAGGAAGATTGCTGTTGTTTTTTTTTTTAAGAGAATGAAATGTTTACCATTATGGTATCAATAGTTTTTAAGCACATTCTCCATATGTGATTTTCCTAACTGCGTATCATATGGCACATTTGCTGTGGGGAGCATACAGCTTGGTGACTTTGAACAAAAAATCAATAGCAGTGATCTGGAGGTGCAGATCTGGTTGAAGTCCTAAGCAGTTATTATACCAGATACTGGAGGGAAGTTCATGAACTAGAAATTAGGTGAACTTCCGGTAACGTTGGCACACTTTCGTGAACAAGTTTTGTGTCTAATTGCTTCCCGGGTGTTTTACCATTGGCAGATTTGTGGGAAGTCTGCCTGTTATAAACCGTAGCATAGACAACTAGTTACTCCCTTTTTTGTCCAGCTGGAGTTCAGAAAATGATGAGTTCACTGGTGCCAGAGAGAAACTGCTGCATTGATTGATGTTTTTTTAGTATTTGTATTCTTCGAATAAACACAATTTGGTAAAGTACTAGCCTTTTTATATTCCTGGATTCAATTAGCCAATGTTTTATTTAGGATAACTGCACAGATTTTCATGAGAGAGCTTGGACTGTAATTTGCATTTTTTGTATTGACCTTGTCAGATTTTGGTATCAAAGTTTTGTTGGTCTTATAAAACAAGCTGACCTCTTAAAACAATTTTCTTTTCTTTGGAAGAATTTCTACAAGATCACTGTTATTTCATTAAATGTTTGGGAGAATTCAATAGTGACAATCCTTGTCCTAGGAATTTCCTTGTAGAAACGTTTTAAATTACATACTAAATTCCCTTAAGAGATAAAAGACTACTCAGCATTTCTGTTTATTCTTGTATCAGTTTAGTAAGATATGTTGCTCTAGGAATTTTCCATTCAAATTTACTAGCATAAATGTTATAATATTCTCTTATCTTTTTAATAAATATAAGAACACATTTTGATTTTTGTTAATTTTCTCTGTTATGCATTTGTTTTCTAATTCAGTGATTTTTGCACTTATCTTCACTATACTAGTATACTTCCCTCTGCTCTTTTTGTTTGATTTGCTCTTAATTTTATAGCTTATTCACATGGAAACTCAGAACACTGATATTCAGCTCTTCTTCTTTTCTAATTTAGCTGCATCCCACAAGTTTCGATATGTCATATACTCACTGTTATTTAGCTCAAAATATTTTCTAGTTTTTGTTGTGATTTCTTCTTTGAGTCAGATTTTTAAGGAGCTTTTCCTGCTTAATTTTCAATTTAGGGCATTTTATAGTTACCGTTTTATTGTTTATGTCTAGCTTTTTAAGTTTAAAAACACATAAAAAGTATTTAAAATCTATGTCTAATAACTCCAATAATAAACCTCCATGTGTCTGTTTTTATTGTTAGTGGGGTCAGATTATTTTATTTAATCAGGGACTGAGCTGTCTGAGCTGTCTTAAAGTTTTCTACCATAGCTTGGCCCTGATCCTGTACTTAGCTAGCCAGGGGTCCACGTGAGAATCTGGGGTTTTCTAAGCCACCTCCTCCTTGGAGGATCCAGAACTCCTAGTTTGCCTTTTCAGTACTGTGAGATTACAGCAAACTCCTCTTTGACCTTCAGTAGCTTTTTGCCTACTTTCTTATCCTTCTTCTAAAAAGTAGTAGCAGAAAGCTGGCTCACTTGCAATTCCTTTCTCTCCAGGAGCCTGACTACATGAGTTCTGGCTGATTAAACCATTCTCAGATGTCATCACCATTTTTTAAGTTTTGTATTTTATCTGGCTTTTCTTGGTGTTTTTGCATTAGTGTGCCAACATGCCGCTCCACGAGAGCCAGAAGCGAAATCGACTGCTTTCATCTTAGCCTCTCTATAATCCAATCCACACATAGCAGCAGGACATTTTTATAAAATTTTAATCAGTGTGATGCTTCCCTGCTCCAATGGCTTCTTACCACATTTACAATAAAACCCCAACCACTTTCCAGAATTTACAAGATTCTGGTCCCTGCCTCTCTCTCCAACTTCGTCCTAGACTCCACCCCATCCCTTCCGCACTTGCCATCCTCCAGCCACTGTGACCTTCTTGCTTAGACATCCAAACCCGTTATATGCAGGACTTCACACTGGCTGCTTCCTCTGTCTGAGATGCACATCCAGCCAGGTCTGTATGTCTGGCTTCTCAGTTCACATGACAGCAACTCAGAAAGGCCTTCTTGGACCACCGCTATCTAAGGCAGCTCTTTTCCATCAAACACATCATATGATGTGGTAGTTCCTTCATGTTACTTGTCTTCCATTGAAATTATCTTGTTATTTATTTTGTTTTGCTTTTCTCACGTTAATGTAAATTCCACAAGGCCAGGCCTTATCTACCTAATCTTCTAATCTTATGACCAGACTGGAGTAGCAACGCATGTATGGGGATTAATCCACCCAGCTTTGAGGGCAGAGACAGGGAGAATGGGGTAGAGATTACTATACACCAGGGCCCCAGGCCTGATTTTAATATAATCAATCTTCTTGATGTTTCTGAGACTCTGCTTTTAGGAGTTCCCTGTTTTACTTAGAGGTACAAATATACAGTCTACATAAGCACTCTGAACAGATAACCCGAGACACTTTAGTTGCTGCTGTTTCTGTTTAACTTCTCTGTGAAGCTATAATCTTATAAATGCTCATTATATCCATACTGGAGAGTAAACAGACCTAAAAGTCAAGGACAGTGTTCCCGGAGTGAAAACAGTTTCTAATTACAGGAATAAAAAAGAGGAGATAAATCAATCACCATGGAAGTCTTCTTTTTAATTTCTTTAGTTTGCATTCTGTTTAACATGTATTTCTCTCAATTTTCCCTCCTCATTTAAAACTTCTGACAGCAACTTTATTTTTTCTCAGATTTATCGTATTTTAATTAGCAAAAATATGTTTCCAGTTTGAACTTGAATAAATTTGAAAAAAACCACGTAAGACTTTAATGCAACATTAATCAAAGAAATAAATTGAGCATTTAAACTACACATGAAAGGGTATTCTTGCTCTTAAGTGCAGGCAACTTCGATTATTTCTCACTGAACATCCTTGGTATGTTAATCAACAAAGACGGGAAGTAGGACAGTTTAGTTCTCCTTTACCTTCTTGCATACAGATTTAAAGACCTGCACGAATCTTGCAGGAACAGGGAATCTTCATTTCACTCACTAAGGTGCAACGTGAGACCCCAGAAGCCAACATTAGCTTCCATTTGTAAGCAATCAGGACACCACGCCAGATATGCATGATTGAAGTAAGCCCAGCCCAGTTGCCATCTCTTATCTGAGAACACCACAAGCTCCACCCACATGACATTTCTGAACAGTCCCCTAAGTGTCTGTGGTTGCCTTGGTACCTTTGCACATGCTGTTCCATCTACCTGGAATGCTCTCCCCATCCCCCAAATATCCTGCCACTTGTCAAGACCCAAGTCCAAGAGCACACCCTCTGTGAGATCTTCCCCCAGTGCTTCACAGCATTCTGTCCACACCTTGATTAGGACATTTATTTCATCGTATTTTCTCCTTCCACTAGCCTGCAGGGTCTTATCTATCAATCATTTTTGCCGCTTCGATTTCTAATACAGGGTACACGCACAATAAATATTTCTTAAATGAATTAATAATCAGCCATGAGAACTTCACCTTGCTTTCCCCCATTTAAAAAAAAATTCATTTATCCTTCAAACTTATCCTCCAGAAGGAGGGGCTCATATGATTAGCTGGAAAGACGAATTTAAGCTTTTGGTAACTGCCTTTGGCCTTATCACTCAATGCTGTCAATTTTAACTGATTTTTTTTAACCTGAAATAAGAGGAGGTATAATGATCATTTTGAGTATCTGATATAAGCTATGGATATTTTCTCCAGAATTTATTCACAACCACCTGTGCACAAAACTGATCACTATCAGGCTCTGAACTGGTTCAAATTCTGGTTCTGCCATTTACCAGCTGTGTGACCTTGGGAAATTCACTTAACTTCTCTGTGCCTTGGTTTCCTCATCTTTCAATGGGGATAATAATAGTACATATTTCATAGGGTTGTTGTGAGGATGAAATGAGTTAATTATATAAAATGTTTCAAACACTGCCTGGCATAGTAATCCCTATAGAACCTAGTAGTATTAGGTCCAGGAACTGGAGGTATCAAGATAAATTGGATGTGGTTCCTTTCCTTGAAGAGCTCAAAGTCTCGTGAGGAAGACAGCCATGCAAATGGAAGACACTATGTAGAGGTCTGGACAAAGGAGCAAAGAGGAGGAAGCACTTTCCTTCTGAGGCCTGGGATGGGGTGCCAGGTAGGAGGTGGTATTTAAGCTGAGAATTGATGCATGAGCAGGAATCTCTGGTTGGATTAGTTGAGGATGTACAGATTAGGTAGATATAAGCAAAGACACAATTTATGCAGCCATGTGAAAGCACAAGGGGCACTGGGGGACAGCAGCTACTGACAGTGGTCTTAGTGTAATGTGGGAGGTAAAAGGTGCTGGAGAGTAAAGCCGAAGCACATTGCAGACACTATAAACTGGTTTATTCAACACCTATGTTCAACCGTCTAGTCCCTGGCCCTCCCGACGAGAGAGTCAGGGAAGCGAAACACTAGATTTTCCCAACCAGGTGAGGTCCTGTGATAGGTAATAGGGCTTCTCTTACAAGATAGTAATTCAAAGCCTTTCAAGGAGAAAGTTTCTTCGGTCTTTTTGCTTTCCTCCTACCTGGAACTTGGGTTTGAGGCTTTAAGACAGGAAGACGAGAGCCACCTGCTAAGGTGTAGTGGCAAGACCCAGAGAGCTTGGGTTCCTGGTGGCCGTACTCAGTAGCTGCACTGCCTGGACCACCTCCTTCTGGACTTCTGGTTTGTGAGAAATATCACAGCTGACCAGGCTTCCTCTAGCTTAGAGCCTGAGGCATCCCTAACTGACACAAGTGGTAAGCAATGCTGGGTCATTGAGGCCTCGAATGTTCTGCCTAGGGGCTGAGACTCCCACATTTGAGCTCTGGGTACTGCAAGCTAATTTAGGGGTTTGAAAATACAGCTTTGTAATCACGCAAACCACGCTGTGGTTTAAATCACAGCTCAGCCAGTTATTTGCTGTTTAGCTTGAGAAATCAGTCATCCTCAGTCTGAGCCTTGTCAGGGAGACACGTGGTGAAACTTACCTTAGGACGCTGACCTCCGCCACAGCACACTGGAAAGAACAAGGAGGTCAAGAGCAGAGGGAGAGCGAGGGTTGGCCTGTGTCCTTGCAAAGTATAACTGAACTAAAGATTCGGAAATAATTTCAGAACTTAAAGTGGATTCTAGTTGACATTTTTAGCCAAAACATATTCTGACGGTGCTGGATTTTATAAATGTTCTTTGAGACTTATAACACCTTTATGACTAAATGTCTTAGTACAAGCTGCTCTAAAGTTCTTTAGGAGAGGCTTTTTTTTTTTTTTTTTTCCATGTGCTATAAATTCCTGTGGCGTCTTGTATTATCTCCAGGAATGGAGTGAGGAGTCCATAAATAATTGGCGAGAACAGCCAGGACTGAAGAAACAAATAATGTAAGATTCATGATTCCATGCTAGCGGTCCTGTGGGTGCTTTAGAGTCTGCTGATAACCAAAGTAGTAAGAAGTTCAAATACAACTCTATTTCCCTGACGGCCACTTAAAAGCTCTAATATCGATCTTCTGTAAAACCTGGGTCAGGCTAAATTAAGCCTAGGAAGTAGGTGGTATAATTTAAGAGACGATGAAAAAGCTTTGGCCCCAAACATCTACACTTTCTTGTCAAGGATGCTTGAAAGTTCTGCATCAGAGATGATCTACTTTGAACAAGTTATACAACTGGCCGAGCCGGGATTTGAACCAAGGTCTGTGTGACTGCAAATCTGCACTTTTAACCCCTACATTATATACTGTGGCATTTCCATGCCCTAAACCCCGCTGTCTCCCAAGTCATGCAGTTTGCAGGTTATACCCTCAAGCTAAAGCAGGTAGCTAGGCAGTCAACGGGTGTGACAGCTTCCTGCTGTTTCTCCAGGACAGGACTTAGTCACTGATGAGGCTTTGTTGAGGAACCTCCTGGCTCCCAGCTGGTGGTGGAGACACATGTAAGAGAGGAGAAGGGCCTGTATCAGATAAAACAAATTATCTGAAACTCCAGCAAGTTGCCTAGCACTGTGTAAACCAGGAAGATGGCATGAACAATCAGCCTCCGTGCCTATTTCAATCAAACAATATGCAACCCCATCTTAGTGTTATTTTAAGACTTATTGATTTACCTGTCCTAGGAAACCTGACAGTTTCAGAATCTCTGGAACCGGTCCAGAGCGACACAATTCAAATTTGGCGCTCTTGCTTAAGGACCACATGCGTGGGAAGAATGAGAGCGCCTGGATTAAAACACATCACTTCCTTCTCCTGTCCTGCTTTCAGGTGCAAGTTCAGAATCAGAGCAAGAGGCTATTATAGTTGTCCCTCGGTATGTTGGGGGACTTGTTCCAGTACCACTGAGGACACCAAACTCCATGGGTGCTCAAGTCCCTTACATAAAATGGCGGAGAATTTGCATATAACCTACACACGTCCTCCTGTATGCTTTACGTTATCTCCAGATTACTTACAATATCTAATACAGTGTAAATGCTATGTAAATAGTTGAAAATACAATGTAATGTTAGGTACGTAGTGCCTGTTTGCAGCAAATTCAAGTTTTGCTTTCTGGGATTTTTTCTTTTCCCCAAATAGTTGCCATCCGAGGTTGGTTGAATCCCTACATGCAGAACCTGCAGATACAGAAGGCTGACTGTGTATGGCTACTGAGTGTAGCTGCAAGGATTAGTTTCATGGTCCCACGCTGTGAGACTAATTAAGATCTCTAGGAGTTGTAATCCAAAGAGAACATGGTGACTTTCCAGGACCGAGAGAACCGTGAACTTAGCAGCAGAGTTTGGGGCTCCAAGGAGGGAGGGAGTAGCATGTGGGCTTCGGGGTCAACTGTTTTGTTGTCCCTTAAGCTCCTTTTCAGGGCCCGGGCACTCACCTCGGCCTGCCAGATGGGGTTCACGGTGTTGCCGATGACCTTGGATCGCCTCTCCTGTCCGTGGTGGGGGAGGGCAGGGAAGATGCTGTGCTTCCCAGGCTGAATGGAAATCTTCAGGTAAGGGTCTGGGTTGAAAAACATCCCCTTCTTCAACCCCATGGCCTGGAAATCTATAAAACAGAGGATATTCTAATTTCATGTGTTTTAGCAAGGTTAAAGATTATATTAGGCCTCACACAAGGAGAAGAGTCCATCTGAAACGTGTAAAACGTTTTTCAATCTCTAGACCATTTTCCACCTCATTACAAATATAGACTGATATGTCTCCAGAACCCATTACACGGAACATTTACTGATTTAAATGAACATTTACTGTATTAAATTGTTTTGGTTAAGAAGTGCCTGTAATAAGCCAAGACTGGCATTGTGGTCACTATGCTTTTCAAGAGAGGACTGTTGGCCCCTAGTGGTCTGGGCTTCTGGCGTTCCTCAGGCAGGTTGGGGTGAGGGGCTGAGGGTCACTTCGGGAACCCTGGTGCACACTGAGGGAGGAAATCCAACTTGGAAAATTCGGTGGGTCCAGGTGAATTTTATTTTATTTTTGGCTGCATTGGGTCTTTGTTGCAGTGTGCAGGCTTCTCATCGTGTTGGCTTCTCTTGTTGCAGAGCACAGGCTCTAGGCACACGGGCTCAGTAGTTGCGACTCATGGGCTCTAGAGTGCAGGCTCAGTAGTTGTGATGCACGGGCTTAGCTGCTCTGCGGCATGTGGGATCTTCCCGGACCAGGGCTCGAACCCGTGTCCCTTGCATTGGCAGGCGGATTCTTAACCACTGCGCCACCAGGGAAGCAGGAACCACTTCTTCAAAGTGAAGACAGAAAACCAAGGGCTCTAGCCTCACGATAAATATGATTTCCACTGAGTAAGGAGACAGTGCATCAAAAGAAATAAAGAGAAAGGTGAGGATTAAAAGAGCAAAGAGGGCTTCCCTGGTGGCGCAGTGGCTGAGAGTCCACCTGCCGATGCAGGGGACATGGGTTCGTGCCCCGGTCCAGGAAGATCCCACATGCAGCGGAGCGGCTGGGCCCGCGAGCCATGGCTGTTGAGCCTGTGCGTCCGGAGCCTGTGCTCCACAACGGGAGAGGCCACAGCAGTGAGAGCCCCGCGTACGGCAAAAAAAAAAAAGATGGTAAAAAAAAAAAAGAGCAAAGAACACAGACATTAGAGGAAAGGAAAAAACATGGCCTCCATAGAGCTAATGCACATCAGTGAGGAGGGTTCTGAGGAGAGACCGTGTGGTCGGGAGGGAAGGCTTTGACAACTGAGCCATTCCATGTAATTGAAAATGTCTGATCATGTACAATTTCATGCTCTGTGTGGGGGGGAGAGAGAGAGAGAAAGAGGTCATTTGTGATAATGGTTTATGGCTGGTCTGAGATAATTTGAAATCATCTTATATTTATTAGAAATATATGATATCAAAAAATATAATTAAAATTTTTCTATTATCAAAGTATTTTTCCCCCAAAATTGTTCATATTTATATATAAGTGAAAGAAACAGGTAAAAATACATTGAACTGATTCTCAAGTATGGTATAAGTTGTGAGGTGTTGGAGGAATTTGTTACTGATGAGAAAAGTACAGAATTTTCCATGTGCATTTACTTAAATGTCATTTTGAGTTGATTCAAGGATGTCTCCATAATGAAATTATTCTTACTCTCTTGCATTATAATATACTGCCATGAAGCGGAATAAAGGTTACAAAGTATCACAGAAATTTGCAAAACCCAGGCTATAGCCATGGGAATGTGTGCAGAAAAGAAGTAACAAAGCAGCCTGAGACGTCTCTCCTTCGAAAGGTCTGTTTCTGGGGTTGGTCCTTGGCTAGGATCTGGGAACTCAGATCTCAGTAAGGTTCCCACATCTCAGAATTGCTAAGAGCGGCTCTCTGTGCCTCAAGTGTCTGTGCAAACTACGTGGTTCATGCTGAACACCTGCTTTTCTTCTGGGAGTCTGGAATTTTGGTAGGTGCTAGGAGCACTTTGGCCGTATGACCAGCCCCCAATCAAAACCCTGGGCTCTTGAGTCTGTAATGAGCTTCCCTGGTATATAGTATTTCATAGTATTTCACAACTTGTTGCTGGGAGAAATAAACCCAAGCTGTGTGACTCCAGTGAGAGAAGACTCATGGAAACTTGTGCCTGGTTTCCTCCAAACTTCATCTCAGGCACCTTCTTCCTTTGCAATTTGCTGTGTATCTTTTCAACGTAATTGATGACATTGATTATAGTCAATACTGTAATTGACTATTGATTAGAGTCACGAGTATGACTACATGCTGAGTTCTCCCAGTGGACCATCAAATCTGGGGGTGGTGTTGGGGAATATGGCCCAGAGTGTGACAGACATATAAATTTATCCATCATAAAATAATGACTACCATCACCTTCGTCACCTCCATCACTACTGCTTGTCATTTACTGATCAGCCACTAAATTCTGGGGACCATTCTATGCCCTTCAAATACATTATCTGATTTAATCCTAACCACAAACTCTACAAGATAGTTATTACATCCCTAATTTAAGGAAGAGAAAATAGAGGTTTCTGAGTTAAGTAACTTGACCAGGTCTTCAGAGTTGGTCAATGTCAGAAATGAAATTTGAACCTACTTCTTTGATTCCAAAGTCTCTTTTTAATCATTATGTGATATTACCTTTTAATAAAAATGACAACTTTGGCATAGGTCAAATTCTCAAGCATAAATGGGTCTTTTTTTTTTTTTTTTTTTTTTTTTTTGCAGTACGCAGGCCTCTCACTGTTGTGGCCTCTCCCGTTGCGGAGCATAGGCTCCGGACACGCAGGCTCAGCGGGCATGGCTCACGGGCCCAGCCGCTCCGCAGCATGTGGGATCCTCCCGGACCGGGGCATGAACCCGCGTCCCCTGCATCAGCAGGTGGACTCTCAACCACTGCGCCACCAGGGAAGCCCATAAACGGGTCTTTTTAAAATATTCTCTTCCATCAAACAACTTGTCTAAATCTGCATAATGTTTTTATCATACGTCTGATACCTGATAAGTCTAGTTACTCTTTATTGTTCTTGTTTTTTTCCCAAAAGAAAACATCTTTCTTTACCAGTCACACATTTATTCTTCTGGATTAATCTTTTAATTTTTTAATCAGCTTCCCTCCAAAAAATTGAGATTTTGATTGGAATTGCATTGAATCTATAGATTAATTTTGGGAGAAATGGTAACTTTACAATACTTCCTATTCAAGAACATAGGTTTCTTCATTTTTTCATGTCTCCTTTCATGCCTTTCAGTGAGCTTTTATAGTTTAAGTTCAATTTGTATACTTGTAAAAATATATGTTTCACGGAGTAAAAACGTTTGAAAACTGCTGCAATAAGGAGCTAATTAGGAGTTAAAAGAACATTTGGCTGGGAGTCAGTATATCCAGATTTTAGTTCTGGAACACTCTCTATTGAACTCTGTAACTTTAGAAAAAAACTTCTTCAGGTCTCAATTTCTTCAACTATGAGATTGTTGGAATGGATGTCTATAAGAACACAGAGTTTTGTGATTTTCCAACAGTAAATGATACATTAATGGGAAAATACTTAATTTTCCCCCATTTTTTCCTGCACTGTTTTTTGTTCTGATAATAAACACGATGCCTACTGTAACTTTTTTAAATATAGAAGGAAAAGAAACAGAATTTTTAAGTTATTTCAAATGGTACTGCATAGTGACGACCGTTGCTAGACTTTTTCTTCATTGCCTTTCAGTAATTTTCTTTGCATAGTTGCGACCATACTGTATATACAAACTTGTACCCTAAATTGTTTCTTTTGCCTGGATTATACCATAAGGATGTCCCATGTCTTTTAGAACATTTTGTATACATAATTCTTAAACAGTATATAATTATTTAGCTCTGTGGTAATTTTGAATATTTAAATTGTCTCCAATACTTGTGAAAAAAATCTGTATTTGCGTTTATGATTTTTAAGGTTGTAGTGTTAATTCACTGAAAATTAAAGGGATAGTAGTTACACAGGAAATTTATTACCACCAAGGAGTGGTAAAAACTGAATATATAAACAGATTTGAGAAGTAAAGCATTTGCATCAACAAACTTGCTTTGACATGCTACTCCGTTCTGGAAAATTTCCAGAGGAGACAATTCCATGATCTATCTTTCTGGTTATTTCTCATTTTAAATTCTAAAAAGAAAAGCAGTCCAATTATATGCAGTATCTCCAGTTCTTGAGTTTTCTTAAATTTATCTCTCTGTATGCTGGCGTGGATGTTCACATATTACTTTCAGATAAGATGCAAAGATGAAGTTCTTTGAGCCCTAGCAAACCTGAGAATGTGTTTATCTTGCCTTCTTACATAAATGACAACCTGGTGGGCACGGAAATCTTTGGCTAAAACATGCTACCCTTAAAACTCTGTAGCCTTTGTTTCATGATTTTAGCATTCTGTATGATAAGAAGACAAGTCTGAGATTAACATGAGGTTTATTCTTTTGTATGTATCATGCTTTTTGCACTCAGATGTCTACTGTGTCTGCATTTGAAAATTTCTTTTAAAAAATTGGCATTTGTCTAGATGTTGGTCTCTGTACATACATTTTTTTTCTTAGCACCTTATTGTCTAATTTAAAGATTCAAAATCACATTCAACTCAAGAAACCTTTCTCCTATTATTTCCTTTCAATTTGTTCCGATCATTTCATCAAAACCGTTAAATATCTATGTATTGGCTCTCTATATGTCATCCATCTTTTTACTTCCTTATCCTTTTTATGTCTGACTCTTCTTCGATGTTTTCTAGGAGAGAATCTCAAGTCAGTCTACCATATCGTTGATTCTAATTCTGTAGTGGTGAGTATGTTCTTACCGCTTTCTAAAAGCTCTCAAAGCTCACTTTGAATTCTGTGATTGCATCTTTTAGAATTTATTTTAAATCTCTCCTTGACTATGATAGACAGAAAAATGGTCCCTCACAGATGACATAATCTAATCCCTGGAACCTGTGAATATGTCACCTTACATGGTGAAAGGGACTTTGCAGATGTGGTGAAGGATCTTTATTGAGATGGAGAGATTAGCCTGGATTATCCAGTTAGGCCCAATGTAATTATGAGAGTCTTTATAAAATGGAGGAAGGAGGGGCAAAATGTGGAGAAAGTGATGTGACAACGGAGCAGAGATTGGAGTGATGCAGCCACGAACCAAAACATGCAGGTAGACTCTAGAACCTGAAAGAGATGAGGAGTGCATTCTTCTCAGGAGGCCCCAGAAGAGTACCAGCCCTGCCTGTCGACACCCTGATTTTAGTCCCTTAAGATTCATTTTGGACTTCTGATCTCCAGAACTGAGTGAATACATGTCTTGTTTCAGGCCACTAACTTTGTGGTAGCTTGTTACAGCAGCAACAGGAAACAGATACACTTGACTTTCTTTTAGCTTCAAAGAACTTCAAAGAAATCCCTTACCATTTTTTTTCATCCTAGACCTCTTACTTAATAGGTCCTGCACTTTCCTGTATTTTATAGAGAGTACAAGCAGACGAGTGATAAATCCCTTATTTCTCTTGAGCAGATATTTGCCAACAAAATACTTGTCTTTTTCCTCTTGAGTGTTATGTCCTTCAACGTTTTTTGTTTTGTTTTTTTAAGGTAGAATCTATTCTCCACACATTCTTCAAGCCATACTGTCTATTCTTTATCCATGAGTAGGTTGTGTACCCCTGGTGTTGTCCATCTTTAGTTAGTTCGGTTGTCCAACAAGCTGCTATTGGAATCCTCGTCCCTACTTTTACACCTGGAGAGGACCAGCATCTAGTCAACTTTTTGATACTTTGTGGGCTTTGCTTAGCTGTAGATTTGATGATCTTTTTATCTCATCTTTCATTGAGGCATGGAATTGATTATGCTACTTTAAGCAATATTTACTTTTATTTTTCCTTGACAGACGTAGTGAATTAAACATATACATATTCAACTACAAAGCATTACATTTCCACGACCATTCCAGGCTTGCTTCTTCAGTTGCTAAGTTTACATCTCCAGTCACATTTCATTGCTGGCAATTTTTTACTTGAGGTAAGTGTAAGAAAAATGATATATTGGGGGCTGTAGGGGATGAGTCCATCCTGATCACCTTATAAAGTAGCTTTTTGAACCAAGCTGGGGGGTGCGTGGTTTCCTTTCCTGTGGTGAGTCTGTGAGCCCATGTCTACATGGTAGAGCCAAAATGGGAACCAGTGAATGGATATTTCGTCTCCTTCCCCAGCCCCATGCGGTCCCTCCTGTATGGCGTCCCTCTTAGGCTTTAGGATTTTAGTGAGCTTTGGTTAGTGAAAATTCTTCATTTCCGGCAGACAGTAGAGTAGTTTTCCTCAGTTCTACTGTTTCTGAAGGTTTGTACGAATAATTGTTATCAAGCATTTCAATGGGAACATAAGAATAACAAATCAGGAGTTGTTAGTTTTCTGTCCTAGTAATACAAAAGTATTGAGTTTCTTCTTTTTTATTTTCTTTTTAAACCTAGACAGACACATGCTAATGTTGTCAATGGGTTTCTTTGAAGACTTAATTTTTTTAGAGTGGCTGTAGATTCACAGCAAAATTAAAAGGAAGTACAGAGATTTTCCCATATACTGCCTGCCCACACATGCATCTCCTCCCCCATTATCAACATCCCTACCAGAGTGGTATGTTGATGAGTACCACTGATGAGCCCACATCGACACATCATAATCACCGTTGAGAGATACTTTACTTCTTTTCCCAAAATCCATCGTTTACGTTACAATTCACTCTTGGCATTGTACACTCTCTGGGCATTGACAAATGCATTATGACATGTATCCATAATTACTGTATCATACAGAGTATTTTCACTGCCCTAAAAATCCTCTGTTCTCTGCCTATTCATCTCTCCTTCCCCTATCTCCCAGCAACCACTGATCTTTTTATCATCTCCATAGTTTTACCTTTTCCAGAGTGTGATACAGTTGAAATCATACAGTACGTAGCCTTTGCAGATTGGCTCTTCTCAATGAGTAATATGCGTTCAAGATTCCTCCATGTCTTTTCATGGCCTGACAGCTCATTTCTTTTTAGCACCGAATAATATTCCATTATCTGAATGTACCATGGTTTATTTATGCATTCAGCTACTGAAAGACATCTTGATGGCTTCCAAGTTTTGGCAATCATAAATAAAGCTGCTGTAAACATCTGTGTTTGGTTTTTGTATGAAAATTACTCCATTTGGGTAATTTCCAAGGAATGTGATCATGGGGTCATGTGGTAAGAGAATGTTTAGCTTTGAAAGAAACTACCACACTGTGTTCCAGAGTGTCTGTGCCAATTTGCAGTCCTACCAGCAATAAATGTGAGTTCCTTTTGCTCCACGTCCTCACCAGCATTTGGTGTTTTCAGTGTTCTGGATTTGAGCTATTCCAATAGGTACATAGCTGGTATCTAGTCGCTGTTTTAATTTGCATTTCCCTAATGGCATATGATGTGGAGTACCGTTTCATATGATTACTTGCCACCTGTATAGCTTCTTTGGTGAGATGGCTGACAAGATCCTAAGACCTTTGGCCCATTTTTCAACTGGGTTGTTTGTTTTCATATTGTTGAGTTTTAAGAGTTCTTTGTATATTTTGGATTAACTTTCCTTTATCAGATGCGTCTTTTGCAAATATTTTCTCTGAGTCCGTGGCTTGTCTTCTCATTCCCTTGACATTGTCTTTGGCAGAACAGAAGTTTTTCATTTTAATGAAGTCCATCTTATCAATTTTTTTTCATGCATTGTGTCTTTGGTGTTGTATCTAAAAAGGCACCACCCTACCTAAGGTCATCTAGGTTTTCTCCTATGTTATCTTCTAGGAGTTTTATAGTTTTGTGTTTTACATTTAGGTCTATGACCCATTTTGAGTTAATTTTTGTGAAGGGTATAAGGTCTGTGTCTAGATTCATGTTTTTTTTGCATGTGGATGTCCAGTTGTTCCAGCACCATTTGTGGAAGGGACTATTTTCCTCAACTGTACTGTCTCTGCTCATATTTCAAAGATCAGCTGACTATATGGGGGTCTATTTCTGGGCTCTCTAGTCTATTTCATTTACCTATTTTTCTGTTTTTTTCTTTTTTTTCACAAGTACCACACTGTCTTGATTACTGCAGCTTTATAGTAAGTCTTGAAGTTGTGTAGCATCCGTCCTCCAACTTTGATATTCTCCTCAACATTGCGTTGGCTATTCTGGGTCTTTTGCCCCTCATTATAGATTTTAGAATCAGTTTGTCAGAATTCACAAAATGACTTGCTGCAGTTTTGATTGGGATTGCATTGATTCTAGACATTAGTTTGGGAAGACCTGACATCTTTACAATATTAAGTCTTCCCATCCATGAACATGGAATATATCTCCATTTATTTCACTCTTCTTTGATTTAATTCATTAGAGTTTTGTAGTTTTCCCTATAAACATCTTGTACCTATCAACGTTTTGTTAGATTTATACCTAAGTATTTCATTTTGGGGAGGTGCTAATGTAAATGGTATTGCGTTTTTAACTTAAATTCCATTGGTTCATTGCCGGTATATAGGAAAGAGACTGACTTTTTGTATATCAACTTCGTTATTATCACTTCTCAATGGATTTTTAGACACACGTTTGCTTTACTGGGGGCTCACTTAGACATGAAAAGCCTCAGGGGACCATCCATCTCCCAAGGACACTCATGAACTTCATTTCTGTGATCTCAGATCTCTAATATTTATGGCCTACAATATTTGTTGGTTTGATAATAAGTTACGCAATAGTTTTCAAACTGTGCTGAACAGTTCTGTGCCCTACAGTTTCATGCCATTGTGTCTTCACAAAGACCACTTAGGGTGAAATTGAGTGCATGGGGCTCTGAACTCTGTATATCATTTTAGCCAGAGCAACTCAGTTTTTGTTTATAGTTTTAATTTTGCAATTATTTTAGATTCATAGAAGAGTCTACCCAGTTTCCCTTACTGTTAACAGGTTACAGAACTAAGGTACAGGATGAAAACTAAAAAATTAACTAAATTACTCTTAACTATTAACTAATTATGATTAATTAAATGACAGGCTTTTTTTGGATTTCACTGATCTTTCCACAAGTGTACTTTTTTGAGCAGCTCAGTTTTTAATCTGTTTTACCAACTGGATTTCGTGTGAGATTTTATTTAGACCAAGGGTCTGCTAGCTGCTGCTTGCCTCAGGCTTTCCCCCACCTCCACTTTATAAACTCTCAATTACTGCTAGTTAGCCAAGAAGGAAAAGTAGAATGGTAGCTTCTCTTCTCATCATCTCACCTCATCTAAGGAATGCATCTATTCCTTATTGAATCCTCTTGTACCCTTATGAGGTCAAGGGGTGAGAAATGGAATGTTTCTGCCATATCAGTAAACAAAGGATGTCACAGTCATCAGCGACTGCAGCCACCACCCATGGTGAGTTGGTGAGCCCTGAGGAAACTCAGGATTTGAAAACACAGGATACTGGCCCCAGATAGCTGAGGTGCATATCAAAGGAATGCAGACTCTTGCATCTTCCCAAACATAGAAAAGCACTAAATGCTTTAACTTGAGATCATCTGGTTTTCTTTACTTAACAGTAATCTTTTGACATTCAGACTACCTGTCCTTTTGTGCAAAACTCCTATATACACTACCAAGCGTAGGGTAGATAACTAGTGGGAAGCAGCTGCATGGCACAGGGAGATCAGCTCGGTCCTTTGTGACCGCCTGGAGGGGTGGGATAGGGAGGGTGGGAGGGAGGGAGATGCAAGAGGGAAGAGATATGGGAACGTATGTATATGTATAGCTGATTCACTTTGTTATAAAGCAGAAACTAACACACCATTGTAAAGCAGTTATACTCCAATAAAGATGTAAAAAAAAAAAAGAAAATCAGCTGTAACCAATACAATAATAAATTAAAAAAAAACAAACTCCTATATATCCTAGCCCCACCCTTGCCTCCTCCGAGCAGTTCTCTTGGGGTTACTTGAGACGCTACCTCCCCAGCTTGAAGTCCTAAAAATTCCCACCAAATAAAACATAACTCTCAACTTTTAGGTTGTGCATATTTTTGAGGCAACAGGGGAATGGAGCGGATATTTTAAAATTTTGTTTTACAGGTGGAGAAACTGAGGCACAGAGATGTTGAGTAACTTATAGATAAGCGTCAAATTGAAGGGGTCTCCTGACTGTTGACTGACATTCTTACTCACTCCACAAGGCCTTCATATGAGCCATACATACCTGAGAGAGAAAAGCTGATCAGCCTCCGACTTCCTTGCCCTTGCACAGTCTCATCAGAGCCAATACTTTTAAAAATCTGTAAGAAGACAGAAAATGGGAGACAAGCAAAAAAAGCATTGAAATAGATACTTACACTTCAATACAAACATGCTTAATCACAGTTATTTCTGTAGCTACAGAATACAAAGACAGTAGCATCGTGATTTCATTAGGCTACTACTGATTAAAAGAAGCTTTTAGCAACCTAATGTCTTTCCCAGTAATAGAGTGGGAAATGCTAGTGGGGATGAGGGGTACTTTTCAGAGAAACGGAAATCAACAAAAATAACTACTGTAATATTAGAGGCCCTTTATAACCACTTATGTAAACAAGGCCTTTTCACATTCAAATTTGCAAAAGGTATTTATTAAAGCAGACCCTAAGGCAGTAGAATGATAGGTCAATAGATGTTTACTGTTGTAATTACAATATGTTTCCATTAGCAAAGTATAGAGTTAGACTGCTGTGTCTTCATTCCTTCTGATCTGTATTACTACCTAGAGATTCCCAGGAAATTCTGTTTATTAGGGAGGAGACTGAACATGGCATTAAGAAGCTATTCTGAGGTCTCTTTATTTAACTGCCTTCCTGGGATGTTTCAGTTGTTACATGGGTTATCTTCGTCTAGTAGGTATTTGCAAACCAGGTTGCCAAAATCTTTTACTTTCCATCATTGCTCAATATTTATCTGTTAATGGATTAATCAAAGCAGCTAGAGTCCCTGCTTCCATTCTCTTCTAGGCAAGTTTTACTTAGAAATGATTCTGAGTATTTATTCAAAGGCAGGGTTATCTTTGCATATGTTATATATTTGCAGAAAATAATACACAAATCTGAGCATTAAGCAAATCCATACAGTGTCCACTTTTTAGAAGGGAATCTGTACTGAAGAAGCAAAAAATGGAGAACTCGATGACCTCTTGTGCAAAGTCTCTCTGTTTCGAGGTTCTGTGGGCTTGCTCTCTTCCTACTGCCTCTCAGTATTTTTGATGCTGGAAGAGTTGTGACTGGATGTGACCATCATCTTGCCTTATATGAGACTGGGAGTAATGACCGGGCATCACTAGGGCTCACAGCTTTCTCCCAAGGAGAATACAAAGGGATTATTAGAACACCTCCTCGTAAAGCAGGTGCCCCTGGTGGGCCTACATGCTCGGCGGCAGCTCGTGTGCCAGTCTTCTCAGTATGCCTGCTTTTAGGCCCACATGCAAGGGGCATTTCGGGGATACTGGGCTGCTCAGCAGAGGGAACAAATGTGGGTGACATACGGAATGGGGTGAGTCAGAACGCTGGTTGGGCTGAAGTATCAGCCCTCTTCACAATGGACAGCCTGCTCCTTCCCAGTCTGTGTTTGTTCTTCTCTTTGCCTGGCTGACCCTGAGCAGCAGAGGTCAACAGTTCAGAGGCTGCATCCTCAGGATGGACAACTCTCCTAGCTCTCAAAGTGGCCAATGTGCATGGGCCTAATCAGGGTTCAAAATTTCTTCATGTTGAGGACTTTTCTTCATTTTCAAATCTATGCCTGGGCAAAGGCCATGGGAGACTCGGGCGGGCTGGCCACACTCCCTTCCAGTGATGTACCTGCCTATATGGGACAATCACAATTGACTGTTCCTAATTCTAGTTTAAAGATGTCAACATCTGGCTTGTTCCATCTCAGAACATAAGTTCCTCGAGGGCACAACAAAAAGTATACTTTTAATAGAGTCTTGATTTTACACTGTTTAAAAGGTAGGATTAAACAGCACATTTCATGCTAGTCTAAACGAGCTTAAACTTGCAATGATAACAAAGAACAGTACATCTGTTCCTTCTTATTTAAAACATAATTTTGATCCCTCGTATTTAAATATTTTTCTGCTGGAAATTCAAGGTATTTACAAAAAGGTCCTTCATATTTATTACATCGAAACAAGCCTGTAGACAAGAAGATAATGTATATTTTTCAGAAGCTACCAAGTTCAGAGGGGAGACACACATTTAAAACTTCATAAACATTTCCCTAACTCATGGCTTTTTGCTAACATTATTTATCAAGTCATCTCAGCGCCAGACTGATGATACAAAGGGGGAGGCAACAGGTTCTAAACATTTTCCAGGAAGTAAAGATGTTTGGGAAGGTTTTGCATCCTGGCCTTTTGCTCAAGATGAGTTCCAGAGGCTGGTCTGAGGTTCAGAAATCTGCTGCATTACAGAGATATGCTCTAACATTTACTGACTGTGAAAATGGTGTGAAGACTCAGGAAAAATAGTGTCACCCTGGAACAACCTAAGACTGAGGGGAACATCAGGGAATTGCCCATCTTCTCAGGTCTGCACATTCCCTTGGCTTTTCAGCCTGTCTGATGCCCAGTTGTTATTCCAAGCACCGGGCACTGGGTCGTGATGTCCCCTCTTAGATGCAGTGCACAGTGTCACCGTGTTTTGCATGCAACTTATTTCCATAACCAAGCCTACTTGGCAAATGGTTTAACAGATTCAAGGCCGAATCTTCTGGGAGGCGGGGATCAAGAGGGTGGAGCAGGAGTGTGTGGGGCTCACCTCCCCCACAAAGACAGTGAAAATTACATCTACCTGCAGAACAATTCTCACAGAAAACCAACCGGAAACTGGCAGAAGATCCCTTATACAACCAAAGCTGCAAGAAAGATCCCCATGTAACTGGGTAGGATAAAAAAAAAAAAAAGGCATCAGGATGGGACTGGTGCTCCTGAAAGGGATCTGTGAAGGGGGAGTGTCCGCACAGGAAGGCTGTTGCTCTGAGAAATCCCTGTCTGCTGGGAGGTCTGCTGGGACAGACAGGAAGCTGGAGGAGCCTGTACTCCACTTGCAAGGAGTGTCTGCATGCTGGCTTGCTAGCAATAAGGGCAGAGAGAGACTGGTGTTGATGGCTGCCACTTCTCTGTACCTCCCAGCCCCAAATGCATGCCGGGTGGGGCTGCTAGTATATGCATCAGCTAGGCAGTAAAACTTAGGTGGAAGAACCCTGGGAGAGGACTTGGTCTAGCTGCACGGAGACAGCCTAGAGGGCCTGGAGTGTGGACTAGGCTGCCATGGTTAGTGCACTTGAGATAGGATGTGCGTTCACCATTGGAGCCCTACTATCAGAGTGGTGCCGGGTGGGGCACGGGTCCGCCAATGAAGCCCCACTGTCAGTGTGTTCACAGCAAAGTGTGACTCTGGCTGTTGGTGGGCTTTGTGGAAGACTGATAATGGACTCAGATATCAGTTTCCCTGGTGGGCAGCCCCTGGGGAGGAGTATGCAGAGGTTCCTTTCCAGGTTCCTCACATGGCAGCTTGGAGCCAGATCTCGGTGAAAAGGTCCAGGGAGAGCCCTACCATAGAGGCAGCCTGGGTCCCAGGCAGCAGCACAACCACCTCAATTCCTGCAGTCACAATGCTCCGGCCCCACTGTCAGCCTAGCACTAGGGGCTGGGATGAACACAACAGAGAAAGGGATGTGACCTTGGGCTGCTTATGTGCAAAACCACAGACACCTGCATGGGTAGCACATAGGTTTGCTGTGACCACAAGGGCCTCAGTGGATTCTGTGCTCACTCCTTGGGGATATAGGACATACAGCAATGGAACCTTATAAAACCCAACCCTCAGGGCTTCTACTCCAACAATTAGGGAGCAGACCCTGCCCCTGACAAGGCTGTGACAGCCATGCAGCAAAGAGGAGGACCCACCCAACATCTGCAGGCTCTGGATACCACATGAATCACACCTCCTATCAAGGGGATAATGGTCAGAACACTGAGGAAATAGCCCTCACACCAAAAATATTGGACTGACACAATCTACACAGGGATGCTCCCACATAAAAACAGCACTTCAAGACCACAATAGATAACTATTTCTCCTAAATTCATAGAGACAGAGAAATGAAAAAGCAGAGGAACTACTTCCAATTAAAAGAACAAGAAGAATCCCCTGAGAAAACAAAAATGAAATACCTCTCCAGGCTACTGGACCCCAAGTTGAAAAAGGAAGTAATAGAAACACTAAAGGAATTAATAAATATTACCAATAGAAATGCAGATCGCTGTAACAATGAACTAGAAACTATAAAGAGAAACCAATCAATATTAGATAACTCAATTGCCAAGATAAAAACTGATCTAAAAGCAATGAACAGCTGACTAAATAGTGCATAGTAATGAATAAGTGATCTGGAAGACAGAATAATGGAAATCACTCAATCAGAACAGCAGACAGAAAGACAAATGAAAAAAATGAAAGCAATGAACAAGATCTATGGGATTATATGAAGTGTGCCAATCTACACATAATACAGGTTTGAGGAGGAGAAGAAAGAGAGAAGGGGACAGAAAATGAAAAAATGTATTTGAAGAAATTATGGCTGAAAACTTCCCAAACCTAAAGAAGGAAACAGGTATCCAGGTACAGGAACACAAACAAACCCACGTTAAGACATATCATAATTAAAATGGCAAAAGTTAAACATAAAGAGAGGAGCACCAAGAGAAAAACAGAGTCAGTTACAAGGAAACCCCCATAAGCCTGTCAGTTGATTTCTCTACAGAAACTTTGCAGGCCAGAAGTGGGTAGCATGATATATTCAAAGTCCTGAAAGGGAAAAACCTGCAACCTAGGGTACTCTACCCAGCAAGATTATCATTCAGAATAGAAGGAGAGAAAAAAAATTTCTCAGACAAGCAAAAACTAAAAAATACAGTAATACTAAACCTATCATGAAAGAAATATTGAAAGGTATTCTCTAAATTGGAAAGAAGCAAAAATCTACAGGAAAGGGAAAAATCACAATAGGAAAGGCAAATATATAAAAGGACAGAAGATCACTTAAGTAAGCCAGTCCATAGATTAAAAAATAAAACCATTTTTGTAAAAGTGATCATAACCTCAATATAGTAAAAGGATAAACATGAAGATGTAAAATAGGGCATCAAAACCACAGAATGTGGGAGAGGGGAGTTAAAAAATATGGATTTTAGAAAAACGTGTTTGAACTTACATGACTATCAGTCTAATCAAGTAGATATAGCTATGAGTTACACTTGAAAACCAAGGTAACCACAAATCAAAAATATACAATAGATTCACAAAAATAAAAAAGAAAGGAACTCGAGCTTAATACAAAAGAAAACCATCAAACCACAAAAGGAAAAATAAAAAGAACAAACGTTTGTTCAAAGAAGAACAAGGAAGAACTACAAAATCAACTGGAAAACAAGGTTTAAAATGGCAATAAATACATACTTAACAATAATATCTTTAAATGTCAATGGACTAAATACCCCAATCAAAAAACACAGAATGGTAGATTGGATAAACAAACTAAGAACCTACAATATGCTGCCTACAGGAGATCCACTTTAGGCCAAAAGACACAGATAGATTGAAAGTGGAGATAGAAAAAGATATTTCATGCAAATATAAACAACAAGATAGCAGAGGTAGCAACACTCATATCAGAGAAAATAGACTTTAAAAGTTTGGAAAGAAAGACAAAGAAGGACACTATATAATGATAAAGGGATCAATACAAGAAGAGGATATTATACTTGTTAACATATATGCACCTAGTATAGGAGCACCTAGATATATAAAACAAATACTAGCAGACATGAAGGGAGAAACTGACAGGAATACAATTATAGTAGGAGACTTTAATACCCCTCTGACATCAATGGACAGACCTTCCAGACAGAAAATCAATAAGGCAACAGAGATCCTAGAAGACACAACAGAGCCATTGGACTTACTGATATCTGTAGGACACTACATCCAAAAAACTCAGAATACAAATTCTTTTCAAGTACACATGGAACATTTTTTAGGATTGACCAGATACTAGGACACAAAACAAGCTTCAACAAATTTAAGAGGATAGAAATTATTTCAAGCATCTTTTCTGACAACAATGGTATGAAACTAGAAATCAACCACAGAAAGAAAAAGAGGAAAAAAACCCACAATCACATGGAGACTGAACAATATGTTATTAAAAAACCAATGGATCGGGGCTTCCCTGGTGGCACAGTGGTTGAGAGTCCGCCTGCCGATGCAGGGGACGTGGGTTCGTGCCCCGGTCGGGAGGATCCCACATGCCACGGAGTGGCTGGGCCCGTGAGCCATGGCCACTGAGCCTGCATGTCCGGAGCCTGTGCTCCACAACGGGAGAGGCCACAACAGTGAGAGGCCCACATACTGCAAAACAAACAAACAAACAAACAAACAAACAAAAAAAAACCCAATGACTCAACAATGAAATCAAGGAGGAAATCAGAAAATACCTTGAGACAAATGATAATGAAAACACAACCTTACAAAATGTATGGGATGCAGCAAAAGCAGTTCTAAGAGGCAACTTCATAGCAATACAGGCCTTCCTCAAGAAACAATCTTGAGGCCTTCCTCAAGAAAAATCTCAAATAAACAACCTATCCTAACACCTAAAAGAACAGGAAAAAGAACAAACAAAACCCAAAGTCAGCAGTAGGAAGGAAATAATAAAGATCAGAGAGGAAATAAATAAAATAGAAATTTAAAAAACAATAGAAAAGATCAATAAAACCAAGAGCTGCTTTTTTGAATAGACAAAAAAAATTGACAAACTTCTAGCCAAGCTCACCAAGAAGATAGAGGAGTCAAATAAACAAAATAAGAAATGAAAGAGGAGAAATAATAACTGATACTACAGAAATATAGAAAATCATAAAAGACTACTATGACAACAAACTGGACAACCTAGAAGAAATGGACAAGTTTCTAGAAACATATAGCCTGCCACAATTGAGTCAAGAAGAAACAGATAATTTGAACAGACCAATCACAAAGCAAAATAGAATCTGTAAAAACAAAACAAACAAACAAACACAACTCCCTGCAAACAAAAGTCCAGGACCAAATGGCTTCCCTGGGGAATTCTACCAAACATACAAAGAAAAATTTATACCAATCCTTCTCAAACTATTCTAAAAGAAGAACTTATGTCAATGCTTAAACTATTCCAGAAGATTGAAGAGGAGGGAAAAATCCCAAAGTCATTCTATGAAGCCACCATCATCTTGATACCAAAACCAAAGATATTACAAATAAAGAAAATTACAGGTCAACATATCTGATGAATATAGATGCAAAAAATCTCAACAAAATATTAGCAAACTGTATCCACCAATACATAAAAAGGACCATACAGCATGATAAACTTGGATTCATTCCAGGGTCACAAGGATGGTATGACATAAGGCAAATCAATATGATGCAACACATAGTAACAAAAGAAGAGACAAAAACATATGATCATCTTAAGAGATGTACACAAACCATTTGATAAAATTCAACATCCATTCAACATCCAAAATTCAGACAAACCATTTGATAAAATTCAACATCCATTGTATAAAATTCAAAGTGAGTATAAAGGGAATATATCTCAACATAATAAAAGCCATTTATGACAAACCCACAGGCAATATAATACTCAGCGGTGAAAAGCTGAAAACCTTCCTGCTAAAATCTGGAACAAGATAGGGATGCCCACTCTCACCACTTCTCTTCAACATAGTATTGGAAGTCCTAGCCACAGCAATCAGACAAGAAAAAGAAATAAAAGGTATCCAAATTGGAAGGGAAGTGATAAAACTGTCATTATTTGCAGATTACATGATACTACATACAGAAAACCCTAAAGACTCCAAACAAAAACTACTAGAACTGATAAACAAATTCAGCAGAGCAGTGGGATACAAGATTAACATACAGAAATCTGTTGCATTTCTTTGCACTTACAGTGAAATACCAGAATGAGAAAGTTAAAAAAAAAAAGATCCCATTTAAAATCACATTAAAAAACCCCCAACAACCTAGGAATAAACTTAACCAAAGAGGTAAAAGATCTATATGCTGAAAACTATAAAACACTGATAAAGGAAATTGAAGATGATTCAAAGAAATGGAAAGATATCCCATGCTCTTGGATTGGAAGAATTAATATTGTTAAAATGGCCATACTACCCAAAGCAATCTATAGATTTAATGCAACCCCTATTAAAATACCCATGACATTTTCCACAGAACTAGAATAATCCTAAAATTTACATGGAACTACAAAAGACCCAGAATTGTCAAAACAATACTGAGGGAAAAGAACAAAAGCTGGAGGCATAACCCTTCCAGATTTCAGAAAATGATAGAAAACTACAGAAATCAAAACAGTGTAGCACTGGAACAAATACAGGCATATAGATCAATGGAACAGAATAAAGAGCCCAGAAATAAACCCATACACCTATGGTCAATTAATCTATGACAAAGGAGGCAAGAATATACAATGGAGAAAATGGACAGTCTCTTCAGTAAGTGGTGTTGGGAAAGCTGGAGAGCTACCTGTAAATCAGTGAAATTAGAACACTCCCTCACACCAAATATATAAATTAACTCAAAATGGTTCAGAGATCTAAATATTAGATATGACACCATAAAATTCCTAGGAGAAAATGTAGGCAAAACATTCTCAGACATAAATCATAGCAATGTTTTCTCAGATCAGTCTCCCAAGGCAAAAGAATTAAAAGCAATGATAAACAAATGGGATTGAATCAAACTTATAAGCTTTTGCACAGCAAAGAAAACCATCAACAAAATGAAAAGACAACCTATGGAATTGGAGAAAGTATCTGCAAATGATGAAATCAACAAAAGGTTAGTATCCAAAATATACAAACAGCTCATACAACTCAATATCAAACAAACAAACAATCAAAAATTGGGCAGAAGACCTAAATATACATTTCTACAAAGAAGACATACAGATAGCTAACAACCACAGGAAAAGATGCTCAACATGGCTAATTATTAGAGAAATTTATACCAAAACCACAATGAGGTATCACCTCACACTGGTCAGAATGACTACCAAAATGTCTACAAATAATATTGCTGGAGGGGGTGTGGAGAAAAGGGTACCCTCCTACACTGTTGGTGGGAATGTAAATTGGTGCAACCACTATGGAAAACAGTGTGGAGATTCCTTAAAGAACGAAAAATAGAGTACCACATGATTTAGCAATCCCATTCCTGGGCATATATCCAGAAAAACACAAACACTTTAACAAGAAAAGATATATGCACCCCACTGTTCATAGCAGCACTATTTACAACAGCCAAAACATGGAAACAACCAAGTGCCCACCAACAGACAATTGGTTTAAGAAGATGTGGTGTACTGATATACAATGGAATATTACTCAGCCATAAAAAAGAATGTAATAATGCCATTGGCAGCAACATAGATGGACCTAGAGAATATCACACTAAGTGAAGTAAGTCAGGCAAAGAAAGACAAATATTATATATCACTTATATGTGAAATCTAAAAAATAATACAAATGAATGTATATATAAAACAGAAACAGACTCACAGACACAGGAAACTTATGGTTACCAAAAGGGAAAGGGAGAGAGGGAAGGAATAAATTAGGAGTATGGGATTAACAGATACAAACTACATAAGGTAGACAAGCAACAAGGATTTATTGTATAGCACAGGAAACTACATTCAATATCTTGTAATAACCTATAATGGAAAATAATCTGAAAAATGTATATATAATTGAATCACTTTGCTATATACCTGAAACACAATATTGTAAATTAACTATACTGTAATAAAAGAAAGTAGTTTATATCTACACAGATGAACATTTTTTATTACTAGAGTGAGACAATTTATCACCAGTTTTATTCCTTCTTATGTACGCATTTGAGACAACTGTTCATATATAGAAGTAAGTGCAAATACAAGCAGCTTTATTATAGTAATGTCCTTCATTTTCTCTAAATCTCTACAAGCTATGTAAAAAACAAAAACATAGTAATCAATGAGTAAAAATTAATTTACATTGCCTATCCACTGACAATCCCTTTAAGTCTTCCTTCAGCTCTAATGAGAGCCAAGAATTGGAACCATCTGAGTTGCAAATGGCAATCACTGCAGCCACTCACTTTCTCAGCAAGCACCAGGATTCTGAAGTGCCTGCTTGGTTGCTCCCTAGATGCTTTTCCACCCCAAAGCCAATGCACATAATAAGATCTAGAATGGGTGAGACTGATGCCTTTCCTTAACTATGTGTGAAAGAGGAAGAGTGAAAGAAGTTGGAAAAGAGAACCTACAGACCATGGGCAATTCTCAGGCAGATCAATTTCAGGAAAACAAACATATGGAAACTGAGAATCTGGAATCATTGTTCCTGTTACTCCTGGGAATGCCGTCATATATGCCCAGGGAAATATTTACCCCAGGTTGAAAACAGGTGGGATAGGTGAAAGGGGTAACACCTGGTTTTGAGATAGAGAAATACTAACTGTAGATGGTTGAGAACTACCTGAGAGACAGATGCCTAGCTGAGGTGGCAATGATATTCTGAGCATATTTGTGAACTATTTCGCATTCCAGAGATTCCCAGAAATACTTGGCGATAAAAGCTGGATTTCTTGCAGTCAATATGATGGTATCCCAGAGTACTTGACCATGTAAATGAAACAGCATCCAACTTTTAAATAAGAGGAAAAAGCTGTTCCCCCTATCATCTCATGAATCACTCAAAATCAACAAGGAAAAGAAAAACAAAAAGGCAAACTCCGTCTTCAATAAAACCACAAGGTATCTATAACTCTGAGCACAATATATGAAGTGTGGCCTCCATATGCACTGGAGGTAAAATTGGGGTGTGGGAAGACACCAAGTCAAGATGCACAGGACTACAAATGAGGAGAAAAAAGGTAGTACGTGCACCTGGGGATATATTGAAGAAATATGCAAAAGAAAAAGATATTGAAAGGTATACCATGTTCTTGACATGATAACAATTTCAACATGATAACAATTTCAGCACTTTCTTAATCTTTATTTTTATACGATCCCAATGAAACTACCCATAGGATTTAAAATTAGAGAAGCTGACTCGAATTTTTCTATGGGAGAAAGAAAAATCAAGAACAAACTGGATTCTAAAAGGGGAAAATAATGAGGAAAAAATGCTATAGAAGATACTTAACAATATAATGAAGCTAGAGTAATTAAAACAGTGTGGTGCTAGTACATGAATAGCCATAGCAACAAAATAGACTAGAAAGTCCAGAAATAGACCAAAAATGTTTTTAAAAACCATACAGGAATTATAATAAAGGTGAATTTTCAAATCAGTGGAGAAAATATGGATTATTTAATAAATGGTGTTGGGACATCTGGATAGTAAATCCGGAAGAAGGAAACACATTTGGATTAATATCTCATATTATATAATAGAAAAAATTCCAAATTGATCAAATATTTAAAATTTAAAACCAAAATCATAAGAGCCATTAGGGAAAAAGTGGAAGAACATTTTTAAAATATCAAAGTTGAAAAGATCTTCCTACAGGTTAAGAAAAACCCTGAAGTCACAAAAGAAAACATTGATAAACTCAACTCTGGAAAAAATTAAAATGCATACATGGAAAAACCACCATATATCAAAAGATAAATGACAAACCTGCATAAGTATTTCCAACTCACATTATATTCAAAAACCCAATTTCTTTCATGTCTAAGAAACAAAAACGACGACCAAAGGAAAAGAAGCATGAACAAAGCATATCAAAAGACAGTTCATAGACAGGAAAATCAAACAATTCTAAAAATTAAGAGGTATTCAACCTCAGGCCCAATAAGAAAAAATGCTAATCAAAACTACAAGCTCTGAGTTTTCACCTGTCACGGTGGCAATGAGCAAAAAGTTTGAGAACTTACCAGCGTGACCTGCCAGGTTTTGAGCTGTCTTTCGACTCCATTCCCACCCTCCTAAACTGTGACGCTGGAGCGGAGACTGCTCACCCCGTCTCTGCTTTGCCGCCTGGCGCCTGCGCAGGCACGGCCAATAGGAGATGCCACAGTGAAAGAAGGAGGCTGAAAGAGGAAGAAGGGACTAGCTCCGCCCTCTCTGCTTCCTGTGCTGGTCGACATTAGCCCAGCAACTGTTTCCACCTGCAGCGTCGATGCTTCACCTTTGCAGCAGCAGAATCTAGTTTTGGGTTTTTTCCAGCACTTTAAGATTCAGTCTGACTTTTTCCATCTCAGTGAAGCATCAGTAACCTTCTCAGAAGTCAGGTCCGGGCCCATGGGGTCCCTCCTCCAAGCTCACAGCACGGCAGAATAAAATCCTCCTCTAAAGAGGTCTGCGTTTCAATACTGCGAGGTCCCTCCTCTAAGCTTCTAAGTTGATTATTTCAATCTCTTCACTTGCTCCTCGAGCCTTACAGATGGCGGCTGCTTTTTGCAATTGCTACCTCCCTGATACCTTAGGATTCTCTTCTTGTTTTCTTAACAGCTTTATACCTGTTTAACAATTATTCATATGAAACTCTAAGTAATTGGTATGGCGTCTAATTGGCTCTTAACTGGTACAGTGGATAAAGGTGTGGAGACACAGGGAGCCTCATACATCATTGGGGAGAATGTTAATTGATACACACGCATACACCCAAGAAAGCTGGCAACTGACCATTAATTTCACGTCTAGGAGCTTATCACAGCTTTACTTATTTGTGTGTGAAATACTGTGTATAAAAGGAAATTTATTGTAGGTTTGTTTATATAAAGCAAAAGATTGGAGGGGAAATTAAAGGTTAATCAATAAGGGAATGTTAGATAAATTACAATGTATTCATTAGTGAAACACCTTGCAGAAATTACTTTTTTTTTTTATGTAAAAAAAACCCTTAATCTGTTGGTGGCCTGCAGAAGAGTATATAACGTTACAGTAAGTCCCCTACATACGAACCTTAAAGTTGCAGACTTTCAAAGATGCGAACGTGCAGTCACACGTCCAATCACGTAAGTTAGTTCACGTGTCTGGCGTACATTGTCACGTGCGTGCATCCTCTACAAGTGGTTGTGCTTTGTGTACTTTGCTGTATTGTATAGGGTACAATAGTACAGTATCTTTATTTCAAGCCCAGGATGTCTGGAAGCAAGCGTCAAAGCAGCAGTGATGTAGCTGGTACTGCTAAGAAGTGCCAAATGATAATGATGGAAACAAAAGTGAAAATAATCGAGAGTGGAGTGAGGCCATCACTGTGAATGGGGTTTGGAAGAACTTTGCCCACAGTTTGTTCATGATTTTCCTGGATTTGAGAAGGTAGATGAGTCCAAAGAGATCTTCAGCAACTTAGTGACACTCAGCCAGAAGCTGGAGCTAGATCTGCAAGAGGACAACTTCATTGAACTCCTTGTTGTGCAACATGAGAAGCTTACTAATGAAGACCTGATGGAATTGGAGGTCCAGAGAAAGGACTGAGACAAGAGGAAGAAGTAACTGAAGAACGGAAGAGATTCATGATGCAGGAAATAGCAAGGGGATTTTCTTTATTTGAGGAGGCACTGTTAGATTCTGAGGCACAGGACCCGAACGTAGAATGGTACATGAAGGTTACAGTAGCCTTTCAGGGTGCAATCCAGTGCTACCATGTCATCTATGATGAGAAAAATAGAGCTACTACCCAGACATCACTGGATCAGTTTTTCAAGAGGGTAGATAGAATTGAATCCAGCAAGGAACCAGAACCTGTTCAATCAATGTCAGGTGTGAATGAACTTGCAGCTTGCCCTCCATCTCCTATTACTGACGATCCTTCAGCTCTACTAGCTC
Source organism: Phocoena phocoena (assembly GCF_963924675.1). Taxonomy (NCBI): domain Eukaryota; kingdom Metazoa; phylum Chordata; class Mammalia; order Artiodactyla; family Phocoenidae; genus Phocoena; species Phocoena phocoena. Next base: position 10,275,116 of record NC_089227.1, read on the forward strand.
CCACCTCCTCTCCCTCCTCCAGTCAGTAAGTCTTCTTGCCTGTTCACTCGATGCCAGCCCCTGTATGCCAGCTGTTGTACTGTATAATGTATAATGTACTTTTCAAGGTACTCTACTATAAGATTAAAATGTTTTCTTTGGGATGTTCCTGGAGGTCCAGTGGTTAAAACTACCTGCTTCCAAAGCAAGGGGCGTGGGTTCGATCTCCGGTTGGGGAGATAAGATCCCACATGCTGTGCAGTGCGGCCAAAAAAAAAAAGTTTTCTTTATTTTTTGTGTGTTTGTTTTTTATGTATTATTTGTGTGAAAAGTATTGTAAACCTAAAACAGTACAGTACCATATAGCCGATTGTGTTAGTTGGGTACCTAGGCTAGCTTTGCTGGACTTACAAGCAATTGGACTTTACAAACGTGCTCTCAGAATGGAACTCTTTTGTATGTGGGACTTACTATAGTCCCACTTACTAATTTTTACTTTGTTGCTTGTTGTTGTGGTGTTATATCCAAAATATCGTTACCAATACCAATGTCAAGGAGCTTTTTCTCTATGTATTCTTTGAGGGGTTTTATGGTTTCAGGTCTTTCATTTAAGTCTTTAATCCATTTCAAGTTAATTTTTGTGAGTGGTGTAAGACAGGGGTCTAATTCATTCTTCTGCATGTGGCTATCTAGTTTACCCAATACCATTTATTGAAAACACTATCCTTTCCCTACTGAGTGTTCTTGGCTACCTTGTCTAATATTAGTTGACTGTATACTCGAGGGTTTATGTCTGAGCTCTCATTTCTGTTCCATTGGTCTGTTTCTATTTTTATGCCAGTACCATACTCTTGATTACTACTGCTTTGTAGTATAGTTTGAAATCAGAAAGCATAATACCTCCAGTTTTGTTCTTCTTTCTCAGAATTGCTTTGGCTATTTGGAGTCTTTTGTGGCTCCATACAAATTTTAGGATTTTTTTCCTGTTTCTGAGAAAAATGACATTAGAATTTTGATAGGGATTGCAATGAATCTATAGGTGGCTTTCAGTAGTGTGGACATTTAAAAAAAATTAATTATTTCATTCCATGAGCATGGAATGTCTTTTATTTGTGTCTTAATTTCTTTCATCAAAATTGAGTATTTTTCAGTGTACAGATAGATCTTTTTCCTCCTTAGTTAAATGTATTTTTTTTTCTGAATAACTTTACTGAATCAAAGATGGGTCACTAAGGAAATATATAATTATAACATGGTTAAATACATTTCTAAGTTTTTCATTGTTCTTGATGCTACTGTGAATGGGATTTTTTGCTTTCTCTTTATATTTTGTTAATATATAGGAATACAATTGATTTCTGTATGTTGATCTTGTATCCTGCAACTTTCCTGAATTAATTGACTAGTTTGAATAGTTTTTTGGTATAGTCTTTAGAATTTTCTCTATATAAGATCATGTTATTGCAAACAGGCAATTTTACTTCTTTCTTTCCAATTTGTATGTCTTTTATTTCTTTTTCTTGTCTGACTACTCTGGCTAGGACTCCAGTACTATGTTGAATAGAGTTGGTGAGACTAGACACCTTTGTCTTGTTCCTGATATTAGAGGAAAAGCCTTCAACCTTTCATTGCTGAGTATGATGTTAGCTCTGAGCTTGTTATATATGGCCTTTATTACCTTGAGGTATGTTCCTTCTATGCCCTATTTGCTCTATGTTCTTTATCATCATGTGTTTTCTGCATCTGTTGACATAACCATTTGATTTTTATTTCATTCTGTGTTTCTCATTGATTGGTTTGCATATGTTGATTTGCATACTGTTACATATTTGCATCCCAGGGATAAATCCTACTTGGTCATATTGTATGATTCTTTTAATGTACAGTTGAATTATGTTTGATAATATTTTGTTGGGAATTTTTGTATCTATACTCATCAGAGATATTGGTCTGTAGTTTTTTTGTTTTTTTTTTTTTCTTGTAGTGTCCTTATTTGGCTTTGGTATCATGGTAATGCCAGCCTTGTAAAATTAGTTTGTAAGCATTCCTTCCTCACCAATTTTTTTGAAGTTTGCAAAGGATTGACATTAATTCTTTAAATGTTTGATTGAAATAATTGATAAATCATCTGGTCCTGGGCTTTTCTTTGGGGAGTTTTTTAGTTACCTTTTTAGTTTTTCAGTCTCCTTACTCATTATTGATCTGTTCAGAATTTCTATTTCTTCATGATTCAGTTTCAGTAGGTTGTATGTTTCTAGGAATTTATCCATTTCTTCTAGGTTATCCAATTCGTTGGTGTAAAATTGTTCATAGTAGTAGCTTATTATCCTTTGTATTTCTGTGGTATCAGTTGTAATGTCTCCTCTTTCATTTCTGATTTTGAGTCTTCTCTCTTTTTCTCTTAGTGTAGCTAAAGATTTCTCAGTTTTGTTTATCTTTTCAAAAAATTAGTTTTTAGTTTGTTAGGCTTTTCTATTGTTTTTCTGGTCTCTAGTTTACTTCTGCTCAGATTTTTGTTATATCTTTCTTTCTCCTAACTTTGGGCTTAGTTTTCTCTTTTTCTTTTGTCAGTTCCTTTAAATATAAATTTAGCTCATTTATTTGATATATTTCTTTCTTCTTACTGTAGGCATTTATTTTTATAACCATCTCATTTAAAACCATTTTTGCAGCATCCCAGATTTTTTTTATTGGAGTATAATTGCTTTACAATGTTGTGTTAGTTTTTGCTGTACAATGAAGTGAATCAGCTATATGTATTCATATATCTTCTCCCTCTTGGACTTCCCTCCCATCCTCCCCATCTAGATCATCACAGAGCACCCAGCTGAGCTCCCTGTGCTATACAGCAGGTTCCCACTTGCTATCTATTTTACACATTGTAGTGTATTTATGTCAAACCTAATCTCCCAATTCATCCCACCCTCCCCTTCTCCCACTGTGTCCACACAACCATTCTCTATGTCTGCTTCTCTATTCCTGCCCTGCAATAAGTTCATCTGTACCATTTTTCTATATTCCACATATATGTATTAATATATGATATTTGTTTTTCTATTTCTGACTTACTTCACTCTGTATGACAGACTCTAGGTCCATCCATATCTCTACAAGTGACCTAATTTCATTCCTCTTTATGGATAAGTAATATTCCATTATATATACATACATATATATATATATATATATATATACACCATATCTACAGCATCCCATAGGTTTTAGTATATTTCCATTTTCATTTGTCTCAAGGTATTTTCTGATTTCCCTTTGACCCAGTGGTTGTTCAGGAATGTGTTGTTCAATTTCCATGTATTTGTGAATTTTCCAGCTTTCCCTCTGTTACTGATTTCTAGTTCCATACCTGTGTGGTTGGAAAAGAGATACTTGGTATGATTTCAATCTTTTAAAATTTGCTAAGCTACCTTTGTGATCTATCATATGATCTGTCCTGAAGGATGTTCCATGTGTGCTTGAGAACAATATGCATTTTGCTACTGCTAGATGGGGTGTTTTATATATGTCCATTAGCTCTATTTGATCTAAAGTATGGTTCAAGTCCAACATTTTCTTATTGGTTTTCTATCTATATGACCTATCCATTGTTGAAATTAGGGAATTGGAGTTTCCTGCTATTATTGTATTATTGCCTGTGGCTCTCTTCAGATATGTTAGTACTTGTTTAATATATATTGGGGCTCCAATGTTGGGGGTACATATACATTTATAATTGTTGTATCTTCTTGATGAATAGGCACTTTTATCATTACATAATGACCTTCTTTGTACCTTGTTAGAGTTTTTGGCTTAAAGTCTACTTTGTCTGATATAATTATAGCTACCCCTGCCCTTTTTTGGCTTCATTTGCGTAGAATATCTTTTTCCATTCTTTTATTTTGAGCTTATGTGTGTCCTTAAAGCTAATTCTCTTGTTGGCAACATAAGTTGTGCCTTTAAAAAAAAATCCATGTAGCTACTCTATGTCTTCTGATTGGAGAATTCAATCCACATTCATTTAGAGTTATTATTGATAGATAAGGACTCACTAGTGCCATCTTAAGAACTGTTTTCTGGCTATTTTGAAGTTCCCGTGTTCCTTTCTTCCTCTCTTACTGCTTTCCTTTGTGAATTGATGATTTTCTATAGTGGTATGCTCTGAGCTTCTCTTTATCTTTTGTGAATCCAATTTAACTTTTTATTTTGTGGTCACCCTGAGGCTTACATAAAACATTTTATAGATATAATCATCTATTTTATGCTGATAACTAAACTTTGATTGTATACAAAACTCTACCCTTTTACTCCCCTTGTCTTTAATGTTTTTGATGTCACAATTTACCTCTTTTCTTTTTTTAACCTCTTTTTATATTGTGTATCCATTAACAAATTATTGTAGCTACAGTTATTTTTAATACTCTTGTCCTTTTCCTTTATCCTAAAGTTATGTGGTTAACCCTCCACTATATTATAGTATTAGACTATTCTGAATCTGACTATATACTTACCCATATCAGTGTGTTACATATTTTCATATGTTTTCATGGTACTAATTAAGATGTTTTCATTTCTGCTTAAAGAATTCCTTTCAAGCATTTCTTGTAAGGCAAGTCTAGTGATGATAAACTCCCTTAGTTTTTGTTTGCCTGTAAAAGTCTTTATTTTGCCTTCATTTCTGAAGGACAGATTTGCCAGGTAAAGTATTCTTGGTTGGCAGTTTTTTTCTTTCAGTACTTTGAATATATCATCCCACTCTCTACTGGCCTCTAAAGTTTCTGCTGAGAAATCTGCTGATAGCCTTATGAGTGTTCCCTTATAAGTTAACAGGTTTTTCTCTTGCTGCTTTAAAATTCAATTTGTCTTTGATTTTTGATGGTTTTATTATTATGTGTCTTAGAGAAGATCATTTAAAGTTGACTTTGTTTGGTGAGCTTCATGAACTTGGTAATACAAATCTCTCCCCAGATTTGGGATTCTCAGCCATTATTTCTTTAAATAAGCTTTCTGCTGCCTTTTCTCTCTCTTCTCCTTCTGGAACTCTAATAATTTGTAAATTGGTTCTTTTGATGGTATCCCATAGATCATGTAGATTTCATCACTCTTTTTCTTTCTTTTTTTCTTTTTGCTCCTCTGGATAATTTCAATTGATCTGTCTTCAAGCTCACTTATTCTTTCTTCTGCTTGGTCAAGTCTGCTCTCTATTGTATTCTTCAGTTTAGTCATTGTTTTCATCGACTCCAAAATTTCTGTTTAGTTCTTTTTTATGTTTTCCAAGTCTTTGTTAAATTTCTTACTTTATTCTTGTATTGTTTTCCTGATATTGTTGAATTACATATCTGTGTTCCCTTGTATCTCTCTGAGTATCTTTAGGACAATCATTTTGAATTTTTGGCCAGGTAATTCTTAGACTTCTGTTTCTTTGGGGCCAGTTTGGAGGTTTACTGTATTCCTTTGGTGGAATCACATTTCTCTGATTCTTCATGATCCCTGTAGCCTTGCATAGGGGTCTGTGCAATTTAAGAAACAATCATCTCTTCCAGACTCTATAGACTAACTGTGGTAAGGGAAGACTTTCACCTGTGGGTGGGAACATGATGGAGCATGCTGTGACCTCAGGTCTAGTGTTGCAGGGTGCTAACTGCAGGGGCTTTTGGAAGCTCTGAGTCTAGGGGGGCACAGTGTCTCTTTGGCCCAGGCTGTTGGGGTTTACAGCATTGACAAATTTTTGGTTCACTGATCACTGTTGGGGGGCATCTGTTGTGACTGCCAGGGCTATTGTGGTCTTCAGCAGTCTCTCCAGGTCCAGCAGCTAGGGACCAGGGCACACAGTGGTGGTGGCCAGAGCCAATGGTGAGCACACACTCAACTGTGAGGTGCAGCTGCAGGTGCTGTGTAGTGGCAGGGGCCAGTTGCAGACACACATGTAGTTGTGAGGGCCAAGGCAGGCAGCAAGGGCTGGGGCCAACTGTGGGTGCTGTGGCTTTCAGCACATACCACTGTTCCTGCTGAATCTTGCCACGAGTGCAGTGGAAGCTGGAAATGGGGGTCAAGAGAGGGGTGTGCAGGTGCACAGCTAGAGGGGCTAGCTTCAGGTAAGCACAGTGGTGCAGGCCAGTGACAGAAACCAGTGCCTAATTTGGGCCCACAAGCAGCTGGGGGGGCTTTGGCTGTTAGTCGTGCTCTCCTGTGGCTGTACAGTCTCCCCTTGAGTGTGTACACACAGTGCAGGCTGATGACAAGGGTCAGGCTGGCAGCATGCAGTGCACAGCTGGAGGAGCCAGCCCCGAGTGCATGCACGATGGTGGTCAGCCATAACGGTGTAGAGGATGGCATCTTACACTTGTGCATCCTCAGAGGCCTGGGGTGGCTCCCGTTGTGGTTCCCAGGCTCTGGCAGGGGCAGGGAGGGACCCAGATAGTTTGCATGAGCAAACGCGAATACCTGTGGGGCAAAAGCTGCTAAAATCTGCAGTGGTTCCACTGCTGGTGTGCTGGTCATTGGTTCCTTCTTCATTGGTAAAAGCTGCTGGGTTTGTTTACAGAGCAGGGCACTGTGAACCCCCATCACTCCCACCTCATGGCGGCTACTGGTAGATCCTGCTTTTCTTCCTTGTTCCTAGCCATCTTGACTTTGCTGGTCTGGGTGCAGTGAAAGCCAAGAAGGATCTTTGTGTGATGCCCCCAAGGCCTGGAGAAGCTGGTTGCTCACTCTGCTTTCCCTTTCCTAGTGAGGAGAACTCTTTCTAGCTGGGGAGTTCTCTTCTGGTGCTGAGCAGTGCCAGCCTGGGGAATGGGATGATGCAGGCAAATGAAGCTGTCTTCCTTCTCTTCTTGTGTGATGATTCTCAGGTTTTCTGTTGACTATGTTGCTAAAGTTTCTTAAGTGGACTCCACAGATCTCCCAGAGCTGTGTTTGTTAGTGGATAGCTGTCTAATGGTTGATCTTTGTAGGGGGACAGAGATGGGGTCTCCTATACCAGCATCTTGATGATGTCATTCTCACAGTTTGTTTCCTACTCTGGTATTTAACCAAAAATTGATCTTAGCCATTGGTTTAAAGATGATTTTATATAGTATAATAACCAATGAATGTTTTATTCCTACTTTGCAAAGAGATGAAAAATTCAGGAATGGATGTTGAATTTCCTGAATCTGGAGTGAACAGATGGACAGTCTGGGCATTTATGGAGGTTGTGATAGGCAGGTATACAATATGGTGTTGAGAGCTTGAGCTGGTTGGTGCTCCCCTTTCTCTGCCAGCTCCTCCCCATACCATGAGGCCCAGAGACAGGCAATCAATTCCACTAATTCTCAGTTTTCCTTTCTAACAAATGGAGGCCAGAATAGAACTACCTCACTGAGTTCTCCTGAGAACTAAATGAGATGAAGCACATACAACACTTAGCATGAAGGTTGGCGCATAGTAAGTGCTCTAACTTAGGCCAATTATTATTTATATTGTTAGTTGTTTTTTAACCTCTGACCTTTTATTATTAAGAATTATGTTAGCAGATTGTCTAATATTTGATTCTTTACTTTACAGACCAGAAACATGAAGCACAAAGAGGTCAATAAAGGGACATGCTTGGCTGGCTGTGAGAAAGAGATGTGACCAAAAGGTAGTTCTGGAGGCTCTCTCAGCCCTTTCCCTACGGCTAGATCATTTTTCTGCTAAGGCAGACTGTATTATAAATATACACCTCAGGACCACAAATGGACTGTCTGCTGTGCCACATTCATCTGGATTAACTTAATATGCTTGGAGTCTTGTCCATATTTTTCTATCCTCAGTTTTGCAACAAATTCATGTCAAGCTGCTCTTTTAATCATTTTTCAAGCAAAACCTGGCCTTAATGAAATAAAGAAAAAATAAAAGCAACAGTGCAGTGAGCTTATGTTCACTTCTACACCCTTCATTTGGCAGACGAGAGAGCTGATGAGTGCATCTCCCTCAGCTCACTTTGGAGCTGATCTTAGGGCCCATGGACCTGGGATGAGGGACCATGGTTAGAGATCCTGGGATGGGTGGCCATGGTTAGAGATCCTGGGATGGGGGGTCACAGGGCTGATGTGGGCAGGGAGGTGGGGGTGGGCAGAATTTCTGGAGGAGTTCCATCAGAAGACAGGAGAAGCAGGTAGGGAGTTAGGGATCAGGCTGAATATAGGGCAAGTACTTGTCAGCTCATGGGGGAGGAAAGCTGTTTGAGGCAGGGCAGCATTGCTTTCTCAAGGACCAGCACTGGGAGTGGGCTTCTATATTATGTGGGTATTTAGGAATTCTGGACTGAGTTGGGATGGCTTGTCTGCTCTGTTTCCTCCTCCATCTTCAACTCCCAAACACCAGGAGGGCTGGAGGGGCCCTTTCAAGCCTTTGTGGCAGGCAGAATTCTAAGACAGGGCCCCAAGATTTCCTGCCCCTGGTATATGAGCCCTGCATAATCCCAGGGACTGTGAGTTATTCCTGTGATTAGGTTACATTATATGTCACAGATGACTTTGAGAGAGGGAGATTATATTGATGGGCCTAACCTAATTACAGGAGACCTTTAAATTTGGGTCTAGAGGTGAGAGAGGGAGAGAAAGAAAGGGAGAAGGAGTGAGAAAGAGAGAATCAGATTCAAAGTGAGAAGGATTTGATGTACTATTGCAAGTTTGAAGAGGCAGCAAAGAAATGGGAACCTCAGTCCAACAACCACAAGGAACTGAATTCTTCCAACAAGATTGAGCTTGAAAGCAGGATTTCCCCTAGAGTGTCCAGCTGAGAACTCAGCCTGGCTGACACCTTGATTTCAGGTATTAACCTGCAGTACACTGAACAGAGGACCCAGCCATCTGTGCTGAACTTCTGACCTGCAGGACTGTGAGCTAATACATGTCATGTTAATTGCTAGCTTTGTGGGAATTTGTTCTGTGACAATAGAAAACTGAGACAACTTTTTTCACTTTATTTCCTTGGTGATCCAGAACTCATTTTCAACACATTGTTTTGCCTTGCGGGAAATATCTGCCTGATCACAGAACCAACAACGGTTATGTTTCTCCTGAGCAACTGTGGTCAATTTTCAGCACCCTAGAAACTATGAACAGTATAACTATCCTTGTTCCTTTCCTAGCAAGGACCGATTGAACACTTAGAGATCAGTGTGCCTGCTACTGTCACAGGCACACTTACCTGATCCTGGAGCCCCACTCTTCACTGGCAAAAAGTACATGCTCATGTATTTTGAAAGTTAGCCTGAAATCTTTTCTGGATCAAGGCAGGGCATGTGCATGTGCATACACACACACACATACACACACAATTTTCTTTGTGTTTCCAGACTTTTAGGACACTTAATAGGGCAAGAAATTGGCAGCTCATGATTAACGATTGAATTCATAGCTTTAAATTTAAAACACCAGGAGAGGTGTTTGGAGGCAAAGAAAAATATATTAACTATATTATTTGGAAATATAGCTGCCCTTTCTAAAAATGAGTTTATTCCATTTCCCAACTTTTTGGAAATACATGTGTGTGGATAATACACTTAATACAGCATATAGAATAATTTATGTTCTGTATTATACACGTAAGACTATCTCTCTAGTCTCCTTGAATGACAACCTCCCCTTAAGTAACAATCCTTTTGTCATCCCATGTTCCTTCTGTAACTGCAACCATTTTGTGTGCTGATGCACTGACAGGTCATACTAAAGTCAAACCATGCCAGAATATATTCTGAAAGCCAGAGGGACAGAAGTCGGGGAGGGTACCACAAAAGTGCATGAGGGGGAGAAATGCAGTTAGAGGGGTGAGCGAGGGGCTGCTGTGAGTGTCACAGGGGGAGGCTTGCCCACCGTCATCACTCCTGAGGCCCTGAAGAGCCAGGGGGAACCTGGCATCTTCTGTTAACAAATTAATCTTTGACAAATGGGGCAACCCACTGCTTCACTACTTCACAGTTGGAGATGTGACTGAGGTTTGCTCAGAAGGCTGAGGATTCCTGAACTGGGAATCTCTGGATGAGAAGGAATGAGCCAGGGGAGGACGGGGAGGAAGGATGCTGTGGGCAGAGGGAAATGCAGCAGCAAAGGCAGGGAGATGCACACCAGCTTGGTGTTTGGGGAGCCACAAGCCCTTTCACCTCCCTGGGCTGGAATGTGTGGTGGCCATGCGGCTCTGCAGGGGATGGGCAGTTCCATGTTTGAGACATTTTAATTATTTTTGTTTCTTTTTTATTGTGGTATATGTTTAGGAATTTGAACTTTACCATATAGGCAAGAGACAGCCATTGAAAGTCTGGCTTTATTTTTCGGTAAATAACATTTTAACACATATATGTGGAATCTAGAAAAATGGTACAGAAGAACCAATTTGGAGGGCAGGAACAGAGACACAGACGTAGAAAATGGATGTGTGGACACAGTGGGGGAAGGGGGGGTGAGGTGAACTGGGAAATTAGGACTGACATATATACATTACCATGTGTAAAATAGATAGATTGTGGGAACCTGCTGTATAGCACAGGGAGTTCAGGTCAGTGTTCTGTGGTGAACTAGATGGGTGGAATGGGGGGGGGCGGTTAGGAGAGAGGTCCAAGAGGGAGGGGATATATGTATAGATATAGTTGATTCACTTTGTTGTACAGCGGAAACTGACACAGCATTGTAGAACACGTATACCCCAATTTTTTAAAAAAAAGATAAAATTTAAGAAGTAATATGTACTCATTGAAGACGATCAGAGATGCTCTGGACAGGGGACTGCAATGCTTAGATCGTGCTCTGAAGGTTCACTGCGCGACAGCCTAGAGGCCACAGTGCAGGGGTTTTCTGTAGGGGCAAAGGGCCTCTCCAGACCAGGGGAGGCAGACCCTGTGGGGGTGGACCAGAATCAATACTGAAAGCTCCCCAGGTGAGTCTGAAACCCAGCAGGAACCTTTGGGGCTCCTGGGCATGGAAGCCTTTCCATGTCTCCCGTTTCTTGTTTCTAGGGAACAGACTCCAGCCTCCATAACCTTCCCTGAGTTCCAAAGGGCAGATTTGAACAGTTGTTAATCAGGGAAGAGAGGGGATGCAGAGACAAGGGAGGAGCAGTCAGGAAACAATAGTGCAGCCTTGGGGCAGGGTCCTGGTTCCCCCTCAAGGGATACACATAACAATACCTTTGAGCTCTTGTACAGAACTAAAATTCCCAACAAATGGAAGATGTCAGCGTTCTTCATTCCAGAGAAGATCACCTGAGGCCAGATGAAAGGAACCAGAGAAGCTCATCAAGAGGGTACCTGATACCAGATTAAAGGAGTGCAGGCCCTGCAACTCACTCTAATCTTGTCAGCAATGCCACCCTTGAACCATTGCTCTACAACTCCTCCCTAATCCTCCCAGGTTGGGGGACACAGTTTTTGAGGGGCGCATGCCCACTGTGTCCCCCTTTGCCTGGCAAAGCAATAAAGCTATTCTTTTCTACTTCACCCAAAACTCTGTCTGAGATTCGATTCGGCACCAGTGCACAAGGCCGAGTTTTTGGCATCAAGTCCAGGGTGGACCCCAGGCTGAGAACCATGAATTTAGAAAGCACAAGATAGAGGCAGAGGACTAATTTGGAGACAGCTGTAATGGTCCAGGCAAACCCTAAAGAGGGTCTTGACAGTATGGTTAGGAGGGCAGAGCGGAGGCTTGTACCATTGGATGATAAATGGATGGAATCTGGTGACTGATTGGAAGAGGGTGTTGAGGAAAAGAAAGGAGTCCCTATTTGGACTATCTATTTCTTTGTATTCTCTTTAAATTTAGCATCTCTTTTTTACAGATTATGAACTTCCTCAAAATCACTGTCCTTCAGATGCTGGTCTTGTCCTTTACCACCAGCAAGTCCAGCTAAGGAGGAGTGACAAGAATTAGGTCTTTGCATCTAAGTCTATGAGGTTGGAGGGAAAAAAATGCTTTAATTCTACTTTTTAAAAACAGCTTTTAAATTAATGAACTGCAAAACCTTTGGGTAAGTTAGATCATAGGAAGTATGTCAGCTGCCTTTCCATCTGGATCACACAGTCTGTTCAGTGAAAGACAAGGACTGCATTTTGCACAGAGCTCTCTGCAGCCACCCACTCCCTCTGACTGAATAGACAGGCAACGTGAGGGATCACCCGGGGAGGGATGCACATGGTTCATCCGCAAGCGTGTGTGGTGAGACTGCGACAATATTTACTCCTCACAGAATGAAAGATGTTCCTGAAAAGATGCCTATAAAATGATTTTCCTTTCATATAAACCGTTCCCCCCTCACTGACTTGCTTTAAAATTTCTAAGATGTATTCCCCTGGAAAAATATACCTAGGTTCTAGGCAAAATGTGTGTCTCTCTCTAGTGCAATGTCTGTCGTCCCGTGACATGGCACAGGGATACTCATCTTCCATGAGAAGTTAAGCAAAGCCCACTAAGGTCCACGGATGGGCTTGTTAGCCCCCAGGCACACTGCCACCTCAGGGCCCTCATCCCCTCACAGCAGCAGCTGCCTTACCTCCAAATGCATCGTGGAGGCTCCTGCTCTCTACAACTTGCTGGATCACGTGATGAATGGGTACCTCCCCTTCTCTCAGATGGCAGGAAAATTCTTGCTGTTTCCTTAAATACTGGTCAGCATCCAAGAACCTCATACCGACGCCCTCTGCCTTTCCAGGGGCTGTGTGGGAAGCCGAGGTCCACCCTCTCGTTGCCTACATTGTGATTCTCTAAGACAAGATCTCTAAGCAAAAGACTCACTTGGGCACTAGAAATAATCTGTAACACTTCTGACCTAGTTCTTTTCCCACATGTTAAACTATAATCCACAGTTCAGGCATCATTTTGAACTACTCCTCATTCATCCATCCATCCATCCAACCATCCATCTGTCTCACAGGTACTATTCTTGGGGCAGTGAATTCCTTTAAAGAAAACATCTTGATTATACTCCAATAAAGATGTTAAAAAAAAAGAAAGAAAGAAAACATCTTGAATGAAGGACTCAAACCCTTGATTATGGGTAGTAACTCATTATTTTTGGCACTTTCCACCTTTCTGTATATTGTTTAAATAGGCGTTTAGCTTCACTGAAATCTATGTATTTTGCAACCAGAGAGGTGAAGGAGACCCACAGAGAAACAGTTACAGGATCAGCTCATGAGACTCATAATACAAATCAATTCTTACTGTATCCTCACTACATGCTGGGCAAATGCTGACAGCATCCATGGCATCATTTCATCTCATCCTCAGACAACCTTTTAACAGTCTGATGCAGCGTGTCCTATTTTTATCACCCATCTCTATTGCTGTAGATTCAGAAATTGAGCCTCAGAGAAGTTAAAGGCCACCAAGTTAAGTGGCCAAGCCAGGGTCTGGACCCATGCCTACTGGGTACAAATGTTTTATGGAGGGCCTACCACATGCCAGGTATTGTTCTAGCCAGTGCTGGGAAACAGCTCTGAATAGGACAGGCAGGCGCATCCTTGACCTTAGAGGCTATACTTTAATAGGGGGAGCAAACGCACAGAAATTACACCATGAGCACCATGACTGAAAACAAAGCATGATGGAGCCTGGAGAGTGACTGCAGGTGGGTGGAGACTGTTTTACGTTGGGTGGTTATGGAGGCCTCTCCGAGGAGGCCTTTGACATTGAGAAAAATCCTAAATGAAGAGGGGGAGTAAGCCATTTCAGTGCCTGGGGTAAATGTTCCCAGCATCAAGTACAAAGGCCCTGAGGGCACACTGGTTTGCTGTATTCAGGGGTGGGAAAGACAACCAGTGAGGCTGGAAATAAGTGGAAAAGGAGGAGATAGCAGTAGGTGGGAGCAGGCCATCTAGGACTTGAAGGCTATGGAAAGAATGTTGTATGAAGAAAGCCACTTTTGAGCAGAAATGTTACGTGATGAGATGGGCAAGTTCCAGCAGAGAGGAGAATTGACTATGCAGGAGACAGATCTCAGGACCAGAGTTTCTTAGAAGGCAAGATGGGCTAGGATCCTGCACACAAATAGAGAGGTTGACCTGAGACGGTGGGAACAAGAAAGAACAGAGCCTGTGAGTCCACGTGCAGGCAGGTTAGCAGAGTGGGTAGTGCCGAGGCAAGTTGGTTGGGTTCTGATGGCCTCCATCGTCTCAGCGAAGGAAGGCAGGTCATCAGCTGACGGGGGAGAGGGGACAAGTGCTATAGGTTTGAGGAAAAAGAAGAAACTATGAAATAGCCTTCTTTAAATGTGGGAAAGGTGAGTGCTTCCTGGCAGTACTAAAGGGCCCTTGAGATTTGTGGTCAGAAAGACTCTTCTGCTGCCTAGAGCGAGTAAAGGGTTGACAGAATTGGGTTTAACCAAGGTTGGACTTTGCCAGATGAGAGTGACCGAGAGATAAAGGGGCAACTTATATATGGAGGAATCTCAGCTAAGGAGGGAGGTGAAACGTGGGTGCAGTCACGTAGTTCAGACTGCAGGCAAAGAAGCGAGCTGCAAAGGGGAGAGATGATGGTCCATGAGTGGTGTACCTGGATCTGAGAGTTTGGAAGCGATGCAGTCACTGGTGTTGGGAAGACCTAGAATAGAACCACGGGAGTCGATGGCTGAGGTAGGTTGGCCTTAGGAACGGAGAAGCCAGAGCGTGGGATGGACTGTCCCTTTTATATGAACACGGAAGCCATGAAGAATCATAACAGAGTTATCTCTTAGCTGCCTGCTATAGTACCAGTCCGGGTAAGAAGAACAGTAGTCACGGAGTTTTCCTCATGCTCATATACAGGATTAGACTCGTGGAGGACAGAACCCTGGACCCATAACTACTACTTCTGGACCTTAATTCTACATGAGTGATCCTGATGGTCAGGAGTATGAACTCATTTTCTGGTACCTCTGTTTTACTGTTTGGGAAATACAGGGCAGTGGGGTGTTTTCTCTAACATTTGGCAACAAATGCTTGCTAAGCGAATGAGAAATGCATTAGTCCCATTTTAATTCGCACAACCCAAGTAAGAAGAAAGATTATGAGAAAATGGTATTACCCGTTACTTTATCCCATTCTTTTTCTGTATTATTCAAGAAAGGATTCTAAGAGTGGCAACTGAGTGTAAAAAGGAATAAGGCAAGAAATGCCCATGTAACTGTTGGGTTTGGGTATCCAACTGGCCTGAAACGGTCCCTTTGTCCCCCTTCAAATGCCCACAGCTAGGAAGTCCGAGAGCAGGGATTTGAATCCAGTTCTGTTGGATTTCAGTGTGATCTTTGCTTCCTACTCTTATTAGTCCTACAAGGTGGACTAACGTCCAACAAGGTAGACAGCGTGTCTGTGTGTGTGCATCCCCTCCCTCACCCATAAGCAATAATTAGCCCCACGTCCTACACCTGGAATGGAGGTTGTCCATACTTTCTTTTCAGTTCCAAGTATTTCAACAATGCGTATTTGGGATGTCTGAGGGCGCAATGCAGAATCTTCCTAAGGCAGGTTATCTGAGAGAGCTCCACCCATAAACCACGGGGTTGTTTCAGGTTATAAATAACTCTTTGAAAAGTTAGATTTTCCTGCTTGAATAAACCTCCTCCTTGACAAGTCTCCCCCTTTCCTCATCAGTAGTCACTGTGCACCCAGGAAAGCAAAATCACCTCAGATTGGCTAAGTCGTTAAAAAAAAGGCAACTAAAGAGACTTAGAAATTGCTAGAAAGGGTCTGGAAAGAAAAAGAATAATGACTTCAAGTAGCTAGATTAAGAAAAAAAATCTTAGGTTAATGTTGCCAATTTTAAGCAAGCAAGATTTTTTTTTTTAGTCTGAAAGTGTAACACGCAAATAGGCTGATAAAATTAGAAAGGCTCCAGTTAAACTCAGGGAACTCTCTAAAACAACCTGTTAGTGACTGTGGAAATGAATCTAGTTGGGTGCACAAATAGCTGTACCCATAAACTGAAGCATTAACGCTAAGGTTCTACTAACCTCCTGTGAAATGCAGTCCTCTTTGGGTTCTGACAGAGCTGCCATTTTTCGTAAAAGTTAATTGCAGTCAAGAACGTGGGCAGGGAAATGGTCCACAGCCCCGGGGGGAGGTATAAGAAGATCCCGAGGGTCAGACTCTGCCTTGGATCCTAGGGCTGCCTGATAATTCCGACTTCCCCTTGGCTGAACACAGACAGGGGCCTTTACACCCTCGCATGTGCCTGAGGACTTCACTCATTTAAGGGCTTCTGCTACCTCTGTTAAGAGCAACACAGGAAAACTCCAAAGGAGAAAAAAATTATCTCTGTGCATCAGAATGCACGGGTTTGCTCCTGAGTTTTGGGGACTCCTTAATGAAACAGCCCTGGCGAAGACCCCTGATCTAAAAGTGTGGGCCCTGACTCCCCAGGCAGCCAAAGTACCTTAAATCCGGGGCCCAGTTCAGGTGGTTGAAAGGGGTAGGACCTAATGATCTACCAGACACAAGATTAATTATTGTGAGGGGCAGGGAGAGCGACAAACCCTTGAGTAAGCACATTTGACGGCTCTGCTCCTCAGGCCAGTCTTGTAGGTCATGTGTTTTGAACCAAAGAAATGAGGAGAGCAGAGTTAATCCGCTCACTAGTCAACCTGAACTTTGCTCTCCTCATAGACCAAGAAAGACAAAAGTACTGATGTCAGTTCGCTGTACAGGATAGCTGTGGAACTCTTAATTAGGTCTGAAATGTGGTGGGTGTAATGGAGGGTGG
This sequence comes from Phocoena phocoena, assembly GCF_963924675.1. NCBI lineage: Eukaryota > Metazoa > Chordata > Mammalia > Artiodactyla > Phocoenidae > Phocoena > Phocoena phocoena. The sequence goes on from NC_089227.1 coordinate 10,291,777, forward strand.
CCCTCTGGGTGTGGGGAGGAGACCACCTGGCCTGCCCTTCTCTCCAGCTGGCATCCCAACCTGTGTGGGCAGTGGGTCACTTTCCTGCTTGAGGTGGGGAGGACCTGGGCCCTACCTGCCAATCCCAGGTATCTCTGACCTACTGGATGCTTGATACCCTGCCTTCATTCACTCTGCTCACAGGTCGGATTTAATTTACCATGTCAGCTCTGTGAGGTCCTTGGGAAGGAAGAACTTACCTTCTCTCAGACTCTTTCCCTGAAGGAATGTTTTTCCTGGAGTGTGACTGCTGAGTTGAACACTTGAGCCGAAAGATGCAAATCTGGAATCTTTATAATTTGAGATTTCTTATCTTTCAGTGAAATGTTAATAAAAAGTGTTTTTATAGAAAGGCCATTTAGGGTTTAAACCAGAGTGTTTTCAGCCAGACTTTTGTCAACCTGATGGCCATTTATGGGACACTTTCTGTGTAAAAGCCACTGTGCCAGTGGCCCGGAGGGTCCACGGAGCCAGGTACTGGCTGGCCACCCTCTCACTGTGACACTTGTTAACCTATTCCAAATGCTGTCTCCAAGGCCAGAGTCAATCAAAAGTCCTTCCTTTCTGCAAGTTCCTGAGGCTCTTTGAGTGGTAGGATTATGAGTGATTTTTTTCTCTTTGTTTATAAATATTTCCAAAGAGGATACATTATTTGCGTATCTTTTAAGTGTTAAAAATGGTGACATCCTATATACTTATTTTGGTCCTCATTTTAGTTTAAAAAATCTCTAGTGTTTCATGGTTAAGTATTGTAACGGATGAGTATATGTTTGTTTTGTTGGATTGTGTAGAAATGATCAAGTTCATGTAAATAAAAATAAAATAAAATAATATATATATAATTGTATATAAACATATATGTGTATATATAAGTATGTGTATATTTATATTTATATGACCAGGGAGACAGGACTGGCTCTTTTAGATCAGGGGTCTTCTCCAGTGTTGTTTCATTAAGAGTCCCAGAAAATTAGAATCAAATCCTGTGTGTGTGTGTGTGTGTGTGTCTGTCTGTCTGTCTAATAACAGGTAAAATATAGATAGATGAATGATTATTCCTGGAGCACAGAGACTGCAGCAGACGGCTGGGATAGACTTTGTCAAGTCAACCCAAGGAGACAGTGGGTCTCTGTTACGGACTGAATTGTGTCCCCTGGCCAAATTCACATATTTAAGCCCTAACTCCCAATGTATTTGGAGATTGGGCCTTTAGAGAGGTAGTTAAGGTTAAATGAGGTCTTTAGGGTTGGGCCCTAATCCAATAGGACTGGTGTCCTTACGAGAAGAGGAAGAGGCACCAGGGATGCAGACACACAGAGAAAAGGACATTTCTGGATACAGTGAGAAGGCAGTGGTCTGCAAGCCAAGGAGAGAGGCCTCAGAAGAAACCACCCCTACAGACACCTTGATCTTGGATTTCAGCCTTCAAAACTGTGAGAAATAAACATCTGTTGTTTAAGCTGAAATGAGGCTGCTGGGGAAACTTTATCAGGAAACAACAACTCCAGACTCAAGACCCCAAAATACCACGTTAGAGCGAACTTTGAACCTCTTCCCCTAAAACTGAATACATTTCTTAATCTTGGGCCAGGATGGGATCTGAACTTCTGGGGTGCCTCTTAGGGAGGAGTGACTGTGGGCAGGGCCTGGGTAAATCCTCCAAGAGAGGATGCCTGTTGTGGCAGTGACTTCCCTTCCCCTTCTTTCTCTTTTGGAAGAGTGAGTCCACCTGATGTGTTAACCAAAATACAAGTATCTAAATATCACCCTGCTTTAGTTTAATCAAAACCTCAAGGGACTTTTGCTGAAGCTACACATGTGAATAGCAGATCCCCACACTCTGGGTTAAACTGGCATAGACAAAATAAAAGGCTTGATCAGGAATCACGGCTATGGTGTGCAGATGATTTTGGGTTTATTCCATCCAGAAAGCCCTCCATCATGTTCTGGGCCTGCCCATCCTTGCTCTTCCCAAAGTGTCCTATAGGTCCACTAACACGGCACATGGAAGAGTCCTTTGTCATTGCCTCTTTTCTCATCTGTCTCCCCACTACTCACTTGTCCCATCCCAGGCAGGTGGCTTCATGGGGATGGGGATTTATCTTGTTCAGTTTTCTATACCTAGTAATTAGCATAGAGGAGCTCACTCACACATATTTACTAAAAAAAATTATTGAAGCCACAGGCTACACAAAGATGCACGAAATACCTATGTGCGAAGCAGACCTCCAAAGTTGGGGGATCAGAGGACTGCATGTACTGGCAGGGGGGTAGGCGCTGAGGAGGTGGGAGTGGGTCCTGGGGAAAGAGGATCAGAGGCAGGAGACTCTGAGCACCATAAATCGCTTTGCTAAATTAGGAGTGAGATCAAATGGGGCTGTGGATTCTCAGCTAGAAGAAATTATATGTTCTGTCAATATCTGTCAACCTCTCTATCCCCCTTAGAAACTCCATTCCCATTCCACCCATGGCTTTGTGGAATGGAGACAGAATTTAAAGCTACAATACCCCGGAGATCTTGTCAGATACTGCCTCACAAAACCATCCTAAGGCTCACCAGTAAATGTCTGGGCAACACTGATCCCTTGCATGTAAATAAATCATGTGTGCAATTCTAGCTTAAGCACTTGACTTTACACTGATCATGTTTTTGTTTTTTTTTTTTATAAATTTATTTATTTATTTTTGGCTGCATTGGGTCTTTGTTGCTGCATGCGGGCTTCTCATTGTGGTGGCTTCTCTTGTTGCGGAGCACAGGCTCTAGGCACGTGGGCTTCAGTAGTTGTGGTGTGTGGGCTCAGTAGTTGTGGCTCACGGGCTTAGCTGCCCCGCGGCATGTGGGATCTTCCCGGACCAGGGCTCGAACCCATGTCCCCTGCATTGGCAGGCAGATTCTTAACCACTGCGCCACCAGGGAAGCCCTACACTGATCATGTTTTATCTGTAGCATATGATTGATAGCTTCTACAAATCGAAATAGTCCCTTAAATTCTCCCCTAAGGAAAGTCTAACAGAAATATACACGAAAGAAAGAAATGAAAAATTAGAATATTATACTGTGCAATCACTTCAGACTTCTTGCAGTCTTAGTGTAACGGATTATTTCATTCAGAAACCAATTTTCAGAATATTAGGGACTAAGTCCTAGACTTTTGTCTTATCATAGGATCGCCGATGAAGTTCCTTTTTAGTGCCTGGTTTGACATGCTGCAAAAAATAAATCATGAATGTGTTGGTGAGGCAATAGGCAAAACAGAATAAGTTCATAAAAGGCTCCTACGGCCATTACAAAATCCAAGTCATAAAATAAATATCATGTCATCTTCCCAAAATGTCACGGGACCAGGTTTCCAGATCAGGACTGGAAATGAGGGCAGATTTAAGAACATGATATGATTGCAGGGCATGTATCTGGTGAGATCACGAAAGGCTCGATTCTGACTAAATCCTTACAAGGCACTGTTGTCTGATGATTTAAGGAAAATGGATCTAAACTCTCCTCAAGTTCCTCTTTCCTCGTGTAGAGGCGATTCTTTACATAGCATAACTCATTAAAAACTGAAATGGTGAAAAAATAACTGTTAGGAAATGCTTCTGTCCAGCAGTTTGTTTAAGGCTGTCTCTGACTGGGGGGCTGTGAAGATCACTGGCCAGTCTCTGGAGGATCTCAATGCTGGGGCCCCCTTCCCTAGAGTAGTACAGCGAGTCCCTGATAAAAAGAGAAAATAAACTCTCTGCTCCTTCACTAATTTTTTTGATTCTCCCTCTTGACACATTTTGGGGTGAAGCTGAGACTCTCTGTGGACACACAGGATGAAGGGGACCCTTCGGTAAATTGGGAGACCTTCATCCCCAATGGATGATACATTGTGATTGATGCTCATCAAGAGCACCTTCCATTGGCAACAGGTCTTGCCACTTAATCTCTGCCAAATACAAGGGCACAAGATCATTTATTACAAAACCCAGGTGCCTTCCAAATTCACTGGCTTATGTTCTAACAATTCGAGATGGCTGGTCACATCAGTCACCTGTGAATTAATTTTGCAACTAATTTTGTTGGAGTGCTTTCCAGCTGGTTTCATAACTTTAAGTTAGCTGTTCCACAGCTGCTTTATTATGATTTAAAATACGTTTTGAAAGATCTGCTTTTAAAACTCTCAAGACAAATATTACTATTGCCAACCTTAATGACTTAGAGTTTGGGGGTTATTAATCACCTATTTGTCTGTCGCAGGAGACCCAGACTATCTGTGGAGGAAAATCCTGACCTGATCCTACCTTAGAGTATGGATTTAACCTACATTCCCAAGGAAATGTCCTATTGAGTTGCTTTTTTTTTGAGAATATCAACTCTACCTTTGCTTAGGGGTCTGACAAAGCAAGTGAATCTGTGAACATGAACTCACAAAGATATTTCAAGTTTTGGCAGAGAACTTTACTTTGAACTTTATGCTGTTCAATTATTATCAAAAGCTTGGTTTCAGAGACACTAGATGAAAATGGTGGAAGAAGAAGAAAAACTTGAAACGTTCACTTCCAATTTCTAGAAATACAGACTATGTAAATAGATAGACTATAGCAATGTGAAGTAAGGACAAGAAACATCCAGCATAATGAAATCCTGAAGGGATTTCCACAATTTTTAACATTGGTGAAGACAGAGTAAGAAATACATTCTTGGGCTACACATGGTCTGGCCTCTCAATCTGGGGGACCCTCAACACTTGGCCCCAAAGAAGGCAGGAACATTCCATCCTCTGCCTGCCCCCTCACTCTAGTGGTCTCTCCCCCGCTCCTTGGGCCCCGCCCCCTGGGCTTGCAGGTGTCATCGCTCCAACAGCCACCTATTTTCTGTGTCCAGAGGTCTAGTCCCCAGGTCTCAGCACTGCTGGGGGCAAGGGAAACGTGGTGGCCACTGCAGTGCCAAGTGACTGCTCCTCAGAGCAAGTCTTGGAAACGAGGCTCAGGACTTTGAACTTATACTGAGAACAGCTACGGATGCGTCTGAGTCTCTGCACTATGGGAGAACCCAGCAGGCAGAGGGAGCGCCCTCATCCCATCCAGAAGATGCCCACCTATCAGAGGATGTGTGATGGTCCCACAGAGGGAAGGGCGGATGTATAAACCTCCTGTCGAGACACAGACCTGGAGGGAGAAGCTTGAAGGCTCACAGTGGAGAGTGCACTGAGCTGAGGACTATTTATGCATAGATTTCCGTCCCTTGATGTATAAATGGAGAGGGGAGAAAACTATCAGAGGCTTATTCAGAGACTGTGAAGCACAAAGGGAAGAGAGCCTGGACAAAAATATTGAGAGGAAGAGCTTACTTTTGAAAATGATTTTCTACAGAAAATAGAAGAAAAATATAAAGCATATGCTAAGTGCTCCCAGTAAGATACGAAAATCCATGAAAAACAAAATGCAGGGTGATATATGGAGAAAATGAAGTGAGTTATATGTTCTTTAGACCTGACACAATTAGGTCTGTTCCCCACCAGGCCTGTGACATTTCATACCCCTGTGATCTCGCACATGCTGTCCAGGCTGGGCCTTACTTCCCTTCCAAACCTGGCAACGTGCTTTTTATTCCTGCTGGCTGACTCAGCCTGCACACCACCTCCTCTGAAAGCCTTCCCAGTGGCTGCAGGCACCAACTCACTGATTTCTCTGCACACAGCACAGTGGGTTTTCATACTCCAGTACTGGACATTTCAGACAGTATTATCATTTATAACAGAATAACTATGCCTTCTCTATGACGCAGCTTATATGACATGGATCTCTATGACCCTTCCTCATCACAGTTTCTGATATACAATTAAGACTAATAAATAAATGAGAGTCTCTGAAAGATAAATGGCAACCTCTTTTTATCACAGGGACCTCAACAGATGTCAGTAGAACAAAGGCAAAAGATAAAGGGAAATGAGAAAAGAAACACACATATTGAGACCCTGTTCTGCTCAAAGCATTGAAGTGCTCATTATACTAAAGGAAGATTGGAATCTTTTCCTTCCTTTTCAAAGAATTACGGTTTTAGCATAGTGCCACAAACTAACACGATGACTTTTGGGACATGATATAGTGGCCATAGAGAAACAACTCTTCATAAGAGATTCGTGCAGTACCAGACATCCTCAATTTAAACATGGATACTCAAAGTTTATTGACAAGTTGATTTTGGAAAACTTGAACAGCAATTTCCTCTTAGAAACAGTGAGCTTAAGTCCCAGACCAAACTGCAAAGGCTTATTCAACCTGGAATTCTGCTAGATTATATCAGTCACTGAACTGAGTTGCAGAAAGCAAAGGCTAGATTTAATTAAGCTCCACTAGCATATAGGCAATGGTCACTTAACCAAAAAATGCTTCCCGCCTGTCTCACAGCTGTGCTGTGAGTCAACTAGAATAATGCAAGTAAAATGCCTTTGAAAAGTACACCATGGTACAGAACAATAAGGGCCACCAAGAGTTTAACTATTACAGAACCCAAATGCACATTAAAATACTTTCTTGCAGGAAAATGCATGCTCTCTTCTGCCACAGGACTCGTCACCGGTGAGGCAGTGGGAAGATGACCCTCTGCCCCGGCCAAGCCTGCCAGGGGAAAGCTGGCCAAGCCTGCGTCTGAACCACCTAGACTCCACTTCCAGCCTCTTCCTTCTCTCTTGTGTGTTCAGTGCATTCCTGCTTTGTCCACCTCAATCCACCTTGCCTCTGGTTCAATTCAGACCCAGCTTCACTGCCTCCATTTAGCCCTCGCTCCTGCCTGAACAGCTGGCAACATGCTTCAGCTTTTCTGTGTACGCTCTTTGGAAGATGGGCCTTACAAATGTGTCTGGAAACGGGGGTCCAGCACTCTGCGGATACTTCCTCAGATTCTCACACTCAGAGTCCTGACCCACTCAGTAAAATGACAGACATCACGTTCCAGTTTGCAGGGAGAGCGTAGGGAGAAATGGTGGGGCCAGGGAAAAGTGTGGTTGGTACCTCCCTCGCTTCTCCCTGCCCCTCCCACTGTGTGTCCCCTCACGGGAAGCCCTGTCCACTCCCACCCTCCTTCTGCCCCAGCCCGGTGTCCAATGCTGCTCCATCTGCCAGAATGGAAGCAGATGGGTTCCTGGTCCTCAAGCCTGTTTGTCTTACTGCTCCCACCAAGGACTCAATGCAATCCTCTTCAGCACATGGAAGAAATGACTTGTGAAACAGCAAATAGTATCTTTTAGAGCCGAAATTCTTTCTGAATCATTCACATTTCATTTGAATTTCTCTCTTTCTTCCTTTTCTCTCTCTCTCTCTTTTTTACATAGGAGAAAGACCCAAATCTTTTTTACTTACGCTAGTGTGACAAAGTCTTCAGTGGTTTTTGTTCAGCCTCCCCAAGTCAGTCATTTTTAAGTTACATGAAAGGAAAAGGAATGCCATTTGTAAGGAGATTTCAGCTAGCCTCATCTGATGTATTGAGAACTAAGGTAAGAAGCACAACAGAGGTAAAAACTAGACTGTAATTGAGGAAAAGATGGCATTTATCACCATAGAACTAAGCAGAGCCACAAAGTAGGGAACAGAAGGTGTGATTTAAATGCCTGATCTACAGCTAGCTAACTGTGTGGCCCTAGGTACATTACTTGAGTCCCTTGGGCACACTTTCCTCATTTATATAAAGAAAAAAAAGGATCAGAAATTCTAGTCTTTTCTAGGCCTGTCATTTTATAATTCTATGACTAAAATCAGTCTAAAATCATAAATTCTATTCCAGAAATTTACTTAAAAGCCTAAAAAATGTGAAATATACAGAAATTCAAATATTTAACACCAAGGAATTAAAAAAAAAATGTGTTCCAAAGAGAGACTTACCATTCACTGCTATTATGCATGAGTCTATTAGAAACATCTGGCTATCTATTGAAGCCTGACATTTCTCTAACAACAGTGGTATGTGTACCTTCTAATAAGTTTACTTCGGATCTCATTCCTCTTCAGGATTTTGAGATGCGTTTCTATCTGTCTGTCTGTCTACCTATTTATAATCTATCAACATATCTCCATATGTGTGTGTATACCCCTACGCCCAACACACACACACACACTAAAACATATGAACAGAGCAGGAAAGTAAAGAAGCACCAGAGTTAGTTCTGACCAAAGAGGAGGACACAGGACTTACAGGAGCTGCTGAGTTTTTGACGGTGACACTGGGGGTGGTGGCTCGCAAGGCTCCACTCACTCCATGGTAGTATTTGAAGCAGATCTTAGTTTCAGCTGAAAGACAAAAATAAAATGGTACTGAGAAGTAGGGTATAATCCAGGAAGAGAAGCCATGGCCAGAGAGGACTCCCCCAGGAACTTCTACCCGATTCCTCCCATGAGTCAGGCAGCCACACCTGGTAACCCTGCTTCACTTGTGGCTTCACAAACAGGTCCAACTTCTTTCTTAAAAATCCATCATCCAAAATTGTTTTGGTTTTAGTATTTTGTACCCAAGTTAAATCCATCATTTAGACTTCTCAGCATCCATCCTATCCCATCAGAAGTTACTGCTTTTAAACTCTCAGTTCTAAGATTTCAGGTGGTACCAATCTGTTTCTTCTGTAATTTTCTGTGATTGAATTCACTGTGATTAGCATCTTGGTGATCTGAAGGAAGACTCTGAGAAGTTATGGAAATACATGGATGAGAGGCATATTTTCTGATGACGATGACTAGACAATAATGCTGAAACTCCATAACTTTTTGGCATTTTGTACAGAAAAGAATCTGTGGCCAACCTGAGTTTGGTTCATTGGAAGGTGACCTGCTTTTCCCAATTTACTGTTTATAGTATGTTCTTCTTTAAATTTGAAAAATTTACCAGGCTTTGTCTTAGTCCCTTACGTTAATTTTGTTTGGAACAACATGAGGAATCTCCAGTTAGAGGTCCTGGTTCTCAAATGTGGGAATTTGTCTCCAATTATAATGCTTTTATAACTAATGTCTACAATTTTCTTAGCAAGCATTTTAATGTTCATTACGGAAAATACGGACAATGCAGAAAAGTATAAAAAATCTTCTATGGGTTTTTTTTTGCATACTTGAGTGTATGAACTTTCATAATGAATTTTAATCTTTTTTTTTTGAAATTAACATTATTAAATAAGCATTTTTAACTACTAATTCCAAACTTTGTAGATAACATTGCTTGTTCTATGGAATCATTGAATCAATTTGTAACTTGGAAATACTTCCCTGATCTTGGAAATTTGGGATTTTCCCTTAAAATTAATGTCTTTTTGAAAATTATTTTTAAGTTCAAGTTTGCTCTCTAGGATAATGGAGCAAAAATTGCTACTTCTCTATCAAAACTCATTCTCCCTTTCCTCCTTAATGACTGAATCTCAGTTTTATTTTGGGTGGTAATGCCCAGATAAAGAACTACGTTTTGTAGCCTCCCTCGTAGATCACAGTTATGTCGTTTGCTGTTGTTATTTTGGATTTTCTATTACATGTAGTTGAACCTAAACCTAGCTAATGTGGAAAGGTTTCTTTCTACATATCATATAAATGATACGAGAATAGCAATATTCTTCCTTAGAAGATAGGAGTATTTTAAGGATTCTTCCTTCCTGTGGCCAAACTGCTTTCCAAAAAGTGCTGTATACTTCCACCAAAAAAATGTAACTCTGATCATCTCTTGAATCTTTGCTAACACTGAACATTATCAATTAAATATACTCTTAAGATAGCATCGCATTTTTATATCATTTATTTACTAGTGAGATTAAACATTGTTTATCAAATTTTAATTAGACATTTGTATTTAGTTTTTTTTTTTGTTTTTTTTAATCTATTGAATTGTAGTTGTTAAGACTTCCCACTGCCTGGATGATGCCTGGGTGTTTACCTTTTGGTGGACATATTCTTACTTTACATATATCAATACTTTTTGTTTCCTCCCTTCATTCTTTCCCTGCAGTGATTTTGCATATCTGTGATTGCCTTTTAAGCTCTTGGTGGACAATCTTATAACTTAGTTCCAAATTCTCCAAGGCACCCCACACTAGGTCTACAGACCTAGATTTAGGTCTCTCAGCCTGAGAGGCAGGTATCTTGTAGGTTAGGGGTCATGGAGGGACCATGAGCAGCGAGCCATATGTCCAGGTAACCACACCGAGTCAATGCAGTTCAGAATACGAGTTACTCTGCCTGTAGGTGCCAGCGAGATCGGCATGGAGGGGCCGAATGACCTCACCTCAAGTTTAGTTGCACAGAAGGAAATTATGTATAACAGGTATCCTGGAAAGGCAGTACTAGCTTTCCTGTCAAAGAAAATTATTCCAGTGCCTTGGAGTAAAAAAGGTCAGGGAAATTATATACAGTCTTGTATTGAATCCTTTTGCTAGGTGAGCAGGTCAATTCATGTTTAGAGCCAAGAATGCATGGAAACCTTCAAAGTATTGTAATCTTTTTCTGAAAAATCACTGACATAGGTTGTATTTTTTTCTTAAGCTTTCTAAGAGTCTGTTCCAGTATTTAGCAACTTGATTATTAATGGATCTTCCTTTTATTTAATCTAAATATCTCCTGTAATTTGAAATGATTTCCTATTTAGACTTGAAAGAGATATTAAATTATTTAAAATTTCTTATTTAGGGATGGGCTCTGAAGGGAAGTCACCCACAAATGTTAAAACACATGCAAAAATATAATATACAAATGATTTGTTGTATGGATTAAGATTACTTCATCTCGCAAAACTCCATGCTACTTTGGTGACAGTTACATTCAGCTGGTCTGTTTGACTAGCCCCACACTGAGTTTTTGCAGAAGAAGGAGACTAAGTATTATTTATCTTTATATTTCCAGTGTCATGTAGAGTAGGGATTCTCTATAAATGCCTGTTAAAAAATGACTGATGAACTATTGGTTTCATTTGATTGACTCCACTGCCTTACTGTTAACCCAGGAGCAGGTACAGTGTCCTGGTGGGTCCTAATTCTTCACAGAGAATTTTCTATGGCCTAATATTACATGACTTTCGGAATAGATTCAAGTATAGATAAAGACATTGCTACATTTTCGCTATTAGTGCTGCCTCTGAGAAAAGTATCAAGGTTCAAAGGCCAAGAAATACTAGAGGGTTGTTGGTTATTATTTCAGATACTTCATCTAAGGAGACCTGTGGTAGGTAGTTCTATCTTCCTCTGCTTTTCTAGTTAAAATAATAATAATTCAAAAATCCCCTCAAAGTCTGAACACAAGGCATCTCTGTTATAATAGTTTTTATTGTTTATTTGAGTCATTATGTATGTAGTAACAGAAGTTTAGGAAGGCACGGTGATCTAAGGAAAGAGTAGGAATGTGGGAACAAATAGATGCCAGTCCAATTCTTGACTTGCCCATCATTAACAGAGTAAGTTATACAGACTCTCTGAGCCTCAGATTTAATGTAGAATGGTGATACCATTGCCAGCTTTGTATGTATTGTTTCATGTATGGCTGTTGTACACAGCAAATGGAATAATGTGTGAAGCCTAGTATGCATGAAGTAGTCAACACATAAGAGTTGCCCTTCTTCATTGTATATTCATTTACCATCAACAGAACTGTCTTGAATAGTTGTTCAGGCACATCCTACATAAAGTTGTCCAACCAAGGGGTGAGTAGGGGGTTGAAATCCAGCCCATGCTCCACTCACCAATGGGTGTAGTCCTTGCCCTTCCAGAGGAAGAGGTTGACATCTTAAAATCTCATGGATTAATGGTGGACCTGAAATAGATCTCCTTATCACATTTTGGTTACTTTTGCCTGGCACATGATTTGTTTTCAGATTTGGGCACGAGTGATCAGCTCATTCACAAAGTGGAATGATACTGAAGTTTCTACCTCTACAAATTTGTGTGTTTACAACTATAATTTTCATTGGGTGGGCATGTATTCAAAAAGTATAGACTGTTTCACTTTACTTATAGTATCACTTAAAGAAACAAGAAAAGTATTGTTTTTCTTCCTCTCCATTTTTTAGGGATTAGTAGGCCTGTTGTAGCACTTGAGACATCAGTATGTAATGATGGCAGTAGCCCTGGTGTAAGTACAGTATTCGACTTAGTTTAAAAATTATAACAAACTGGTCTTAACAGTTAATTAGTTCTTAGTATGCACCAGACCATTCATACGATTCTCTAATTTGGCCCTCACAAAATCCCTGTGAAGTACGGGTAATTATTATTAACCTTTTAAAAAAGTGCTTAGTACAACACTTGGCATATAACAAGGCCTCCATAAATGTCATCTATCATTCCTATTTTACATCTAAGGAAAATGAGGCCAAAATGTATACAAAGTCACACATGTAGTTCATGGCAGCTAGGATTTAAGCAAACATATTAACTTTTCATTTGGTAATTTGTCTCTAAAAAAATCTTTTTTAATAATGCTAGATTGTTGACCAGCTAGCAAAAGTGAACTTCCACTTCGAGTGATGATGTACTAGGTAATTCAGAGAACATCTAGACAAGCTGGAAAAATATGGAAATAAATCAGCAATCCTGAAGACTTTGAGGATCCTGAAATTTGAGTTTCAGATAAACAGGGAATACGTTTTCAGTATAAGTCTGTGTCAATTATTACAATGGACAAAAAACTAAAAAAAGTATTCACTGTTTATCTCAAATTCAAATTTTATTAGGAATCCAGTAATCGTTTCCTCCTAAAACTGGAAATCCTAGCCTGAGGACATCAGAGACCTAGCACGACAATGGAAAATATTGAGGACAAGATCCAGAAGAAGAAAACTTCTGCTGTTTCCCTTGGTGGGGGGGGGGGGGGCTGTGTTGATTCCAGAAAAGTGCACTGAGAGGCTGGGAAGGTGAAAAGAACTTTTGACAGACTTGCAGGGCTAAGGGGATAAAACTTAAAGAATTTAGAGCCTGCCAAAGAGGAGGACTCTGCTAAGTCCTTCATGATTCAAGTTGGAGCCCTGAACAGCAGAACAGATACCGGAGAAATACACCAGCCCTGGCCCTTCAAATCATTTTAAGTCTTGAAATTCAATTGAGGTTGTTCTGGATTGCTAGGTATAGCCCAGGAGGAAATGCAAATCCTCTCAGCAGGGAAAGAAACATTCTAAGCCTCAAATTATCTCCACAAGTTTTCATTTACAGTGTCCAGTTTTCAACTAAAGTCGATCAGGCACATGCAGAGTATTTTTCTACTGGTAAAAATACCAGTAGAAAAACCAGGCACTATAAATAGACGTACAGGGTTTTCAGATATCGGAGTTATCAGACACAAGCTTTAATGATCATATACTTAAAGCATTCAAAGAAATAAAATATAAGATTGAAAATATCAGCAAATAATGAAGACTCTAAAAAAGAATGAAACAGAAAATTCTGGATCTGTAAAACTTCAATTTTGAAATAGTGTACTCCATGGGTGGGTTTAAAGCAGATTTCACAAAATACAGGAGAAAACTTAGGAAACTGGAACATAGGTCAGAAAAAGAAATCCAGAATAAGGCATGCAGAGAAAAAGGATATAAAATATTGAAGAGAAATAATAAACATATGTGATACTAGGGAGTGGTCAAAAATACCTGTAAACTGTAATCCAAAAAGAGAAGAGAGAGACAGTGGTGCTAAAGTTAAAAATTCTCCAAAAGTTATGAAAGACATCAAGCTATAGATACAAAAAGCCCTATGCATCCAGAAAGAACACAGCATCCAGACATCACTGTAAAAGTTCCAAAGAGAAGAAAAATGATCACTTCATCAGCCAATGAAGAAAAGAGCTAGGTTACCTTCATAGGAGCAACAGTTAGACTGGCAGACGACTTCTCAACATAAACAGAAACAATGGAAGGGAAAGGAATGACAGCTTCAAAGTGCCGAAAGAAAATAACTGTCAACAGAGAATTCTGCAACTGGTAAAAGTACTCGTTAAGAATAAGGTGCTTACTCCTGTTGCTATCCAGACATTGCACAGGTTGGAGCACCACAAATATCTGAACTTCATAGCAAGTTTTTAATTATCCATATGTTACAATGTCTGCAGTGCAGAAATGCCCAAATCTCATGAACAGAAGTGTGATCAGAGTTGATAAACTAGACAGACATATGGATCAGTGCATTAGCGAAATGTCTTCCATTGTGAATCACTTATTTGTGTAAAAGGAACCAAATTATCTATGTAAGTAACATTCTTTAGCAAGAACAATGAACGTAAGTCTATGAATATTTCATTTGCAAAATAGACGTGAGACAAATGTAAACCACATCCTCAAAATCCAGGAAACCCAATTTTAACTCAAGAAGCTATCATCACTGTGAAAGAAACAGTTTCAGTAGTAATCTAGAAGGAGTAATGGAAAGTACAATATCTTCAAATGATCAAAAAGATCAAGAAGCAATGCAATAATAAGACATAAATTAAATTTTGAGTCTGAAGAACATTTAGCTTCAGTAAGAGGAAACAGCAAGAGCAGTTCTTTCAAAGAAATAATCAACATTAATGGTATAAAACCTGAGGTCCTCCCAGTCTATCCTACATGGCAGTATGTTCGTCTGTACTTGGTTTTTTATTTAAAAATATGAATTAAATGGGTTTTAAGAAATGAGCAGCTTAGAGAAAGGCTGTGACTTTTGATCAAAACAAAAGGAAGGGTGAAGGGCTTAACAAATGGAATGCACTTGTCAGTGCATTGACAAGGCATCTAACATTGCAGATTCTACTACATATGTAAAGATATAACATTGGAAAGGTATTTTAATTTAAAGTTGATATTGCCTGCCGGATCTCATTAAGGTAGAGTTTTAAAGCTCCTCATGCAGGGGGCCCTGGTTTTAGACAAATCCAAAATGAAGCAGTCACCTTTTACACACGTTTGTTCTGTTACATTTGATCTCAGCAACTTGAATCCAATACCTCATTCAAAAGAAGAACATTATATAAGTGTATAAGCCATATTAAGTTTTACCAAAAAAACCTTTGCTCTCCTATAAACAGCCCTGAAAGACATGGTGTTTCTATTTGGTTCTCAGATGATATCTTTTGTAGTAAAATTCTCATTAAAGTAATATATGACTCTAACAGAAAAAAGTCACCTTATTATATTAGAGAATATCATATTGATTTGTCAAAATTTTGTAATTTGGTGAAGATATAATCTTACTTGGATTTGCACTTCCAGAAATGATATAGAAAGCTGTGTTATGGACTAATTATATTCACTTTGTACAAAATTGGAAAATAAGTGAAGAAAATAAAGTCATAAATTTTGAATGAGCAGAGAAGATATTTGCATCTTTAGGTATTCCACATTTTCCTAACATAAAAATTGCCATGTGGTAAAGTCATGTTTCTCTAATAGCTAACTTATGATTATTTGAATGAAAAATGGTCAATTGTAACTTTTTTTTCAATTGTGTTAACTGGTACATCTTTTTAATACCAAGAACTGTATATTATTTGACTAATTTCCTATTTAGAACAGCAGCATAAATCCTATGTTAATGCTTCAAATATGGTACCACAGCAAATGTGGGAGATTGATGAAAATGAATCACTATGTGAAATGATGCTAGAATTTTACTTTATGGGAAGTACTTATTTCGGGTGTTACAAGGCCAAATCCAAACTCAAAAACAATCCAATAAATGCTTTTTGTTTCCTATTTCAGTGCTGGTTATTATCACCCCCTAGACAGTGTTTCTGTTCTCTGGGATCACCGCATGTGGAGTGTTTGCTAAAAGGTAATTAGAGCCTTCCTCTTCCTGCTAGGATAGAGTAATTGTAGCAGATTAATGCTTCTGCTGCCAACTAGATAAGCTTTTTTTAAAAACAAAATATTTAAAGCACTGCAGAATAATAGAAGCAACAAGGACCACAAATTCTAGATGACGGAGTACTGGTGAGACGAGCTGATTACCTGCAGTCCCTTTGTCCTGGTGGCAGGGAAACCAGCAGAGCTGCTGTGGCCCTCTGGGGCCAGAGTGAAGGACCAGAGACCTCAAGTACCCAGCTGGTTTCCCCTCAGACATTTGCTGAATCCTGCATCATGAAAACATCTGTAAAGTGAGCCGAAATCTTCTGTCTCTTGGTACTGAGGAGACCTGGCAGGGAGAGTCACGGAAGGGTCCCAGGTGAAAACCCTCGGCTCTCCATGAAAGACCTGGAGAGGGATCTCTAGGAAGAGGGCGAGCTAAAGGGAGACTGAGGCTTACCAAGACTGGACTGCACTCCACCAAGCTCATCCTCTTATTGGGTCGAGGCTACCAGCACCCCAACAACCTCACTGAGGAAAGAGCAAAATCTTCTGAGGGAAGATGCCATCGCCAAAGTATCTACAATATTCCACACCCAGTTTACGGCAACTGAAAATCACCAAGTATGATAAGAGACAGAAGCAAATGACCAAAAGCAAGAAAGAAAATGGAACTAGGATCCTGATATTGAAGTCATTAGACAAAGACCTCAATGAAACTATGATTTATACATGCAGAAAATGAAGTGCAGACTTTGCCAGAAAATTAGAAACAACAGAAAAGAATCAAATGGGGATTTAATTATTGAAAAACCGAAGAGTTGAAATTAAGAACTCCATGCATGGGGTTAGCCGCAGATCAGATACAGCAGAAAGAGGGTTAGTAAAGTGGAGCATAGGTTGATTGAAAATATCCAGATTGAAGAAAGAGAGAGAAAAGAGGATGGAAAGGACAGAGGAGAGAATAAGGGACACAGTGGAATGAGTGGGGCAAAGGCAACTTTTGAGGAGACAATAACTTATTTTCAAGCCTGGATAAAAACAAGAATCACTTGTAAGCATGTCGTAGTTAAACTCCTGAAATCCAAAGGCGAAGGGAAAAGTCTTAAAAGCATCAGAGCAAAAAACAAACAAACAAAAAAACCAAACCTACATTATCTTTAAAGGAAAGACAAAAACACTAAACTTGATTTTTCAGAAGACAGAGAAATGACATTCCTAAGTGCTGAAGAAAAGAACAGCTAACCTAGAATTCTCTGTATCTCGTGAAATCATTGCTCAAAAGTGAAAGTGAAATAGTGATGTTTTCAGACAAACAAAAACGGAGAGGATTTATCACCAGTAATCTTGCACTAAAAGAAATACTAAAAGGGAGCTCTTTCTGTTAGGAGGAAAATGATCCCAGAGAGAAGGAAGGAGGCAAACAGAACAGGTTGACATGTGAATTAGGCTCTGCTTCTTGATTTGGGTGCTGTGTACATGGATGTGTTCACTTTCTGAAAATCCCTAAAGTCTGCATTTAAATTTATGCCCCTTTCTATGTGTGTTTTGTGCTTCACTTAGGATTTTATCAAAACAAAGCAAAACCAAACAAACAAACTGCTAAGGGGAAAACTTACGGCCTTACATGCATACACAGAGAAGAAGAATAGCCCCAAACCAATGAGCTAAGAATCCATCTCAAGAAGTTAGAAAAAGGACAACAAATTAAACCCAAGGAAAGCAGAAGGAAGGAAATAATAAAAAATAAAAGAGCAGAAAGTAATTAAACAGAAAACAAATATATAGAGAAGATCAAGAAAACCAAATGTTGGTTCGTTGAAAAGACTAATAAAATTTAAAATCCCTGCCCAGTGAAGCATAGAGGATTAATGTGCATGTGAAATGAAACAGGAGTATTTTTTTTTTTTTTTTTTTTTTGCGGTACGCGGGCCTCTCACTGCTGTGGCCTCTCCCGCTGCGGAGCAACAGGCTCCGGACGTGCAGGCTCAGCGGCCACGGCTCACGGGCCCAGCCGCTCCGCGGCACGTGGGATCCTCACAGACCGGGGCACGAACCGGCATCCCCTGCATCGGCAGGCGGACTGTCATCCACTGCGCCACCAGGGAAGCCCCCAAACAGGAGTACTGCACAGCTGCTGGCACTCTTAGCAGTCCTCCCTCCTGGATGGAGTGGGCTGAGCTGTCTCGGAGCTGCCCTGGGGCATTCAGGCTGAGGTAGGGGTTCCCAACAGATCCTCCAAGGCCAAATACAGACCGCAAAGTCAAGTGCCTTCTCTGTCATATATTTTTGTCCCAAATCCTGGCTTGCTGGGGTGGGTCTCTGCATTTCAGTCCAAGTGGAGGGGAGGGTCATGGCTGGTCAGACGGTGGAGGACTGAGTTGCCTGGAACTGAGATAGGACACAAACCACAAGGCTGTAGACTGACAGACTACCATACTGAAGAGCTCCAGAGGTAGAAAGTATGGGTCCTAGCATGAAGGCAGAGGGCCATACCGAGACCCTTCCCCATATCCTGTGCTGATTACATATGTCTTGAGTCAGCTCTTGACTTGCTAGAGGGTGTTCCAGAGGTGTTTCTGGGAAGTATATACTTTTGTTAGGTATTAACCAACCTCTTCCAGATTAGGTGCCAAGAAGTGTGAGGATATACTGGGGGATCAGTCTGATGTATGAAGAGTAGGGTTTTTGAGAGTGTGGGGTGGAGGGGGGATGCAATCTCAGCATGACTTTTAAATGAACCCTTTAGAGTCAGGGAGAGGATTTTGAATATCACCTTTTAAAACTGGATGGAGGTGAGAGCCACAAATGAATGGCAAGTGGCTATTTTAGAAGATGTAACTGATGAACAGGTTTCATGATATTGGAGCATGAGATACAACACAATTTCACAGTAAAGAAGGGCAGAGCTCAAACTCGTGGCTGGTCAGGAGGCTGGGAGGGTTACAGTAACCCTTTGGGCTAACCAGGTATATCCTTGGCCACACACAGATGTTAGGAATGGTAGTACGAGGCAGGGTATAATTTCTGATATGTGGTCACCAGACATTCCTGTGACCTTATTAACAGGGCTGATGTGTTAGCAACTCCAAGGGCGCCATTCACACAGAAGTCTACGGAAATGGCTCTCCTGGAGTTATGTAGCAGGCAACCATGCTTTAATCTCGTGAATGGGCTGCATGACAAGGTGAAATCCTCAAGGGTAGGCTTCCTTGGCAAGAAGTACAGGAGTCCATCCTAGTGGGGAAAAAACTTCTCTTACCTGGATTCCCCCTTTCCTCTCAGGGTGCCTCTCTTTTCTCCCTGCCCAGTTTTCCCTTGGAATCTAGGAGACATCGTTAAAGTTTCTCACAATTTGATGCTCAGTTGGGACTAACTTGGTCAGCTGCAGATGGGGCTGAATGACCATAGTTTTCTACGGGGAGAATCTTGCAGCCCGGGAACCCTCAAACCTGTAGTTCTGGGCCCCGAGAGCACCCACCCACCCACCATTTTGGCTTCCTGGCACATAGAACTTGGTAACTCGAAGCACATATAAAAATGCTAGGCCGGGCTTCCCTGGTGGCGCAGTGGTTGAGAGTCCGCCTGCCGATGCAGGGGACGCGGGTTCGTGCCCCGGTCCGGGAAGATCCCACGTGCCACGGAGCGGCTGGGCCCATGAGCCATGTCCGCTGGGCCTGCGCGTCTGGAGCCTGTGCTCCGCAACGGGAGAGGCCACAGTGGTGAGAGGCCCGCATACCGCAAAAAATAAATAAATAAAATAAAATAAAATAAAATAAAAATGCTAGGCCATCTGGCATGCTGCATATTGGATTGACTGCTGCTTTTCTCAGTTGCAGTTGATTCTATAAAAAATTAATAAACAGAAACCTACATTAAATAGAGTTAGGAAACCAGAAAGGGGAGCTGTCTCGCCCTGTGGTGATAGCAGAGCCCAACAGGAAGAAGAAAGCCTCCTCTTCTTTCCTGGCAAGGACTCAGCCAATGAAATGCCATGGACTCTTTGTTTACTACAGCCCTTCCAACTTCCTTATCCTGTCTATAAAAGTGTTCTCCTGCCCTTGCTGTAGGGGGACTTGCAAGTGGCTCACCGTGATTGCAGACCCTCAACTGTGGTTGCAATTCTCTGCTGACCCTGAATAAATGATCTTTGCTGGAGAAATATCTGGCAGTCTATTTGTTTCAGGTCAACAATTCTGACCTGGGATACAGTAACTGGACGCTGGGTCCCTCTAAGGGATCCCTGACACCAAAAAAGCAGCCTTTACAACAAGCAAGTTCTTTTTCTGAAAAAGGAACACTGCACTCTGTTGGTGTGGGTTTCATGAAAAAAAAAACCATTTGCAGGTTTGGAGTTTACTGGAATTGTTGCCTCTTGGGAAAAAACCATGTCTGAGTGGAGGCACTGATCATGAATATTTGGCTGATTTGTGGAGGTCAACCGGGAAGGGTCTGCAGACATGAGATGCTTTGACTGGGCAGGTTAGTGTCAGGGCTGTTAGAGAAGAAAGGGATGAAGGAGGCACAGATGCCATCCTGTAAAACCTGGGAACTATCCACGCAGGTTAACAGTGCTGCCTTTGTTCAGCTGGCAGGGGCTCCCTTTTTGTCTAGAATCCATAGGAACTGGAAATTTCAGCATCTTTTTCTGGGTAGGCTCAGCGATGTGTCTATACCAGATGACCAAGAACCGTCCTGGAGGAAAGTGTGTGGAGGTGGAAGAGGTGATAGAAGACCCTCTGCACACCAAATTCAGGCTCTTGCTTGTATGGTACTGACTCTACCACTTACTCGCTTCTACCCTTCCTCTAGGTACAAGAACAAGGCTTTATGAAATTATTCCCATCATGCACTCAGTTTAGCTTGGTGCCCACTGACAGCTTGGAGCGTCCTATAAGCTTCGTATCATCCTCCCGTGTTTCGTACGAGGGCTCTCAGGACACCTTTCCTGATCCCTTTGCTGAGTTCCATGCTCCTGCCTGTTGTCCAGCCTCAGCCGGTGTCAGCAGCACGCTCTTCCGGCTACTCTTCGCTTGGCCTCCGGGGACCTGCCGACAGAGGGCGCTGCAGGGGCTGCGCAGCCGGAAACCCCACCGGAGGGCCAGCCGGGAGCTGAGCTGGAGCCGAAAGATGGAGACGGAAGGGAGTCTTGCCCGTCTCCATCCCGGAGAGCGGGCTGGGTCTTCTTTCAAGAGTCCAACCCTTGTAAGCACTTGCTTTGTACTGTTGTAAGGTCACTGTGGTCACTTCATCTGTGTCAAGTACCCAGGACTTCCATTTAACTGGGGCTTGATGTTTCTTAACATTGGGTTTGCCTGTATTTTTCATTGGGAACTGCCAATGATTAGGCTAGTGAAGAGGATGAAGTCTAATCGTAGGTTATTTTAACTATTATTTCTTTTCCATGTTCCCATACTCTTTTTACTGTTTCCCTTCTATTATTATTTTTTGTTTAAGTCTGACGTAATCCACTCTTCCCCCTCTGAAAAATATTTCATATTCCTTCTATTCTTTGACTACTTATCTTTTCCTTTGTTAAAGGCTCAGCCAGGCCTTAAAGGTTTAGTTTTCACTCACTAGAAGTTTGTGTTCTCTGTTACAGAAAACTCACACTGTAAAATAAATCTCTTTTTTTTCAAGGGTAACTATTCATGGAGAGAGAAAGAGACTAACAGGTTTTAAATATAAGGAATAGGAGTCCCATGAAAAGGCTTTAAGTCTATGGGCTCAAATTTATAGATTTTGTATAAAAGTAGGAGTGTTTCCTACATGTCATTCTCTGGTAGAGGGTGCAGTATTTATAACTCTGTTTTTTCCCAAGGAGATGGAAGCATAAGACGCAATTCCCCACTTATTAGACGAGTTCTCTGGTTTGGATTTTCAGCTCATTGGCCTTGAGCAACCTGGGAGAAACAGGCATTCATTCTGGTGAAGGTTAAAGACCATCAGCTCCTTTTTCCTTTCTGCATTTTGTCTGCCCTCTTCCCTCCAGTAACAGCTGGCAATAGCAATGTGGGCATAAATACGGACCAGGTGCTGCAGACTCTGGTTTTGCTTGGAAAGAGGGAGACATGGTTTAGATTAGCAGCTGCTGCAATGGATGAGGCACTGCTTGCATCTTCTAGATTTTGTGGGTGTTGGTGGTTTTTGCAGTATTCTTGGGTACCATATCAACGCTGGAATTTGGGGCAAGTGAGATACAGGAGAATTTGTGAGGAGTTTTTACTTTTTCCATATTACTTGGATTCTGAACTCTTTCCTGGCTGTCCAAGGCTGGTGTGGACAGTACAGCTGTCATCGTTTGAAAATGGCCTTGGAGTTGACTAGAGACCTATCTTGGCTAATGTCAGAGACTCCTGGGGGTGACCTCTGAACTGGCTCCAGGTACGTAGTGTCCGGGAAGGTACACACGGTGTGCAGGCAGGACCACCCTGGCCTCTGTGGCTCTCTGTCTTCACCAAGAACTCTGCAGCTGTGCGTGACCAAAGACTTGGCTGAAAGGCTCAGGGGGTCAAAAGAGAAGAATGAAGTGGAAAAACGGAAAATTCTCCCTTCCCGCTGCTCTTCTAGCATCCACTTCCTAGGCCCGAATCAAGGGAGGAGGTGCTACAGTGTTTGGTGAGATTTCCAGTGTGGACTGGGCTGTGTTCACTAGAGAGCAGAGTCCTCTGCTTTAAAAGGTGGTACCTCTCTGCCACCTCTATACTCCAAGAAGCTGGGTGGGTTAGTTGACTCTGTTCTCTTTGTGGTACCCTCTTGCTGTGGGTCTGACCAGAGACATCGTGGCTTCTGCCCTCCATCTGTGTTTCCCTATCTCTTTGTCCTGATGGCTCAGGGGCCATCGGTGGGAAAGATAAGACATGACAGTTGTAGCCCTTGAGCACAAGTCTCCTGCTTCCTGCACAGGTGTTTTGAGCACTAGCTTCATTCATTCATTCATTAACTGAATAAATACTTACTAAGCCCCTCTAAGGGGAGATGCTACCAGCAACAACAAAAATCTTTAAAAATGTTATTTTTGCTGAAATTATGGATGCTGTTTGATATTTTCCTCAAAGTTTCTAGAGGGAATAAGTAATACTTTTAAAAATGTGTACACAAATTGGATTTATACACATATAACAAATACATTGAAATGAAGGAGATTCTGGATTGTGTGGGAGGAAGTGACTGAAACCTTGGATAGCCTCTGTCTTCTAGTTTGACTTTCTCACAGCTCTTTATGGTGGGGACTATGGAGCTCCCCATTCAGAATCATCTGGAGGGGAGGAAGGCCATGTTAACCTTCTTGACTTTCCTTCCTCTAGTTAAGGATTTGCTAGCCCAGTGACAAATGGGTTCCCACTTTGATGCCCAGATAATTTCCTTGCCAATCACTCTGGGAGGAAAGCCCCCAGCACTGACTCCAACTTCAGAATTCTATCTAATGTATTACCTGGTATCCAGCCCTCCATGGGATCAGAACTCAGTACCAAATCTCCACCTTAGTGGTGGGGACCCTTCTGGCCAACTTTAGTCTTATCAGGACATCATGGTGGCTAAAGAGCAGGCTCAGAGGTCAGACTGCCTGGGTTCAAGTCCTGACCCTACCATTTGTTTGTTACTTGTGAATCTTAGACCAGTTGCATTTATCTTCCTGGACCTCAGATTCCTTATCAAAAAAGGGGAAAAAAAAAACCCTGCCACCTAGGGTTTTCATGAAGATTAAATGGGGCAAGATGTATGAGGCACTCAGCATGGTACCTGGCACATTGGGAGAGCTCAGAGACAGTTAGTTGCTGCTATTACTATTATTATTCCTCTATTCAGGACAGCAGCCTTACGCCAAATGATAGCCCAGGGGTGGGATCTTGTGAGACATGCACAGATTCCCCAGGGACAAGCACAGGCCACCCTCCTGGGATGGCTGCAGCCACCTCATTCCCATCTGCTGTGTCTAATTGGACATATGGCAATGAGCTTGCTATGCCCTTCAGATACCTGGCTGTAGGTCCAGACACGGCATCTTAGTTAGGTCAGTTTCTCTTGTCTGCCCCACATACTCTCCTGCCAATTTGGCCTCTGTCGGCCCTGGCCTGCCACAGGCCTTTATGAGAGAGCTATTGTCCCCGTTTCATGGAGATTAAAATGGGCACAATACTCCCTCCTTATCTTGCTGAAGCCCTCTCTGGAGGCAGAGATACGGAGGGCCTCTGCAGCCCTGGTTGTTTCTTAGCTCCATGTGTCTGCAATTTATAGTAAAAGAGATTCATTCTGTGTATTGAGTGGCTTTGAGGGGGATGGAGAGAAACCGTTCTGTAGAGTTCTAATTTGACTCCACCACGTCTGTATAAGTGAAAATCACTCCTGAGTTCTTCCTGTGTCGTCTTCTTTCCCTTCCGATTAGGAAAAAGGGCACCGTAGAGTGGTCAGCATAACACATTTTTTTCCTTCCCTCTCTTCTGTCCCCATCCTGCCCCACCCACACTTCTGACTGGAAGTCCATAGTGGGTCAAGGGCTTCCAGGAAAGTTTGGACTCCTTAACTGTTCTTTGCATCCTGTTCCTTCCAACTCCTCATGGACCTCAGTTCATTAAACGTCCCTTCTGTGTCCCGCATCTCCAGCATGCCCACAGACCCTTCCCTTGGGCTGATGAGCACAAGCAGATAAGCCTGGTTTAAATTCCAGCTCCGCCACCTGCCACAAAGACTACCATGTCTCCGAGACTGTTTTCTCCTCAAATGCAATGGTGATGGCACCCAACTCATGGTGCTCTTATCAGCGTAAAATAAAAGGCTGTATTCAGACTATACTACAAAGCTACAGTAGTCAAAACATATGGTATTGGCACAAAAAGAGACACATAGATCAATGGAACAGGATAGAAAGCCCAGAAATAAACCCACATCAATTAATCGACAACAAAGGAGGCAAGAATATACAATGGAGAAAAGGCAGCTAATAAGTGGTGCTGGGAAAACTGGACAGCTACATGTGAAAGAATAAAATTAGAACATTCTCTAACACCATATATGAAAATAAACTCAAAATGGATTAAAGACCTAAATGTAAGACTGCATACTGTAAAACCTAGAGGAAAACATAGGCAGAACACTCTGACATAAATCACAGCAGTATTTTTTGGATCCATCTCCTAAAGTAGTGGAAACAAAAGCAAAAATAAACAAATGGGACCTAATTAAACTTAATTAGGTTTGCATAGCAAAGGAAACCACTGATAAGACAACCAACTGAATGGGGGAAAATATTTGCAAATGATATGACTGAAAAGGGATTAATATACAACATATATAAACAGCTCATACAACTCAACATCAAAACACCCCAAACAATCTGATTAAAAAACAGGCAGAAGAATGGAATAGACAGTTTTCCAAAGAAGACATGCAGATGGCCAACAGGCACATGAAAAGATGCTCAACATTGCTAATCATCAGGGAAATACAAATCAAAACCACAGTGAGATATCACTTCACACCTGTCAGAATGGCTATCATCAAAAAGTCTACAAATAACAAATGTTGGCAAGGATGTGGAGAAAAGGGAACCCTTGTACACTGTTGGTGGGAATGTAAAATGGTGCAGCCACTGTGGAAAACAGTATGGAGGTTTCTCAAAAAACTAAAAATAGAGCTACCATAAGACCCAGAAATTCCACTCCTAGGTATATATCTGAAAAAGATAAAGATACTAATTCAAAAGATACATGCACCCCAATGTTCTTAGCAGCATTACTTACAATAGCCAAGACATGGAAACAACCTAAGTGTCCATCAACAGATGAATGGATAAAGAAGCTGTGGTATACATATATATATACATGCACAATAGACTATTAGCCATAAAAAAGAATAAAATTTTGCCATTTGCAGCAACATGGATGGACTTGGAGGGCATTATGCTAAGTGAAATAAGTCAGACAGAGAAAGATAAATACCGTATTATATCACTTATATCTGGAATCTAAAAAATACAACAAACTAGTGAATATAACAAAAAAAGCAGACTCACAGATATAAAGAAGAAACTAGTGGTTACCAGTGGCGGGGGCAATATAGGGGTGGGGTGTGGGAAGTACAATGTATAGGGTGTAAGATAGGTTCAAGGATGTATTGTATAACAGGGGGAATATAGCCAATGTTTTGTAATAACTGCAAATGGAAAGTAACCTTCAAAACTTGTATAAAAATTAAAAAATTTTTAAAAGGATGTAAGATCCTTGCCAAGAAGTGGACACAAGGATATCCTAAATAAAGGAGAGCACTTACTTGTAGGCTCATTTCATTCAGTCCTTACACGTGTTCAAGCTCATCTCCGTTCTGTTTCTCATGCTGCCCCCTCAGAGTCACTGTCACAGCCACCCATCCTGGAGGATGCTTCACACACTTTGCCTCTTCTCTATAGACACAGATTTACTGGGGGGCCCTCACCATTCCTGTGTGAGAGGTTTCCTGGG
This sequence comes from Phocoena phocoena, assembly GCF_963924675.1. Taxonomy (NCBI): domain Eukaryota; kingdom Metazoa; phylum Chordata; class Mammalia; order Artiodactyla; family Phocoenidae; genus Phocoena; species Phocoena phocoena. Next base: position 10,318,015 of record NC_089227.1, read on the forward strand.
ACTAGGGACTTTCATGGCCCAGACCAGGATCAACCTGAACTGGCCATTCTAACTCTTCAGCCTGCAGTCTTTCTCATCGGCTCCTTAAGTTATTTTTTTTGGCAAACATCACCACAAGCCCCATGTTCCAACCCTCCGCCATGCATTCTAGACCACATGTCCCTTGAGTCCTCTGATGGCACTCACCAGGTCCTGTTGATGACGCTCCCTTTGATAGCTTCCCCGCCTTTGACTTCCATGGCCCTGTTCATCTGGATCCCTTGATGCTACGGTTACTACTGCTGTGTAACAATCAAACCCCAAACGTAACAGCTCTGTATCATCATCTCTCAAAGTTCTGGGGGGTGACTGGGCTCAGCTGGGCAGCTTTCGCTTGCTGTCTTGCATGCTGTTGCCATGGGTAACAGCTGGGCTGGCCCTCTGCTGTGCCCTGGGTGGGGATGGCTGGAGCAGCTGTCTCCATGCAAACTTTCATATGGCCACTGTGAAAGCACAGCTGTCTCAGGGCTCCAAGAGCGAGTGTTCTAAGAGACAGGAAGTGGGAGTTACCGGTCTCTGAAAGCCTGGCCTGGAAGCTGCACAGCATCACTTCAGCATGGAAACCAGGGCAGGGTCACAGAGCCCTCCCAGGCCCAAGGGGAGGGGACATGGACCGGGCCTCTTGATGAGAGGGATGCCAAGGAACTTGTGGCCATACTTAACCCTCCACACTCAATGAGCTCTCTTCCTCAACCTCTATCCCTTCCTCCTCCTTCTCCTTCTCTTCCTTTTTCTCAGGACTCCACACTCAATGAGCTCTCTTCCTCAACCTCTATCCCTTCCTCCTCCTTCTCCTTCTCTTCCTTTTTCTCAGGACTCCACACTCAATGAGCTCTCTTCCTCAACCTCTATCCCTTCCTCCTCCTTCTCCTTCTCTTCCTTTTTCTCAGCAGTCCACCCTCAACTCTCACATCTGCATGCCTTCATGCCTTTGCAAGTGCTGTTCCTTGCCTAGAATGATCTCTCTACCTCTTGGCCCCCAATGCCGGTCCTTCCTTCCCACTGGCCAAGTCCACCTACTGGCTCCTCTTATCCGTGGGTGGTGATCAACTCTGGGCCCCAAAGCCAGGTTTCGTGGTCCCCTTCACTGACACAGGACAAAAAGAAGGAGATGCTTGTCCCCCCTCCTGCAATGTGAGCGCCTCGGCGGGCAGGGACCAAGCCTTCACCTCTACATCAGAGTCCCTGGAGACCAGCACAGTCCCCAGCAGGCCTCCAGCACTGTAGGCTTCAGAGAGGCAGGTGAAGCTGTATGTTCTCTTAATGAAATGGAAACTCAAGGTAAATGTAGAAAAGTCTCAGTTTGGGCTATTAGGCCTTTGACCGTTTATCTGTGTTGATTTAGAGGTTTCATCTCCTTGGATGAATCTGACACACATCAAACTAGAAGGTAGCTCTAGCTATACTGCTGCAAATCTGAACTGAATGATTTGGTTGTATCTTTCTAGCTGTTTTCTGTAACAATGCTTAGTCACTCTTTAATGGTCTGATATTTAATCTATGGACTAAAGATGCATTTTGATGCCCCAGATGTAATGGACTATTTGACCTAGGAAGAGATGGCTGCACACAACATCTGGGCTCTTCACCTTGGGTGAACTGAGGATGAGCCTGCTATGTGTGTCCCCTCGTTCCTATGTCCTGTCTTCCCACCTGGACCCCTGCCCTCCCACTGCCACACTCCCATTGTCTCATTGGTCCCTTTCAGTCAGAACCACTGTGCCTCTGCGTTGGCCTCTGGAAGCCCAGACATTATTACTGTACGAATATTTCCAACCATTTCACTCTGGTCTGCTAAAGTGTGAATGATTGTGAATTTGGTGGCTTGGGTTCCTTCTTCTACCATTCCAGGAAGCTTCTCTCTAGCAAGCTTACTTCATTTAGGCTTTTAAAGCAAAATGTGCTGGAAATAAGGAAGGAAGAAAACCAGCGTGCGGTGAGGAAGGTTTATGGAGAAGTTTAGCGGGAGGAACACCAGGGGAGTTGTGTGGCAAAAGGACACAGGTGGAAGAGGAAATGCATTTTAGGAGTGCTGCTGTGAACTGCAGACTCTTTTCTCGAGATTTAAGAAAGACAAGTAAGAACAGAAGCAATACTGAAATTACTTTATGATTGTGTAGAGTGCAATTTTGACCATGGTTTCTCTTTAGGGTAGTGTGAACCTGGATAAGTGATGGGGGTAGTCGTGGCTTCCAGGGAATTATACAGTAAAATTAAGATGGCATAATAATAAAATAGCCATTATCATGCAAATATTTATGGAGGCGCACTTGTTCCTAAAGGAACACCTTTGTGAAGTGGTTTGATTGTCATAAGATACACATTTACAATTTAGTCTCTCCAAGTAGACTTTCACAGAGCCTATGACTCAAACGTTTATTGCGGTACAAAAGGAGACATAGCTCCTCGGAAAGAACAAAACAGTGATTGAAAATGGTAGCCCACAGTGCAGTTCTTAGCCATACCAGTTCTAAAACCAGAGCAGTCCTGGTGGAAATATGTCCAGATTCAAATAAAAAGCTATACCAACGTGTCACCTGAACCATCTGGATTGCTGACGTGACGGGATCCCTGCGGCTGCTCTGGGCAGATCTGGGTGGCCTTCTGGCTCCAGTACAGCTTGTCCTGGCTCTGCCGCATTGCCGCAGAGGAGAAAGCACCAGCCAGAAGTGCTAACCAGGGGAGTCAGCTAGTTCTCCTGGAGCCCTGCTTTTCCTTCAGTGCCCATCGGTCTCCAACTTTGGCTGCAAAGGATTTCCCCACGGGAAACTCCCAGAATAAGCCGTTCAGTTCACAGCTGTCACCAAGACACCACCATGTCCATTCCCAGAGGAGAAATGCACTGCAATCCCTAATTCAAAGCCTTCTTATTATACCGCACACCTGGCTGTACCAGACACGTGCCTGGCCCTTCACGTGTGCTTTCTCAGTCTTCATGGGGTCACCGGTGGGGATTGTACATCAACTTCCTTTTATAGATGAAGGAACAGAGCCTTAGAGTCCAAGGGCCACACTGGGTAGACACTGAGCCCACGGGCCTCTCACTGGGAAGCCACCTGCTGAAGGGTGGGGAAAGGAGGCAAACTCTGCCCCCGACCTGTGTACATTTCACCTTGCCACTCTCAAGGGGTGTTGTTAAAAACTTTGTTAATCAACTATACTCTAATATAAAATAAAAATTTAAAAAAAACCTTACAGCACGACTAGGTGCTTAGATTTGCTATTATGTGTAATCAGGGGCCACTGTGTTTTTTTAATTTGGGAGGACGTGATGGAAAAGGATGGGGAAATGATGTACTGAGAAGGGGTTTGAGGTTCGCTCCTCTGACAAATGCAGGGAGTGATGAAATCAGAGCAGGTAGCAGTCAGGGTGTGAATCTGGAAGCGAGGGCAGAGATGGGGAAGGGGCTGAACGTGAGGGTCTGAGCTGCGGGCGATGCATGACCAGTGGTTCGGAGTGGGCAGGAAGCCACGGCAAAACAGAGCAGTCGAAATGACTGCAGATTTCTGGTTTATGCCTGGACAGCTGTGAGAAGGCTGTGATCATGACCGTGATTACATGACTTGACACAAGGATGGGTAGAGAAAGGAGGTCCGTTTGGGAGAAACTCTCTTGGCTGTAATCAGCTGCCCTTCCAGACCCACTACTCTATTGTTCCTGCTAGCAATGGGGAGTGACGATGAACAGGGAGCTACACGTAACAGGTCTGGGCCAGAGATCAAAAAAGATACCTTCCAGGCAGAATCAATACCTCTCTGCAAGGCAAGCCCTGATTCTGAAGGACTTCTTTCTTCTTTAACTTTTATTGGAGTCTAGTTGATTTACAATGTTGTGTTTCAGGTGTACAGTAAAGTGAATCAGTTATACATATACATATATCCACTCTTTTTTAGATTCTTTTCCCATATAGGCCATTACAGAGTATTGAGTAGAGCTCCCTGTGCTACACAGTAGGTCCTTATTAGTTATCTATTTCATAGGTAGTAATGTGTAGATGTCAGTCCCAATGTCCCAGTTTATCCCTCCCCCCACCCACTTACCCCCTGGTAACCATAAGTTTGTTTGGGGAGCACATAGTCAACAAAGACTGTGGTAGCTCCTGAAGGCTTGAGACTGGCCCGCTGAGCCCAACTACACACATTAGAATATAACATTTGAGTTACTATGACAATAAAACATTGTAAGATTTTGTCAGGATAGGTAAAGCTAAAACTTCACTAGTTCTTTCTTTTGTCGGTGTTAAAATTTGCATCTTTACAGCTCTCATATTACAGCAATTATTACTATAGTCAAATAGCCAAGTGCCCTCCAGGGTGAAATTATGCAGGGACTATAGGAAACGAGTCAGGAGTTATTTTCTTCTGTATTTTATCATGCTTGTAACTCCTTGGAGAATACAGAAAGTATTTGTTTTGAATGTTTCTAATTTGGGCGTACTTTCAAAATCTGATTTAATCAGACCTTTAAAATATCATATAAATCAATAGCAATTACCTAATTCTAAATTGAATCATAACTCTGAAGGAAATGTGCTATTAGAACAGATCCCAGGCACTCAGTGATATACCTCTACTTTCATAAAAGGAAGTAATAAAAGGTAAAAATAAAGAGAAAAATGGAAAAACCAAAACAAAACCTCATTTATTATTTTAACTCCCACTTAGAATGACCTTCTGTTGTACTTCAAGATTTAATGTTCAAAGTTTATAAAGTTATTTTTATTTTAAGAATGTCTAATTTACCAATTAGATTAATGTGTTTATTACTACCTAGAGACCATGAAGAGCTTATTTGTGATTCGTAACAAAACTTCTCTAACCTTCTGGATAATGGCCTGAATTCTGCATTTTTATACTATAGCAAGAGGATCTTTGATGCTTTGATTTGCATACACTTTGATAGTTACATTAGAACATTCTGTACATCCAGTCTCTTCCTGTTCCTTAATTTGGCACTTGTTCTATCAAACAGGTTTGAAAATGCAAATTATTTCACATTAAAAATATAAATTTTTATAGCATATTATATACAGTTTTAATGCATTCAGACTCCTATAATTCATTATTGTTTTAATTTATATGATTTTTTTGTGTGCCCTGAGTCCACAGTCCAATCATTTGCAAACTCAATTAAGCTTTGTCTCAATGAATTTTTACTTTTTGACAAATTGTTATATTTGTACAGAAATACATTCTTAGTATATCATTCATTCATTTGATACATTTGCAAAATGGAAATTCATCCATTTTCTGAAAGCACTGAGGTACAGCTAGTCTAAGAGGTATATTGTGGAGTGGGATCGTCTCCAGTTTGCACTTGAAAACATGTCAGTTTTCTAAAGTGATGAAATTTTAGTTGTTTTTTTTTTTTTTTTCGCGGTACGTGGGCCTCTCCCGGTTGTGGCCTCTCCCGTTGTGGAGCACAGGCTCCGGACGCGCAGGCTCAGCGGTCATGGTTCACGGGCCCAGCCGCTCGGCGGCACGTGGGATCTTCCCGGACCGGGGCACGAACCCGTGTCCCCTGCATCGGCAGGCGGACTCTCAACCACTGCGCCACCAGGGAAGCCCCTTCTAGTTATTTTGAATATGACTTGGCAAACTATCTGTTTATTCTAGGACGTTGGAACTTCACCAACTTTGAATACACTTTCACTCAATTATGACAACGTTTTATGTATTTTACAGAGCTGATTTTACATTATAATACCTGTCTAATGATATTTAAAGTGTGTCTTCATACTGCTCATGAAGACAATTATGTTAAATGGTTTGTTATTTGAGCTGAATGTACAGAAAATGCTCTAAATGTCCCAGAAATCTTGGAGAACTGCCTTGAAAGGAACGGTACTGGTGCTAGATTAATTTACACACAAATCCTACTTTTTCACACTGGCTCATGCAGAATGAAGACAGAGCCATGAGGTTTCATCTTATCCTTAATATTTATATCCTTGACTCTAAAAGGATAAAAAAAACACCTTCAAGGTGTGTTTATGCCTGCACCATTTTGAGCTGATACTGTATTATGACCCTGAATTATGTCTATTTCTCATTTAGTTAAAACCCGAAAGAACAAAATGGGTATGTGGTAAGGAAGGACTCTTCCACTGAACTTCCAGTGTAGACTGGGGCATACAGTCAGAAATTATATCTTAATATTCATTGCTACTGCAAGTTTTCACCTCTTTTGTTCTTACTGGCATTTGGGAAGTCATATTAGGTACCACTAGCTGGAGCCCATCTCTTTATCCCCACATCAAGCCTGGCCGTGTTCTTTATGATAAATGATGCCATTTGTGGGATAGCGGAAGATGCTGGCATGACTAGGGCAAAGGAGGGCCTGCTGGGGAGGATGGAGAAGTAGGGTTGAGGGATGTGGTGGGTTTTGTTGGGGTTTGGCAGCTGGGCAGAGAGGTTTCAGCTGATGTAGCATGAAAGCGCAGCCATGAGGCTTGGGGGCACATGGTAGCAGGATTGCGTTTAAGGCATTTTGTCTGGGATCAGCACGCAGGATGGATTAGAGTGCAGAAGAGCGGGGGAGGTAAGTATTAAGGAAAAGGAACTCTCTTGCTGGGAGTTTCACCATGCTTAACGCAAAGTCAAGGGTCAGCAACCACATAACATAAAGTCTTGTCCCCTCTACGTCTGATAGTATCAAACCTCCTGACTCTACTCATTCTGCATGGGCCAATGCAAAAAGAGGGGCATTTGTGTCATTTCCCAGGGCAGAGACACCATAAGTAGAGGACAGACACTGAGGTTTCATCTCCAATCTCTATTCTTTGGAGTACAGTAGGTCTTATAAAATGTTTATTAAGTGAATGAAAATGAGAGTTTTCATCTTGGAAAAAATGGGAGCAAAACATGCTAGAGGATAGTTTTTCGTGAGCTACAAGTCAAACGATAATAGACAACTTTAGGGGGACTTCCCTGGTGGTCCAGTGGTTACGAATCCGCCTTCCAATGCAGGGGATGCAAGTTCAAGCCCTGGTCAGATCCCACGTGCCACAGGGCAACTAAGCCCACGTGCTCTACAGCCTGTGCGTCACAACTAAAGAGCCCATGTGCCACAACTACTACTAAGCCTACATGCTCTGGAACCTACACACCACAACTAGAGAGAAGCCCGCGTGCCGCCACAAAAGATCCCACGATCCACAACTAAAGACCCGATGCAGCCAAATAAATAAATAAATAAAATATTTTTAAAAAAATAGACAACTTTAGGTTCCTGGCCATGTGTCATTTCCTCTGAGCACCAGGCAGCTGGAACAACAGACTGTTCCATTTCCTTTCAGAAGTGTTATACGAATACCTGCTATGAGCCAGAAAATGCATGAAGGGATTTGTGCACCTAGCACTCTCCAGCACCCACGTGGGAGGGGAAAGGGTACATCATAGGAAGTCCGTGCATTCCTTTGGGTGGCAAATATGAGGCCCATGTAGATATTTCCTCATACACCAGTATGGGACCTACGAAAAATTCCTCCCATAACTGCAAAAATGACTTATTTTCAAAGAGAGCGGAAAATTTTAGAAAATATAAAATAAGATACATGATGATGAGTTTATACATCCAGAAATGTCAGTAGATCAGGAATGAAGGAAACAGATTGGTAGTAGAAATGTATCGTTCCCATCCCGAAGAATTCCCCAACACACTGGGGAACAAGAAGCCTTGAAGAACTGGGTTAAGGAAAGCCCAAACTGGACAGCAGGATACAGAAGGGCGACCTTCACAAAGTTGGGAAGCGCCTGGAGGAGCCAGGGAGAGAAAGTTAAGGGCCACGGGCTGGTGTGGATGGCTGTTACCCAACTGCTCTACAGCTCACTACTCACTGTCTTTTAAGCACCTCATTCAATCTACATCTTTTACATATGGCACATTTCTAAGTGAGGCAATGCAGCACAAGCGCAGTTGACTTGCGCTTCATCCCGAGCAACAGGAATGGGAAGGGTACTCACGCTCCACAAAGTAAGAGCTGGCGTCAATCTTCCAGATGATCTGGCCCCGATGAGAACCAGTGACTCCACGGTTCTTATAGTCCAGAAAATTTTCCGACAAGACCTCATCTATATTCCCAGGAAAGAAAGAAAGCAGAGTAGAGAAACACATCAGCTAACAGCAGATTTAGAAAAAAATAATAAAAGAGCAAAGGATATTAATGCCACCTCCAGCTCAACAGAAGAAAAAGCACCTGGAATCATAGAATCAGGGAATTCTAATTTTAGAATTTTAATGCAGGAATCTCTTCCCCTCTCCTCAACACTCCTGGCAAGTGATCATCTAGCTGGTTCTTGAACACCTCCAGAGACAGAAAAAATTGCTGCTACAGCAGTTCATTTCACTTTTTCTTCTTTATTTGCCTGTGCCGTGCAGCAAGGGGGATCTTAGTTCCCCAACCAAGGATCGAACCCAAGCCCCCTGCAGTGGAAGCTCAAGAGTCTTAACTGCTGGACCGCCAGGCAGTTCCTTCATTTCACCTTTGAATAACTCTTACACGTGGGGAATCTCAGTGTGAAAATCTCCCTCCTAAAGCTTTCATTAACTGGTCCCTATTTGGGTGTGAGAATGAGGCATAAAGAAAACACCCAATTGTACTTTCTATCCGGGGTCCTGTTCGCATGGGCTCCATCCTATATGATCTCTTCTCCAGTGTGGACATCCATCAACATCCAACACTTGGGGACCATCCATGAATTTATCCATCCATCCTTCGTGCAGCCACGCATTCATCTGTTCATTCAACGGACACTTATCGAGATCCAACCATCTGCCAGGCTGGGAAGGTGCAGGGGCCACAGTGTTGGGCAAAACCTTTCTGAACTAAAACCACAAACAACTGAGGACACAGACTTTAAACACTAAGTAAAGAAATAAGTGCATTATTACAACTTGTAAGAGGGGAGAGGAAGGAAAAGAATGGACTGCTCTGACAAGAAGCTACAAGTAGGAAGGCCGACAGGGGGGTCAGGGGAGAGCTGAGGGATGAGAAGGCGCTGCCAGGGTGGGGATGGAGGGTGGGTGTATGAAGGGTGGAGCAAGGCCCCCATGGGGTGTCCAAGGCCCGAGGGGGGCAGAGCCTACCTACCCTGTGCGAGCGCTGAGAGGAGCTGCGGGGGGCAGGGACTATGCTCCCCCCACCTCCTGCCCTTCCTCTGCTGGTCACATTGCAACCCATCAACGTCCTTCTTCAAGCTGGTGCCCAGAGAACAAGGCAGCATCCTTAGAGAGGACAGATCTATGAAGCCCGAGCCAACTGCCTCCCCCTGGGTTCCAGACCTCATGTTCTCAGTACAGGCGAAGACAGGGATATGAATTTTACCTTAATCTGCGATGGGGCCCTTGCAGTTCCCACTTCACCCAGAAAGGAACCATCTGAGCTAAACGGATCTGAAGCTGTGAGACAACCATGTTTTGAGAGTCCAAATCCACTGCGCTGGTTGGGGCGACAGCCAGAACTCAGGAGCTCCCGAGGGGAGGCCCAGAGCCCCAGCTCTGCAGAGAGGGGCCAGGTCATGGTTGCCCTCTCTGCAGCTGAGATATTCTGAGGTTCACTTCCTGCATCTGGATGGATTTGGAAAACAGAGGACGAGGTGAAAGAGGGCAGAGCTTATAGCGAAAGGACCCGGCTCCAAGGACCTTTGCGCCATTTACCAATACTGTCATTTCTACAGCTGCAGGTCCTCAACTGCGAGACGGGGAGTGGTAACAACTGGGACCTCATGGGGGTGGGGGGCGTGGAGTACGTGTGATGACTGGTAAGCGTGCCTGTGACCTGCTAATTCGATCGCACATTCTTGGCCGAGATAATCAAGCAGAGAAAACACCGTCTCTGCCTCATTAACAGCAGGAACTGTTTGTATCCCTCGGAAAATCACTTGTTTGCAAAATTCGTCTGTCTTTATAATCACAGTGTGTGCTCACAGCCCTGTTTGGGCTGCTAAGATGATTGCATAATACGTCTCCTACAGTAATTGCCTCATTTCTGCAAAAAAAAAAAAAAAGGCATAATGTTTTCCTGGCTCCCTAGGTCTTCAGTACCCAGAGAGAATTTTGCCTCATTATGGCAGCTCTCCAAGGAGAGGTATTTTCCTGCATTTATCCACTCTGATCACCAGAATATTCACTTTAATAGTCACGGTCAGGTATCCATATAGAGTAACACCTAGAAAGGGGGTGTTCATTCACGCACTAGGCAAATGTGTGAGTATTTATACTCCACTCTAGTTAGTATGCTAAACCCTGGGAATACACCGCTGAACAAGATAGGGCCTATGTTCTCAGGAGGTTCTGAATAGATTTGAGGATTTATTCAAGAAAACAGGCAATTTCATGAGAAGACGGTGGGTATAAGAATGGGTTAAATATCAAGGAACCACAAGGGCACAAATGAAAAAAGGATGGGCGTGAGTAAGTGGGAGGAATCGGAAAAAAACAAAGAGAATGGCAAAGTAACACACATTTTAAAGACAACAAGATACATTTCGCTGTACAGGTTTAAACACGTTTTCAGAGACTGCCAGTTGGTCCTAATGAGTATCCCATTCCCTTATTATAACAGTAACACTTCATAGCAAATATCACGCAAGAAAATAGAAGAGTCGGTATTCTTGCCTGGACCATCTGTGCTGAGAAGTCAGCTCCCTCCCCCAAGGAATGTATTGCCAATTGTTAGAAGCTACTAATCTTTGCTTGGGAATCCAAGTGTATTGTCAGGGTCAGAGGCAGGAAAACAGAATCAGACCAGATATTTTATGCACTAAGGGATTTTATGTAGAGAATTAGGTGCTAGACAAATGGACGCTAGGCACAGCCTCGGCGACTGCCTCTCCACCCACAAAGAGAGTGACCAGCTAGTGGCAAGCTGAGTAGGCTCCTGCCACCACCACAGGGCTGCCTGTTCACAGCCAGGAAGCGAGTGAGGGGACGCTAGGACACCGTGATAGAAAAGCTTAATTTCTCAGAGCCATGCTTGTGGCAACCACAGGCTAAACATCAGGAGGAAACACCCAGCTCACTTCCGCCTTCCCAAACTTGCACAGGTGCGTCTAAATGAAGGGACCGAATTTGCATCTGGAACATGGCTGCACAGGAGTCTGAGACACGTAATTTTCAGGGACCAGAGTCTACACTAGAGGAAGGCACTGGAGAAGAGAAGAGAACTGGGATGGGTGATGGGGACCAAGCCTTGCCCTCCATCACACTGAGGAATGGCAGCCCCCTGGCTCCCTCCTGCGAGGTTCCCTTTTCTGCATCCTTTGTCATGGTACAAGTTTTTGTAGGGGCAATGTTTGTGTGGTTACAGGGATATCTACAGCCGCCTTGAGAGAAGCAGTTAGGGTACCATTACTAGCTATGGGATCTTAGGCATTATACTTAATCCCTTTGTGTCTTTGCTTCCTCACCACAAAATGGGGATAATATTAATCCCAACCTCAAAGTCTGCTGTGAGCAATACATGAACTAATAATACAGGTAATGGTCTCAGAACAGTGTTAGACATCTAATAAGCAGCTATTTATATTTATAGTATGGGCTAAAAATACGGCCCTCTATGGCAAAGCTCTATGATACTTACTGTGCAAAACCACTAGTAACCTGAAACATTAGCTTAGGCCAGTACTATTTAAATTTTTTGCATTACTCATTCTGTACAGAACATATAGAGATGTATTAAGTTTCTCAAAAAAAGACTGCATTTGCTGGATGATACTTTTTTCTTCCAGTATGAAGAATCCTACCTCCTGCTCCACAGTTTACAATAGAGAAAAGATCTTTGCAAAATGTTGAGTCACAAAGTTCTAGTGAAGCTTACAGAAACAAGCACATCTAAGAAACCAGGAGTATTTATCTTGCTTTGTCTTCAAAATGAAAACTAGAGCTGTGCTTCCTACACTTTAATCTATAATAGAAGAGTATACAACAAAGATTATTGCTGTTGAGAACAGAATGGGCAAGTGAGCACAGAAGCAATTAAACGAAGAATTGACCCAATACCTAAGCCCAACAGGAAAAATACAACATTGCTTCCATTTTGCAGAGCAACTGGTGCCTTCTGATAACCAATCTCAGAAAAATCTCCAAGGATTCTCCCACTATCTCTAGACTATGGATTTACCAAATAGCAGGCCAGGAGATCTGGGGAGAATCTACTTGCCTTTCACAGTACAAAGCCAAGGATGTAGAATCTCTGTTCTCCTGTACTAGGAAGGGAATCTAAGGATAAATGGCAGGGGAGGCCCTAAAAATCAGTGCCACTCTGTTTTCTGTGGCTTTTCCCTCAGATTGTTTATTTGAACACAAGTATTCTCACTGGTTGTGCCATAATTAGGAAGCACAGCTTCAGCTCTTCTATATTCTAACAGAGTGCCTGATGTACAAGAAAAACTTCAGTTCTTCAAGAGTTGATGTCCGTAAGGAAGCATTCTGGGAGTTTCTGTGTGCAGGTGTCTAGCCAGAGAGAAAAGTTTAGCTTTCATCCTAAATCATTACATTTTAAGGCTCAGCATATTAAATGCTTCTTAAGGGCAAGGGTTGGGTTTCTGTACTTATTCTGTAACTTCCCATAACTCCTAATGTGTGGTTTTCCACAGTGGAACACCTGACAGGCAAATATTGGGAAATAAGAAAGTGTTTCTTGCTCATGAAAGTATAGGAAATGCTGGGTTATACCAAGTAAAGTGTGCTGCTTACTCCAAGCTTCTCAAACCTTTAATATATATTGTGAGTCTCTAAAGTGGGGCAAAGTAGGCAGATTTTCCCATCCTTATTTAACCATAGAACTATTTCCCCATGGAGTGATAACTGAAATCCGCTGAAACTAATGTGTAGGATATGAGTGCTATTCATGTGGCTATTATATTCACGCCTTCATCCATCATTGCATTATCCTACTATAGTGTATGAGTTTTGGTGAAAAATGGATTAGGAAGCTGGAGATCTGATTGAGAAACACTTCTAGACAAAAAGTTCCAAAATATGCAAGAAAGACTAAGGGATATTGAGGATAAAAGGAAAAGTGTCCATATCTGGAAAATCAAAGTCCTGGAAGACCAAAGGAATATGAAACTACACTGGATGAACTACTAGTCTGTTGGAAAAAGAGATATTGATGAGATTACAAAAATAAATGGGGGTGAATATGGTAGTCTAGACAGGGCTTCTCAGCCTTGGCACTGTTGATATATTGGGCTGGATAACTCTGTTATCTTTGTTGTGGTGGAGCTGTCCTGTGTATGATAGGCTGTTTGGTGGCATCCCTGGCTTCTACCCTGCAGATGCCAGAAACACCCGCTACAATGTGACATCCAAAAATGTCTTCAGATATTACCGAATGTCCACTGGGAGGCAAAATTACCCTTGATTGAGACCCACTGGACTATGATTAAAAGCAGTCCATAAGAACAATAAAAAAATGTATAACTTTGAAATCAACAGATCTAATGGAAAGCAGAAAAGAAGAATCAAAGAAACAAAAAGAAAACACAGTAAATAAAGAATCTAAAGAAAGATGGCAAAAATAAGTCCTAATAGAACAGTAAGTATAATAAATATAAATGTGCTATTCTAGCCAATTTAAAGTCAGAGACACCCAGATCAGAATAAAAAAGCACACACAAAGAGCTACACTTAAAAAAAGATAAAGGTTGAAAATAAAGAAAAGACAAATCAAGTAAATATGAAGCAGAAGAAAACAGAGAGACTACCAGCCTTAAATAGTTAAAAAAAAAAAAACCCAACAAAATTCAAGGCAAAGAATAGCACAAGGGGCACAGGCAGATCTGTATTAATAACCTGTAAGAAACTGTAGAGGAAAAAGATGTAAATATCATGAACATTCGTGCACTTAGTAATCAGCATCAAATCTGCAAAGTATAAAACTTACAGAAGCAAAGGTAGAAATAGATGAATCAATTAAAACAAAATTCTTGGCTAGTGATTTTGAGACACTCCATTCAAAAAGTGGAAGAGACAGAAAATTAGAATATACAATTTATGTGACTGAACTTAAATACACACACGAGAGAGAGGGAGAGAGAAAGAGGATCCTTGCTTTGTGAGTTACCCTATGAACTGAAACTTGTACATATCCGAATTGTGTCCTGTTTTGCATGGTTCTATGGGAACTGTTACCACTGTATATTTATATAACATAAAAATATTTATATATAAATATTATATACATGTATATTAAACCTTTGTATATATTGATATCTATGTATAAGATATCTATATCTCTCTCTATATAAGATAGTGTCTATCTCTAGATAGGTGACAGATAGGTAGATAGGTAGAGTGAACCTTATTCACAACAAAAATACACTTTATGATCATACATGGAATATTTATAAACATTGAACAGGGATAGGTCACAGAAGTCTCAAAAAATTAAAAAAATAATCAGTTTGATACAGACCATAATCTCTAACCTCACACAGATAAGGCAACCAAAAGGTATGGAAGAGAATACATGTCCTCAGGCATCAGTCTACGGAAATCCTTCAAAGATGCCATTTTAGGAAATTTTAAATCTTAATTTTGCTCTGAGTTATCATCTCTTGATTTGTTGAAATTTAAATGCATGAATGTACTCTAGCTTCATTATGATTTAAATTACTGAGCAAATTCTAGCATGGTATAGGGATAGCATGGTATAGCATGGTATAATAATGATGTGATTTATTAAAATGCTAAGTTTATCAGAAGGCTAGTTTTGCGAATTATGAGCATATTATGCCTACTTTACCTATTCAATTATATTTTCATAATTTTAACTGCATACTTACTTCATGTTTCAGCAGTTTTAATAAGGGCTCCTTCCAACAGAGTCAAAGGAATGGCTATTTAAAAAAACTGATCATCCTAAAGAGGGTTTTAAGATATTAAAGTCTTTAAAATACTGGAACGTAAAAGGAAGAGGTGAAAATACTTGAATAGATCTGCTCTAATTAATTTAGCATTCTTATGGTTAGAGGTCTTGTATTCTTCAATTTATGTATCCTAACCCAGTTATACAATACTGTTCCCTCAGTGCGCTGAATCTTTAACACTAAATATAGGACTCACAGATAATTCGCTTTTACTTGTCAAAGTCAAGTAGGCATTACTGAATGAATAATTGCAAAACTATTTCCTAGGAATACTGATGACTAGCGAATCTGCCACCAAGTACTTGTTTTTGACCAAATCACAAGCTTCTGCCTGTTTACTGACAATTAAGATCTCTTTCCAGGTCCCTGTGGGTTTGGTAAGAAGCTTTTGTCTATAACATACAACTGAAACAACTGAGCACACGTCTAAGGGCCATGGTTAGGCTGAATGAAGCCTGGGAATTAGGGTAATTTGCCATAATGCATCCAGAGACTAGAGCTACCTGACAAGTTAAATCAAGACGCATATTTTGATCAACAGGCAGTAAACGCACAGTATCTCATCAATTCCATTCAATGATCCTGAGAAAGTTATTTCTCTACTTTGAAGAAGGAGGCTGAAGTTCTGGTGACTATACCTGGCTGAGGCCACACATCCAGCCAGTGGTAGAGTATGATTCTAAGCCAGGTCAAGCTGTCACTGAAACCCCAGGATCTTTCCCCTTTCTGTGTCACTAGGGGAGAGAAAACTTCATCATGCTCCTCCAGTTCAGGAACCACTCCATAAGTGAGGGTAACCAAATGCAATCTCACTGTGAAAGTAATGGTAATACTTTTATTGTCCCATTGCTGGGTTCCTGGCTGAAGACAGCACTGGTGACTCGGTGACAGTGTCAGTGAGCAGGGCCACACATCCCCTTCCAAATGCAGATATCTCATTCACTATGGCTGGAGAAAAGTCACGTTTGTCCGGAGAGCTCTGGAGGGCAGAGCTGAAAGCATCACAGACCTGGCCTCACGGGGACATTTAGGTTGCCCACTGATGTGGAATGGCCCATACGTGATATTGCACCCAAATGTGCCAAGATGTCCTCATGGTCATTGTGGGGTCTGCTGCCAGGGTAGGCAGCTGTGTGGCACTGGGAACCACTGACTTGGCATTTCCTCAATTGTGAAATGACAGATTAGATGAAATCACAGAGCTCTATGATTTGCTCTTTGGCAAGGCACGGCAAATCCAGAAGGTCAGTTACTAAGGACCCACCAATGATGAACTTTTAAGATTCACGGAGAATTGTGGATTTGGAAGTTGCTTTTGAAATGCTATTCTGCCGAAAGCGTGGGCATTTTGCATTAAATCACTTCACAGTTATATATGTGCAGCTACTGTGAGAAGAATAAACTGTCAAATTGAGATTCTCAGAGGATGAACCATGTTTACTTCTGTCTCAGTCAAAATGTCATGTTAACACCAGATCTTGTTCATTCATGGAGCTTCCGGACACTTCATCCCGCCGACCATCCCTTCCTTCCTCAGACACCCTCTCTCTCGTCTTCTATGACGTGGTCCCCTGATTCTCATCCTACCTCTCCATCACGCTCCCATCTCCTTTTTGAGTTCCTCTTCTGCCTCTCTCTCTAATAGGGACCTTCTGGTGCTTTCTTTCTACACCCAATCCACGAGTGAATTCTTCTACTCTCAGGGCCAATTATCCCAGATCTACACCGCAGCCTGGATCTAGGGCTGAACTCCAGATCCATCCATCCCTTCCCCATGGATGAAGGTATCCACCTTTCCCCGCCTGCCATGCTCTACTCCAGCTGTTCCTTGACTCGAGAAATGCATGCCACTGACACCACTGCAGGAAGGTACAGCTGTGAAGAGCTGCTTCAAAACTAGATCTGGGGCCAAAAATCTAATTGCCTAAGGTGCTGAACAAGTAACCATCATCATTAAAGTAGGGATAGGTGGCGAGGAGCCTGTGACAAAACTGAAGGTGCAGGCTAGTCAAAAGGGGGAAGTTAATGCTTGACTCTAGCCCACTAGAGCCACAGGAATTATGGGATCAGTCAGCCAAACTGAGAGCTTTTGCACAAGAAGCTAGAAAGGTGGATTTCAGCGAGAAATCTCTACTTTTTGAAATACTGACAACGAACCAAATTTAAAACAATATGGAATAAACAAAATGTGCTTGGTGGTCTGTTCTTTTGCAGGCTCTGTTTGAGACAGATGGTACTCAAACACCGATTCCAGAACTATTTTTAAAGCCAATTAAATTTTACCTGTTTGGAAGTCCAATTTAGTTGAGTAACCACTATTTGTGTAACAATTTCAAAAATTATGTTTTTCCATCTTTACAGTAATGTGTGTATTATAAATTCACTAACCAAACTGATTGCAAGACCTTCAAAAGACCCCAAAAAATTTCCCTGACAGCTAGTTAGTCAGATAAGAGCCCCCGAATTTTATCATAAAGATGATCCGGGTTGCAAAATACTCGTAACAATCCTTTGGTGTCTTTGATAGTCAATGATGCTAAATCTGGCATTTGTGTGTCTGAATGTGCAAACGTTTCATTGTACAGACTGAATGCAGAAGGCCTGGCCTCTGTTGAACTTGAACCGTCCCCTCACCCCACCAACAATTACAACCTTCACTTGTGGATTTACCAGCGTGAATGTGTCAATTTTCACCACATCTGATTCCACCACGTAAAATAGGTGAAATACATTTTCATGCCAATTTCTCTTCATAATTTCAAATTTGTGAGATTTGTTTTCTCCAGTCACTCTCCTTTCAGCCAGCGCAACTGTTCCTTAGCCTGTGGTGTGCCTGCTCTCGCTGTCTGTATCACCCATTATGTTTTTGGAATACAAAGCAGTAAGAATCTTGAAAGAGCAGGTGAAAAGAGGTCTACGATTATGTTGAAAACTAAGTGAAATTACCCCACATACACGTGCATACCTTGGTTGCGTATACGGTGTTGCTTTGGTCTTACAGACACATGGATTTGAAAACGAGCTTCTCATATTAACTTACTCATAAGCAGAAGAGCTTCTATAGTTGCAAATGGTAATGACATTTGTGTTCAGCCACACCTCGTCCTGCTGTCTCTTGATTCTTTTCCATTGAATAGAGCTGACAGGTGAAGCCTCATGTGTGGTCCTCTGTGTGTTAGAATTTTGTGTATAACACATTTGATTGTGAATTGTGCGTTTTAATGAAATGATCGAGTTTGCTGAAATAGTAAGGCATCTGTAAAAGTGAATCATGAATTAATGTACTTGTTGGATGCCCAAACCACGCTGCTAAGACCATTATTTCCGTGGCACTAAGTGCTGTTCTACTCACCGATGAGGTACATGCCAATCCAGTCCCCAGCGTCCACTTCCTCCTTTATGTCCCAGTGGATCACCAGGTCCTGCGAGTGCCCTATGTCGTAGTAGGAGCTGCTGACCATGAGTGTGGAGCGGCTGTCTGAGGTGACCAGGTCGGTGTCGCTGGTGGAGCGGGGGATGGTGACAGCGCCATGGGGGCCGGTCCTAACGGCCATGCTGTGGAACTGGCCCGGGTTGTAGCTGTGGCGGAGGGGCTCCTTGCACCGGCGTCGGTTCTGGGAGTTTCTGGATGGAGATGCCATGGCGGCCAGGCCTAAGAACCTGTTCTGGTACAGATTCTGTCGGGGGTAAACAGACAGTCAGCAGGGGCGGGAGATGCCGTCTACACCATCAGTCACTGTTTGCACAGGGAAGGGAGGATGTGCTGGGGGAAGCCAGCTGGGACAGAGCAGCCCTTTTAGGAAGATTTGAAATAGACATAGAGCGTCTTCCTCGGGGCCAATGCTGTAGCTCTGGTTCATGCCGGGAAGGCAAGAACTAAATGCACACTCACCAAGGGGCCGTGCATTTGTGCTCTGCTGGGGTCTCAGCCTCCTCTAGCCTGCTTAGTGCCAGAAGGCCAGGAATGTCTGCAGAATGGCCCTGGAGGTGTGACTGCCCCCAAACGAAGTGTCATCTCTTGAGTTCTCCAGCATAAATTCAATTGGATCCAATTTTACCCTTCTTTAGGGTAAATGATGGTTATTATCACTGCACATTTTAGTGATCCCTGCAGCATTCAAGACCCTACACACAGCTCAGAATTAGAGGCGGTCCCTGCTGGGTAAGTCACTTTTTCTCCATTTACAGCTTTTTCACTCTATAGAATGTCTCTGGACCACCTGAAATTCCTATAAGGATCTCAGATATCCTAGTAATATTCAGACACCACCGTTTTCACTAAAACCCAATCTCAGAGGACCATGTCTCCCTCAGAGCCAATGTTATTGTAGAAAACATTGCATCCGTGGAGGAAAAAAATGCATGTTTTTTATTGTTTACAACATGGAGCACTTAAAACTAGCTGAGCTGAGGCAGAGCAATGACCCGATTGTTTTGGAGGCAGATAGCTTTGAAAACATGGGGAAAGGGGCATCCTATGTAATTAGAACAAGGGATTCTTTTTTTTTTTTTTTTTTTTTGAGGTACACGGGCCTCTCATTGTTGAGGCCTCTCCCGTTGCGGAGCACAGGCTCCGGACGCGCAGGCTCAGCAGCCATGGCTCACGGGCCCAACCACTCTGCGGCATGTGGGACCTTCCCGGACCGGGGCACGAACCCGTGTCCCCTGCATCGGCAGGCGGACTCTCAACCACTGCGCCACCAGGGAAGCCCTAGAACAAGGGATTCTTTTGTGAAACAAGCAAGGATGATTTTGACTTCATCAAAGTATACTACAATTGGGATTTAAATGTACATTTTGGGGGCTCCTGGCTATAAAAGTACATGCTGTTGTATAACAGTAAAACTTTTGTTTTCAAGAAGAGAAGATTAAGGTCTTAAAATGTGTTTAATCATGCAGTTTAGGTCCCAGAGACTGTAGCTTATTATACACATCAATCAAATGCAAGTTATTGACTTTTTGTTTACCAGCCACAAGGACCAGACCCCAGCACCAGTCTGCTCTTCAGATTATATAAGTCTGTTTAGCAGTAATTTAGGCCTATACTTTTTCCGTCTTCCAAGACCAGGGCATTTGTAAAGAGTCTGTTAACCTGATTAAGCACGGCGTTGGTATTCGGAGTCTTGGGCCTTAATGGCCATATGGCGGGCCTATTCATTCATTATCTGAGTCTTTTGTTAGGAATTTTTCTAGCCCCACTGGTGGTTACCATGGAATTACTATTGGTGGAAAAGCCAGACTTCAGAAAGCATCTCATCACACTATTGGTACCATATGTCCTATGTTTTAAGCAAAAAAAAAAAAAAAAAATGCTAGTCACTGCAACAGTATGAAAATAGATGGGCCACAGTGTTTCCTGGAAACCAGTCCACCTCTCAGGAAGACAGGCACAGCCTTGAGCCCAGGAAACCTGGACAGCCCAGCCACCTGACAGGCACCCTGCCTTTTCAGGCCAGCTCCAAGAGGATCCCAGTAACCTCAACATCCTCCAGGGTGCTTTGTTCAGAGACCTTTGTAAAACCTCCAAAACAAGGAGGGCTGTTGCTACAGCATAACCTTTCTTCGGTTTACACGTACTTTATGTGCACTAATAGTATCTTACAGTATTATCATGGAGATTAAAAATGACTACTTGGGGTTAAATGAGATAATCAAGTATATCTTATGCGTTAGACCAAACTATGGGCAAATCTGGAGCAGCACGTCCCAGTTTCCAAGCTGTGTATCCCTGGACAACTTACTTGATCTCTCTAGTTCTCTATTTCCTCATCTGTAAAGGGGTTGCTGTCAGAATTTAATGAGATACTGCAAGCCAAGCTCTTACGATAGTGAGTGCTCAATAAGTAGAAATCTACTACTAAAATATTCAATAGTACTGAAACGGAGGTCCCGGGCAGTCAGCCAGGCTCCCGCAATGGCCAAGGGTCCCCTCATGTTGTCCCCAGAGACTCACACTTGAACTCATTCAACAGCAAACCTACAAATCATTTGTAGTCATGACCTTCCAGGTTTCCTCTTACAAAACTGAGGATGCAAACATTGAACAGGCTGGCATGTCTGGAAAGGTGTCCCATCTACCAATTTTTGGATAAATCTTCCTTTTGCTTTTTGGGTAAATAAACCTCCTTTTATCTGTCAGGTTACTACCTGAGTGGGATATTTTTGCATTCATGTTGAGGCTGAGGGATTTTTATCCATGTCGTGTCAGTCAGGGCCTCGAAAAAGACTACAGAGTGCTTTTCTTTTGTTGAAGACACTTCTGCTGTGGTATTATTATTAGAATTCCGTGGAAACCAGACACTGTCAAATTATACCAGTGAACACTGTCCACATGGTGGGAACAAAAAAAGCACAGAAGGAAACATGAGTCAGGGAAGACATTTGTCAATAATTTACTAGACTGGAATCATGATATTTGCCTGGTATTGGAAGGGCAGCCTCAATGCTGCTCCTTCTTGAAGACTGCGCTCCCCTCACCCCACCCCAGCTTTGCCCACATCCTCCCCACTCATACTTGCAGGCAGGACTTATATTCTGCTTTGAGGTTATGCTCCAGCACCAGCTCTGCTATAACCTCTCCTTACATCCTTCCCCACTGCCAAGAGAGTGGGGCTCTGTGCTCCATTATCCCACAGGAATCCCATTGCCCTGCAAGGATTCTCATTGCATTATTGCTAGTTGACCTGTCTGTGTTCTGCCCTAAACCATGAAGGCCCTGAGGCCAGTGTTTCCTGCTGGAACTACATGACATCTGGCACACACAGAGAAAAGCGCTAAAAACTTTAATTCATAGAATTTATTTTATTCAATTATGTCCCTTCTTGTTCCAGAAAGGGCTTAAGATGACTAATACAAATAGATAAGATACAGAACGATGTGATAAGTTAGTAGTAGATAATGCAGAGGTGAAAAAAATAGACAAAAAGTTACCTAGGAAGAAGGCTAACATCAAACGTTAAGCTGTCATGTCCTAAACAGGTGTTATTGTCAAAGGCTCACAATAGCTGCTTCTGGAATGCAGCAGGCGGATAGTTGGTTCCCAATGCGTGGTTCGTTTGTGGCCGTGTTTCCCCCAGGTCTTCACGCGTGTTTAGTTTACACTATAGACTCATCCGGCTGGAAGAAGAAATTTAATCATTCTCCCTTCACATCTGAACTGTAGAAGATAGATGAGCATCTGTCCTGTTTTTAAATAGCCCTGGACAAAAGACCACTCTCTTCCTAGACAGTGATTCCAATGTTTTACAACCTCACAATTCTTCTTCATCTCTCAGGCAAATCTTGTCTGACAGAGATCTCCCTTCTTTCTCCAGGCTCTCCCACTTGATGGATGGTGAGGAAGTTAACTGTATCACTAACGTTTTCCCAGTTTTTCCTCCATCCCATCAAGTAATTCAAATATCCTTTATCTTCTCTTACACTGGTGATAGGTAATAGACATGGGTAAGAAAACCACAAGAATATCGGTAACAGTTTCAGTAACATTATAATTTTCTAATTATTGGTTGTAATCAAGGGCACCTAGTTATGGGCTATGCTGGGCATAGATTTTAATTGACCCTTGAAAAAGTAGGTCCAGTGAGTGAGCCAATGTGTGAGCCGCTGGAAACAATCTGATCACATTGTGTTCTGCTCAGTAGGAAGTGAGATTCCATGTGCTGGTTTGTTTCCTATTTGTCTCCGAGGATCCAACAATGATGTTTTGTTTACTTGTTTTGCTTTCTGACTTAAATAACTTGTAATTGTGGAAATTTTTTGAATTAAGTGATATGTTCTTTGATTATTTTTTAAATCTTGGAATAGCCCTGCGTGTTTAATCTGTTTAATATGCATTATAGCATATTAGCAAAGACAAAACCTTCCAGAAGGAGACAGAATCTTAAAAGCAAAAAAACCCATCACTTCTAGGGAAGGAACAAGTTGCTATGTATATCCTTTTTTTTTTTTTTTTTTTGTTACTTTGAGGAACATAGGGTGACAAAAGATTCGGCTGTGTCAATTTCTAACTGACAGAGTCATTAATAGCTTTTCTGTTTTGGAATATAAAGCTGTGAGTGAGTGCTGTCTCAGAAATGAAAAGAAAGTGGACAAAAGGCATATCTAGAAGAGAGAAAGTGATTCTTAAAAATTGCCTCTACACTCAGAAATCAAAAACTGTGAGTGGAAAACATAGGCCCTGAAGGAAACTTCATTAAAGTATACAAGACGAGGTTATAGAAACTGGCATTATTTAGCTGGAGAAAGAGCATAAGAGTTATTTGAGTTCATGGACAGATTTTATTTTGAGCAAGTAGCTGCCCGAAGCTTTCTTATCCTACACTCAGATCTTGTTATGCCAAAAGGGGGGTAACGGAACTTAAAAGAATTATATAACTTATCTCTTTCTACAGTGGATTTGAGAAAATTTACAACAAAAGAAATGTACAAGGAAATAGAGAAATATAAACCAGACAAAAATCGGGAAGTAGCAATAAGAAAGAGGGTAATATTAGGAGCATTTACTCTATGTAAGGAACTTGGTACATTATCTCATTAAAACCCTATCAATTATCACTCTCCCCATGTTGGTGAGAAACCCAGCTCAGATGGTTAATAAACATTCCCAAGGTCACACCTCTTGCAGCAGGAAATAGGGATTTGAGCCATTCTGTGTGATTATAAGCGGGCACTTGGACCACTTGTAAGCACTCTCTCCAAATTAAAACACGGGAAGATAAAGTTGCAATAATTGAGACTCAGATTCTCCTCTGAGATTCTTGGCAGCCAAAAAGATAAAGGAAAATGTAATTCTCACGATCAGAATATCGGAATTTTTTCCTCCCTCCAAGGTCTCCATAAGATGCTTCATTTTTAACTTTACGTAGGGGACACTACATGATGTGGTGAACAACATCTTAAAAGAATATCTTTTTCTAAAATCACAAATGTAGCGGCTGATTGCTTGGACAATCTTTGAGAAAAGCTGAGGTCATAATACAGAGAGAGTTTAGTAGGGGCTGAACGAATGGGTTCAGATACTGTTGCCTCTGATCACATTCAAAAGTCCCCTTGGCTTATTGCACCGCTGATGCCCCAAACCTTCTGCTCTCAACTCTGTTCTCAATCCTGAATCTCCCTCTCTGGCCTTGATGCTGATAAAATAAATTTTCACATATTGAGGTGCGGGGAGGTCATTCTGGCTTGTACACGAGTTAACTTGAATTTTACGCTAGCTAGAACAGCCTGTGTGTGGCCTATCAAACATACATTGTACATCTGCTTTAATTATTAAGGAAAAAGGCACATTGACCAGAAGTAAGGAATGTCCACATTAAAAATAAGGATTGAATGCCTCCCTTCCTGCACGCCAATGCTGGTCCTCCTTCCATGATAAGACTCCCTTTTCAGGGGCCAAGTCCTTACTGATGCGCTGTGTACGTGCCGATCTGTTTTTTTTTTTTTAAACCCTGACTTGTTTGATGTTCTTTGTTCTGACAAGACAAACTGTGCTGAAAACCGTGCTTCTCCGGAGCAGTTCCTCAGAGTTATCTGGGAGGCTGTCTTCCGGGCTATGGTCCTCAGTCTGGCTCAAGAAAACCTCTTTTCTATTCCTATTATAGATGTTTATTGATTATTTTCATCGGCAGTGCAAGTAAACCAGAGCCTGATGGACATTTTCTCTCTGCAACTGTCTCGTTAACCTACTTCTCATCAGTGTTCCTCCACTAAGACGCAGGCGCCAAGACAGCGTGGTCCCTGCCTAGTTCTTTTAGGTCTGCATTTCCAGCTAAAGTAGTGCAGGGCAAGGATGCAGTGAATGTTCAGTGAATGAATGAATGAGTGGGTGTGTGGGGGATGCAGGCTGGAGTGTGCCCGCCTCCTCTGTCTTGGGGTCACCACGTGACGCTCTGTTCCCTGACCTCAGGAACCCATCTCAGTGCCTTTTTTGTCTCAAGCACGTGACTTTGGTGCCCAGAATCCCCCGAGTTACCGGTTCCCGAATGACACTGGTCAGAAGGGAGAGTTGAGGACAAGATGAAATACCGCCCCTGGTCGATCCCCTTCTCCATCTCACATCCTGAGATCTGAGTCCCATGAGGACATTCCTGTCTCTGCTGTTGTGAGTGAGACTGTGGGACAGAGGTGGGTGTGAGGGGCTGAGGTGACCCTGACCCCACCAGACGGCTGTGCACATCTCAGCAGGAGATGTATTTTAGGAGAAAGCCCCAATCCCTAGCACCTCCTTCTATTCTACGTTGAAAGGAAAGGTCCTTGAAAGTGGTATTCCTGTGTGTGTGTGTGTGTGTGTGTGTGTGTGTGTGTGTGTGTGTGAGAGAGAGAGAGAGAGAGAGAGACAGACAGACAGATGACAGACAAAGAATGAATGGGCACACCCAGATATGAAAAAGGTCCTGTCTTTCCCTTTTCAATGTTAAAGAGTTCTGTTTCCTCCTCAAAAAGTTCCTTCTTTACCTATTGACACTTGCAGGAGAAAAGGAAATACTTTCATCTCCCAGAACCACAGTGATGGTCAAACCAGGTCAGGGCACCCAAGCTCTCAGGGATCCTGCTGACCACTAGGGAGGCCCCTGGTGGGAGTGCAGGGAAGCAGAACGTCTGCGCGTCACCAGTGTCCTCCTCCCGGCATCCAGCACTGGGCAGCCATGAGGAATATCCCGACCCCCAGCAGCTCCGCTCCCGGAACTCAGCAGGGTTACAGGACACTGGGGTGATGGTGTCTCTCCCATACCCAGGGCGCCTGCTTGGTGACAGTCCTGTCTCCCAAACCCAACCCAAAAAACAGCCATGCAGACTCCCAGAGTGAGTTGTGGGAGGTCCTGCCCAGCCCTGCTCCTGCCCGCTAGAAGCAGAGGCCCCCAGAAAGGCAGCAGCAGCAGCAGCGTCTCGAGGGAACCCGAGGCCCATGGCCTGCCTCCCTCAGCAGGGACATCGGGCTTGTGGAGAACATGAGGCACCGTGTGTTCCCCTCCTATTTTCATGATTCTGACCAGATTTGCCAGCTAATCGGTAATGCGGCCAGGCAATGAATACAGCTGTAAGAAGGACATTCCAGGAGGATTTCAAATGAGGGGCTAAGTTTGCGTACATATTGGACTTAATACTGAAAAGTAAGTGACTACCTGTTGTGGAGGTTCGGGGCGCTATGTAGATGCTTTCTTTTAAATTCTGCCGCCCCCTGGAAGGTTGGACCCAGCACAGTTGGGTGGATTTTTCAGTAAACTCTTGGCTTTCTTCTCCCTTCCTTTATCCCGTTCAACGAGCAAATGTTTATTGAGTCATTAGTATGTACCAGACGCTGTGCTCAGTATTGAGTATGGAGGAGAGATGAATTAAACAGTGTTCCTCTCCTCAAAGAGTTCTGTGCAGGAGGCGCACATCTAGGCAGTCCACCATGACACAATGACCGGGGCAGTGACGGGAGCGGCGGCAAGGTCCTGCGTGGGAGGGAGCCAGATGCTGGCAAGGACTTCCCAGGTGGCGGAACAGCGAAGCAGTATTTGGAAGGAGCGGTAGGAAGGTCACCAGCTGGGCAAGGGCAGAGGGAGATCCAGTCCAAGCAGAAGGAACTCGGCGTGTAAAGGCACAGCTTTACAGAAAAGCATGGTGTGCTCCTGGACTGAGCAGAGCTTCTCCCAGCTGCCTGCCAGAGAATCAGGCAGCACAGCTGAAAGAGCGGGAGGCGGGTCTCCCACACCACACAAGACAAAGGACCTCCTCCCTTGGAGGATGGGAAGCCACAGGAGAGAGTTGATCTGGGAAACACAACAATTTGCTCACCTTAGAAGCATCACCCTGCAGCAATAAGGAGGAGAGCAAGAAGCCTGCTGTGTCCGGGGGAGCTTGTGCTAAAGCAACTCTGAAAGTCAAGTCCATGTGGAGGGAGAAGCTGCACCAGTCACATGGTCCCTTAAGTCTAAACCCTCAGTACCATCTGCAACGTAGGCACTAAGTTCCATTGTGAGAGGAGGAGAAGTAAAGGAACAACATACATCCTGGGTCCTTGAAAGGGTGTGTAGATGAAGGGCAATGTGAAGGCACAGTCTTGGAGACCTCGGAGGTACCACACATGGCCTGTTTCTACTGGGATCTCACCACCATTGCAGTCATCCTGGAGTACGGCAGTGTCATGTACCGTGCGGTGCATTCTAAGACAAATGGTACTTGTGCCTACTTTCACTGTCAGAAAACTTTGCATCACTTAGTAGCATGTGCTCTAGAATACTCTGCTTCTCAGAACTAGTTGGGAGAAGTACATTTCAGGATTTTTGCACTCTTCATTTGCAAAGCTTGCCCAGCACATCAATACGGAGTGAATTAGACCAACTTTCTGGAACATACTGTATCTGTAACCTTATCTTGCCATAGAATTCAGTACAAAGGCTATCCTTCCTGGTTATATAGCAAAGTAATGTTACCAGTGGTGACCAGAGCCAATTAATACGTATGTTAAGTTAAACACACATGAATACTTACAATGTGAGCTGTACCACACTGGGGATGAGGCTTTGGGCTAGCTTCTATCTAGTGCTAAGAAAGATGTGTAAGGCGACAAACCAACAAGTTTGGGAAGATACAAAGGATAGGGCGAGAACTACTCATTTTGTCTGATGAGGAAGGAAATTAAGACTTTAGGGAGAAGTGGAGAAGGTATATTTTAGGCAGAAGGAATATATGCAAGGGCATGAGAGTTATAAAGCCCATCCACGTGTGTTCAGGAGACAGGAAGAAGACCAGTGTGTCGGAGGCAGGATGCTTGGGGCAGGAGCAGTGGGAGGGATGAGGCTGGAGTAGCGACAAGACTGATTTAAAGGCCCTGTATGCCAAAGTAAGGAGACGGGCGTTTCTTCCGGGAAGAGTGAGCCCTTCCGACGATAGGAGAAGATGTAGTAGCGGGCTCACCTACATTGTGCTTTCACAAAAGCTGTGAAAATGCTACTGAACAGCTTTCTTCAGGGGCAACTTGGTAGAAGTTTCTGCCAAGCTACGAGGGGCAGCTACTGGGAGGGTAGATGGCTATTGCACAGCTGTCACTGCAGGAGTATGGGAGGTTGTCAGCACTTCCTTTTTCAGATCACCTATCAGGACAAAGGAAGGCACCATCTTGGACTCCAGCTCTAACAAAGGTGCCAGTTGCTAAGACCGTGGACCATAAAGACCCATTATCAGGACACGGAGGAATTGAGCTAGCAGCAGCTCTTTGCTTCTGCTATCAACATGCCCAGGAAGAACACATCCAGACCTGATATAAATTCAATACCTAAGACCACTTTTGGAAGACAACTTAGGGCAGAAATGAAGAGTAAAACGTAAATAGCATTTGGCAATACAAATGAAATGCATCTGATCTCTCTTTGTTTCTGTTTCATGTCCCTCCCTCTGCCTCCCTTGAGAAGTGAAAAAGGCAGTTCATATCCTGGATAATACATTCCTTCCCAAGTTCCTCGTCATTCTTGTGGCCACTCCTGTGATATTTGTAGCCCACATTACTCAATTCCAATTCTAGCTGTCACTCATTCTCTTATCCACTGCAGGCTGCATCAACTCAGCACCCAGGCTATAAGACGAGGACCGGCAGAGATGGCTTAAATCAAGGGTTATCTGTGGAAGAAGACGGAGATGAGAGACAGCTGGTGCTACTAAAAAGGAATTAGGTGTATCTTCAGTAATTTACGATGAAGTGATTGGGAGGAAAATCAATCCAGCGGAGAAAAGAAACTTAGCTACTACCTCTTAAACATGCTCACAATCACACTCACTGCTGAAATTCTTTTTTTTTTTTTTTTTTTGCTACTGAAATTCTTGAGCAGCCTTCACAGAAAGTCCCTTCTGACTTTTTTGTCATATCAATTAATCTTTTGGATTTTTCAGAACTAAAGAGAAGGGACAATCCATCGAGGCAGCTTGGAGCCTTTGAACTCATGGGCAAGAGCTGTTGTCTGCTGGGGATTTTAGAGACTATTTTCCGTTTTACAGACTAGAGAAAAGGAATGATTTTCTCACAGTCATCTCTTTCTCTTGGATGCCTGGGACCATCACCTGAGCTTGTCTGTGATACAGAAAAGATGCGGCCGCCACAATGAACGACAAACGCCACTGCCTGTCCCACCGGTTCCTGGGGGAATCTTTGCTCAATAGTATGGTATGGGTTTACATAAAATTTAATACAAGTTAATTTGACTCTCGATAGCCATCACCAGAAGGCAAACTAGATGATTATCAACCGGCTAAGACAGTTTTCACTCTGAAACTGATGCCTAGAAGTTGAGGGTCTCAATGACATGGTAATATATTCCAGGGCGCTCACTGCCATTTCAATTACTTAAAAGACAAGCCTCCCACACCCGGACAAACAGAAACTCAGAAGTCTCAATGGTCTAGATATTTTAGAATTTTTTTTCATTTGAGGCTGGAATTAATTATTCAGATAACATCTCTAATTTTCCATTTTCCCCTGCAGGCAGAAAACATCAGAGATGAAAGTTTTGTATCCTTCCAGGGATGTGGGAGCAGCATTCACAGCTCTCACTTCGTGGGGCGGCAGCGACAGAGAATCTGTCATCTGCCTGGGTTACCATTCAAACTGCTCATTAAGCTTTTGTGCAAAGACCCAAGAGACAGCGGAATTAAAAGGAAAATGAAAAAAATGAAGTAATTCAGGTTTCTGAAAGGCTGTTCAAGACGAAACCTTAGTTCTGAGGAAGAAAGCACCACATGGTAAACATTAGTTCTGAGGAAGAAAGACTCATGGTAATGAGTCTTAAACGCATCCATTTCCAAGATGTTAGCTTTGTTCTTTGCAGGCAACAGTCTCATCCCCACTAGTCCTGGGAAGATGACACACTCCATGTCAGCAGCTTAATTATGACCCACCCATCAGAGGCCAGCATTTTACTCTTCATTAAAATTACTCCAAGGTCGTTAAAGCTGGCATTAAACTGCTAAGACTGCGTTTCCCAGACAATCTTCATTTATTTATTCATTCAGTCAACAAATGAACGTGTCAAACACTGGAAAATGAATCAGAGTATAACTACGGCTTCTATCTGCCCTGGAAAGCCAGGTCACACTCGTATGAAAAATTAACAACGGCCCAGGGTATTCTCTGCAGTCTTATCTCCCCAACTGCCAAAGTAAGTGTTGCCAAGAAAAAACACAAATGCAGGGCCGGAGTAGGATGGGTCTTCCTGACAGGGAGAATGGTGCCTGCCCAAACATAATATAGAGGATCCAGGACACGTACTTTAAGTCCTACCCAATTTAGGTTTTTAAGAAAAATACTGCAAGCACTGCTTTCTAGTGACTCTATTTTATATGTGTTTCAATGGACATGTTATCAACACACTGAAGAAGGATGCTTAGAGCCAAACCCAATGTAGCTACCTCATGGAGCTCAGAAAATACCTCTCTGTCTTGGGATACCCATCGAAATCTGGGTAGCAATTGTCACGTTTACCTGTAGGGCAGGGGGAGGCATGGGGAGGATCCCTGCTGGGACTGGTGACTAGAAAGCCTTGCAAACCATTTTGGTGAATGGCTCCTTCTGTCTATTATCGGAACCATCTCTCTTCTTGGCTGCAGTATCCCTAGAGAACACTGGCCACACACAGCAAAGGGAGACCGATTCCGCATAGCCTCTGTTTTACAGGATGCAAAAACCATCTGAAAGATGATAAAAAGCAGTCACTATAATTAACGTTTCCATCTGCTGATTAGGAAGTGTCAGAAGTAAACAAAAGTAATTGTGGCATTTTGACAAGGACTTGAATACCAGGACTCAACCGTGCCCTTGCTTTGATCGTATATAATTCAATTCTGTTTAACAATATCCACTGAGTATCTAGTCTTTGCAAAGCTCTGGGCTAGCTGTTTAAGACATGATCCCTGGTCAACATAACTGAGGCAGTAAAAGCTGACTGTATGAGATGAAAACAAAACTAAAAATAAAACAAATGGGCTGACTTCATAGAGATTCTAACTCAGCAGACTGGGGTGGGGCTCAGACAACTGTAATTTAACCATCCCCCCAAAGGGTCCAACACTGTCTCTAATGGGTGGTGGTCACAGAAAGCTGCCAAGAGGAGGTGGCCATTGGGATATTTTAACAACTGTGCATTAAGTGCCTTGAAGGCATGCATCAGACTTAAGGAGGCAGAGGATGCAGAAGGAGGCAGTTTCCAGCCAGAGGCAGAGCTACAGAGGCTGCCAAGTGCACCCTGAAGGCCGCTCTTTAGAGGTGCCAGGAAGAACCTTGGAACGGTTCGTTTCTAAATGAATTCACCAGCCTTACTTCACATCCGGGCTCATTTCTCAATCTACAGTGGTCGAAAGGGTCATAAACCTGTCAAGTGCAAGTGACATGGAAAAGTTTGCTCTGGACCTGAGCGCACCAGCGGTGGACGAGAGCGGAGACTGTCCCTAGCACTTCTTTTAGCTGGAATCGCCCCACCTCAGATTCCAGCTTCGTTGCTGACCTCAGAGCTGAACATTTGGGTGTGTCTTGTAAGGGCCGCAGACCTCGCCTTCACCGCTCGGCAGACACTGCCACAGCCTTTCCTGGGCATCAAGAAAAAACAAGCCATATTCTGCAAATTCCAAGGACCTGAGGGAGTCCAGAGTTGGGACTTTTGAGTATAAAAATGATACATGTTAACATGTTGAAAAATACACAAAAATTAAATTTAAATGAAAAATTAAAAAAAAATTCACACCCCCATAACCAAGCCACTCAGAGGCTACCAGAGTGGTCATCTGCCAATATTTCCTTCCATTTCTCTTTATCCATTTTGTTAGATAATTGAGACCACACATTTTTGTATTCTGCTTTTTTTTTTAAACATCTTTATTGGAGTATAATTGCTTTACATTGTTGTGCTATACAGTTGCTGCTTTATAACAAAGTGAATCAGCTATGCATATACATATATCCCCATATCCCCTCCCTCTTGCGTCTCCCTCCCACCCTCCCTATCCCACCCCTCTAGGTGCTCACAAAGCACTGAGTTGACCTCCCTGTGCTATGTGGCTGCTTCCTACTAGCTATCTATTTTACATTTGGTAGTGTCTATATGTGAATGCCACTCCCTCACTTCGTCTCAGCTTACCCTTCCCCCTCCCTGTGTCCTCAAGTCCATTCTCTATGTCTGTGTCTTTATTCCTGCCCTACCCCTAGGTTCTTCAGAACCATTTTTTTTTTTTTAGATTCCATATATATGTGTTAGCATACAGTATTTGTGTCGCTCTTCCTGACTTACTTCACTCTGTATGACAGACTCTAGGTCCATCCACCTCACTACAAATAACTAACTCAATTTCATTTCTTTTTATGGCTGAGTAATATTCCACTGTATATATGTGCCACATCTTCTTTATCCATTCCTCTGTCATTGCACACTTAGGTTGCTTCCATGTCCTGGCTATTGTAAATAGGGCTTCAGTGAACATTGTGGTACATGACTCTTTTTGAATTATGGTTTTCTCAGGGTATATGTCTAGTAGTGGGATTGTTGGGTCATATGGTAATTCGATTTTTAGTTTTTAGGGAACCTCCATACTGTTCTCCATAGTGACTGTATCAATTTACATTCCCACCAACAGTGCAAGAGGGTTCCCTTTTCTCCACACCCTCTCCAGCATTTATTGCTTGCAGATTTTTTGATGATGGCCATTCTGACTGGTGTGAGGTGATACCTCATTGTAGTTTTGATTTGCATTTCTCTAATGATTAATGATGTTGAGCATTCTTTCATGTGTTTGTTGGCAATCTGTATATGTTCTTTGGAGAAATGTCTATTGAGGTCTTCTGCCCGTTTTTGGATTGGGTTGTTTGTTTTTTGATATTGAGCTGCATGAGCTACTTGTATATTTTGCAGATTAATCCTCTGTCAGTTGCTTCATTTGCAAATATTTTCTCCTATTCTGAGGGTTGTCTTTTCGTCTTGTTTATGGTTTCCTTTGCTGTGCAAAAGCTTTTAAGTTTCATTAGGTCCCCTTTGTTTATTTTTGTTTTTATTTCCATTTCTCTAGGAGGTGGGTCAAAAAGGATATTGCTGTGATTTATGTCATAGAGTGTTCTGCCTATGTTTTCCTCTAAGGGATTTCTAGTGTCAGGCCTTACACTTAGGTCTTTCATCCATTTTGAGGTTACTTTTGTGTATGGTGTTAGGGAGTGTTCTAATTTCATTCTTTTACATGTAGCTGTCCAGTTTTCCCAGCACCACTTATTGAAGAGGGTGTCTTTCTCCATTGTATGTTCTTGCCTCCTTTATCAAAGATAAGGAGACTATATGAGCATGGGTTTATCTCTGGGCTTTCTATCCTGTTCCGTTGATCTATATTCCTGTTTTTGTACCAGTACCATACTGTCTTGATTACTGTAGCTTTGTAGTATAGTCTGAAGTCCGGGAACCTGATTGCCCTAGCTCCATTTTTCGTTCTCAAGATTGCTTTGACTATTCGGGGTCTTTTGTGTTTCCATACAAATTGTGAAATTTTTCATTCTAGTTTTGTGGAAAATGCCATTGGCAGTTTGATAGGGATTGCACTGAATCTGTAGATTGCTTTGGGTAGTAGAGTCATTTTCGCAATGTTGATTCTTCCACTCCAAGAACATGGTATATCTCTCCATCTGTTTGTATCATCTTTAATTTCTTTCATCAGATTCTTATAGTTTTCTGCATACAGGTCTTTTGTCTCCTTAGGTAGGTTTAATCCTAGGTATTTTATTCTTTTTGTTGCAGTGGTAAATGGGAGTGTTTCCTTAATTTCTCTTTCAGATTTTTCATCATTAGTGTATAGGAATGCCAGAGATTTCTGTGCATTAACTTTGTATCCTGTTACTTTACTAAATTCATTGATTAGCTCTAGTAGTTTTCTGGTAGCATCTTTAGGATTCGCTATGTACAGTATCATATCATCTGCAAACAGTGACAGTTTTACTTCTTCTTTTCCTAT
Organism: Phocoena phocoena; assembly: GCF_963924675.1. NCBI lineage: Eukaryota > Metazoa > Chordata > Mammalia > Artiodactyla > Phocoenidae > Phocoena > Phocoena phocoena. The sequence goes on from NC_089227.1 coordinate 10,351,879, forward strand.
TTGGATTCCTTGTACTTCTTTTTCTTCTCTGTTTGCTGTAGCTAAAACGTCCAAAACTATGTTGAATAATAGTGATGAGAGTGGGCAACCTTGTCTTGTTCCTCCTCTTAGTGGAAATGGTTTCAGTTTTTCACCATTGAGAACGACATTGGCTGTGGGTTTGTCATATATTGCCTTTATTATGTTGAGGTAAGTTCCCTCTATGTCTAGTTTCTGGAGGGTTTTTTATGATAAATGGGTGTTGAATTTTGTTGAAAGCTTTTTCTGCATCTATTGAGATGATCATATGGTTTTTTCCCTTCAGTTTGTTAATATGTTGTATCAAATTGGTTGATTTGCATATATTGAAGAATCCTTGCATTCCTGGGATAAACCCCACTTGATCATGGTGTATGACCCTTTTAATGTGCTGCTGGATTATGTTTGCCTGTATTTTGTTGAGGATTTTTGCATCTACGCTCATCAGTGATATTGGCCTGTCGTTTTCTTTTTTTGTGACATCTTTGTCTGGTTTTGGTATCAGGGTGATGGTGACCTTGTAGAATGAGTTTGAGAGTGTTCCTCCTTCTGCTATATTTTGTAAGAGTTTGAGAAGGATAGGTGTTAGCTCTTCTCTAAATGTTTGACAGTAGTCACCTGTGAAGCCATCTGGTCCTGGGCTTTTGTTTGTTGGAAGGTTTTTAATCACAGTTTCAATTTCAGCGCTTGTGATTGGTCTGTTTACATTTTCCATTTCTTCCTGGTTCAGTCTCAGAAGGTTGTGCTTTCCTAAGAATTTGTCCATTTCTTCCAGGTTGTCCATTTTATTGGCATATAGTTGCTTGTAGTAATCTCTCATGATCCTTTGTATTTCTGCAGTGTCAGTTGTTACTTCTTTTTCATTTCTAATTCTGTTGATTTGAGTCTTCTCCCTTCTTTTCTTGATGAGTCTGGCTAATGGTTTATCAATTTTGTTTATCTTCTCAAAGAACCAGCTTTTAGTTATGTTGATCTTTGCTACTGTTTCCTTCATTTCTTTTTCATTTATTTCTGATCTGATCTTTATGATTCCTTTCCTTCTGCGAACTTTGGGGTTTTTTTGTTCTTCTTTCTCTAATTGCTTTAGATGTAAGGTTAGGTTGTTTGAGATTTTTCTTCTTTCTTGAGGTAGGATTGTATTGCTATAAACTTCCCTCTTAGAACTGCTTTTGCTGCTTCCCATAGGTTTTGGGTCATTGTGTTTTCATTGTCATTTGTTTCTAGGTATTTTTTGATTTCCTCTTTGATTTCTTCAGTGATGTCTTGGTTGTTTAATAGCATGTGTTTAGCCTACATGTGTTTGTATTTTTTACAGTGTTTTTCCTGTGATTGATATCTAGTCTCATAGCATTGTGGTCGGAAAAGATACTTGATACAATTTTAATTTTCTTAAATTTATTGAGGCTTGATTTGTGACCCAAGATATGATCTATCCTCGAGCACGTTCCATGAGCACTTGAGAAGAAAGTGTATTCTGTTGTTTTTCAATGGAATGTCCTATAAATATCAATTAAGTCCATATTGTTTAATGTGTCATTTAAAGCTTGAGTTTCCTTATTTATTTTCATTTTGGATGACCTGTCCACTGGTGAAAGTGGGTGTAAAATTCCCCTACTATGATTGTGTTACTGTCGATTTCCCCTTTTATGGCTGAAAGCACATGCCTTATGTATTGAGGTGCTCCTATGTTGGGGCATAAATATTTACAATTGTTATATCTTCTTCTTGGATTGATCCCTTGATCATTATGTAGTGTCCTTCTTCATCTCTTGTAATAGTCTTTATTTTAAAGTCTATTTTTTCTGGCATTAGAATTGCTAATCCAGCTTTCTTTTGATTTCCATTTGCATGGAATATTTTTTTCCATCCCCTCCACTTTCAGTCTGTATGTGTCCCTAGGTCTGAAGTGGGTCTCTTATAGACAGCATATATATGGGTCTTGTTTTTGTATCCATTCAGCCAGTCTATGTCTTTTGGTTGGAGCATTTAATCCATTTACATTTAAGGTAATTATTGATATGTATGTTCCTATTACCATTTTCTTAATTGTTTTGGGTTTGTTATTGTATGTCTTTTCCTCCTCTTGTGTTTCTTGCCTAGAGAAGTTCCTTTAGCATTTGTTGTATAGCTGGTTTGGTGGTGCCGGATTCTCTTAACTTTTGCTTGCCTGTAAAGGTTTTAATTTCTCTGTTGAATCTGAATGAGATCCTTGCTGGGTAGAGTAATCTTGCTTGTAGGTTTTTCCCTTTCATCACTTTAAATATGTCCTGACACTCCCTTCTGGCTTGCAGAGTTTCTGCTGAGAGATCAGATGTTAACCTTATGGGGATTCCCTTGTACGTTATTTGTTGCTTTTCCCTTGCTGCTTTCAATATTTTTTCTTTGTATTTAACTTTTGATAGTTTGATTAATATGTATCTTGGCATGTTTCTCCTTGGATTTATTTTGTATGGAACTTTCTGTGCTTCCTGGACTTGACTATTTCCTTTCCCATATTAGAGAAGTTTTCAACGATAATCTCTTCAAATATTTTCTCAGTCCCTTTCTTTTTCTCTTCTTCTTCTGGGAGCCCTGTAATTCGAATTTTGGTGCATTTAATGTTGTCCCAGAGGTCTCTGAGACTGTCCTCAATTCTTTTTGTTCCCTTTTCTTTATTCTGCTCTATGGTAGTTATTTCTACTATTTTATTTTCCAGGTCACTTATCTGTTCTTCTGCCTCAGTTATTCTGCTATTGATTCCTTCTAGAGAATTTTAAATTTTATTTATTGTGTTGTTCATCATTGTTTCCTTGCTCTTTAGTTCTTCTAGGTCCTTTTTAAACGTTTCTTGTATTTTCTCCATTCTATTTCCAAGATTTTGGATCATGTTTATTATCATTACTCTGAATTCTTTTTCATGTAGACTGCCTAGTTCCTCTTCATTTGTTTGGTCTGGTGGGTTTCTACCTTACTCCTTCATTTGCTGTATGTTTCTCTGTCTTCTCATTGTGCTTTACTTACTGTGTTTGGGGTCTCCTTTTTGCACACTGCAGGTTCATAGTTCCCGTTGATTTTGGTATCTGCCCCCTGTGGGTAAGGTTGGTTCAGTGGCTTGTGTAGGCATCCTGGTGGAGGGGACTGGTGCCTGTATTCTGGTGGATGAGGCTGATCTTGTCTTTCTGGTGGGCAGGACCATGTCCGGTGGTGTGTTTTGGGGTGTCTGTGAACTTAGTATGATTTTAGGCAGCCTCTCTTCTAATGGGTGGGGTTGTGTTCCTGTCTTGCTAGTTGTTTGGCATGGGGTGTTCAGCACTGGAGCTTGCTGGCCATTGAGTGGAGCTGGGCCTTAGTGTTGAGATGGAGATCTCTGGGAGAGCTCTTGCCAATTAATATTACATGGGGCCAGGAGGTCTCTGGTGGTCCAATGTCCTGAACTCAGCTCTCCCACTCTGAGGCTCAGGCTTGACACCCGGCTGGAGCACCAAGACCGTTTTGGGAGGTCTGAAGTCTTCTGCCAGTGTTCAGTAGGTGTTCTGTAGGAGTTGTTCCCCATGTAGATGTATTTTTGATGTATCTGTGGGTAGGAAGATGATCTCCACATCTTACTCCTCCACCATCTTGGAGGTCCTCCCTGGAAAACTATTGAGTCTTTTTTGTATTCTGCTTTTTAGGTTTAATTATTACAGTACATAAGAATTTCCCCTTGTTATGAAAAATATATCATATAAAATTTAATAACTACAATATTTTAACACATATATATTTATAATAATTATCACACAAATTCTATTTTTAGAAATTTAGATTGCTCTGATTTTTCTCTATTATAAGTAATGCTAGTTAAGCTGGCATGACCACATATCAGTGAAAATATTCAAGTTAAAAGCAGCATTTTGTTTATAGATTTGAGATTTTAAAAATAATTAAAAACAATATAGTGATGTCACAGATGCCATTAATATTTAAAACCAATTTAGTGAATCTTTTTTTGTTTGTCTGGTATGAATGGGCTTACCATCACTTGTTTTTCTCTCACCACAGTGATGTAAGAACTATTGATTAGGGCTATGAGATGGAGAGATAATTGGATAGAAACAAAGCTTGATTTGAGAGTCTTCAGAGGGGCTGGAAAATATATGTGTTATGTAGAGAACCTCCTCCATTAATCACCCAGCCTTACTCTTGCCTCTGGCCACCTCCCTGTCCTCTGGTCTTCCCTGTATTCTATGGAAAGCCTCACCTCCAAGAGGGGGCTGATCTGGGTCCAGTGCTCGTATGGTCTTCAGTCAGTCCTGCTGCCAGCATCTAGGATGGCAGGGCAAGGGAACATCCTTCGCAGTAGTATGAAGGCAAGGGATTGGGGGCAAATGTCTCTGAAGTCAAACTTGGGCATAAATACTCTTCTACCTGCTGTGTGATCCTAAACAAATCACTGGCTCTCTCCAAGCTTCATTTGACTCAGCAAAACAAGACCTGACCTTCTTCTCCTCAGAGAGTCATTGCCACAGCCAGAATTGGACTGGGATGTGGATTAAGGAGCCAGGTGTTAGCAAAGAGAATATTCTGTGTTTGCTTGGCCTTATATAAGACTGCTTCCTGTGGGACTGGAAGGAGCTAGTTTTACAGCAACAGTGGCAGCCAATCCCCTAGGACTTCTCTGAGTCACTCCACTTCTCTCTGCCCAGAAAATGGTCTCTCAGAAATACCCTTCCTCCCACCACCCGCTCCCAAGCCCCAGAAAGGCTGGTTGTAGGACTGTTGCCCTTGTCTTGAAGGTTTTTCCTGTTGTGGTCACCCGTGTGGGTGTGCACGTTGCTCTCAAAGAGAGGTGACGGACATGTGGAAATACTAGAGCATCTGAGGCCACAGGCGATGCAGCAGTAAGTTTTGGCCAGCTGGCACCGAGAGGTTTCTCCTTTAATGTATGTTAGACTTTTTCCCTCTGGGTTTAAAGGTTATATAACGCACTTAAAGTTGTTTCTAACTAAGAGAAACAAAATCCCACTGCCACACCAGAAAACGCATTTAGATCTGAGAGCGCCCTAAAGCATGTGATGCCCGAGGTTGAGGACTGGACTTTGGGAAGGTGCAGATGCCAGCAACGGAGCATTATTTGATACAAACATCCAGAATTTGCCTTGTACCATCAAAAGAGCTGAGCTGAAAGCAAAGCGCCCACAACTCCCTGGAAAATGTTTCCTTGCATTCATGGTAAAGTCACAGAGGAGTGCAGGGTGGTGTGGGGAGTGCTGGGTGGAGGAGTGTGTCATCCAAGCTCACAACCTGCCTGGCTCTGTCCTCCAGCCCTCCTCTTGCTGCTGGTGGTACCGAGCTCCCTCTCAGGCTCTGGGCCACCCCTGTGCTTAGTCCTTAGAGGGAAACTTTGGTGACGCAGCGTGAATTCCAATTTGCTTCTATTCTGCTGTGACCTTGTGACCTGCTTATTAACTGGGCTTTGGTTGGTCTTGTAGCTTATCTCTACTTTGGCCCCCTGTGACTGTGGCTGGTTCCCTGGAGCCACATGAGATACAGAGGAAAGAGCATTTGCTTTGGATCAGGACACACCTGTGCAAAGCAGTGGCTGTATCACTGACTAGTGATGCGGTCATAAGCCAGCTATGCTTAGCCAGAGAGTCCTAATGTTTCCTTCCTTTCTGAGCATCAGTTTCACCAGCTGGACAACTATCCTGGATGGTTATAAGAAGTAAAGAGAACTGAGGCGAGGTACTGGGTCCAGGGGGGCTCCTGGCAATGGTACATGTTACTACTGAGTATTCTTACCTCTTGTCTTGATGGAAACCTCATCCCTCTCCTTTAACCTCTGGAACTGGGTCCCTGTCTTGTCCTGCCATTCTCCCTGGACAGGGAAGTTCAGTCTCACCATCAGCTCTCAGACCTCTACCATGTCAACAGCCAGCCTGGATCCCCAAATGCGGCCTCCTAGACTCCCTCCGTGCTTCACACACCAGTTACTCCTTGTTGGGTTTCAAGGATACTCTGCCTGCATGGACCTGCCAGTTGTCACTATGGGCTCCGGACATTATGACCTTCCCACCTACCTCCCCTGTACCACCTGTGGGCCCCATCAATCCTGCACATGCCTGATGCATCAACAGTGGTTTAATAACTGTCTCCAGGTTCTCCTTCTCTTCTGCTCTAGCCCATGACCTCGTGGCAAGTGAGAACATCAAGGAGGTCTCAGAAAGGGGCTAGAGCCCAACCCCACTGGGTGGTGCTACCATTCACACAGGAAGAGCATTGCTGGGAGACTGCACCCCATTCCTTCATTGGACAATATTTGTTGAATGCCTGCTACTAGCCAGCGCTATTGTGGGCAATGGGATAAACCAGTGAACTAAAGAGACAGAAAGCCCCACCCATGTGAAGCGGACATCCGATCAAGCCCAGCACAGCGGGATATTGACCTAGTTGGAAGGTGAGGATAAGGCAGGAGAGACAGGCTGCGGCCAGATTTGGGGAGCCTTGAATGTAGGCAAGCAAGTTTGTCTTTGCGATTCATTATCTCCGATGGGGAAGAACATGCCATTACACATTCTTCAGAAAGGGTGGATGGTAACGGGATGACCATGAACTTCTAGCTAAACCAGTCTGATAGAAGAGGTGGGTGAATAGAAATAGCAATCTTTCACACAGCATTTGCCAACGTATAAGAGGCCTCCTCAGCCATCATCTCTAAAAACTCTCCCGGTGGTGGTGGCCAGGGAGACAGATCAGAGTCCCCATCAGAGGAGGAGCTGGGCTCGGAGGGCGGCACTTGCCTGGGGTCCCAGAGACAAAGAGCAGCAACGTGGAGCCTCGGACCTCAGGCTTGCGACTCCTCGATTTCTAGTCTGTGTATTTCCTTTCCCAGCTAAACTTCCATTTACTCCAAATACACTGCATATTTTCTCATCAAGAAGATTTGGAAAACTTTATCACAATGTTCCCAGAAAAGTAGCAAGCAAGAGAAATACTATCAGAACTCCCTGGGGATTTTTTTTCCAAATACATATGGGCACCCTGTTCCTCCCTCCCTGCTCTTCCCCCAGATTCTGAGAGTGTCACCTCCATGCGTGTAATTTGCCGGAGATCCTGGGACTCTAGCATCTATCAGCCTTCACTACGGCCTGTCCACTAATCCCCCACCCCTCCCTTCACTGACGAAGCTCAGTCCCGGTAGTTTCAGCTGTGTAAGCCCTAAGAGAGAGATGTTAATACAACATTCCCCATGAGAAGAGACTTGGGGAGAACGTCCCCATGTGTAACATGCAGAAAATCATCCGCTTAATGTTGGTGGGTCTCCCCTTCCAAGCAGCTACACCTTCCTGGATCTCTAATAGGCATCTCAAGTACAGTTATGTCCAAACACAAGTTCTTGGTCAACCCAGCCCCTGGTCTGCTCTTCTGCATCTCAGGAGATGGAGACTCCATTATTCCCGGTGCTCAGGCTGAACATGGGCAGGCATCCTTCCCTCTCCCTCTCACACCTCCGATCCAGCTCAGCACAAATCCCAACAATGCTCGCTTCAGAACAGGCCCTGCCACCGGCAACTTCTCAGCCTGCCCCCCAATTGCCATCTTCTTAACTTCAGCTGCCAGGGTCTCCTTCAGACTGATGGGTCCCTCTCCTTCCACCTGACATTTTATTTCCCACTCAACAGCCAGAGCAAGCTTTAAACGATGTATTTAAATCGGATCACGTCTCCTTCTGCCAAACCCTCCACAGTTTCCTTCTACCACAGTTTAAATCCAAAACATTTACCACGGCTTCAGGGCTTCCGTGATGTATCCTCCTACCCTAAGTCCCCAACCTCAGCTTCCATCCTTCCTCTCCTCCCTGGGCTCCAGCAGCCCCAGCCTCGTGACTATTCCTCCAGCCCACCAATCACAGCCGTGACACAGGGCCTCTACCCTTCTTGCTCCCTCGGCCAGGACACTCTTCCTCCAGGATCTACACCTCTCCATCTCCCTTCCCTCAGGGCTCCCCTCCAACATCACTCATCACCTACTCATATGCTCATCTCTAGTCTCCCTGCAGCAAGTACCATCCTTTTCCCACATTCACTCACTTTCCCCTTCCCCCTGTGCTCTCTTCATAGCATTTAACACTGCTGACCAACAGATATGCATCCATTTGTCCACTGTCCACCTTGTTCCATGACAAGGCATGTTTCCTGAGAGCCAGCATTGTTTTGTTCACTCCTGTATCTCCCTGCTGCCCGGGACACAGCAAATCACTCAATAACTTTTGAGTGGGTAAATAAATGAGTGTTACTACCATCATGGTTGTAAATCCTTTGCAGATCTATTGTCTTTCCCATTTAATTAGTATGGAGACGTTAAAGGACCACCCCAGGAAGTTCACGGTTCTTCACGGCAGGCATTTATGCAGCATCATGGAATTTTCTAAACCCTGTCCATGACCTTCTAATTGTAATAAGCAGCCAGAACACCACAACTATCCAGCAGAGCTAAACGGTGTGATTCTGGGTGAGGATGGTTAGTGATGCTCCTCTTAGGGGCGTCAGTTTGGATTTCTATTGGATACGAAACCTTTTAAGAGTGCCAAACAGAAGCTCTGTGTATCTGCCAATAGGAGTAGTAACGAAAAAACAGTAGCTACAATTTTTGAGAGCCTACAATTTGTTGACATTTTTGCTAAATATTCTTAAATATTTATAAATATACATATAATGAAATACATAAATATACAAATAATATAAATATAAATGTACAATGAAACTGACTTTACTTTTTCCAGGGCAGAAACTGAGCTGTGATCAACTGAACAATCAGGAGAAAGGAAGCAAGAGCAGAAGATGCCACAGCCAGCCTTCCTGCTGTGCTACACTCTTCAGAGGACCCAACCAAGCTGCAGTCTAAAGGAAGGCGTCCTAAGGGCTCCCCAGGGCTGCAGGACAGGTCGGTCTTGGCAGCATCATCACTGGGCTTCATAATTTGTGATGCAGTCAGCGCCAGTGCAGCCTGTTTGGACTGTGCTGATTTCTCATCCCATCTCTGTTCAATTTGCTTCTCTACCTGCCCTCCCTGACCCCCCACCCCACTCCTCAGGGTCTTCCCTTGGAACCAAGGGCAATGATATATTTGCCCTTGGTCTGTCCTTTCCTTCCTGGATACAGGTTCAAGGCCTCTGTCATCCCACCTCCGTGCTCTCTCATTAATTTGCAGGGTTTAAGTATAGACTTACAGACCACAGACTAAGAGACCTCTCCCCAGTTCTTGCATTTAGACCGCTGACCTCTGCCAATTTGGATTCCTGGTGCTTTCAGTGCGACCTATTCTTCCACGTCTAAGCATTTTCCTGGGATTAAAGAGATTAAAGTTGGCTGCCACAGTATTTGTTGGGTTTTTTTTTTTTTTTTTCTCCAGCCTACTCTGAGTCCTTTATTTTTTGTGACCCTGAGTAACTTCATTCCTGACTGTACTTCCAATAAGTAGTTAGAATCCAAGCAGCATATGACTTGTGAACTTCAGGAAACCCCAGTGATCTTTGCAGGGATGTTTCTTGACTTTCTAGTCCACTGGTTATCAATCCAGAAAGCACTTGGAGTAGCCTAAGGAGCTCATACCTGGCTCCCACCCCCCAGATATTCGAACTTAATTGGCCTGGGTATCCCACTTTTTCAAAGCTCCCCATGTGAGACTCTGATTCAGTTTGTCTAAACATCTAATCCTGGGAAGCTCTCACAACAACCTATTTCCCTTCCCTGAACCCCATCCCCTGCCGTTGTCTTGAAGGCTCAAAGAATTAATTACACTATGTCTATAAATATTTTCCCAGCAATTCCCAGTTACTGGTAAACCTGCTCTTTTTTAAAAGAGCCAGCTCATTTTGTAACAAAAAATTATACTAAGTTCATATAACTAAGTTTAATAAATTTAAATAAAAATCAGAGCCTTAAAACAAGAAAAAAAATCCATACACAAAAAAGACAAATGTGAATAAAACACAACTTGAATAAGATCAGAGCCCTTCAAGATTCTGAATGATAAAGGCTGCTAAGGTCCTTGCTCTACCACCTACTAGACTTGCAATCTTGGGCAAATCTCTTACTCTCTTACATCCTCCATTTCCTCATTTGTAACATCAAAACAATCAAAACATAAATACTATGACTTCTCAGGTGGGAAGAAAATGGAATAGTGCTTGTGAATGTATCTCATAAAGTTATTGTTTAATTCAGAATAGAATGAAAATTATTTCAGATTCTGGGGAAAACGGTCCTCCCACTTCTCACAGTAAGATGACCTGTAAGTAGGCAAGCCTGCAGACCCAAAAGAAAGGCTCTGAGTCTTGGGACTCTGCTTTAGAGAAGCCACAAGTCCCAAACACAGGAGAGTCCCTACTGCTGGGGACCCCAGGGACATGCTCCCCACCTGTACTCCCCAGGTCCTTCACTCTAAGGGCAGCCGCTGTGTCTGAGCACCAGGAAGGGGGTGGGTGGTTGTCCCACTGCTGACCCGGAAGTAGCCTCTGCTTTGGGGAGGATTTGAACAGGGCAGTGCTCAGATAAGAGGTGAAGAAGATTTCATTAACTTGTCAAATGTATCTCTCAGAGAGCATAAAGAACATAGATTGTTGCATAATAAAGGATCCTTTCCCAGCAGGGTCAAGCTCTTGCTTCTCTTCCTGTTCCAATTCAGTGTCCTAGAGGTCTCAGGACCTAGTAGGTTAGAGTCTGTGGGACATTCACATCATTAAACAATACCTATTACTCTTAAAATGGTATTCTTGTAGCTCTAATTCAACAGTTCTGTATTTTGGTTTCAAGATCGCTTTACACGCTCAAATATTGTTGAGGAACCCAAAGGACTTTTATTTATGTGGGCTATACCTATCAACATTTATCATATTATATATGAAATTAAGACTGAAAAATATTTAAGTATATGTATTAACTCATTAAAACAACAATAACAAACTTAAATCAACATGGATAACATTTTATGCAAAATAATTATATGTTTCAAAATTAAAACATAGTGGAAACTGTGGCATTTTACATTTTTGCTACTCTTTTTAAGGTCTGGAGTAATAGAAGACAGTTGGATCCTCATGCCTGATTCTGACTTTAGACTGCTGATATCATCCATCATGAAGCTTTTGAAAAACTCCAGAGCACATATGAGAGAAGTGAGGTAAAAAAGGCAAAAAAAGTCTTGATATCACTATGAAATTAGTACTGACCTGACAGACCCCCTGAAAGGCTCTTGAGGTCCCCCAGACCATACTGTGAGAACTTCTTTTCTAGATATAACATGTGTGAAGCACGATATGATTCTTTCCGTTGGCAATTAGATAACCATTAAAGGCTAGAATGGCAGATGGCCTTGTAAACTATTTAATGAAATGTAATGAATTTTTGAGAGTTTTAAAATCAGCTCTATTGAGATAACTTTGATATAAATTTGATATTTATTTTACTTAACAATTTAAAACATACATTGAATAATATTCATTCATTTTCTTATATTGAACCATTTGCAGGTAGCTTTATAACTTCCAAATGTTTAACCATATGGTATGTGGGCCTCCATGATGACTCTTGCTGTGCTCTGGGGTGGGCAAGTGGTCGGATTCGAGATGCTCAAGAGCACTGAAAACCGGGAAAGAAGCACATCAGCGGGGGGGGTAGACTGTAACTGTAAGGGAAGCAGTTCTGACCCTTCTTGACAGCTTCCCGAGGTCTGGTTGGCAGCCAGGGAAGGAAGATCTCAGCTTATCAGTGAAATCAGCCAGACAGAATGTGGTACAGCAGCGTCACTTTGTGAGCGTATGACCTGTCACACCACCTGCCTTTACGTCCCTCCCACTCTGTTTGCTGAGGTGACGCGCCTGCAGATTGGCGGGGTGTGGCCATCAGGCATCCCGTCTAGAAGGGCATGAGAGACACGCAGACATCCATGAGAGGGATGTGGGGCATCTAAGCTGAGCAAGACGTGGCTCCTGCTTTAAATAAAGGTCCCTCAATCTAGCAGTAGACATTAAACACGTAACTACGTAATCACACTACCATAACCTGAGGCAGAGAGCAGTAGAGAAGTCACAGTGTTCAATGATAGCTGGAAGGGAAAGGATGGGATACAGAGGAAATCACGGAAGGCTCCATGGGGGGAGGTGTCATACGTGTTGGGCCTTGAAGGATGGACACAGGAGTTGGTGAGGCAGGGCTTTGAACACACTGCACGTGCAGGACGTGGTCTGAGCCACATTCGGCAGGCAGACCTAGAACAGGCACGGTGAGCAGTCTGGCTGGTAGAGTGCGGTGTGTTGGAGAGAGAGCAGAGGTACAGCTCAAGAGCTGAGGCTGTGAAGGGAGCTGCGAACTTGAAAGAGCTGATGTTGGAGTCCAACCTGGGTTTGAATTCCATCTCTACACTTACTATTTCTGTAGCATACGAGTTATTTATCATCCTGAAGAGCAGGTGTTCCACCTCTAAATGGGGAAAAAAATCTTATTTCCCTGATAAGGTTGTTTGAAAATTAGGGCTAATGTATAGAGCTTGGTACCCAGCAGGTGTCCTGTCAATGTCAGCTGTTGTTGGAACAGGTGGTGGAGAGCCTGGAGACCAAGCTAAGTGGAGGGACTTGTTCTGTAGGAAACAGGAAGGCGGGAGTCAGGGAGCGTGAGATGCACCGATCAGAGCTGAGCCTGGGATGGTGATGCACGATGCCAGTTATTCAGCTGGAGCTTTCTGCCGCGGAGGGGGCCAAAGGCTTGTGAAGGGACTCTCAGCATCACTCTTTGCTATTCTCTCAACCGGGGGAGGGTCCGGCAGCTGGTCAGACAGAAGGTGCAGAAATGCTGTGCAGAAGCAGCCACATCTATCCCGGCGTGAGAGAAGAGGGTCAGAAATCCCCCATTCTCCATGCTCTCAGCCTGGGATCCCAGAATCTCAGAGCCGTCGGCAATCTTAAATGCGACAAAGAAAATACTGCATCAACGATGCATGAAAGCCCAGCGCTTGGATTACATGTCCGGTCTTCCTCTAACGGGCTTGTCTTCCCCCTTTCACCTGCTTTCTGCGGTTCCTCAAATCCATTTAATCCTCATGGTCAATACTGTAATTTTCCAGATTAGGAAACTAGTTGGCTGGGTTTTTTTCTTTTTCTTTCCTTCAAGAATTTCAGGGCCCTCAGGTTTTGGTGTTTATGGTCTTTCTGACAACTAAGATGTAAAAGGAATGAACCAAGATGTCACGTGAAGTGAAATGATGACCCAGTTCAGATACCAGAGAGGGGGCACCGGCTTTCTCATTTGACTAGAATTAGCATGATTGGTTGCACCTTCTCCCAGAAGTCTCCTGAGTGTGCTCTTATACTACTTGGTTAAATCTGTGAAACCTGTCTCCTTGTATTTACAGGCACTAGGAACTACAGTTCATCGATGAAAGAGAAAGCAAGGTGGGCTCTATTGCTGGGGGTGTCAGCTACAGGAGGCGTGCTCTCCTTTAAGCATCTGTCCCCTCGGGGGAGAGGGGGTAGAGAGGCCCAGTCCTGACCCAGCATCTGGGATAGACTCATCCCAGGAGCCAGAGTTCTCGCACTCACCACTCCCTTTCGGTACTTGATGCGCTCCCACCCCACTCTGATCTTCTCTTCTGCGTCCCTGATGGGCTGTGCACACCCAGTGGAGGGAGTGCTGGTGACTCATGATCAAGGGAAAGTGCCCAGTGAGCATCCACTGTGACAGTCACCCAGCTGCTGGGTTTACACGGCTGAACACCACAGGCATGGCCCCATCATCAGGCAACTTATAGCTTAGGGAAGGCAGTGAAGCCTTCCCCAAGCTATAAAACAGAACATAAACACACACGTAAATATACACTCAGGAATTGCAGTGTGCCACAAAGGAGGAAGATCAGTTGCTCTAAGAGAATCAAGATGAGGGACACCTTGGAGACAGTGGCAGAGAAGACCTCTCTGCAGAGGTGACACATCATCTGAGACCTGAGAGCAAAGGAACGAGGTAAACCAGGAAGGGGATGCTTTTCTAGGCAGAAGCAGAGCACGGGTGGAGATGCAGGAGATGGGATTTCTTGACAGTTCAAGGAGCTGAATGAAGACTAGTGAGGCCACATACAGTGAACAAAGAAAAGAGCCCTAGAGCAGAGGTGAGCAGGGGGGCAGGTGGTACGGGACCACTGAGAAGACCTGCAGTTTGTTCTACATCAGTGGGAAAGCCTTTGAGGGTGTCAGACACGATCCAGTGGAAGTCCAGGGGCTCTGGTGATGAACTAATCACAGTTTTTTTGAAATGCTTTTTTCAACTTAATTTTAAGAAAGCGGGAGATAATCCCTCCCACACCAGAAAAAATAAGGATACAAAGAAGCAGTTTGCTGCTAGTATTTATACAAACGTTTATTTTAGCATTTGTCTCATATATGAAGTAGAGAAAGAAAGAAAGGAAGGAAGAAAGGAAGGAAGGAAGGAAGGGAGGGAGGGAGGGAGGGAGGGAGGGAGGAAGAGACAGAGAGGGAGAGAGAGGGAGGGAGGGAGGGAGGGAGGATGGAAGGAAGGAAGGAAGGAAGAAAAAGGCAACACTACAAAAGCCTAAGACTGTCCTGCTCTTCAAAATGAGTTCATGAAAATGAAACTTAGTTCATTAGCACAGAGCCCCCTCAGCTGGAAAGAAAGTGCCCTTATTTAGACCTCAGATCGAATACCTGCACCTTGAGCCCACTGCAAATGTTGCATCTGAGATAAATGAGTAGGAAATGTAGGCTAGACCCAACTCAAAGGAATAAATTTGCCTCTACACCCGTGTCCTCGTTCTTAATCACTGAAAACCGTTGGATTTATTCATTTATGCAACTAATTTTGGTAGTGCCTACTGTGCTAGGCATACTAGATAAAGCGGCAAACAACAGAGAAAAACCTCTGCCTTCAGAGCTTAAATTCTCATGGAGGAGAGACCATAAGTAAGACGATTAAATAAATTATAGACCATATTCGAAAGGGATGAGGCCTGCAGAGAAAGACAAGGTGGGAAAGGGAGTGAGGGTAGTTTCAATTTTAGATGGGGTGGTCTGGGAAGACCTCCTGGAGGTGGTGTCTGAGGAGGAGAGGAAACAGGCCACCTGGACATCAGGGGAAAGAGCATCCGGGGCAGAGGGGAGACCAAGCAAGAACCCCCCAGGCAGGCAGGCCTGGAGTGTGGGAGGGACAGCAAGGAGGCCCATGTGGCTGGAGCAGAGTAAGCAAGGAAAGGGCGCCAGATCATGCAGGGCTTCGTAGGCCACTGAAACGGCTTTGGGAGCCATGGGAGGCTCAACCAGAGAAGCGACATGCTCCAGATTAGGTTTGAAAAGGTACATGCTGGTGGATGTGTCGCCATATGTGCCAAAGGTGGAAACAGGAAGAGCAGTTAGGAAGCTGCTACAGTAATCAGGGGAGAGATGCTGATGGCCAGGGTGGGTAGCTGTGGACGTTCTGAAAAATGATCTATTTTTGAGGATAGAGGTTTGGATGTGGGGTGCAGAGAAAGGATGAGTCAAGGATGACTCCACAGTTTTTGGCCTGGGAAACAGGAAGGATGGAATTGCCGTCAACTGACACCAGGGAGACTGTGACCAGAGGAGGTTGGCGAGCAGATGGGGATGCCAGCTGGAGAGTTTAAATGTGAGGTGTTTATTAGGCATCTTACTGGAGATCTCAAGCAGGAGCTGGATTCAAGTTTGGAGTTCAGGGGAAAGGTCTGAAATGGACATAGAAACGTGGGAGCCACTACCTACAGATGTTTTTGTAGTCGTAAGAGTGGATGAGACCACAAAGGGGGAGATGTGTGTACAGACAGGAGGAGAGGACTGAGGTCTGAGCCCTGGGGCAGCCCACAGTTCAAGGTCTGGGGGAGTCAGGGTAAGAGCCCAAGACGCAATCAGCAAATTAGGAGAAAATCCAGGAAAGGATGTTTTCCTGGAAGCGGAGAAAGCAGCGTTTCATGAAACGTGATGTCAACCGTGTCAAGTGCAGGAAGATGAGAACTGAAAGTTGACCAATGGATTTTCCAAAGTGGAGACTAGTGATGACTAACAAGAGCTTGAGTTAAGGAAGCTTGAGCAGAGAACTGGAGGGAAAGTGCAGGCAATCCAGACGCCTGACTGGAGAAGTTCTGCTGAAAGGGGGAGGAGGAGATGGTGGGGAGATGGAGAGGGACGTGGGTGATGAGATGAGATGTGGGAGGAAGAGCTGGGAGTGATCTCACAGAGAGGGAGGGGCGTGCTGGGGTGGTGTCCTCAGCTGGCGATGGCGGGCAGGGTCTAGTGCACAAGTGGTTTAGAGAGGACCATGGGCAGTTCTTCTACCATAATAGGTAGGAAGGTTTTTCTGATCCTTTCAATTGTCTCAAGAAAGTATGACGCGGGGTCATCCATCACCTGAGTAGGTGGTTGGGAAGGAGATGACGGAGATTTATTCACTGTCACATTTTAAGTGATTAATGGATTGGTTTCTCTTTTACAAATATAAACTCTGTTCCTATGTCATATGCAGAGAGAAGACGGCAGGACTAGAAGAGGAGGAGAGGAAAGAGCCCTGAGCACCCTGAGAACCCAAGAGAAACCCCAAATGGAGCTTCCGGCCAACACTCAGAAGATCTAACTGATGTGTTCTGAGAGACAAGGAGAACCTGACAAAGTGGGATAAGAGACATTTGCGTTTCTGCTGAACGAACTTTCTATTCCGCGGGCAAAGGAAGGCTACGATGAATTCTGTGCGTCTCAGGTTAGTTGACTGCATTTTAGAGAAAGCAAAACAGAAAACACAAAAGCTGGAACATGTGCCAAAAATAGGAATCACTCCTCAGCAAACAATTCTGCACATACTATCAAATATTAATTGGCTTCAGTTTGAGGTCTACTTCAAACGTGGAATAAATATGTCAGTGGACACACGTGTTCCTGGAAGAGGTTCCCACACTTCCACATATTCCTAGCATTCTTGGCCTGTTCCCTTAAGACATTTGGCTTAAGGCACCTAGCTGTGCAAAAATAAATAGTATCATCCAAAAAAACTCTCACATTTTATTAGGATTAATAATTTATAATGAAGGATAGTTAGGGAGTTTGGGACTGACATTGTCACACTGCTATATTTAAAATGGATAACCAACAAGGACCTACTGTATAAGCACAGGGAACTCTGCTCAATATTCTGTAACAACCTAAATGGGAAAAGAATTTGAAAAAGAACAGATACATGTATATGTATAACTGAATCACTTTGTTGTACACCTGAAACTAACACAACATTATTAATCAACTATACTCCAATATAAAATTGAAAGTTATAAAAAGATAATAAAATTTATAATGACATAAAGATGATAGAATTCTCCTTCATATAGGAGAAGAAAGGGCTAATTATCACAACTTTTAAAAAAATCATGTGAATTTCTGCCTACATTTTATTTCAAATAGCATGTGGTAACAAAATTAAAAAAAAAATAAATTTAACATCTACTTAAATTCTGCATGCCACTGTGTGAGACGCTTGATTTTTTTTTTTTTTTGCGGAATGCGGGCCTCTCACCATTGTGGCCTCTCCCGTTGCGGAGCACAGGCTCCGGACGCGCAGGCTCAGCGGCCATGGCTCACGGGCCCAGCCGCTCCGCGGCATGTGGGATCTTCCCAGACCGGGGCACGAACCCACGTCCCCTAAATCGACAGGCGGACTCTCAACCACTGCGCCACCAGGGAAGCCCTTGAATATTTTTTAAATCAGTGATAAAGTGTGAGCAGCAACACTGAAGGTCTCTAGTCACTTGCTAGGACAAAAGGGGAATTCTCAGGGGAGTCACTTGTACCAGGAGTTATGAGTCTTGATGTGGAAATCAATGTTGCTGGCCTTTAGACACCTCTAAAGAACAGGCCAGGTGGTAAGTCAGTCTGTTAGACTGATCCAAACAAGCTTTCCATTGCATGGTTTTTATGTAACACGATTTCCCACTGTTTCTGCTATCCTTGACACAGACAACAAGATAAATAAAGGGTCACTTCTCACCACAGGGCCTCCGTCAACTAGAACTAGAGCGAGCCCTTTGACGAGGGGTCTTAGGCACAATCAGTTCTTGAAAACTGCCTCTGCCTCCTTCCAGCACCAGTACTGAATGCCATTCCCAAGAACAGATCTCAATCTATGAAACAATTGTAACGGCAAAAATCCAGTAAGGAAATTCAATAAAATCTGGCACCAGAAAATGCTATAAATCCCTAGAGGAAATGGCTCCTTGGATCTATTAGCAGGATATTGGCAAAAATGCTATAAAGCATTTGATGGAATACGCCTAAAGCTACCTCTCCAGGGAAAGAACAATGACTGGATTTGTTGCAGGTGTGTCTGCGTGTGCGTGTGTGGGTGTGTGTGCAATTGATGGGTGGGGGGAAAGAAAGAGAGATTGTTTAAGTAATCAGGAGGGATGAACTAATGACCAGGCTGCCAGGCAGCTCCATAATATAGGCGGATGTTTCCTGCATCTACATTACTTCCTCCTCTTGCCTTTTCAAAACGTAATACTATTTCTTCCGTATTCAGTTTTTATGATAAAAAACAATGCTAGCTAATTATAAATAGCTTACAAACAAACGCATACAGAGAACAAAAAACCACCTCAAGCCTCATCACCCCGAGATAAGTAAATACTCTTGATACATCAAGGATTTCCTTCCCAACTATTTCCAATGCAAGCATATGTGCTTAGCCAAAAAATACTGTGCTGCATATAGCAATAACTGTGCTTGACTTACGTATCATGTCATGAGCAGTTTTTATTCTATTAAATATCCTTTGGAAACCTGTTTTTTAAAGCTTATACGTTATTCCATGTTATGGTGTTACGTACTTTAAGTAATATTTTTGTTGGATTCTGTAAGATATTTCTAATTTTTCACTACTGCAAATATACTGCAAATAAACAATTTACAGCTTATTTTGGGTACCAATACCTGAGTATGTTGTTATGTTATTCTCTGAGGACCCCAGTAACTCAGCCATACTCGATGTGTCCTGCCAAGCTAAAGGCTGGCAGAAGTCAGCTCATTGACACTTCCTCTGCCTGTCCCAGTGCATCGTCAACGGCATTGAGTAGTATCGTATAAAAAGTTTCGTTTGGTAGGCAAAATGGCAGAGTATTTTTCATTAACTTGTGTTTCGTTTTTTAGTACGGCTAAATATATTCTCACTGCTTTAATCATCACATGTGTGACTCAAACCCATCACAGTGTCTGGGACATCGTAGGTGCTGGATAAATATATATCAAATGAATAACCAATGGAGAGATGACTCATGTCTTTTCTATTTTTGAAATAGGATTGTACTGCTTTTCCTATTATCATAAAATCATACTTACTACTATCCAGACTTTTCAATACATATGACAAAATTTCCCAGTATTTACTTGTCTTCTCATTTTGTGCATGGTGTATTTTTATTTTAACTTACAGAGAGTTTGTTATATTGGCAAATATCTGGATTTCTTTTCCATTGTTATCATTCCGTTATTTTATGCTTGGAATCACTCAACATAATATTCAACCATATTGCCTTTTGACTTATGATTTCACATTTATATTTTAACTGAAATCTATTAGGGCCTGGTGTGTGGCTAAAGGAGGGAATATATATTAGGGTTTTTCAAAGTAGTTAATATCAGTAGCATTTATTGTGTAATATGTTTTATACTCAAAGAGATTTTTATTCCATCACTATTATTTTTTATTTATGAGTCAGGATCCTTTTTTTAATTTTTCTTTTTACTATTTTTTAAAACATCTTTATTTGAGTATAATTGCTTTACATTGTTGTGTTAGTTTCTGCTGTATAACAAAGTGAATCAGCTATATGTATACTTATATCCCCATAACCCCTCCTTCTTGCATCTCCCTCTGCCACCCTCCCTATCCCACCCCTCTAGGTAGTCCCAAAGCACCGAGCTGATCTCCCTGTGCTATGTGGCTGCTTCCCACTACCTATCTATTTTACATTTGGTAGTGTAAATATGTCAGTGCAACGCTCTCACTTCGTCCCAGTTCACCCTTCCCCCTCCCCGTGTCCTCAAGTCCATTCTCTACATCTGCATCTTTATTCCTGTCCTGCCCCTAGGTTGTTCAAACCATTTTTTTTTATTCCATATATATGTGTTAGCATACGGTATTTGTTTTCCTCTTTCTGACTTACTTCACTCTGTATGACACTCTCTAGGTCCATCCACCTCACTACAAATAACTCAATTTTGTTTCTTTTTATGGCTGAGTAATATTCCATTGTATATATGTGCCACATCTTCTTTATCCATTCATCTGTCGATGGACACTTAGGTTGCTTCCATGTCCTGGCTATTGTAAACAGTATTGCAATGAACATTGTGGTACATGACCCTTTTTGACTTACGGTTTTCTCAGGTTATATGCCCAGTAGTGGGATTGCTGGGTTATCTGGTAGTTCTATTTTTAGATTTTTAAGGAGCCTCCATACTGTTCTCCATAGTGACTGTATCAATTTACATTCCCACCAACAATGAAAGAGGGTTCCCTCTTCTGCACACCCTCTCCAGCATTTATTGTTTGTAGATTTTTTTGATGATGGCCATTCTGACTGGTGTGAGGTGATACCTCATTGTAGTTTTGATTTGCATTTCTCTAATGATTGATGATGTTGAGCATTCTTTCATGTGTTGGCAATCTGTATATGTCCTTTGGAGAAATGTCTATTGAGGTCTTCTGCCCATTTTTGGATTGGGTTGTTTGTTTTTTGATATTGAGCTGCATGAGCTGCTTGTAAATTTTGGAGATTAATCCTTTGTCAGTTGCTTCATTTGCAAATATTTTCTCCTATTCTGAGGGTTGTCTTTTCGTCTTGTTTATGGTTTCCTTTGCTGTGCAAAAGCTTTTAAGTTTTATTAGGTCCCCTTTGTTTATTTTTGTTTTTATTTCCATTTCTCTAGGAGGTGGGTCAAAAAGGATCTTGCTGTGATTTATGTCATAGAGTGTTCTGCCTATGTTTTCCTCTAAGAGATTTCTAGTGTCTGGCCTTACATTTAGGTCTTTCATCCATTTTGAGGTTATTTTTGTGTATCGTGTTAGGGAGTGTTCTAATTTCATTCTTTTACATGTAGCTGTACAGTTTTCCCAGCACCACTTATTGAAGAGGGTGTCTTTCTCCATTGTACGTTCTTGCCTCCTTTATCAAAAATAAGGTGACCATATGTGCGTGGGTTTATCTCTGGGTTTCTATCCTGTTCCATTGATCTATATTTATGTTTTTGTGCCAGTACCATACTGTCTTGATTACTGTAGCTTTGTAGTACAGTCTGAAATCCGGGAGCCTGATTCCTCCACCTCCGTTTTTCTTTCTCAAGATTGCTTTGGCTATTCGGGGTCTTTTGTGTTTCCATACAAATTGTGAAATTTTTTGTTCTAGTTTTGTGAAAAATGCCATTGGTAGTTTGATAGGGATTGCACTGAATCTGTAGATTGCTTTGGGAAGTAGAGTCATTTTTACAATGTTGATTCTTCCAAACCAAGAACATGGTATATCTCTCCATCTGTTTGTATCATCTTTAATTTCTTTCATCAGTGTCTTATAGTTTTCTGCATACAGGTCTTTTGTCTCCTTAGGTTGGTTTATTCCTAGGTATTTTATTCCTTTTGATACAATGGTAAATGGGGTTGATTCCTTAATTTATCTGATATTTTTATTGTTAGTTTATAGAAATGCAACAGATTTCTATATATTAATTTGTATCTTTCAACATCTATTTACAATAGCCAAGACGAGGAAACAACCTAAATGTCCATTGACAGATGAATGGATAAAGATGTGGTATGTATGTGTGTATGTGTGTGTGTGTATATATATACACATATATAAAATGAAATGTTACTCAGCCATAAAAAAGAAAGAAATAATGCCATCTATAGTAACATGGATGGCCCTAGAGATTATCATACTAAGTGAAGTAAGTCACAGAGAGAAAGACAAATATCATATGATATCACTTGTATGTGGAATCTAAAAAAATGATACAAATGAACTTATTTACAAAACTGAAATAGACTCACAGACATAGAAAACAAACTTACGGTTACCAAAGTGGAAAACAGGAGGGATAAATTAGGAGTTTGTGATTAACAGATACACACTACTATACATGAAATAGATAAACAAGGACCTACTGTATAGCACAGGAAACTACATTCAATATCTTGTAATAACCTATAACGGAAAATAATCTGAAAAAGTATATACACACACACATGTATATATGCACACACATTGTTGTTTTAATTTGCATTTCCCTGGTGACATGTGTGTGTATATATATATTCACTTTGCTGTACACCTGAAATGAACACAACATTGTAAATCAACTATACGTCAATAAATGAAATGTTCCCAGCATGCTTGTTACAGGAGCGGGTGGGAGCATGAATGGCAAGAAGGCTGAAAGAGTAAGGAGAAGTCCCACCAAGGAGCATGGTAGATGGAGTCAGGAGATATTTAAGAGAGAAACTGTCAGAATTTTATTAAATATAGGATTTCAATGGCAAGGGAAAGAATGGCACTCAAATTTCTGGTGTGAGCAAGTGGGTAGATGGTGGTGTCATTTACTTTAAAAAAATGAACACAGGAGGGGGCAAGGTTTTCAGGGGAAGATGACACATATTGAGTTTGAAGTGGAAAGGTATGGTGGACAGTTTGTTATGGCTCTGGTTCTCAGAGTCCTCCTCTAGAAAAACAGGTTTGAGATTCACATCATGTGCTAGGGTTTTTCAACCAGCACTATTGATATTTTGGGCCAGATAATTATTTGGGGGACCATCCTGTGCACTGCAGGATGTTTAGTAGCACTGCTGGCCTCTACCCTCTAGATGCCAGTAGCAGCCTCTCCAGTTGTAACAACCAAATGTGTCTCCAGACATTACAATGACCCCATGGGGGCAAAATCACTCCTTGTTGAGAACCACTGGGTTAAAGATTTCCTAGCTAATAAAGCAGCAGATCTTTGATACAAATCCTAGGGGTCTGGCTCTAAACTACATCTCTTAACTACTGAGCCCCTTGTTACACACTGTCATAGCCTATTGTGTATCTCCTTCTACTTAATTTGTAGTTAGTTGTGCATGTCTGTTTTCCCCACTAGATTGGTCAATTATGAATAAAAATGCTATAAACATTTGTGTACATATTTTTGCATGTATATAAGTTTTCAACTGGTTAAGTTCAATACCAGGAAGTGTGATCACTGGATCCTATGGTAAGAGTATGTTTAGTTTTGAAAGAAACTGTCAAACTGTCTTTCAAAGTAAAGGTACCATTTTGCATTCCCAACAGCAATGAATGAGGGTTCCTGTTGCTCTACATCCTCACCAGCATTTGGTGGTGTCAGTGTTTTGGATTTTATCCATTCCAATAGGTGTGTAGTGGTATCTCATTGCTTTAATTTGTATTTCCCTAGTGACATATGAGGTGAGGCACCTTTTCACATGATTATTTTCAATCTGTAAAACTTCTTTAGTGAGGTGTCTGTTAAGATTTTGACCCATTTTTAAATTGGGTTGTTTGGTTTCATAGTTGAGTTTTAAGAGTTCTTTGTGTATTTTGGATAACAGTATTTTATCAGATGTGTCTTTTGCAAATACTTTCTTCCAGTCTGTAGCTTTTCTTTTCAGTGTCGACATTGTCTTTCACAGAGCAGAAGACTTTAATTTTAATGAAGTCAGCTTATTAATTATATCTTTCATGGATCATTCCTTTGGTTTTACATCTAAAAATCATCACATTACCCAAGGTCATTGACATTTTCTCCTATGCTACCTTCTAGGAGTATAGTTTTCATTTAACATTTAGGTCTATGATCCATTTTGAGTTAATTTTTGTGACAGATGTAAGATCTGTGTCTAGATACATTTTGTTTTTTTGCAGGTTGATGTCCAGTTGTTCCAGCACCATTTGTTGAAGAGACTATTTTTGCTCCATTATATTACCATTGCTCCTTTGTCAAAGATCAGTTGCCTGGGCTGATCTTTCTGGGCTCCCCATTGTATTCCATTGATCTATATGTCTATTTTTTCACCAAAATGATACTGTCTTTAAAATGTCTTGAAACCAGGTATCATTAGTCCTCTTTGTTCTCCTTCTTCAATATTGTGTTGGCTATTCTGGGTCTTTTGCCTCTCTGTATAAAGTTTAGAATCAGCTTGTCATAATCCACAAAGTAATTTGCAGTGAATTTGATTGGAATTGTATTAAGCTATAGATCATGTTGGAAAGCACTAACATCTTGACAATATTGACTCTTCTAACTTATGAATGTGGAATCACTCTCCATTTATTTAGTTCTTCTTTGATTTCATTCATAAGAGTTTTGCAGTTTTCCTCATATAGATTTTGTACAATGTTGTAGATTTACATCTAAATTTTTTGGGTGCTAATGTAAATGATACTGTGTTTTTAATTTCAACTTCCACTTGTTCATTGCTGGTATATAGGAAAGCAATTGACTTTTTGCATATTAACCTTGTATCCTACCACCTTGCTATAATTGCTATTGGTTCCAGTATTTTTGTTGTCATTGATTTTTTTATTGTTGTTGTTGATTTTTTTCTACATAGACAGTCACGTCATTTGTGAACAAAGACAATTTCTTCATTCCCAATCTGTATACTTTTTATTTCCTTTCTTTGTCTTGTTACATAAGCTAGAACATCCAGTATGATACTGAAAAGGAGTGATAAGAGGGGATGTCCTTGTTTTGTTCCCAATCTTAGTAGAAGAGCTTTGAGTTTATCACCATTAAATACAATGTTATCTGTAGGTTTTTGTAGATATTCTTTATCAAGTTGAGGAAGTTCTTCTCTATTCCTAGTTTACTGAGAGTTTTTATCATGAAAGATTTTTGATATTGTCAAATGCTTTTTCTGCATCTATTAATATGACCTTGTGATTTTTCCTTTTTAGTCTGTTGATGTGATAGATTACATTAATTGATTTTCAAATGTTGAACTAGTCTTACATACCTGGAATGAATCTCACTTGCTTTTGTGGCATAATTCTTTTTATACATTGCTGGATTCAATTTTGAGGGTTTTTGCATCTAGGTTCATGAGAGAAATTGGTCTGTAACTTTTTTTTTTTCTTATAAGGTCATGGTCTGGGTTTGGTATTAGGCTAATGTTGGCCTCATAGAAAGAGTTGGGACTTATTTCCTCTGCTTCTACCCTCTGAAAGATATTGTAGAGAAGTAGTATAATTTCTTCCTTAAATTTTTGGTAGAAAAAGCTTTTGACAAAATTTGACCCCCTTTTATGATAAAAACTCTCCAGAAAGAGAGCACAGAGGGAACCTAACTCAACGTAATAAAGGCCATATATGACAAACCCACAGATAACATCATTCTCAACGTTGAAAAGCTGAAAGCATTTCCTCTAAGATCAGGATGTCCACTCTCACCACTTTTATTTAACATAGTTTTGGAAGTCCCAGCCTGGCAATCAGAGAAGAAAAAGAAATAAAAGGAATACAAATTGGAAAAGAAGAGGTAAAACTGCCACTGTTTACAGCTGACATGATACTATACATAGAAAATCCTAAAGATGCTACCAGAAAACTACTAGAGCTCATCAATGAATCTGGTAAAGTTTCAGGACACAAAATTAATGCACAGAAACCTCTTGCATTCCTATACACAAACAATGAAAGATCAGAAAGAGAAATTATGGAAACAATCCCCTTTACCATCGCATCAAAAAGAACAAAACACCTAGGAATAAACCTACCTAAGGAGGTGAAAGACCTGTACTCTGAAAACTATAAGACATTGATGAAAGAAATCGATGACACAAACAGATGGAATGATATACCATGTTCTTGGATTGGAAGAGTCAATATTGTCAAAATGACTACATTACCCAAGGCAATCTACAGACTCAAGGCAATCCCTATCAAATTACCAATGGTATTTTTACAGAACTAGAATAAAAACTCTTAAAATTTGTACAGAAACACAAAAGACCCCGAATAGCCAAAGCAATCCCGAGAAAGCAAAACAGAGCTGGAGGAATCAGGCTCCCTGACTTCAGACTATACTACAAACCTACAGTAATGAAAAAAGTATGGTACTGGCACAAAAACAATAATATAGATCAATGGAACAGGACAGAAAGCCCAGAAATGAACCCATGCACCATGGTCAATTAATCTATGACAAAGGAGGCAAGAACATACAATGGAGAAAAGACAGTCTCTTGAATAAGTGGTGTTGGGAAAACTGGACAGCTACATGTAAAAGAATGAAATTGGAACATTCTCTAACACCATACACAAAAATAGAATGAAAATGGATTAAAGACCTAAATGTAAGGCCGAACATTATAATACTCTTAGAGGAAAACATAGGCAGAACACTCTTTGACATAAATTGTAGCAATATCTTTTTGGATCCATCTCCTAGAGTAATGAAAATAAAAACAAAAATAAACAAATGGGACCTAATTAAACTTAAAAGCTTTTGCACAGCAAGGGAAACCATAAACAAAATGAAAAGACAACCCACAGAATGGGAGAAAATATTTGCAAATGAAGCAACTGACAAGGTATTAATCTCCAAACTGTACAAACAGCTCATGCAGCTCTATATCAAAAAAGCAAACAACCTAATCCAAAAATGGGCAGAAGATCTAAATAGACATTTCTCTAAAGAAGACATACAGATGGCCAAAAAGCAGATGAAAAGATGCTCAACATCACTAATTATTAGAGAAATACAAATAAAAGCTACAATGAGGTATCACCTCACACTGTCGGAGCGGCCATTACCAAAAAATCTATAAACAATAAATGCTGGAGGGGATGTGGAAAAAGGGAACCATCCTACACTGTTGGTGGAAATGTAAATTAGTGCAGCCACTATGGAAAACAGTATGGAGGTTCCCTAAAAAACTAAAAATAGAACTACCATATAACCCAGCAATCCCACTACTGGGCATATACCCTGAGAAAACCATAATTCAAAAAGATACATGCACTCCAATGTTCATGGCAGCACTATTTACAACAGCCAAGACACGAAGCAACATAAATGCCCATCAACAGAGGAATGGATAAAGAAGATGTGGTACATATATACAATGGAATATCACTCAGCTATATAAATAATGAAATAATGCCATTTGCAGCAACATGCAGCAACCCAGATTATCATAAGAAATAAGTTAGAGAAAGATAAATATATCACTTATATGTGGAATCTAAAAAAAAAAAGGATACAATTGCACTTATTTACACAACAGAAACAGACTTTGGAAACAAACTTATGGTTACCAAAGGAGAAACATCGGGGGGAGAGATAAATTTGGAATTTGGGATTAACATATACACACTACTATATATAAAATAGACAATCAACAAGGACCGACTGTAAAGCACAGGGAACTCTACTCAATATTCTGTAATAAACTATATGGGAAGAGAATCTGAAAAAGAGTGGATATATGTATATATATAGATAACTGAATCACTTATCTGTGCACCTGAAACTGACACAGCATTGTAAATCAACTATAATCCAATATAAAATAAAAATTAAATTAAACAAATGTTTGGTAAAATTCACCAGTTAATCCATCTGGCTTTCTGTTTTTGAAGGTTATTAATTGTTGATTCACTTTCTTTAATATATACAGACCTATTCAGATTGTCTATTTCTTCTTGTGTTAGTTTTGGAAAATTGTATTCCAATAGATTGGTATATTTCATCTTTGTTTTCAAATTTGTGGGTGCAGATTGTGTATTAAAAAGATAATAAAGGAATACTATGAACAAATACCATAAAATCTGTAGACATTTGTTCATAGTATTTATTATCCTTTTAATGTCCTTGTGTTCTTTAATAATGCCCCCTTTTTCATTTCTGATATTAGTAATTTGTGTTCTCTCTCTTTTTTTCTTAGTTAGCTTGGCTAGAAGCTTACTGATTTATATTTTCAAAGAACCAGCGTTTGGTTTCATTGATTTCTCAATTGATTATCTGTTTAAATTTCATTGATTTCTGCCCTAGTTTCCTTTTTTTTTTTTTTCTTCTGTTATTTTGGATTTAACTTGCTCTCCTGTTTCTGGTTTCATAAGGTGGAAACTGAGATTATTAATTTTAGATCTTTCTTCTTTTCTAACATATTCATTAAATGATATAAACGTCCTTGTAAGCACTGCTTTTGCTGCATTCCACAAATTTTAATAAGTTGGTTTTCATTTTCAAATAGTTAAAATATTTTAAAATTTATCCTGAGGTTTCTTCTGTGACTCGTGTTAGTTAGAAATGCTTATTCAATCTCCATGCATTTTAAGATTTTCAAGTTATTTTTCTGTTATGATTTCTAGTTTAATTCCATAGTGGTCTGAGAGTACATATTGTATGATTTCTATTCTTTCATATTTTTTAAGGTTTGTTGTATGCCCCAGAACGTGGGCCATCTTGGTGAATGTTCCATATGAGCTTGAGAAGCACATGTATTCTGCTTTTGTTGGATGCAATAGTCTATAGATCTCAGTTAAATCCAGTTGACTGAGGGTGTTGTTGAGGCCGACTCTGCCCTTATTGATTTTCTGCCTGCTGGATCTGTCCATTTCTGATAAAGTGGTGTTGAAAGCTTCAACTATGCGAGTAGATTAATCTATTTCTCTGGGTAGTTCTACCAGTTTTTGTCTCATGTAGTTTGATACACTGTTGTTTAGTGCATAAACATTAAGGACTGCCTTGTCTTCTTGGAGAACAGACCCCTTTATCATTATGTAATGCCCTTCTTTATCCCTGATAATTTGCCTTGCTTTAAATTTTGCTCGTCTGAAGTTACTACAGTTCCTCCTACTTTCTTTTGATTAGTGTTAGCATGCTATATTTTTCTCCATTTACTTTCAATCTATATTTCAATTATATTTACAGTGGGTTTCTTGTAGACAACATATAGTTGGGTCTGGTTTTTTGATCCATTCTGACAATCTCTGACATTTAATTGGTAAATTGAGCCCACTGATCTTCAAAGTAATTACTGATATATCTGGATTCATATTTACCATATTTGTTGCCCTGTTCTTTGTTCCTACTTTTGTGTTCCACTCTTTTTCTGTCTTTTGTGGTTTTAATTAAGCAATTTATATGCTTCCATTTTTTTCTCCTTTCTTAGCTTACTGGTTACACTTCTTTTTCTCAGTTATTTTCTTGGTTGTCCTAGAGTACACTTCAACTAATCTAAATCCACTCTCAAATAACACTATACCACTTCATGTGTAGTGTGAGTACTTTATAATAACAAAATAATCCTAATTCTTCCTTTTCCTCCCTTCTATCATTACTGTAATCATTAACTTGTATATAAGCA
Organism: Phocoena phocoena; assembly: GCF_963924675.1. NCBI lineage: Eukaryota > Metazoa > Chordata > Mammalia > Artiodactyla > Phocoenidae > Phocoena > Phocoena phocoena. The sequence goes on from NC_089227.1 coordinate 10,381,269, forward strand.
TACATAAGGATAACCATGTAGGTGTGTGCATGTGTGTACACACACACGTAAGATATGCACATAAGCATATACAATCAAATATATTGTTATTTTGAACAAACTGTTACCTATTAGATCGATTAAGAATAAGAAAAATAAATTTTTATTTTACTTTCACTTATTCCTTCTTTCGAGATCTTCCTTTCTTTATGTAGATCTGAGTTTCTGACCTACGTTATTTTCCTTTTCTCTAAAGAACTTCTTTCAACATGTTTTTCAAGGCAGGTCCACTGGTGACAAATTCCTTCCATTTTTGTTTGTCTGAGAAAGTCTGTATTTCTTCATTTTTGAAAGATAATTTCACAGGGTACAGAATTCTAGGTTGGTGGCTTTTGTCTCTCAACACTTTAAATATTTCACTCCACTCTCTTCTGGCTTGCATGGTTTCTGAGAAGTAGCTGGGTGTAATTCTTTTCTTTGTTCCTCTATAAGTGAGGTGTTTTTTTTCCTCTGGATTCTTTCAGAGTAATCTTTGATTTTCTATAGTTTGAATATAATATGCTTAGGTGTAGGTCTTTTGGCATTTATTCTGTTTGGTTTTCTCTGGGCCTCCAGGATCTTTGGTTTTGGTGTCTGACATTAATTTGAGGAAATTCTCAGTCATTATTATTTCAGTGACAATGGCAATGGAATTTCTTCTCTTCCTTTCTCTCTTTCTTCTCCAGTTTCCCATTACGCATATGTTACACCATCTGTAGTGCCCCACAGTCCTTGGATATTCTGTTTTTTGTTTATTTGTTTTTGTTCTCTTTTATTTTCAGTTTTGGAGGTCCAGTGAGATATCCTCAAGCTCGGAGACTCTTTCCTCGGCAAGGACCAGTCTTCTAATACGCCTGTCAAAGGCATTCTTCGTTTCTGTTACAGTGATTTTGATCTCTAACATTTCTTTTTGGTTCCTTCTTAAGATTTCATCTCTTGTTTACATTGCCCATCTGTCCTTGCATATTGTCTACTTTACTCATTAGAACCCTTAGCATAGTAATCACAGTTGTTTTAAATTCCCGGTGTGATAATACCAACATTCCTGCCATGTCTGGTTCTGATGCTTGCTCAGTCTCTTCAAATTGTAGTTTTGGGTTTTCAGTATGACTTGCCATTTTTCTCTTCAGAGCTGGACATGATGTGCTGGGTACAAGTAACTGCCGTTAACAGGCCTTTAGTAATACGGTGGCGAGGTGTGGGGGGAGGGGACATGCTCTCTAGTTCTGTGACTAGGTCTCAGCCTTTAGTGAGGCTGCACCTCTGAAATGTGAACTTCACAAATGTTTCTATCTTTCTCCCCATTTAGGTGGGACAGGATGGCTAGAGCGGGCTGAAATTGGGTATTTCTCTTCCCCCAGGTCGGTTAGGCTCTGATAATACCTCAGCAGCTTAGACTCTGGTTAAATAGCTTCCACCGAGAGCAGGCCTTGTTGAGAAGAACAAAGTGCTCTGATATAATTCAAGTTGGTTCTTTTTGCACTGCTCCTGCCAGAAGCACAAGGGGTTTTTTCCCCTGATATCTACTGTCAGAACCTGGTTGAGCTCCTGGAGACAAATCTCACAAACTTGTTGGTGTCCCCCTAGAGTTTCTAATTCTCAGAGTCATCCACACTGAGCCTGCATCAGTTCAGGTTTTTCTACCCCAGCACTGGTTGCTGTGGCTGTTTCCATTTACTCTGGTAAGCCATGACTCCCTGTATTTACCAGTCTGTCTCTCTGGTCTTGGGGGCAGTGGTTTGCCCTGTGTCTTCCCTTTTCTTAAAGATCCAAGCTGACTTGCTGATTTTTCAGTCTGTTCAGTTTTTATTTGTTAGGATAGGGTGGCAACTTCCAAGCTCCTTAAATGTGGAATCAGAAACCACCACACAGAACTGGAAACTGGTATAATTTAAAGTTTTATATATTACATTCGATTTCTATGCAATATCATTCATCTCATATTACTATGCCAAAGAATGAGTTAAAACTCTCAAAAGAAGTACATATCTGCTCATTTTGTGTACTTTTTGCTTTAGCTATTTAAATGCGATATTATTCAGAGCATAGAGATTAACTTTTATCAATATAATATTATCATTGTTGTTGCATTAAGGACTTTTTCCCATCAAAAATTACTTGATTTGATATAAGCTTTTATTTTATTTTAATTTCTCACTTTTCTCTCAATTTTATTTTTATACCCATCTCTTTTAAATACAATATAGATAAATTCTGTAGTTTGGTTCAGTTTGAGAATTTTCTGTTCTTAGGAGATACTTATTTATGTTAATTCTTGTAAGAGGTTTGTGGTTTAATAAAATATATATATTTGGTCTTTGTCCTCAGTTCCTGGCACAGAGCAACTAAAACCCTTGTAATTTCCTGCATGATAGAAGTTTTTGTTATTCCCAATGAGCCCCTTTCAACAAAAGCCAAATTTATGCTAATGATGTGACTCTGGTGGGCCCCTTCAGGATGGGGGCTGGTCACCAGAAAAACCAAAAATGTGATTAGAGAGTCAAAAGTTTCAGATTGCAATGAGGTGAGAGGGGCTGAAATTGAGTTCAGTCACCAATGGCCAATGATTTAATCAATTATGCCTGCATGATGAAGGCTCCATTAAAGCACCTAAATGATAGGGTTCAGGGCAGCTTCCAAGTTGGTGAATACACTCACATGCCAGGAGGGTGGTGCACCCCAACTCCATGGAGACAGAGGCTCCTATGCTTGGGACCTTTCCAGACCTTGCCCTATGTGCCTCTGGATGTTCACTTGTATCCTTTATGATGAACTGTAAGAATAGGTATAGTGCTTTTCTGAGTTCTGTAAGTCATTCTACCAAATTATCGAACCCCAGGGGAAGGAGCTGTGGGAACCCCAAAATTTATACTTCACTGGGCAGAATGTATAGTTGGCCTGCAGATGGGTACCCTGGGCATGCCATTTGTCAGTGGGGCCTGAGGTGGGACTGAGTCTGCAGGGTCTGCACCTCTCCAGGAGTGTCACAATTGAAGAACTTCTGGACACCCAGTTGGTGTCAGAGAATTGGTATGGGAAAAGCACATATTTAGTGTCAGAATTTGTGTCGGGAGAAAGACCACGTGTTTTAATCTTATTAGTGTGAGTCTTACGGAATTGCCGTTTTTGTAGGTTAAAGTAGAATATTAGCAATTATGTACAGTTCAACACATACTACCTGATACTATGGTTTCTCTCTAGTATGCTTCCTTTCAGTGATAAAATCTGTGCCCTTCTCCAAACATGTCTTCCCTCAGCTGTCCAGGCACACGGTAGGATGTCATTTCCTGGTCCCCTTGTGGTTAGGAAGGCTACTGGACCAATAACCACCAAGGAGTTGTGTGTCACTTTCATGTTGAGGTGTTTAAATGGCTCTGCAAAATGTTTCAGAACTCTCTCTCCTCTGAGATGGCAGCTGGCAACACTGGAGATGGTGGCTGTCTGCCACCCAGAACCCACAGTGACTACCAGGAGCAGAGTCGAACCATGGACTAGGAATTCGGTGAGCAAACATAATATTTGTTTAAGCCACTGAGACCTTGGGGGTTGTTTGTTACCACAAATAACCTATTTATCCTGACCTACTTTCTGTCCACTTTGTTTTCCCAATTTCTTTATTATATGAACAATATAATTTTGCTTCTATGTGCTCAAGTTTTCGTGGTAAATAAGAAGAAATGGAGGGATGAATTTAATATACTAAGTCATTTAGACTAATTACCTTCATAATAATATATTTCATGAAAGGAAAGGAGACTTTAGATACATTTATTTCTTAATAATAGTAATTATTTCTTACTGAAGGAAGATACCTTAAGAAAAGCAAAGAACAAAATTTTTAGATTTATGCATTTTATCTTTTTTTTTTGTATTTTGTGAATGGTAAATAGTGAAAAAGAAATGTAAGGTATGGAAAAATATGAGCTTAAGCTTAAAAAAATGATACTAGAAAGAATAAAATAAATCCTAGAGCCTCTTTCTCTTCCTCTCGTTTTTTCCTCCCTCCCTTCCCTCTTCCCTAGTATTTCTCCCTGTTTTCATTATTGGTAACAGAGCTCAGAATATTTTAGCAATAGATGACTTGCTCTGCAGTACTATTCCTGACAATAATTTGTAATTTCCTATAATTCTTTGTGTTTACTAGTAAATTAATGAAAATCCACACCTGTACGTCTCTTAGAAGAGGCAGAGGTCTCTTTAATGTTTTTAGATGCTTTAGTGAAATTACGATTTCCTCTCTGAGGGAAAAAATAAATTTTCCCTCTTTAGAATGTGGAAATTAAATTGTATTCTTTTCTTTTTATTACATAGGTAAGTAGTATCAAGACATGCAGATGAGAAAAATTATTCAAAATCCTACCAACCCTCAATAACCACTCTTGTCCTTTTGGTGTCTAGTCTTTTAAGCGTAACCTTTGCATACAGATGTGTAACCTGCTTTTTTCAACAAATATATAATGTAACCGTATATAAGAGGTTGCATCGGAGGGTATAGATGTGAATGTATGGCAGGAGGAGCTGGGGGTGGGGAGGTGGGGAGAAAGTCGATGTAACAATGAACAGGAATACTGGTCCTGCTTGTCTCCCAGGGCTGGTGACAGTTACTTATACAGAGTTTTTGCTCTACCTATAGAAGCTGTTCAGAGGAAACAAAGCAGGAAATGGCACTTTTAACTATGAAGTAATTATTTTTAATAGTCTACTTCTCCTAAGAATGCACATTAACCTCATTACTGGATTGAAGACTCTTTGGGGAGAAAACTAGGTCTTATATTTTCATAACTTAGTTCTGATAAGACAACTGCTAACTAATTATACAATTGATCTTTGAACAACGTGGATTTGAACTGTGTGTGCCCACTTACATGTGGATTCTTTTCAGTAATAAATATTATTGTACTACATGATCCATGGTTGGATGAATCCCCAGATGGGGAACCATGGATACAGAGGAACCCAACTGCAGATATGGAAGAACCCCCAGATACAGAGAGCCGACTACAAGTTTTTGACTGCATGAAAGGTTGGCACCCCTAACCCCCATATTGTTCAAGGGTCAACTACAAGATTTATTTGGAGACATCATAACATAGGGAACAGAACCTCAGGTTTGGACCCCACAAAGCCTGAGTCTGAATCTCGCCTCCACCTCAGTAGTTATGGGTTCTTGGAAAAGGGCCATGACTTACCAGAATCTGTGTTTTCATGTATGAAATGATGGTATCATTGATACCTTGTTGGTTGCTGTGAACGTTACATCATATAAAATAACATAGCTGATGTGTGGACATTATTTAGTCACTGATAGCTATTATTTTCTAACTTTCTTGTATCTTCAAATATTTATCAATTTCTTAGATTTGGAGATTTTTTACTGGCTAATTTGGCTAGGCAAGGAATAAGCAAATAACACTGAAAAATAAAAATCTGCCAGTTACTGATTGGTTACAAAACAGAAGCACTAGTGATGGGCCCCTCACCATCACAATAAAGATATAATTAGTATGGCTAAAATTCATGAAATCTGAGTGTTAATTCTGTCAACAGCCACTTGTTAAAAAACTACAGCATTGGTGTGGAAGAAAACACTTTCTGGCTTGCGTGCCTGCTGGTGTGGTTAGCCCTCCTGTTTAACGAAGATGCTGTGTAACTGGTTTGGAAGTTGTAACCTGTGCCACATATTCCAAGAGTCACAGAGCTGCCTGGTCCTGAGGTCCCACCAGAAGCAGCCAGGACACAAGGGGTTAAAATGCCTTGCACGTGGGGCAGAGCTTCCAAGGGTCACTAGAGGGAAGCAGACAGGTGCGGACTTGTAACCGTGATGACAAGAAGACATTCAAGTAATGCTGCTTCTTCTGCCCCATTCACAGAACATACTTGGGATGCTATGCAGAGCCCAGCAGCAAAACTGGTACTCTAGACATAAGGTTTTTAAGGAGAAAAGGCAATTTTACCTACATCCAAGACAATCTACCTACTCAATGCCAATAACCTTCAAATATTCACCTCTAGCCCAAATCTCTCTTCTGAGTTCCCTCCCTATATCCACTCAGTAAATGTCTCAGTCTCTTGACACTCATTATCTTTATGCTGTCCTACAGGCAACTTGGCATAATGGTCAGGAACACATTCTCTGGAGTCAGACTGTCACCTCTCTCCATCTTTACCAATACCACCCAAGTCCAAGCCACCACCATTTCTCACTGGAATGACTTCTATGGCCCCCTGATCTCTCCTCAGCTACACCTGTTTCTACTTTATCCAGCGTTCTAAGAGTTTTTCAAAGCACAAACATGTTTAAATAATGTTTAAATAATCCCTCCTGCTTAAAATTCTTTAAAATCTCCCCATTTTTTCTTAGAGTGAAAACAGAAGTTAATACTGTGGGCTGCAACATCTAGCCTGGCTCCTATGTTTTTCCTTGATATCTGTGTTCCACCTACTTTGGACCTTTCGGTTTTTCCATGCGGCATGTTTTCTCTTGCCACAGGAACTTTGCCCATACCTGGAACATCTTCCCTACTCTTGCCTACTTAACATCTCATCTTTCAGATCTTAGCTCAGATGATACTTTCTTGAGGAAGCCTTTCTTGACCCCTTGACTAGGACATACTGTCTGTTATTTGTCCCCAGAGCATGGTGCATTCTTCCTCCACACAACCTTTCTCAATTTAAGATCCCTTTCCATTGCCTTCTGACTTTAACTGTTCTTGATAAAAAGTCAGCCATCTTTTTTTTTTTGTCGTTGTTCCCCTGTATGTAATGTGTTATTTTTTCCTGTGCCTGTTTGCATGATATTTTCCCAATCTTGGGTTTCCAGAAATTTGACTGTGATGTGCCTAGGTGTGGTTCCTTTACATTTCTACTGTGTGGAGTTCACTGAAATCTTGGATCTGTAGTCTGATATTTTCCCATGATATCTGAAAATTTTCAGATGTTATTTTTTCAAATATATGTCCTGGTCCATTTTCTCTGTCTCTCTTCTCAATTTGGAATTCTGAATACATGTGTGTTAGGCCACTTGATAGGTCACTGATGACTTGTAAAGTGTTTTACAATATTTTTCTCTCTGTGTTTTAGTTTGAACAATACCTACTAACCAACCTTCAGGTGCACTGATCTTTTCTTTCACAGTTTCTATTCTTCTGTTAGGCCCACTGCCACAGACTCAATGTTTGTGTCCCCCCAAAGTTCATATGCTGAAACCTAGTCCCCAGTAGGATGGTATTAGATGTGGCCTTTGGGAGGCAATTAGATCATAAGTGTGAAGCCCTCATAAATGAAATTAGTGCCCTTATAAAAGAGGCCCCAGGGAGGTCCCTCATCCCTTCCACCATATGAGGTTACAAGTAAAAGATAACTGTCTATGAACCAAAAAGTAGGCCCTCACCAGACACCAAATCTGCCCATGCCTTGGTCTTGGACTTCCCAGCCTCCAACACTGTGAGCTATACATTTTTGTTGTTTATAAGTCACCCCTTCTGTGGTATTTTACTTTAGCAGCCCAAACAGACTGAAATACCCACCTAATCTATTTCTTTATTTCAGATATTTTTAGTCTAGAACTTCTATTTGGTTCCTTTTTTATACTTTCCATTTCTCTGCTGAAATTCTTCATCTATTCATCCATTCTAGCTTTCTTTTTCAGAAAATCCTTGAATGTGTTCACAACAGATGTTTTAAAATCCTTATCTTTAGTTCTGATATCTGGTTCATCTATTGGCCTGCTTCCACTGATAGATTATTTTGTTGATTTATCACATTTTCTTGCTTCTTTGCATGTTTTATAATCTTCCAAATTATCTATGGAACACTGTTTATATAAGAACAATGGAGCCTAAAGTATACTATTTTTTTGTCTGTTTGTTTTCCCATTACAATTACAATTCTTTCCTATATCTGGAGGTTAAGAGGAGGAACGGATCATTCATATTTTGCTAAGAGTTGAGCTGGTTTAAAGCTGTGCTCCAACTCCCATGGCTAGATGTATGGATTTTCTATCCTAGCTTTCATCCTACAGAAGCCACTTCCCACCCTCAACAATATAACTGCTGCCTAGCTCACAAATTTTGCCTTTGCCAATTCTAACTACACACACACACACACACACACACACACACACACACACACACACACCACAGATATTTTTGCCAACAAGTTAGGTCAATGCCAATGACAACTCTATGAGTACAGGTTGTTTAACAAGTAAATATGACACTTTCAATCACACTTGACTCCTACTGGACAAGTGGAGTGTTTCTAGATTTCCTGGGCCAATACATCAAAAAGAGTCTGGGTCTGTCCTGCCTGTCTATATTCCTATTCAATTATGCTAGCTTAGTCCAGTTTTGGAGCCATTCCTGATTAATATCTAGCTGCAAATGAAGTCTATAATTAGTCCCAGTATCTGTATGCCCCTGAGCTTCATATTAGAATGTTATACTAGAAAAGACATGGGATTTGGAGTTAAACTAACTAGAGTTTATTTTTATTTATTTTTATTTTTTATTTTTTAATATGTTGGGGATAGGAGTTTATTAATTTATTTATTTTTGCTGTGTTGGGTCTTCATTTCTGTGCGAGGGCTTTCTCTAGTTGTGGCAAGCGGGGGCCACTCTTCATCGCAGTGCACGGGCCTCTCACTATCGCGGCCTCTCTTGTTGCGGAGCACACGCTCCAGACGCGTAGGCTCAGTAGTTGTGGCTCATGGGCCTAGTTGCTCCGCAGCATGTGGGATCCTCCCAGACCAGGGCTTGAACCCGTGTCCCCTGCATTAGCAGGCAGATTCTCAACCACTGCGCCACCAGGGAAGCCCGAGTTTATTTGTTTTATTATTTTTTTTTTCAGTTGTGACTTTTTTTTCATCTTTATTGGAGTATAAGTGCTTTACAATGTTGTGTTAGTTTCTGCTGTACAACAAAGTGAATCAGCTACATGTATATATCCCCGTATCCCCTCCCCTTTGAGCCTCCCTCCCACCCCTCTAGCTTGTCACAAAGCATCAAGCTGATCTCCCTGGGCTAAATGCCAGCCCCACTACTTCTTATATGTGTGATCCTGGCATCTTATTAAACTTTCTGAGTCCCAGTTTTGTTATCCATAAAATAGAGAAGACAATATCTGCCTCATAGAATTGGGAGGATTCATGAGCATTTAGTAAGTAATGAGCACTGAATGAAATCTTGCCATGTGTCAGGTATTGTGCTAAGTGCTTCTCCCATGTTATCTCATTTAAATGTCACAGTGTTCTTTACGATTCATATTGCTATGAATTTATTTCTATTTACATATGAAAAAATGAGTTTTAAAGAGGTAAAGTCACTTGCCTCAGGTCATATAAATCAGCAGTGGTAAAACATGGATATAAACCTAAAAGAAATCTGAATCAAGAGCCTGTAGTCTTTATCCGCTACGCTGAAATTCCTGGAACTTACTGACCCTCAACACACTGCTTTTACTTTTACTAATTAAAAGTATAAAACTAATAATGTAAATAACGTTAATCCCCATTAAGTCGACTTGGTCTAGATGACTATGCTCTATCTTAGTTTTCTACCTCCTCGCCACTAGAGGTTTGCTGCTAAGCCCGCATCAGAGTTAGAACTCTGACCTAGACCCCATGCCTCTTGCTTGAGGCCCTAACCTGCCCTGCTAATATCAGTTTCCTTACTCAGAGGTAGAGTCTCACTCAACTGCTTACATGAACATTCCCAGAGCATACTCAAGGAATCATGTTAGTAGATGGTATGTTTAAAAAAATGCTATACAAACGCTGCATTTCTAAAACCCCTTCTCGTCACATATTAAACATTCTGAGAGGTCCTTCAGCTAAGAAATCAGATGAAGTTGGTTCGACCTAGTGTTTCCCAGGCTTATGTGAACACGGAACCCTTTTCTGAACAGCTGTTGATACCTCACCTTGAAGTGTTAACACATATACTGCCTTTATGTAAACATCTGTTTGTGTCTTGTTCCCTTGGATGCCTCACAGCCCCTAATGCAGAAATCAGTAAAGGCTCACAGAATGCATGAATTATAGAAAGAATGAGCAAACACCTGGTAGTAATCATTGTGACACAAATTGCTAATCTGGAAGGGGAAGAGAGTAGACATTTTTCCTTTTTGTTTCCTGACTTCTGTATCAAGTATACTAAAATGTTTAGACTCAGGTTGAAATGAAGCCTTAGGTAGCACAAATGGAACCAAACAAGCAATTCACTATACATTATCTATATACACTTCTTTCATTTTGGGGGGGGAAAGAGGAACCACAGAGAGAAGGGAGATAAAGGAGGATCTGTCCTAGGAAATGTTGCTCTTAGTGCAGCAGCTCTTACTGAACTAATCACTCCCTTGGTACACGTTAGGTTAATGTATTACTTACTAATTGTTCCAATATTGTACTGTGGTATTATTAATCAGGAGAAATGACTTTGGTGCTCATCTTTTATTCTGTTATATTCTTACTTGGCTTGAACTGTAATTCTTCCTTTTTACAGTGCTCAGTGGGCCTCTTACACCACATATAGCTTTATGACCAACATACTCACCCTTCCCATTCACTATTCTGGGTAGTATGATAAAGCACATAAAAAGTCATTATTCTTTTCCTTGAAAACTCTCAAAATATTGACGAGTGTCTACTATGTTATGGACCTAGAGTATGCAATAACTTGAAAAGCAGTGGCCCAGAGCAGAGAGTCAAAATCTACCTACCTAATAATAGGAGCTGGTGTACAAGGTAATGAGCAGTACACTTTGAAAATTAAAACGATGGTTCTAGAAAAGACCAACTAAAAAGTACCGCTTGTCTTATTTTTATACCTGTTTATATTAAATAATGAGGTCCAGATTTTCTTAGAAGCAGAGGACATCACTTTTTGTAATAAGGAAGAGATACTATCCCCTCTTATCTAATCAACTACAATTCATGTTTCCGTTTCCAAGGCAGCATCCCTTCCTTAAGGACACTTCCTAAATCCAGGTAAAGTTCTCCCCTTGTCCGTGCTCACAGAGCTATGGTCTTTGCCTTCAGAATACCCTTATTGGCTATGATTTGAATGCGTTTCCCCTTCACTGGACTGTAAGCCTGGAAAGACAGGGCTGGCTTTGCTCACCATTTTATCACCTGCACTTAGCACAGCATCTGGCCCCACAGTAGCCACTCCACAAATATTTATGAATAAATAATACATGTTAAATAGTACATATTTGTGGAATAAATCTTGCTGCATCACAGTGGTGACTGAAGTTCTCAAGGCAATGTAGTATCTGAAACGCTACTTGACTCCTCAGTTGTTTCTATTTCAAACTTTTTTCCTCGGAAGTAGAATTCCAGATAAGGAATGAACACAAGTGAGCTAGCAACTTGGATCCCATTGGGCACACTTATTCAGCTTTTAGATGCCCTAATTCTTAAATAATATAGAGTTGGGGTTCTAACTTTTAACACATTGTATTAATAGGACACTGTGCTTCTCCTTCTTGACTTGTAATTGTACTTTCCACACATGTCTGCAATAAAGAAGGGAGTGGGTTACTGGACTGAGTGAATAGAGATGCTGTTGGGCAGCCCAGTGAGGAAAGACAAAGTGATCCCGGAGAAAGAAATTAAATACCCCTCCTTCTAGTAACACCTAAGGGTCTTAGGGGTATAAGTGACTGTGGTGGAGACAAATGTAGACAGACAACAGGTACAATTGGTTCTGTGGTTTGCAAGGAAGTAGAGTGTGACTCTTTCTTGGGGAGGGAGACCAGTGTTGGAAGGGGGAGGAGAGAAATGATACTTCAATGGAGGTAGAGCTGAGAGGGGCCTGGCTCCCTGCCCGCTTTCGCAAAGGATGTTCCAGGGAAGCTGGGGGGATGAACTGTCTGCTGAAGAAAGCAGTGGAGGGGACAAGGAGGTTTTCATTGAGTTCCTGTGTGTATGATGTCATTAGATTGTATATTGACTTAATGTTGATATGTGCACTTTCTAGTATATCCTGCTGAATTCCTTGACATAACTTTCCAGCGAGAGTGCTTGTCTGGTATGTCAGATATTTTCAAGAGGGCTGGGAAAGCAGAAAAGAACACCTGGCAATATTTCATAAGATTAATTACTTGGGGAAATTCATGAAACATTGCAGATACACGTGCTACAATATAAGGTTAGTGGACCATGTCTTATTTTCTTCTAACAATTGCCTACATTGTGTTATTTTTCACTTAAGTGAGACTCTATTCGTTTACCCTTAGCGGTCACTGATTCTCCAGTGAAAAAAGGATCCTCTGTTTGGTCTCAGATTTGAAAAGACCCGAAGATGAAATTGGAACCTGACTCAGGAAACAAAGCTATTCCCAGACAATTGTTAATCTAATCTGGGGAGATTTATTAACAGTCGGTCATGATCTGCCTGGAAAATTCCCCTTAATATGAGCTTTTGGTAGAAAGACGGCGGTCTTTCTACACAGATCCTCAGTCCAAAGACCTGAACTCCATTCCGGGTTGTTCAGTGGGCAGCTTTAAGCAAGCCCCTTGCTTCCCTCAGCCTGTTTCCTCAGTTATCAAATGAGGATAAGTTCCTGTGATAGCTCTGTCCACCGCTTATGACTGGAGGGAATGTCATGGACGTTAAAGCACTCGGAAACTTGAAAGTAATGAACAAATGTAAAACAGAATTATTAAAAGGGTGGATTCAAGCCTGCTGCAGAACTACCGGCAGCCATGATAAAATAATCTGCCAATTTGTTAATGGACCTCTGTACAGGCCCATATATAAAGCGAAACTCATAAAGAATGTAGATTTGTCCGTATCCAGATGGTGTGTAAATGCAGCCTGCGTCATCATCACTGTTGCCACCATCACCGTCATCATCGTCATCACTATTGATGTTGGACAACCACTGTGCGTCAGGCATGAGACAGGGCTTTTCCCTTCACGCTACCATTAAGTTCTCTCAACAACCCACAAGACTGCTCTTTTATTATCCTCCTTGGAGAAAAGAGGGGTTACAGGCTCCACGAAGTTGCCAGTGGTTCCCAAACTCAGCTGAGCATCTAAGTGACCTGAGGACTTTTCAAAAATGCAGATACGTGGGTTTCACATAAAAGATACTGAAGCAGGGACTCTATTGATGGATCCCAGGCAGCTGGAAATTTGTTTTCAAGCTCTACAGATGGTTATCCTGAGCAGGCAGACTTGTGAATGACTGGGCTAAGTAACTTCCTCAAGGTCGCATAGCTGGGAGCAAAGCTGGACCCTAACCCAGGCTAGCCACTGGAAACCCATGTCAGCTCTTAACCACTTTTCTGTCTTGCCTGCCTGCAATCTATTTAACTGAACAACTGTCTTTTAATGACTTTAATTGGCTTTTCCACATTCTACCTCCATTATTAAACTACACTGCAAGATTACTTTTCCCTTAATGACCATTTAAATGCTTCATATGAATGACTTAGTTCCCAAGGATATTTTATACTGTGGCCAGTTGCTAATGATATGGTAGCATTTACCTATAGCTGAACGTAATAACTAATAAAAATTAAGATCACAAAATGTGTGGGTCTGTGTTTGACTGCGGGGAACTCATAACCACTGATCAGAGAATATCCATTCAGTGCTGAAGGAGTTTTGTACAAGGGGCTGTGAGGGGAAGTGGACGGGGCCCAGAGCAGTAGTGGAAGCCTATGCTTTTTCTACTTAAAGGTCCACGTGAATTTCCCAGGAATCATATTAAAGTGCATATGTTGATTTAGCATTTCTGGAGCGGGCTTGACAGTCTGCATTTCTAAGCTCCCAGCTGGTGCTAAAGCTGCTGGCTCCTGGGTGTAGGCAATTGTAACCGTAGGGTGGCTATGAGGAGATCCACTCTCAGAAGAATGAGCACAGGCCTGATGAGTGAGGCCTCAGACTGCCCCTCACTGATGGGGATACTGAGTGTGGAGGACACTCAGAGGTATGCTTCCGACATGAGAGAAGCAACGTGGGGGACGCATGGCCCAGCAAAGACTCTTTTATCTACTATGGAGTAGGGAAAGGTTATTCGTTTAAGTAAAAAGCACATTTAAACATTGATTAGAGGGCTTACAAACATACGGTTATGATATTTATATACATTTGGAAATATTCTGTATAAGTCAAGTGAGTGAATTCTAGGCCAACGTTGGTTGACCAGCTGGAACACGAAGGAGGGTGCTGTTGAACGCTGACTTTCTTGGGGGGATCCCATGAGCCAAGGCTCCTGTGGCACGTGCCCCGTCTAGCTCAGGGACACTGCTTCCTGTAGTCACTGTGGTCACATCCCTACCTTTCAGGTGATGAATGGCATGGTACTCTGAAAAGCCACACAGAAATGAAAATAAACAGCAATTGGAACAAAGCATGTGCTTTGGCTAATGCACTTTGTTCTTCAAGTCTGGGGAAGGTTTTGCTGGTGGAATTGTCTAAGGGACAAAAGATGAAAATATCCAGAGAATGGGCTTGCGTTTTCATTAGGCAGAAGTGTAATAAAACCGTAACTCTAAGACCTGCGACTTTCCAGAGTGAAAATATACTAGGTGTGGTGAATTGCATTAAGTCTCCTGCTCTGATGGGCCAAATGAAAGCACTCTGGGATTGCAAAAGGATGGGGTTCATTCTTCGACTAGATGGCTTCTCCAACTTAACCTGGGACTATGTGAGCTTGGCAACGCCCTGCTTGCAGCAGGCAAAGAGAGTTCAACCTACAGAAAGTGATTGGTGGGGAAGGGAGGAGGAGAAAGTTTCACAGTGCCCATCCAGTAAGGAAGGGTCCTGATGCTGGAGACATCACTGCCCTGCACATATGCAGGGCTGGCATCAAAACAGGCTGGAACCATGGCTGCCTTCAGAGGCCAACAGGAGGCGAGCTAAGTGAGAATGATGACGATCAGAAGGTCCTAACAGGGACCCCCTCATTTAGCTCTTGCCCACCGCTGCCAAGCAGAACGTGAGTCCAGGGCTGCAAGAACTTTTGCTTTGTTTCAAAAGGAGCTATGATTCGAAAATTTTATATAAAATTATCCGTTTTTTTAAGTCATCAACAAAATCACATCCAAAAAATAAATAAATAAAGCCACTGGCAGCTAAATAAAAATAATGTCATTAGGGAGTGTAGAGGTGGTGACCATGGGGCTATATTTTTACACAAGTTCAGAGACGGCATGGGTTTTCAGAGACTGAACCCGGAGGCGGGATGCAGTAGCAGAGCAGGCGAACACAGGGTGTCCCCAGGCCCTCTCTTCTCCATCCATCTTTACTCTGTTCTTTCTTTCTTCTTAGCCCTTCTCCATTCCTGACATCATGTTATAAACTTCTTTGTGACTTTCATCTTCTGACAACCCCTCCCCTCAACTAGAATGAATGCTTCATGAGGGTTGGGGCTTGTCTGTCTGTTCTCGGCTGTCTCCTCCACACCTCTACCATGTCTGGTACGTAGTAGGTGCTTGCTTAATAGGTGCCCAGTGAATAATAAATGGTACGTGCCTCCATCTAAAACATCGAAGCCAGGATGAACTTGCGTCATAGGGTCCTTACTCCAGAGTCTGATGTCCAATTTCTAGTGGTTCATGAGGCTGCTTTTGGCCAGGGTACCCAGGATAACGTCTATCCGAAAATCTGAAGGAGAACAAAATGCTCCCAATCCTACTTCTAATTTGTTTTAAAAAATCTGCAAGAGAGAAAGGCAAATACACATCCATTTGTGGTGTGTATTTAGCCGTGATCATGAAAATACTGACTTATTATTTGAAATCGTGTAAAACAAGAATTTTCATTAAGAAAGCATAGCTGAACAAACAGACCCAGGAGCCACATCTGCTGACACACAGTGCTGTACTGAGACTGAAGAAGGACATCAGCAACGCCGCATTCTCTAAGAATTCTGCACAACACAAACTGGCCATGAGGGGATAAAAAGAATGCTGGGGAACTTCTAGCTCTTTCTGAAAAAGAAAATTCTGGCTCTAAATCTGGCACTACCCAGTAAGAGGGGCATCTCATCTGTGGCTGCCTATAAAACTGGCACTCCTTTGCTTGAACAAAACCACTTACTATACACTACTTCAAATAAACAAAGCTCAAAACAGACACACATGTATGTTTTTTTGCCACCTGCTGTCTGAGGAAAATAGCTATGCAACGTGCATGCCCTAGTTTAAACCAGTCTTTGAATTTCACACAAAAGCATCCTTCCTCTACCAATTTCCCTTTCTAAAGTTGAGTCCACAAAAGGACTAGAAATATATTTCCTGTTCAGTGAGAAAAAAAATATGCTTAAAGGGCAGTCCAGACCTTTTGTAAAAACACTTACTTTGAAAGAACAGGACAGATTACGGATTCAAAACAAGACACCTTCTATAGAGCAGACCAAAAAGCTGTTCAATGCCCTGGCCTCGCTCTGTGCTTACAGCTCTGGCCCTGCTGGGCATAGTTAACAGAAAGAGTTGAGCCTGCATGGTCTGGTCCTCTGGGGCTGCTGCATCAGGCTGATGCTCAGAACAATCACTGGGACAGGCTGTGAGCAACTCAGCAGGGCAGTCTTATCTCTGTGCTGAGGCTACCGTTCCTAATGGGGAAATATTGGTGGTAGAGCTCTCCCTTCAGGTACAGGCAGAACCAAGGCTCCCCAGATGATCTGACTTTGGAGGAGGGAGGGGCGCCCATCACCTGTTGGGCAGAGGCAAGCAGTCCCTGAAGAAGGCATCCTTTGTCAGGTCAGACCCCTTCCAGACTCACCCAGGGCTATTGGTCTCCTTGACATAGTTTCTTGACTCTGCCAAGGGCATGACCCAGCTCACTCACTAGCAGTGGGGATCACACTATTTATCTCTCATAGTCAGGAGGGCTGAACTGAAGGCAGTGACCAGAGAAAGGTTAGAGGGGAGACCATGGTGGTCTCAGTGAAGCTGAAAGCTCGTGGCTTCACATGCAGGGAGATTTAGCTACAGCAGTCATTGAAATACAGTGGCTCAGGACTCTGGAAATTGAAGGCTATTTTGGGGTGGGGTAGGGTGGGGTACGGGGAGGAAGGGGGAGGGCAGCAGTCAGCTTTTTAATTGAGTTTCCAAATGAATACGTGTAGAGAATGAATGATATACTGATTTTCTACTGGTGTCAAGATGACAAATTGTGGGGTGGAATGGAAGGCTTCTGATGACTTTTGCCATTTATGCCTGGATGATACCGTAACTGAAAAGCAAGACAGAGATATAGAGGAAATTTAAGGAAGCCGGCTGTGGGCTTCAGAAGCCCGAGGATTCACACCTCTGTCTACTAATACATTCTAGACACGGAGCTCACCACTGTGGACGTGATGGGGTGGGGATATAGGAAATCCTGGGATCATTTTCAGTTTGGAAGATGTAAACAAGAACACAAAAGCTATGGAGCCATGAGGTGCCCTTTATCATACAGAATTTGGGGTCACGGAGAAGCAGTGGGCCAGGAACATTCCATATCAGGAGTCGTGAGCAGACACGGGTCTGTGGGCGGTGCCCACAGTCATGAACAGACAGGAAGCTGAGTGGAGCTCGGGACTGAGCCTGGGGCTCCCCTGGGCCCTGCCATCTCTGGGTGATCCTGGATAACACACAACTTCTCTGGGCTTCAGTTTCGGCAGGAGAAGGTTTAAGATCCCTGGAATTTTTTTTTTTTTTTTTTTTTTTTTTTTTGCGGTACACGGGCCTCTCACTGTTGTGGCCTCTCCCGTTGAGGAACACAGGCTCCGGACGCACAGGCTCAGCAGCCATGGCTCACGGGCCCAGCCGCTCCGCGGCATGTGGGATCTTCCCGGACCGGGGCATGAACCCGCGTCCCCTGCATCGGCAGGCGGACTCTCAACCACTGTGCCACCAGGGAAGCCCGATCCCTGGAATTTTCATGCACTGTTCTTCTAAGTCTGTCCCCCTAGCACATGCCCTGATCCAGAGAGAAATCGAATGAGCCATGCTTTTCCCCCTATTTCTTCCATTCCCACCCCAACCTTCCACGTAAAGCAGTAAATTCCAGCAAAGGACCATTTCTGACCAAATTCTGAAAAGCCCAGAAGAACAGATTTTCTGGAGTCTTTGGAGAGTGTTGCAGATGAGCTGCTGGGATACTCCTTTAAGAAAGGACTCCTCGCCCGGCGGCTAGGAGGGTGGCAGCTGACAGCTAGACAACTCCTTCAGGACCACCTCAGCCTTGGGGTGTGCGTGGTCTTCTTAGGGTGCCCTGAGCTATGAGAGGGTACAAGGGCCTGGTTGATCCCACCCAACATGGGTGTCTCAAAACAGGCAGGCTTTGCTCCTGAGGGCTCACCGGGCTGGAAGGGACTGTGAGGCTGCAGCCCCAGCCTGACTCTACTTCCTTCTTCTCTCCCAGGCTTTACTTCTCTCTTGAACAACCAGAATCTACGTCCCCATGGACCCCTGACAAACAGAGATGCTAGTCGTTGTAACATGTAAAGCCTAAGGTTTTTTTGTTTGTTTTTCCGAAAAGGAACATTGACAGGCTATCTTTCAGCAAGAAGATCCTCTTTGTAGCATAAAGATACGCAGTGTAGATTTCTTTCCCATTCTCTCATTCACAGACACACAGAGACTTAGTTCCCACCAGCTGTAACCAGTGGTTCTCAACCAGAGGTGCCTATAAGACATTTTCAAAATGCAAATGCCCAGACTCTACATGCAAAGCTATACTCAGTGGTTTGAGATGTACCCTGGTTGAGAACCACTGGTTTTAGCATGAATGCTTCATCCTCTTCCAGAGATGAGCATTTATCCTGCTGAGGACCATATCTACAGAAGCTGAAAAGCATATCTACATTAAATGCTCAGTTAAATGATCCCTAGTTCACCTCCAGATATTTTGGTAAATCCAGCCCGTAATGCTGCAGACTCATTTTGCAACATGGTGAATCTTCTTGGAAAATATTATAGAGAGGTGTAGAAAACCTTAGGATCGCTTCCAACTTTGAAGATTTAAGCGAAAAAGGCACAAGTTATGGGGCCATAAGGTTTCCTTTATCTTGCAGCGTTTGGGGCAGGGAATTTTAAAGCGAGTTTCCACGGAAACTGGAAATAAGGCAGCTGGTTCCGTCCCCTCAGGTTTCTAGTGTCACCGTGGTGCTGGAGGTTGTGGCTATGCCCACATTTCACAAACTAAGTCCTTTGGGAGCGTCAGTCGTGCTCGCTGTCTTCTCTCCCCTGTTAATCAGGGACAGCTCACTCACATAAATGTCAGGGGAGAATATTCGACGACTGTGTTTCCTGCATCACTGAATAAAATCCCCTGAGATGATGTGTGTGCCCATTTAGCTTTGCTATTGGATTCAGAGAGGTTTTCTTCGAGGCAAGGTTTCTATCTGAAGACACACAGGAACTGAGATTCCCTAGGACAGGGAAGCCCTCCACTTGCCAAGGACATTAGTCTTGGAAAGAGGAAAGGGGGGGCATTCTCCCAGAATGTTAAATGCACCCAAAGGAACTACTTGATATTTTTAAAAGACTTTTCACTATATCTTCACAGCCAAAAAGAAAATTCAGAAGTCCCAGGGGAATGTAAACGGACGAGAGGGCTGTGCATCGGGGAAAATTTTCTCTTAGCAAAAGTCAAGTGTTCTCCACTTGGGGAAGACGAGGGGCGGGAATAACTGAGTGAACTTCGAGAAAGCAACTGTGCTGACAGCACAACCAACTGGGACGTGCAATAAGAAAAGGGCATTTAAAGTCACTGCACTGTAACTGCCCCTGGACATTTCGCAGCACATGATTAAGTCCTAATTTAATGCTTCCTGAATACAACACATTAAATGCTCGTCTCTAAGTGCGTTCCTCAAAACTCACTAATTAAGAAAGCGCCCCTCTGGGTGCTCTGGAAGCAGTGCCCTGGGGTGGGGTGGAAGAGAAGAGCAGAGTCTGAGGCTCCCTCTTCCTCCTGCGAGCTGGGAAAGACCAGGATGCTCACGAAACATCCCACGCTTCCTTCTCCTTACCGCATGGTTATTTCAGGGATTAGCTGAATCCGCATGTGGATATGCTTAGTCAATTTGTGAAGAGCTATGCAGATATGAGCTTTTATTATTTTTTAAAAGCCTCATCTAAAGATCAGAGCAGCATCAGGGGCCGGGAGTCCAGCTCAGAGAGCCTGGCCGCATTTGAATTCGTGTTCCTCACTTACCCACCAGGAGACTTAGAGCAGTGACGTAGCCTTCTACGGCCCAGTTCTCTCATACATAAGATGGGAACTACGGTCGTACCTACCTCTTCAGATTGTCATGAGCGGAGAGGAACTCACGCGAGAAAAGCATAGCATACAAATCATGATGCCTGGTGTCCGGTAAATGTGGGCTGCGATTATTACAAACCAGGGCTGCCACTGAAGGTTGTAAAACTGTGCAGTACTAGCAGGAGAGGACTTGGAGGGAAGTCTGAGGGGGCCGGAGGAAGGTCCTTCTGGGAGAGCCACCAGCTGCTCAGGGCCCCTTGCAATGACCTGGCAACCTCCCAGCAGCCGGCCCGACTCCGAGTCAGCAGGAGAAACCGTTGCTCTAGTCTCCAGGCATACTCCTCAACTGTAAGATAATTACCCACCACCCAGCAGAGCTCTCAGCTGTGATTCTGGAAGGACCATCAGAGAGTGTTCGCTTCCAGGTACAAATTCACTAGCGACAACTAGACGTTCACATCACACAAGAGGAACTCGACATGCAAACCGTATCATCTCAACATGGAGGACAGTCAAATTCGGGGTGGATGCAGGCAGTGGGGGAGGGGTGGGTGATGGATCTCAAACGTCAGGGCTGCACTTGAGAGAACTCCTGGGCTGGGGCGACCGCGAAGGGCTCCGGGTTGAGGCACATTCCATTATGAGTGGAGTGGGTTTATAATGGAATGACATGGATGGGTTCTTATAATCAGAAAAACACACTGACCTTCACGCTACACAGATGCAGCAGCATAATGACCCACCACGTGTACGCGCGTCAATTCCTGGGGAAAGTCCAACGAGGTTAACTCAGCGTGTATCCCAAGCAAACAAAATCAGCGACATCACCCGCGTGAAGGACGCTCTGCCCCCACCCCCGCCAAGAGAACTGACATGTACAAGGAAAGATGACACGAAGATCATACTCATTTTGAAAAAAAGGACAAATTGCAGCAACGTTATTTTATGCCGTGAATCATTTGACTTGGAGTTTTAAAATTTAAGGGGTAAGGATCGTGCGTCTGGAAAAAAAAATTATTTTTCCTTTTCAGGAAACAAGGATTTGGTGTGGGATCTGAAGGGAGGGAAATTTCTGTTCCCCCAGCCTTCTGAAAAAACTACCTAAAAGCATCCTCAGATACGTTCCACGCGTAAGACCCCCCTCAACCAGAAAACAACCAGATCTGTAGTTAAACTGCTGAAAATGTCGCTGACTTATCTAGGCGCCTTTAGTCACTCAGGCATTTACTCAGACGTGAAAGACTCAAGAGGAAGCCCCGTCCCCTTGCAGGGTGTCACCCCAAACGGCAGTCACTTGTCACGCCATCAGCACTTTAAATAGAGAAACCACGTCAAAAATTAGGACTTGAACACAGAGATGCCAGGTGTAGGTATTCCACCAGGGTCCTCTTCATCTGGGGATCACTTTGGCTCCTGAGTTTTAAACTCTCACTTTACTCACTCATCTTCCTCTGAAGGTAAAGTTGTGGTCAGAGTAATCAATACGGCCTTATCCCAGAAGAAAGCGGTACGTGATCCAGCTTTCCCAAACCCCGGTGAAACCCGAAGCTTTGCTGATAAATGGATTCGTGGAAGAAATGAGCTGCAAGCTTGCATTTTGTGTGCCTGGATTATCTTCCTGTCCCTGGTCCAAGCAGATTTGAATAGGAAAGAGAGAGAGGTTCAGCCTCCATATTCTAAGATCCAGCTCTATGCCAACGTCACGTTGGGCACTCCTGGGCCCTGCATGGGTGAGGCCCCTTTCCCTGACATGACCACTGGCCTCCCAGCTGCTCTTAGGCTGCTCCCAGCTGAGCTCCATCTGCAGGCTTTCCCATGTTGGAAGTCCCCAGACCCTCCTATATCCACACGAGGGCCCCTATTCCCACCCATGGCCGCGATTACTCTCTGAATATTGACAACATCCACGTTTCGTTGACAGTCCAGTGTTCTCACCTGAAGTCCAAACCCAGCATCCCCCGGGACTTCTCAGAGCCCTCCAAACGCAGTGCAAAAGGAGCTTAGGATCTTTATCCTCAAGCCTGACTCAGCAAGGGTTCCTCACCCACTGGGTCTCCCGCTGGGAACTCTGGCATCACCTCAGGTCCTCTTTCTCCCCCAGACCATCCTCTACATCCAACCAAGCCCCCAGTTCACTCACTCGTTCCTCTTAACCATTCTAGATCCATCTGCTTTTCACCATTTCTACCTCCTCCGTAATGGCCCAAGCCTCCCTTTCCTTCCCAGTCTCAGTTGATCCTAACTGGTCTCCAACCCTACCCCAAAGACATTCTCTGCAACAGGCAGAATGCTTCTTAAAAAGGGAACATCTGACCATGCTTTGGTGGCTTCACACTTCTTTTAGGCTAAAGTGCTAAATACCAGTTTGAGACTTACTGCAGACAAACGTGCCGAATGGATCTGGCCCTGCTTCCTCCCCCGCCCCGCTGCTTCCCTCTCTCCCCACCCTCTGGCCACTCGGGGAGTTTCACAGCCTCCAGAGGCACTCGCCTCTCTTTTCTTGGAGGCTGCAGCGTGCTGTTCCCTCTGTCTGAAACACGCTTCCCTCAGCCCTTTCCTCTCCACAACCTTCAGGTCTTGGTCTCCCTGGGACCACCCTGCCCCACCTCTCACACCCGGCCAGAACACATGCCGCTGGAACAGAGCTCTTTATTTATTTTAGCAGGTTTGAAAATAATTCTAAAGAACTAGGTATGTAATTTATTTAACATCTGTCTTGCAAAGATGACCTGGAATTCTCAGAGCTGGGGCTGTACAAGGAGTGCTCTCTATGTGCAATGAGAATTGGACAAGTGAATGAATGAATCATCAGGGACTGTGTACACCCTGGAGGAACTCACAGTCTAGACTTTAGAAGATATAAAAGGAGCCTTTTGTTGCATCTTCCCTAAGCCAAATGTTGATCCAATTAATCAAACACACACACACACACACACACACACACACACACACATTAGGAGAGTAAGCAGAAAAGAAAAAAAAGACCATTCAAATTAGACGTTACCTATTTAGCACTTAGCCCTGGAGATACTGGTGTATTTCACGTTACAGTTTACCGTAAATTGTTTTCTTACAGTTTACTAACTGTTTAACTTTAAAGCTTGACTCTGGCAAAGAAGGAGGAGAGCAGAAGTGGAGACTTTATAAACAGAGTGAACGATATTAAAAAGGACCCATCTCTAGATCCCCAAATTCCATGCCACCCTACCAAAGAGGACCCAGAGAGAACCCTCTCCCCTCAGGAATAATCTGGAGCTCAAGGAAATTAAGGAATGAAATGGGCACCACGTGACCTGTCTACAGGAAAGCAACCAGATATGTCTCTATCCTCTGCTTTCAGCCCGCCTAAGCTTTACAAATCCACAGGGGCTCTTCCCAGTGATTTAATGCAGCTCTAGCCACTTCTTCTATTGCTGTGACCCTTGGGGAACACTATTGGAGCTCAGCGCACAGAGCGGCAGGGAAGTCAAGTGGGAAGGACACATATGAAGACCCTGGCAGCAGTGCCTGCAGTAGAAGCCCCAGGAGAGCAGGGACTGCATCGCAAGGACAGTGCTCGACGAGCTGCTCCTTCATGGGTCCCTGCGTCAGCTCTCCAAGCCCCTGGCATACACACTAGCAACCTGTTAAAAAACCTCCGACAGTGCCATTCTATCGGTCGAGGCTGAAAGGTGGCAAAAGCTGTGAAATATGGAAAGGAGGGGACACTGTGCCTCCGCTACTATGTCACCTGGTTAGAAGTTACCATCATTAAAAATCAAACAAACCAGTTGAGATACTACTCCAGGGCCAATATTGATCCCGCCCCAATCCAAATGGGCTAAGATTAAAAACCCAATCCAGAAAGCATGACACCGGCCCTCAGACCACACGGTGATTTATCATGTGCTAAAACAAACTTGTTTTAGTTCTGCTTCCCTCCTGTTCCGTTCTGTCAGCATCTGATAAGTGGAGGATTATTGAGGAAGAGATCAAGACCGTTCACAGGTGGAATGGGTAAAAGTGGGCAACATACAAGATGACACAGTTTTAAAACTTTTTTTGTTAATTATAGAAACAGTGTACATTTGCTGTTTAAAAAGCCAAGCCATACAGATAATATGAAGAAAAGTCACTCCTAGCCTCACCCCTGAAGAAAGCCAGAGATTCTGGTTGGCACTGCGTTCCTCATTTCTAAGGAGCCCTCTGAGGAAATTCTAACCAAGGTGCCACCTTCTGGGTGGCCAGGTCTTTGCGGGTCCTTCTGACCTGTAGGTGGGCATCACGGGAAAGGAGCCCCAGAGTTGCTGGCCGTCAAAGGAGGTTTGTGATACTGGAAAATAATTTACACTACCTTTAGATGGATGTATCTCATATCTTCAGAAACCCGGTCAGCTAGTTCGATCACCCCACCATCACGACTATCAATCATTTTAACTCGTCCTCAGTATGGATGATTGACACCTAGGATCTGCTGAGTTCCAATGAGGGACGCCAAGTTGCAGAGACATTTAAAGGCCTCCAGTTTCCATTTCAGAAGCCTCAAGCCCTTAGGAAAATCTAATACCCTCCTTTTTATCACCTGCAAACACCCTAGCCCAGTGACCACCATCTGATAAGTATTTGTTGACTGAGTGGATGAGCAGATCAATGGATATGCGTTCCTGCCACCGGGGGAAACTCCCAGTATACCACACCAGACTCCCTGGGAAGGACGAATCACATTCCCTTGTACATGTCTTGAATGAGACTATGAAAAACTTATTTCTTCTTAGGGACCAGAAAAATTATATTTGCTAATTTAAGAAAACGATTCTTGTTGGGAGATCTCAAGAGCAAGTATTCAGTAGTTTCACTGGATCACCCCCTCCTGTTGGCATCACAACAAGGACTCGTCAGCTGACAACAGTGAGGATAGGACGCGGAAACAAACGGCGGTTTGGTCCTGTGTTCGACTTTGTGACCATGAGCCCATCGGTGCTACTGTTTTTACCAGCTGACTGGTTTTGTTTCATCCCAAGCTCATCTCTTTTGGTCCCTTGTCTGGATCCCAGTTAAATGCTCAGGAGACATAAGATTTACTATCACATAACCTTAAGGGTTTTATCATCATCGAATTTGTTTTCCTGGGAGGAGGTCTCTTCATGAGCCAGTATTGAACAGCATCATTTTCTGTCATTACTGACTTACAGTGTCTTCCAATTTCTTAGGCCCCTCTTTTCTTATAGATCATCTCTCACATTGAAGAAAAAGGCTTTGACAAACAGGTCAGGCTTTACTTGAAGAGCATGGACTTGGTGTCATAGCCAATGAGCTATTTATTTCATTTTCTTAACACTCATAACATATTTTAATTTTTCATTTATTCATATATTTCTCTAGCTCTGCATCTTACCCCTGACTAAATCTCTACTAATCATAATGCATTATTACTATCAAAACTTCCCATCTGACAATTTCTTCCCAAGCTGATGGACTCACGCTGGTTCTAAGGAAGACTGTTTCCAAAGATGGCCAGTGTGTCCTCAGACAGGCAGTTCCAACTCCATGACCAGGCAACATAAATGCGTGGGTGTGGCCTCCCCCCTCCCCGAACCTTGTTCCTCAGACCCCAACTCTGAGCGGCAGAGGGGCAGTGCCAGGCGGAGGAGTAGAGCTGAGTCCTACAGCCAAGGTGGTGAGTACAGGGTCGGGGCGGCCCGCAGCCAGCCCTTCTGCTGGGGTCAGCGTTCATGGCCGTGGGCTGGGTCCTCTCCCCACTACTCCCTCCCTCCCTCCCTCCCAGTGCTGTGAGTTCCTGCTGCTTGGCCAGGGCCGTTCGCTCTTCCCCAACCTTCACGTTGCATCGAAGGACATCTGTGATGAGGAAACGCTCAGAATAGAACTCCATACTTGACTGACTCCACAACAAAGCCGTCTTCTAAGAATAAGAGCTGATCCCAGGATGTTTTCATTAAAAACAGAGTTCAGTGACAGACTATCAAAACATTTCCCTTGTATTGTAAGCAGTATGATGGGACAGAATTATACAAAACATATGGGCTTAACTCTGCCCTCAGCAACTAGGGGCTCGCTTCCACTGGATTCAGTAACTCATTTCACTTACCCATCATGGGTTTGCAAACAGACTTTGTCCTGTTCAGTGCTTTTTCATGCTCCAGGTGGCAGAAGAAAAACAAAAAGGCTGGTGAACTGCTTTTCTGCCTCTATTTTCAAAATCTGTCACCGGTTGCCTTTGAGGGGTGGGATTCGCTTGTAGCCTGAGGCAGTCAGAGAGGTGCCTTATAGCAAAGCAGGCTCAGTCATTCAACGCTTACTGACCATTCACCATGCACCTGGCATCACTTCAGCACTAGAAAATACAGCGATGAAAGCTACCATCCAGCATTTATATAACTTTCCATGCGCCAGGCATCATTTGAAGTCCTTTATGGATACTAACTCACTCAGTCCTCACAATGATTCCACAGGGCAGTGCTAGTATTGTCTACATTTTACAGATGAGGAAACTGAGGCATGGAGAGGTTATGTCATGTGCTCAACGTCACACAAAGAGTACGGAGCAGAGCCAGGACTCAGACCCAGGCTTCAGAGGTCAGACAGACCTGGTCCCTGCTCTCAAGGAACCAACATCCTAGTGTATGTTAAGAAACACTGAACAGATAAACTGAATACACAGCATGCCTCAGGTCACTGAACTGAAGAGCCAAGGAGGGTCCAGGCAGTTTCTGTTCAGTGATTTAAAGTTTATTTTGGTCATAAATACCGTGAAGACACTGAGAAGAATGTACCTTCTCTCTTCCTGTCACATCTGAAGCCCCAGCCTCCCTTCAGGTAAATAAACACCCTTTTTCGCTTTTTAAGTTTCCTCTTTATAGCCTAATCTTTCTGAAAGTTATCTTTGTGTGTGGCTTATTCTATTTACTATCCCTTTCATTTTAGGCTTCTGCCCCCCAAATAGGTTTGCAAGTGCTATTAGTTAAGCAATCATTTAATATGCTAGAACATACTAAGTTTGTTATAAACTCACATGTATTTCAGGATTATCAATCTCTTCTATGTTTTTTTTTTCTATTTATATACTGACACAAAGTTTTCAGTTGTGCATCAGTTTACACAGACTAAAACATATAAACTTCTGTGTTAATATTTATAATGATGTATCTCATTGGGTAGCACAAGTACCTCCTTCATTAATTTTTGAAGTAAGCTCTTCTCAAAAATCTCCTAGCTACGCTTGCATTTTTATCTGTCTAGAATCTGGAGAGCTGTGTTGTTATGGCCCCAATGGGACATGGGAGACACCTACGAGAGCATCATGGTTACAACCATGGGTTTACAAAGCAGGGGGCCCAGGGAGTGCTGGTTACACTCCCTGCCCAAGATTCAGTGGAACTTCATACTTACACTCAAGTGCCACCTTCTAGAACATAAACATCACATAGATATTGTTAGTTGGATTAAACTAACAAATGAATATGAGAAGGTTTTATGCATTAAGTTATCCCATCCAGGAGCATGGTTTGGGGTCCACCAAAAGCCAGGGAGGGCAGAATCCCACCTATGCCCCTCTCTAGGGAGGGCCCAAATCTCCTTCTCCTGCAGCCAGGGCTGGAGTAGGGGCAGTGGGTTTCTGTGGGGTCCCCCTCCAGGGAGGAGCCCTTGGGGATGGCATTTGCCTCTTCCTGCAGCATTTTAAGGGGCAGAGCTCTGCATGCCCTTGGGCAAAGCTCTGCCCAGTTCCAGGTGAGCACTCTCCCTGTCCAGGTCTTCTGAGGCAGGTGTCCTGTGGCCAGACCTTGGAGAGACAAGTGTGGTCAAGACTTGGGCCTGGACCATGGGTCTGGCAGGGGATTGGCCCTGGAAATGAGGCAATGTTAGTGAACCACAGACTACAAGCCCTGGCTGTGGAGCTCATGTTTGAGGGAGAGAACAACAAAAATCATAATAAATATGTAAGATACACGTTAGGTGGTAGGAAATTTTAAGAAGAAAGAAATGAGAAATGAAGTGTTAAGATGTGGGTAGGAGGTGACATTTTAGACTGGGTTTCTCAAAAATGGAGAGATTTTTGAGTAAAGATTGGAAGGAAGAAAAGGAAGTGACCAATGAGATGTCCAGGGAAAGGACATTCCAGGCAAAGGGAACAGCAAGTGCAAAGGTCCTGAGGTAGAGAGTGCCTGGGTCTTCTGAGAAACAGCAAGGAGACCAATGTGGCCAGAGTGAAGAGAGGGGAGAACAGTAGGAAATAAAGTTGAAGATGTGATGAGGGGCTGGCTGGTGGTAAGTTTCCTAGTTCAGTGGAAGGGCTTTGGTGTCCACACAAAGCAAGGTGGGGGGTCATTGGAGAGCTCTAAGTAGGGAGTGACACAACCTGGCTGGCAATGAACAGGGTATCTCTGGCTGCTGGTTTAAGAACACACTGAAGAGAGGGCAAGGGAAGAAGTTGGGAGACCTTGCAAGAATCCAGGCAAGATGTAAAGGTAGCACGATCAGGGTGGGGGCGGAGGGGGTCACGAGAATTTGATCAGGACTGTAGCTGGAGGAGAGCTGTTACTGGTGAGGCTGCATTGCATTGAATTTGTAACGCCTCTAACTAACCTTGTGTTTGTCTAGCACAACCTGCTCTTGCAGGCTGAGGAGGGATGCTAGCTGTTCCTTAGCTGCTCATCGGACTCCTGCAATGAAGCTGATTTCTGGATAATCTGAAGAAGCTTCTCCTCCTCTTGCCAGAAACTATAACCTGTTTCCACATCTATCTCTGAATCTGCCTTTTCTTACTGGGGGCATCACAACTCTTATGCCCATTGTATCTATATATCCACTTCCAGCTTTGCCCATTTTGGGGAGTGGAAGACCGCAAGGGAGAACAGGAAGAGTGGAGCAAATGGAGCCTAGGAGGTTGGTTGGTGCAGGCCTGGAGCTACCGAGGGCAGGCGGAGTATGCAGGCAGGCAGAGGTCTGGCCCTGGTCTTCAGGGTCCCAGTCCCACTTTGTATCCTGGAAATCAGTCTTGGAGTCAGATATACCGATCACTATTCCTGGGTTCCAGAACAGTATCATTTTGCATAATTTCTGGAAGCTTTTCATAGAATTATTTTTATGGAACTTGTTCTGGGAGGAGAGAGAGGCATCCAGTAAAATCTATCACGACCCATCAGTCAGCTTGGTAACTGGATGTCACCCCATGTTTTTCAGTCTTGTATTTTTCCACTGGCTAATATTTTAAGACTCCACAGACACATAAAAGAGTTTCTCAGACATTGAAAAGCAAACAATAGCAGGTTTCCTTTGAATACATAATCCATTAAAGATAAAAAATATCCACAGGCATACGCTGACCCAGATATATGTGACTGCGTGTGGCCAAACCTTGTCTTTTCCACGATAGCCTCTCAAAACTCCTGGGGGCTAAATGTAAATAAATCATTTGATAATAAGGTGTTGAGGGCTTCTGAGGCAATGATAATATCCAACTGTACTGTGTCCACATTGATGATGTACAAAGGCATAAAAAGAGCTTCCAAATGTAATATCCAACACCGTAATGCCAACCAGCTGGGCAGGGAGAAGGAGTGTTAGATTTTGGAACTGGTCTCAGTATTTCAGCCAAAGGGAATATTTACCCACTGAGAACTGTGAACCGATGGGGACTAATTTCCACAACTCTGAAAGCTTGGGTCTACTAAAACTAAGCAACAAAAGTCAGAAGGTTGAAAAGCTCGAGTGCCAGGAAAAACGCTCTATGAATATTTTCAAGTTTCTGAGCAGAGAACACTGGCATCTGGGTTAAAGGATTATAGGTGGTTACCCCAAGGACAGAGACCTCTGGAATTTCCCAGAGAAGATTTCCTTATATTCCAGAACAAAGGTCCTTCCTTTTTCTCTCCAGAGGGTAGGAGGGCCAGATGTGCCTGCAGCTCCCGTATAATCTCTGAGAGTCATAATTTCCGGGTTTCTCTCCTGTGGCACAAATCCCTGTATGTTCAGGGAACATCTGGCTCCCATCACTTCGCCCCGTGGGGAGCTGAGCACGGGGAAATGATGATAAGATTGCTATGGTAAACAGTCTGTTTTCTGATCTGGAAACCTCATGTTTTCTGTCACAATAGATAAATACAAATAGGGGTATAACTTAATAAAAGGAAAGCCGGCTGCGACAGTAGTACCATTCACTATTATACAGCACAACGTTATCATCATAATCCATCCATCAATCATTTCATTCTCCCCTTCAGGAGCATCAGACATCCCTCCTGCCATGGGACTTGCCCGTGATGCCTGTGGGGAGAGTATACACATCCACCTCATAGGTTTTGGACTTGGCCATGTAATATGTAATATGCTTTGGTCAACCAAATGAGTTTACACCAGCCTCTTGCTCTTACTGCTTCTCCCGCAACAGCAGCATGTTCTGCTTCTAGACTGGGCTGTGTCTTCAGCCTACACTTCAGAAGAAAGAAGACACATGCAGCACATCTGAACCCAACTCACAAAGTGAAGGTGCGCTGCAGCCGACCCACAGCCTAAATGTGATATGAGTGAGAAATAAACACTTGAGGAGGAAGTCCTTGAGATCTTGTGCGTGTTTATTTCACAGCCCAAGCAGCAGAAGAAAGTTGTGTGGATGTGTGCTTCTCAACATAACCAGCAAAACAGGCTAATGCAGTGCACACCCAGCTTCCATTTCTACCCCTCTTCTGAATTGAACCCTACTACTCAGTGGGAGGTAGTTCATCCGATTATTCTATGCCAACTAGCACTTGGCATTTCCCTAAACTGACCTTCTTTGAAAGAAAGGTCTTATATTTCATGGGTTGGGGAGAGATTTCAGTATAAATATAGACTTGCAAGGTGGCAACGATCTAAGAGGCATCTTTCTTCTCTCCTGTGTCCCATTCAAACCACCCCAATCAACCAAGTCCTCTACTTTTTCTTTTTTCTTTTTTTTTTTTTTTTTGCTGGTTTCTCTCTTTCACTGAAACTCCAAACTCTTTATGGTCATTTTTCCCCAGTTACTGTCAACTCCCAGATCAAATTTCTTCCAGTAGTTGTCATGTCAGGACCCATAGTCTATCTCCTCCTCAATGTTTCCCACAAGGAGAGAGAACATTCTCTGCTCATAAGAGAGGAAGGTTGGCCTCAACTCTGCAGCTGCAATGCTGTGTTGTTGCTAAGGGCTCATAGCTAAATTCTTGTATTTTATTAAGTTTTTATGCCAAAGCATAGAAAACCAGGGGAAGTAAACCTCTAGCACCATCCAAGGGCTACTTCTCCTCCTTGAATCTGCTGTCTTGAGTCCTTTTCAATCTCTTAGCTGGCAACAGCAAGTCCGAATTAGGGCACTAACACAATTATAATATTGGAGTTTAACAGACTTAAACTGGGTCCTCCTGGAGGCATTTATACTTCAGAATGAAGAGCAGTCTCACATCACAGCAGCTGGAACAGGGAGGGAGTAAGAAGAGACCTGCCAGGAGAGGTTAGTCTCTGGTCTCTTCTCATCGTCTACCATGGCCAGGAGAGGCTTCTGACAAAACAGAGCCAGAGTGTGTTAGAGATTGCTCATATCAAGCCAAAGAGCTCAAAGGATCTCAAATCTACAGACTTAACGAAATAGCTCACTGCTTCATTTTCCCTATCAAAAATCCAATAGTTTAAGGGGTTTTAGGGCAACACTTCAACGTGATTTTAGTGGTGGGACACTGAGCAAAGTGAGGTAACATGCCCTGGTACATATCAATCCTGGAAATCCACGTTGTGTGCAGGGACCACACAGATGCTTTTAGATTGGTAAAAAGAGTTACACTGAAAGGGTTTTGATGAGAGAGACAGACGATTTCCATTTGTGGAACAGACAGAAGAGCAGAGGGAGGTGGAGGAACCCAAGTTCAGTCTCATTCTGCCACTTCTGGCTCTAGATTCTTGAGCAAGTTACTTAACCTTTCTAAATGGTAGTTTTCCTACTTGTACATGAGGATTATAACTGTAACTACTCCCTAGCCCTGTCAACAGATATGGGTGGGAAAATTGAAAGAAAGGCCTTAACAGCACCAGACACATGGCACCTATTGTCTAACAAGACAGAGAGAGCTCAGTGAGAAAAAGCTGTGTCAAGTTTAAGAGACAAGGGGCCTTTATACTCCAGCCAGGGTCCTAAAGATGTACTAACGCTTGGCTGAGCAGACAACTCAACTGGCCACTTTCTGCATTAATTTTGACATTTTTTAAAGACTTTCAGAAAAGTCACGAGAATAGTACAATGAATGATCGAAAATACTTCACACAGATTCTCCAAACGTTAATATTTTGCTATATTTGTTTTTCCTTTCTCTCTCTGCATATATGTGTATATATACACATATATAATTTATATGATTATGCATATTTATATATACACATATGTGTGCATATCTATTTTTTTCCTGAACCATTCAGAAAAAGGAATCTGTAGAGACAGGATGCCCCTTTACTCCTAAATACTTCGGTGTGTATTTCCTAAAAACAAGAAATTCCCTTACATAACTATAATACAATTATAAAAATTAGGAAGTTGACATTGACATAGTTCTATTATCTGATCTACAGACCTTATTCAGATGTTTCAATTTTTTTCAGTAATGTCCCTCATGGCAAAGGAAAATCCAAGATCCAAGATCACGTGTTACATTCAATTGTCTTTCTTTGTCTTTCATGACACTGATCGTTTTCCAGGGTACAGGCCAGTGATTTTGTAGAATGTTTCTCACCTTGAGTTTGTCTGATGTTTCCTTGTGACTCGAATTCAGGTTATGTACTTTGGGCGGGAATACCACGGAAGCGATGCTCACTCTCCGTGTACCATATCAGATGCAGATGCTGTCACTAGTCCCAGTTCTGGTGATGTTAACTTTGATTACTTAGTCAAGGTGGCGTCTGCCAGGTTTCTCCACTGTGAAGTTACTACTTTATCTTTTGTAATTGTAAGTATGTTGTGGAGAGATACTTTGAGATTATGTAAATACACTATTACTCCTTAAACTTTCACCCACTTCCTATAGCATCCATTAATTATTTTTGCCTGAATCAGTTATTGTTTTGATGGTCCTATCCTCTTTCTTAACAGAAGTTTTGAATTTTGTCCTTTGAGGAATATTTTCCATGGCAGTGGATTTTATAATGAGTCTCACTAATGCCACTACGTTGTAAAGCACATTTGTAAAAACTGAGCTCTTGCCTGGTGTCAGCTGGTTGCAAGGACTTCATTTTAAGGAAGGTGAGAACAATCAATGATGGAGATGCAGCTTATCTGCCAGAAAGTGAGTAAAAATTAAATTCCTCTTGAGTTTAAATTATAGCCATTTTACACCTGGTTTCAACACAGCATTGTTAGTTCTTCCTTTTTTTAAAATTATAAGTCATTTTTATAGTGGAAAATCCAAATGTTATAAAAAGCAGAAAACAGAAGAAAAAAAGACCCCCATAATCCTGAATCTATCACTGTTAACCAATTTAGTATATTCTTTGCAGTTATTTTTTCCCTTTTGTCTTAAAACATATCATCTATATCATTTTATATTCCAATTTTTCAATAAAATATAAGCATTTCCAATGCTGTTAAGATTTTTTCATAAATAAATCTTAATTGGAGGTCTTTGAGAAACATACTATAATTTAGTTCCTTGTTCCCTATTTTGGACACTTAGGTGGTTTTTATATTTCTGCTATTTAATAATGATGGGACAAACATCTTTGCATGCACAAAAAATGTTTTCTGCATTTTGCGTTATTTGTTCAGGAAAAATTATGGCCTGAATGAGTATGGCTGGATTAAAGTCCATGGCTACGTACTGGCAAGTGGCCTTACACAAAGGCCTCACCAATTGATATCCCAAGTAACAGTCCGTAGAGTGCTGTCTCCACACACACTTACCAATACTGGGTGTTCTCCTGGTTCTATCTCCTGATTATACTTTCAGCCTTCTATTGCCTTTTTGTTAACTGTCTGCTCTTGCTCTCTGAGTGCTCATCTGATGAACTGGGGTGTTATTTTTTACTTAAGAATGTAAGCTCTGTGCACCCTAAAATGTTCAGCTTTTGTCCAACGTATGTGTTGCAAATATTTTCCCAGTGTATTATTTACCTTTGAATTTTGTGTATTTGGATATTAATGGAAGATTTCCAATTTTATGTAGTTAAAACGCTTCTTTCTGATTCCTTCTAATGCCTTTAATCTTAGAAAGCCCTCCCCTCTGTCCCTCCTGCATCCACCTAGTATACTGTGGCACTATTGTGAAAACCTCAGCTCTCTGTAATTCATTTGGGAGCATGGGAATAACATCCCTCTTCCTTGCTGACACCTGATGCTCCTTATCATGTATCACATTTTCCATGTGTTAGAACTGACTCTCAGTTATGCAGTTTCATGGAGCTATTGTTTTTCCTGGAGTTGGGACCACATTTTTATTCATTATTGAAGCTTTAAATATGGAAATGTTCATCTCACTTCATTCCTCCTCTTTCACCCTCTTAAAATCCACCTCTCCTGGCCTGTTTACTCTTTCAGAATATTTTAAACTAATTTTATTAATTTAAATCAATAAAATATTTTAATTAACAGGAAAATTCAGTATATTTTAATTATAACATTGTGACCAGTATATGAATTAACATGAAACAGATCAACAACTTTAACATACTCAGTTTTCTCATGAAAGAACATGGGGTGTCTGTAGATTAATTAAATCTTTTATGCTTCTCAGTACAGTTTTAGAGTGTTACTTTCTGCTCTTCATAAGTATGCATGGATAGTTTATGTTTTCATTATCACTATGAATAAGAGGCTCTTAAATGACTTTTTAATGTTATATTCTGAGTATTAACTTTGTAAACTGTCTTAATAATTCAATTAACGAGCTATTTCTCTTACATTTCACAGGGATACAATCATACCTCTAAAAATAATTATCATTTTGTTCTTAATCTTGTAGCAGCATCTAGCGCTTTGGCTCTATATCTTACTTCATTAGTCAAAACTTCAAGATCAATGTTAAATAATCACTAAAAATGGTGGTCAATCAATTTTACATTGTTTCTGACAGTGACAGGAATGTATTTAACATAAAACAGAACCACTGGCCATTAGTTCGAAATAGACATTAAGTTCCATCTTATAACATCTAGATGAATATATTTTTAATGTCATTTTGCTATGAGGAAGGGCAGTTATGGTCATCAAACACAAAACACGATCATAGGTAGTTTTCATGACACTGTAGCAGCCGTGAAAACATAGCTCTCAGATTTCTGACAGCTGGAGGTGGAACCCATGACCTTCACACAGTCCCAAGGCCACGCCTCCAAAGGCAACTCCCACCAAGGACTGGCTATGGCAGGGGATGCCAGGGTGGGCCCATTCTTGGGAGAGGAAAGGCTCCTCTGAAAGGTGACTCTCAGCATCACACTGTAGCTCACGAGGTTCCCTCTGCCTTCCAGACCCCCCCATCGCGCCACCCCCCAGGCTCCTCCCCAGCTCGGCACTTGCTCAGAGGACCCAGAGTAACACAGACATTAATTGTTTTGGTCCATGCATAAAAAATTCAGACTGTTTTACTGAACTTTCGGTTGAGTGACAATGTTATTTTGAAATCTATTACTTCAGTAAGATTAAAAACAACAGCAGCATTTGGGCGGTGAATTAATGGCAACAAGCATAGAGGCACTTGTACTTTACAAGCCCCTTTCCTGGACACTGTCTCACCGTCATACCATCGGAGGCAGGGAAGTTTTCCTGTCTTCATTTTACAACAAACAGTAGAAATACTGGGGAGTTTATAAATCTGAGCAAAGTTGCATTAAGAAGAAGAACAGAACCGGGGATAGAACTTATAGCTATTTAATTTTTATTCAAAACCCTTTCCATTTTAACCCCAATGTTCCCTAAATTCACATAAAACATGTTATTTTTATCATCTGGTTTACAAAAGAAAATATGATATTTAGCAGCGCTTTGACTTTTCATGTCTGCAACTAAAAATAATCTAATAATGCAAACCAGAGGCATATTCTGTTGGTAATCACTGTACCCTATGCATATTCTATATTGATCTCATAGAAAATTGACAGAATTTTCTATTATTACTCATGCTTTTTAACTAACCTTTTTGGTAGCATGAATGATTTCGCATTAGTATGAAAAGAAGTTCTTCACGTTTTAGAAATAACAACTTTATATTTGGAATATTTACCTATATTAATACATAGTTGTCAATTTCCGGTTTAATCATTCTATAATATCTCATTGACGTGTATTCCAAAATGTATTTATCTAGTCTCCTCCTGACTAGCACTTAGGTTGTCTCCAGTTTTTTTTTTTTCTTTTGCTATTACAAGCAATCTCACTTTCTTACCCACAACCCATCATGCACATGTATGAGAGGTTCCCGAGAACATACACGGTTATGGGTTCGTTGGAACAGGAAGACTTCTCACCCCACACCTTGCCAGATGGGGCCCTGGTGCTCACCAAAGGGGCAGAACCAGTTTATTCTCCCATCATTTGGGTAGCTCCCATGTTCCTACAATCTTGCCAAACTTCCTACTGTCAGCCTTCTTTGTTTTTAACTGGATGGATGTGAAATAGCATATCACCGTGGGTTTAATTTCTATTTCTCATATTACTAGTGCTTATGACTTATTCCCCAGTCATGACTCTGGCTATTAAAAACAGGCCCATCACCCTTTAATATCTCTGCAAGTCCCTGGGTCCTCCTCACTCCACTGCCAGGCCCTAGACAAACCTGCAGCATCTCAGCAGCTGGCCTTCATTCTCCCTCATCCTCCCACAATTCCACTGGAGGTATTTACCTACCATCAACTTAAACATGTTATTTCTTTGCTTAAAACACTTAATGGTCCCCCATTGCCTAAGGATCAAATCCAAACTTGCCAGCACTATAAACACCCTCCACCGGCTGGCCTCACCCTTCTTTTTCCAGGATTATCTCAGCCACTCCTGCCTGCATACCACACTCCATCCTGCTGTCCAGTGACTCCACAAACACTTCTTACCTGTGTCCCTTTTCACATGGTGCTGTCTCTAGCTCATAGACGCATGGCTAATGGAGTAGGGCCTGGAAAGTACTGGGTGATCCACACATGAGGCTTTACATTAAATGGGGTTTAGTTTTCTTTGAACAGCAAGTATTACTTCCATTCATTTGTTTTATGTGCCTTTCCTAGATTCTAGGAACACAACAGTGAATCAAACAGTGGAAACTCCTTTTTCCACCATCATGGTGCTTACATTCTAGAGTGAGAAAATGGACAATGAACAAAAATGATTGACTTATGTAGTGTTGTAGGAATTGATGTGAGCTATGGAGGAAAAGAGAGCACAGACATGAGATAGGGACTGTGGGCACGGGGGTGTGCTGTGATAGGGCTGAATCCTAGAAGGGGCAGTGGAGGACGATGGATGGGAAGGAAGGAGGGAGAGAGCCATATGACTATCTAGGGGCAGAGCTTTCCAGGCAAAAGTCATGGCGAGAGTAAAAACCCAGAGGAGGGAGCGTGTCAGCCCGCTGTGCTGCAGGCAAGCTGGAGCAGAGACTGAGGAAGAAGCCTGGAGACTCAGATGGAGAGGGGAGGGAGGGAGGCACTCAGGTAGCATCTCATGAGTCAGTAAGGACTCTGCCTTTGCTCCTAAGAGATAGGAAGCCATCGAAGGGATCTGAGCAGAGAAGTTGTAATGGGCTCCCTCAGAGTGTTGTGCTATGGTCAGCCTGAAGGTGACCAAGAAGAAAAGGAAGGAGAAAAACTAGGATCCCCTGCAATAATTCCAGTGAGAAATGGTGGTGGTGTGGATTAGGACGGTGGCGAGAAGTTGTTGCTGGATTCTACACATGCCTTGAAGATAGAAGCGAAGGGTCTGCTGCTGGATTGCACGTGAAGCGTGAGATCAAGAGATGGATGCCTCCATTTTTTGACTCGAGAAAATTATAAGGATGGATCTGCCAGGAACTGAGATGGGGAAGGGGAGGGAGCAGGGTTTGAGGGGAAAACAGGAGTTCCGTTTTGGACATTTTATGTTTGAAAATGCTTATTAGACATCCAGGTGGAGAAAGAAAAACAACTCTGGCATTCAGGGGAGAGGCGTGAGATGGGAATAAAAATTTGCAAGTCATCAGTACATAGGTGAAACTGAAAGTCCTAAGACTGGATGGGATCATCAGGGTGGTGAGTGGAGAGAAGAGAGGAGGCCAAGGATGGAGTCCTGAGGCACCCACAGGAGTGCCGGGGAAGGAGGAAGAACCTGCAAAGGAGACACAGAAGCCAAGGTGGCTGGGAAGGTCACTCCGTGGCTACAGGAAGATAAACTGAAGGTCACAAACCTCAAATGGATCAGGTTTCCAGATTAATTTGGTAAACCGAAGCATCTGTGCAAGCTGCCCCCCACTGAACTTGGCTGTTTATAGAAGAAAAACAACTCCTCCAGATTCTAATTCAGGAGTGGCAGCAGAAGAAAGCATTATTAAAAGATCTGACCCTAGACAGAGGCGCTGCAGATTTCTTGTGCTGTTCCTCAAATCACTTCAACCATCCTCTTCAAAGTCCACATTTTGAAAACAGCTCATCTTAAACATGCCCCCAGTGCAATCCCTCATACACAAAGCACCTTCTAGACATGAATGTTCTACAATTTTGCAAGATGTGTGAGATACAGAGATGGAACCAGCCTTTACTGGAAAGAAAGGTGACTTAGTTCATCATGGTGGCATCTGATTTCAGATCAAAACACCAGATTGTCCAAACTGATCAAGACTGCTTCCCCCTAACCTGTAGTGCTCTACCCCAGTGGTTTTCCTGGGGAACTGTGAAAAATACTGAAGCCTGGCTTTCACCCACAGAAAGTCTGACTTAATTGTTCTGGGATTCTAATTTCCACTAAGGTTGAGAAACACTGTTCTAGAATGGGATTCTTAAACTCAAATGCATATGAACTTCCCACAAAACTGTAAAAATGCAGACTCTGATTAAGTAGGTTTGGTGGGGGCCTGAGATTCAGCATTGCTATAATCTCCCAGGTGAAGACAGGATCTGGTCCAAGGACCACATTTCAAGCAGCAAGGATCTATACTGTATAATCGTCTCTACAGAAGTCATTTGCCATCATCATGTATTATGATAAAATGCAGTCAACTCGACTATTAAAAGCTAGTTCTCCAGACATTTTATTTAGCAAATATTTACGGAACACTTAACTATGCATGAGGCTTGGCGTTAGAGGCTTCAAGAGATACAAAGGTTAAGGGGAGAAAAAAGTCATGGTTCTGACCAGAGTTAGGAAGGGCAAACAGGCTTCAATTAGAGTATCTTCTCTGATTGATTGGTATATATGTCATCCTTGTCCCAAGACAGCAAAATATAAAATGACCTGGAAACTCAGCATCAGAAACCACAGACTCTCCTTAATCCTCTAATGTGGTACCAGGTTCCATTACATTCTTTAGGGCACATGAAATGGGACCCCTGGCAACTGTCCGTCCAAATTCCCTTAGCCTTTAAGCCCAGGTATTTGATAAATGAAATACTGCCTGCCGTATCAGTAAACAAAGGATGTCACAGTCACCAGCGATTGCAGCCCTCCAACGTGAGCCAGCGAGCCCTGAGGAAACTCAGGAAGGAAAGAATACCTGCCATCTATCAGCCATCAGACTGCAGCCACCCCCACTCCTATGGTGAGCCCTAAGGAAACTCAGGATGTGAAAACACGTGGTACTGGGCCCAGAGAGCTGAGGTGCATAGCAAAGGAATGATTTCAGTGAGTCTAGACCGTTGCATCTTCCCACACACAGAAAAGTGCTACATTCCTCAACTTGCGACTTCGGGTTTTCTTTATTTAACAGTAATCTTTTGATGTTCCGACTACCTGCCCTTTGTTGCAAAACTCCTATATATCCTAGCTCTCCACTTACCTCCTTGGAGCAGTTCTCTCAGGGTTACTTGAGATGCTGCTTCCTGGGCTTGAAGCCCTAAAAATTCCCGCCAAATAAAACATAACTCTCGACTTTTAGGTTGTGCATATTTTTTTAGTCAACGTAATTAACCACTAACCCCTCTATTTGATAAGGGACCTATAAACCGTGCTCAAAGTGCTTCCAGGTCCTTGAAGAAAGATTCTTTAATGCATTCAGCAAGCCCACAGCATCTCGCATAGATGGCCACCAAATGATGCCCCCAAATGTCCCTCTAGGGGTGTAGGATCTGACATGAATACGCATTTCTCGTGACTTCCTTCTGTGAGACCGGCCACATCTGATTACGCACAGTGAAGCCTGTGAGTTTCTGACCCAGCTCTGCCCATGTTTAGAGACAAGGGGCACCATAATGGGAAGTGCGTAAGAAGCTGGTCTCCCCCTCCCCTTCATCCTAGGGTAAGGCCTAGGGGGAGGAAGGGGTTGTTTGCTGCCCTAAAGCTGATATCTGGTTGTCTGGGACCATACCTCGTCACCTGCACCTCAACAAACTCCCTCATTTGCCTGCTCAGCCAAAAATGACTAAGGGTTCCTGTGTAATAAGGAATGTGGCTGGCCCTTGTCTCCAGCTTGTGGGATGAAGACTCTAAATCCTTGAAACTTCTCAAGTGACAGCACTGTCTTTGCTATTTGTGGTAGGCCCTGATAGTTTATGCTAACGAGGTTACTGATGGTGGCCCCCCCAGATAATTTACACTAACAAGATGACTCAGGATGGGAGCTGGTCACACCAGAAAGACCAACCATGTGATAGAGGGTTGGGGTTTTGAGTCACGTGATATCAACCTGACATCTGGGGAGGTGGGGGTAGCTGAAGATTAAGTTCAACCACAGGACCCACGATTCAATCAATCCTGCCAAATAATGAAACCCCAATAAAAACTCTGAACAGCAAAGCTCAGGTGATCCTCCCTGGTTGGCAATACTCTGCATATTGTCACACAGTGATGTGCTGGTAGGGTAACCCATTGTGACTCCACATGGAAGGGACACTAGAAGCTTTGTGCTTGTCATCTTCTCAGACCTCGTTCTATACGTCTCTTCTTTGGGCTGGTTCTGATTTGTATCCTTTTGCTGTAATAAAACTGTAATTTTAAGGATAGCACTTTCCTGTGTTCTGAGTCATCCTTGTGAATTACTGAACCGGAAGAGGTAGTGAGAACTCCTGAACTTGTAGCTAGTTGGTCAGAAGTGTAAGTGACCTTGGGGTCCCAAGCTTGTGGTAGTGGTGGATGGAGGCCGTAACTTGTGAAGTGTGACCCAGCTCCAGGTAGCTGGTGTCAGAACTCACTGCCGGAGTCTGTCTCAGTTTCCTGAGTAGCACTGCCCCGGAGGGCTGCCTGACTGACGGAGGCTGTGCCAATGTCCTCCGGCCAAAAGAACCTTCCCCTACACACCTCCCAACCCTGCTGGGGATTTGCTCCCAACTAATGAACATGACATTTTCTTCACCTCGAACTTTGCTCATCAAGTACCATCAATCCAGATGATGACTTAGGCTGCAACAGCCCATCAGTAAAATGCCTATGGGGACACTGAGATGTGTGCAGTGTCACAGGCACACCGTAGCCAGGCTTTCCCTTGAGCCCGGCCACACCCCTTTCCCTGCCTCTTTTCCTTCTCCACCGAAACACATCAGGTCCCAGGTGCTCCTAGGATAAGGCCATCCACCAAGAGGTGCTATCCTGAGTCACTGTCATTTTCAAATCCATGATACATCTGTTCCTCTTGTTTGGAAAAAATAGCCCAAGCTCTAGAGAAGTTAAGAGCAGGGTTCTCAAGGTGACCCAGTGCCGCTGCATGAGAAAGAAGAACCAGGACCTCCTGACTCCTCTCATCATTCTCTCAGATCATGTTGCTGCTCAGAAACAAAAATTCAATCCGTGACCTAAATATACCTTAGGTTGAATGGTCCAACATCATGACATTGATTTTTCTTTTAAGTTAAAAATACAAGATGACCTATCGGTTTTCGCCTGCAAAATTCTGTTCTGAAAGCTTCACAACCCTTTTTGACACAGAATCTCTTGGGCCACTTACACAGGTCTTCTCCAGAGGGCAAGATACAGCTCCTCCTAGGGCTTGGTGGTACTCTGCCTCTTCTGCCTATACACCGCACAAGCCTCCCTGCCTGTCCTTCCAGCTCAGACTCTCCTCTTCTGGGAAATTCTTCCCTCTCCGTGCCCATGAGGAGCAGCTGCTGGCGGCCAGGTTTGCCCTGGATGACACCACTCCTGGGCCAACACTGCCTCCCAGAGATGGATGTGGCACCAACTAATTAACTGGCTGGTTAGTAACCAGCAAGAGTTCCTTTCCTGACGATTCTAAGATACTTGAGTGGTGGGTGTTCTGTGAGGTCATCCAAACCTCAAGGCCATGTACAGGGACTCGTACAAGGACATGTACAGGGACAAGCAAAGGAATACAGTCCAGAAAGAAAACTGGAGAGGAACCTATGCCCGTTATGATTTTGCAAGGGAATCTGTCATGTGAGTTTACAACACTGTTCCTTCTCTACTTTGTTTTTCATCATTTAAATAGGTTCCTCTTCTTTGCAAGCAATGATTCTAGAGGGAATAAGACATACCTTCCTCTGTAGTACCCTGAGATTCACCTACAAATGGAAAGAAGCTGCAACAGATCTCATTAATTTGATATAGACATTCAACCATAATCCAACACTGATCCTATTTAACAGAACACACGCAT
Organism: Phocoena phocoena; assembly: GCF_963924675.1. NCBI lineage: Eukaryota > Metazoa > Chordata > Mammalia > Artiodactyla > Phocoenidae > Phocoena > Phocoena phocoena. The sequence continues at coordinate 10,424,197 of NC_089227.1, forward strand.
TTTAAAGTAGGAAGAAACATGTTTCTTATTTCTTATCTGCATGCCCAGGGAGGGACTTCATTTAGCTAGAGCCAAGAATATATTTCACAAATCTGAGACTCAATTTCAATTTATAGTACTGGGTTCTGGATCAGAACTCAGGCATAAATTGTCTATGAAGCAAAATACAGAGAGAAGATAAAAGTAAGTGAGTCTCAAATTTTTCTAGTCAATTTAAAGATTTCTTTTTATTCGATCAGGGGCCAATTTGATAGCATAATTGGTAATAAGCTGCTGTCATTAAAACCTGTGCATGGTCTAGGGTTGGGACACAAACAGGAAGGTGTGATCAGAGTAGGAGTGTTCAGAAGGTGTCACAAAGGACTCTAATTCCACTGTGACCCGATTTTGAACAGCATTCCCTTGATAGCTAGTCCAAGGATGCTTTTAGTCCAGGGATGCTTTAAGTATGTGACAAATGCAGAGCGTTTGTCACTCTGTTAAAGGCAAGCAGGATGTATGCTGAGACCTTTACCCCTGGGCTGACAAAGCATCTGGAAAGCAGCACCAGGCAATGTCTTCAGCTTATTGTGGCCCAGGAAACATAGAAAAAGGCAACAGTGCTGGTGACTAAGGTGGACGGACTGCTTGCTGCCATAGCCGAGACCTTTAAGGTCTTAAAAACCTGCTTCACTCACCAGATTCAAATTTCATCTCATAAAACCAAGATCACACAAAATGACAGTCAGACCCACCCATGTGACTTCCAAGTCTGCCTTCTCTCTGACTCAGAGGGCCCGAGTCTACTCCCATGAAACACTGGAAAAACATTTCTCCTTCATGGGCGTCAGGCGTTTTGAAGAAACTACGGTGGTTTCTGCCTAGCCCCCTCCTCTGCCCGGATCTCCCACACTGTCCCTACATGTCCTCTGAGACAGCAAAGACCAGAACCAGCTATGGAGGAAAGCTTTCAAGATCCTCACAGCCAAAGAACAGACTTTGTTTTCTAATATCTGTGGGCCATTTACAAAAATCAACTATACAAGGGTCGTACACAAATACTGGATAAATTACAAAATGCAGCACGAGTATGGATGACATTTTCTGACCACAAAGCAACTAGGCTAGATATTAATAATCCAAGTTTGAATTTTAACGATATCTCAACCAATTGAAAACTAAGAACCCAAATAGCTTCTTGGTGAAGAAAGAATTCTAAATGGCAGTTACAGACTTTAGAAATGAATGACGATGAAAAGGAAGACAAACAGAACTGTTCTCAAGAGGAGAATGAGTAGCATTAAATAGGATTGGCACCCAGCCCTCACTCACTGGTTTGCCCATCTTACTGTTAAAACATGGGAACACTTCTCAGTGGGTTGGCAAATAGCACCAGTCTGAGCCTCTCCCCTGGGATTACCAATCCTTCAATTCTGATTGGTCAGTTCCTACACAGGATTGGTAATTAAATATTGTATACTTTAATTGCTTTTGTGATAAAACAAAAAAATAAGATAAATAAATGAACTGAGCATTCAATCCTCACACTTCTTAAAATTAGGGGTATAAAGCAAGAGTCAACTCAAAGAGAGCAGGAAGGATGAATTGAGGAGGACCACAAATGTGAAGGATATCTTTTGTCTGCTTCTCTTGTCCCACCTCCTCTGCCTGACCCAGCGGAGGCACTAATGGTGTCCCTCGCCTTCTGTGGTCCAGTTGGTTCAGCCAACTGTGAGCACTGCAAGAGCCTGGAGGGAGGGAGAAGTGGGAGGCTAGAGGTGTCCTTGAGGCCCCTCACTGCCAGTTGTGAGCTGGCTCGAGGTCCCGGCCCCCTCAGGGGACCCTCTCCACTCGTCTCTGTGTTCCTTCTACATTGGCTCCTGTGCTCACTCGGCCATGGAGTGGTTTCCTCCAGTCCCTTTACTAAAGTCTCCTCAAACTGCCTGCTTTGAGTTTGCCATCATTTCCTGATGGGACCCTGACTGATGCACTAACAGTGATAACAACAGAATAATGAAAAGGAAAATGTGGGCAGGAAAATTAAACAGCCCAACTCCAGTTTGTCTAGTGTTTTGCATATACATTATTCAGGAAATTTCCTTGAATGTATCACTTCCTGAATATGTTATCTATTTATGGTAAATAAATAAATTACCCAAGACCTTTAGATAGCTTTCTTTTATTCTTTAGAAGCTGTCTTCCCTATCAGTGGTAGTTATAACTTCCTTTCCTATCACTCATCGTGTTTGTCTGCGTCATTCTCTTTAATTTTATATGTATATATATGTATACAAAAAAGAATATATTTGAAAAACTAAAAAGGAACTAGAAAAATTAGAAATATATATGAAAAACTAGAAATGCTAGAGAAATAAATACATGTATCTATGTACATACATATGTGAGTTACACACACATACAAGCACGCACACACACAAATTAAGAAAAGTTAGAGGGAAAAAACAAATATGCAAAATTAGTAATATGAAAGGAGATTATAGTTACTACTGTTGGTAGGAGAAGTGGTTTCAAATTATAAAAGAAAGGTACCTAAAGTTCTAATAAAATAAATTCCCAAATCCTGATGAAATGGTTCATTTTTCTGAAAATTTGACTTTTCTTCTAAAGACTTTCCTTCTGAAATAAATAATACTGCGACTTGTAAATATGGAAGAAACTCAAAACTATTTTCAAGTGTTTTTTGCTTCCGGAAAAATTATTTTATAAATTCAAGGAATTCATAATTACATAATTTCTCTATTTCAGAAGGTACAAGATAGTTTCCTAATTTATTTAAAAAGCAATGTATATGTCATACCCTCCTTCAAAAATTAGAGTCTATGCATTCTTAAGGTAAACTATGCAAAAATTCTAAATCAAGTTACAGAAAATGAATCCAGAAATATGTTTATAGAAAAATAATACATGAATGGAGGGGAGTTTGGCACTTTTACTCCAGTGGTGTGCTGGTAAACTGGCTTTCTGGGGTGGCAGGTGGTGTTAGCTGGTTTCTGGGGTGTAAAGCCCCTACCATATTGATTTCACGTTATCAATGGTTTAACAGCAGGCTCCCAAAATTCCTGAAAAAGTAGCAATTTTTCTTATGAGTCTCTGTGTGAGTGAGTGCTCTCCAGGGCCCACTGCTCTTCCATGCAGCAATCCCACCTCTAGGAAAGTAAACTGAATATTCGCCTCCGGAATATGAAAATACAGATGCATGAGGGCATCCACAGGAGGTTCCTTCAAAAACTAAGAATAGAACTACCATATGACCCAGGAATCCCACTACTGGGTGTATACCCTGAGAAAACCATAATTCAAAAAGAGTCATGTACCACAGTGTTCACTGCAGCTCTATTTACAATAGCCCAGAGATGGTAACAACCTAAGTGTCCATCGACAGATGAATGGATAAAGAAGATGTGGCACATATATACAACGGGATATTACCCAGCCATAAAAAGAAACAAAGTTGAGTTATTTGTAGTGAGGTGGATGGACCTAGAAACTGTCATACAGAATGAAGTAAGACAGAAAGAGAAAAATAAATACCTTATGCTAACACATATATATGGAATCTAAAAAAAAGAAAATGGTTCTGAAGAACCTAAGGGCAGGACAGGAATAAAGACGCAGACATAGAGAATGGACTTGAGGACACAGGGAGGGGGAAAGTTTAGCTGTGACAAAGTGTGAGAGTGGCATGGACATATATACACTACCAAATGTAAAATAGATAGCTAGAGGGAAGCAGCCGCATAGCACAGGGAAATCAGCTCGGTGCTTTGTGACCACCTAGAGGGGTGGGATAGGGAGGGTGGGAGGGAGACACAAGAGGGAGGAGATATGGGGATATATGTATACGCATAGCTGATCCACTTTGTTATAAAGCAGAAACTAACACACCATTGTAAAGCAATTATACTCCAATAAAGATGTTTAAAATTTTTTTAAATAACTAAAAAGAAAAAAATTATTTTATATCAGTCTATGCTTTAAATATACTTTTTTCATAATCTTTGAGCTATACATTCAATCATTCTATTTATGGAAAATATCTACCATATAACGTAAGTGGTAAAGCCAGTTCTCTTTGTCAAACCAATTACCCAGATTAGATTTTTTGGGTCCAAAAAATGTCTGACCCCATTTTCAAATTTGAAATCAATGTGCTAATGTACATTTCAAAGAATATTATAAACATGACTAGAAATAAGGTGAAAGATGCAATTTGTAAGTTTAATTACTAAAAACTTCCAGTAAGATTAAAATGATATCGATCTAATATATTTATCCTTTTTAAAGTAAGTTATACAAACAAGATACTAAATTATTCTCATTTCTTAATCTGTTCTAGTGCGATGTAATTTGTAGCTGAAATTACCAGTTATTGGAGAAGAGTAGAGCATGATAATTGCCTTGGCATTCTTTCTGTAATTGTGGTTATATGGTTTGGTTCTGAAGGACAATTAAATGAGCCTCATTTAGTATAAAAATCCAAAATAATTGTAATAATTTCATTAGACATAGTTATTAAAAATTTTACATCTATTTTAAAAAGTGAGAAGAATGCAGTGCTAAAAATAATCAGTCTAGCACCTAGCATATATTAAAATTTTGTAGTAACAGGAGGAAAATATTAAACATTTCATAACATGACAAATAATTGTAAAGAAAGATTATGATATGATTTGAAAAAACTAGGTTTTGACTGCCTTAATTAACAACATTTTGCTAATATGAGAGAAGCCAGGTAAAAGTTACATTCAGGAATTTTATTTAATAGACTTGAAAATGCTGGTTGTTCCAGGAAACATCTGGAATGAATGACTGGCTCTCGGGGTGAGTACTGAGGACAGATGTGAAGAAGTGATTACATTTAAATATGGGTGGGCCTGTTTTTTAGTTTCATTATTTTGTACAGAAGCTCTTTTTGCTTTGATCCCCAGTAAATCTCCCTTAAGAACTTCTTTCACTACAGGCAAAGAATGGACAAGAAAAAGTCATTAAAATGAAACCTACCCTTAGTCCACAGACCATGTATCTGATGGATTCAGAACCTCGCAAACATTCAGGGCCAAGCATCCCCTTTCCAACACCACACTTCTTTCTTAACAGAAACTTAGAAGACAGCAACAGCGGGGGGATGTTCTGAGGGTTTATGGTGTCTTGATTTATTATTTTGAAAAAGGTTTTCTCTCTGTTTGATGCCCTTGACGTTTACAGTCTATGGGTAATACACCAGGGTAAGAGGTCTGAGGTATGTGTGGGGAATGACTCCTTTTTGTGAAGAGACATTGTGAACCCAGGTTTATCCAAGCAGATTAATTTTAGAAAAGAATAGAGAGAAGTTGAGGGTATGAGAACAGAATTCTGTAAAATATTCATGCTTGAGTATTCCTTGGAAAGTCTTCTTTAACCCCCACTTTGAATCATGTTTACCAATTTGAGGACAACTGTCCCATGAGACTGTGAGTTCCCCGAGGAGAGACAATCTCAGCTACCCCCGCATCTGTGGTCCCTCCTGGTACAAAACATCACAAATAAACATTTACTGAAAGGATTAATTCACTGATTTGCAGAAGAGAAAGGTGGGACATTTCAGAAGGGACTTAAAAGTGGGGACTGCTTAATAGCTCATATAACTCAATATTAAAAAAAAGCAAACAACCAAATAAAAAAAATAGGCAGAAGATGTAAATAGACATTTCTCCAAAGGATACATCCAGATGGCCAACAAGCACATGAAAAGATACTCAACGTTGCTAATTATTAGAGAAATGCAAATTAAAACTACAATGAGGTACCACGTCACACCAATCAGAATGGTCATCATGCAAAAGTCTACAAACAATAAATGCTGGAGAGGGTGTGGAGAAAAGGGAACCCTCCTACACTGTTAGTGAGAATGTAAGTTGGTGCAGCCACTATGGAGAACAGTATGGAGTTTCCTTAGAAAACTAAAACTAGAGCTGCCATATAATCCAGCAATCCCTCTCCTGGGCATATATCTGGAGAAAAACATGGTTTGAAAGGATACATGCACCCCAATGTTCATTGAAGTGCTGTTTACAATAGCCAAGACATGGAAGCAACCTAAATGTCTATCAAGAGATGAATGGATAAAGAGGATGTGGTACTTACATACAATGGAATATTACTCAGCCACTAAAAAGAATGAAATAATGCCATTTGAAGCAACATGGATGGACCTAGAGATTATCATACTAAGTGAAGTTAGTCAGATAAAGACAAACATCATATGATATCACTTATATGTGGAATCTAAAATATGATACAAATGAACTTATTTACAAAACAGAAACAGACTCACAGACATAGAAAACAAACTTACCAAAGGGGAAAGAGGGGGAGGGATAAATCAGGAACTTGGGAGTAGCAGATACACACTCCTATATACAAAATAGATAAACAAGATCCTACTGTATAGCACAGGGAATGATAACCAATACCTTGTAATAACCTATAATGGAAAAGAAGCTGACAAAGAATATATACATAACTGAATCATTTTCTTGTCCATCAGAAACACAACATTGTGAATCAACTCTTCTTCAATAAAAATTTTTAAAAAGTGGGAACTACCTGAATAAGACAAAAGCACGTACATTCATATAAAAGCGTAAAGGTTAGATTTTTCCATCCTGATTTTTAGCCTACCTGCCTTCCCAACACACACACACACACACACACACACACACACACACACTCACTTCTATTTAATACTTCTTGAGTCCCCTCTGAGCCTTCCCCAAGCATGCACAAATTCTGTCTTTTAGATTGTCCGAGTCTCTGTAATATTCTACAAGAGCCGTCTCAGGGCCTTGTAGGTTTCCTATATTCACTTTGCTATGGTCTGAATGTATTTCCCCCCAAATTCATATGTTGAAGTCCCAATCTCTAATGTGTTGGTATTTGAAGATGTGGTCTTTGGTGAGGCTATTGGGTTTAGATGATGTCATGAGGGTGGAGCCTCTGTGATGGGATTAGTGCTCTTGTAGGAAGAAGAGGAAGAAATCGGAGCCCTTTCTCTCTCTGCCATGTGAGATAGAGCAAGAAGGCAGCCGTCTACAAACCAGGAAGGGAGCTCTCCCCAGGAATCAAATCAGCCAGCATCTTGATCTTAGCCTTTCCAGCCTCCAGAACTGGGTCTCCTGACCCAGGCAGACTAATAGGCTGCAGGGGTCCTGTGGTTGAGGAAAGCCCCAAATCAGACCCCATAGGAGGCTGACTCCAGCCAGGCCAGGGACTGTTGGTTCCATAAAGTCAAAAATCAAGGACAGTGATTTCAAATCTCTCTCAACTCTGCCCACCCCTTTGGGAGAAGAGCCCATAGTTAGAGCTGCGGCGGTTTTTATAGTGCAGTTCCCCCCCACCCCCCGATGCATCCACCACATCACCTTAAATGGAGACGCTGTGGGGCTGTGAACGTCAGATCACCCCACGGCAGAACACCAGTACTGGTCCTCCTCTGTGACTTTGTGCTGTTATTAGTCCTTCCTTCACTCGCCTGGAAATCCAGCCTTACTTTACTCTGGCTCCTTCCCATCCGCATTCAAACATGTTCACTCCTCTCCCACGTTCCTCTCACCCTAATAATCAGTTTATCCTCTTCCCTTCTCAGCAGACTTGTAGAAAGACATTTATACTCTGGGCTTCACTTCTCCACATCTTCCTCAAATTTTTCCCAGCTGTATCCTGGCTGCAAACTCACCCTCCAACTGAAACTTCACTCATAGAGAAAAAAAATGGGGTGGGGGCTTCTTCTTGCTAATTCCAATCTGTATGACACAGGAGAGAGGGGGAGAGGGTCCCTCACAAATATTACAGGGCTTCACAGAGCAGACAGGAGCCCTGACATATCCCTGAGAAAGAAAATCATATCAGCCTGAAAGAGACAGAGAACTGGAATCCAGAAGGAGCCACTCAGGAAGCAGAGTGATGCCTCTTGTGTCTGGAGAACGTCACATACCCACGGTCACTGACTTAGGACATCTGCCTGGGAAGGCTCATCTGCTCTGAGTCAGCAGCAGTGACAGGGAAGCATCCATCTTCAGTGTACCCAATGCCATCCTGAAAACATTCATCATGACAGCATTGTGGGCAAGTTTATCAGGAAGGCTTGGCAGCTTTGATGTCAATGTTATGCCAGCTTCATAAAACAGTTTGAGGCCTCACGCAACAGGGCCAGCAGAGTTGACATGAAAGGCCCCTGCCTCCCACTCCTGATGCTGCCCTACCTGCTTCAAATTCAGCTGACTGGGACTTCCCTGGTGGCCCAGTGGTTGAGAATCCGCCTACCAATGCAGGGGACACAGGTTTGAGCCCTGGCCCGGGAAGATCCCACATTCCACAGAACAACTAAGCCCGTGTGCCACAACTACTGAGCCTGCACTCTAGGGCCCGCGAGCCACAACTACCAAGGCCTGCGTGCCACAACTACTGAAGCCCGTGCTCCACAACAAGAGAAGCCGCCACAATGAGAAGCCTGCACACTGCCACAAAGAGTAGCCCCCGCTCACCGCAACTAGAGAAAGCCCGTGCACAGCAACGAAGACCCAACGCAGTCAAAAATAAATAAATTTAAATAAATAAATTTTTTAAAAATCCACAATGAGAAACATTTTTTTAAAAAATTCAGCTGACCTTTGAAGAACATAGGTTTGAGCAGCTCTGGCCCACTTAACCGCAGATTTTTCCAACAGTAAATATTATAGCACCACACGATCCAATTAAATTTTATTTTTTAACAGCTTGGTGGCAGGATCAGGACTGAATCAAACTTCTGATGGCATTTGGGGACAATAAGAAATGCAGGCGGGCTTCCCTGGTAGTGCAGTGGTTGAGAGTCTGCCTGCCAATGCAGGGGACACGGGTTTGTGCCCCGGTCCGGTCCGGGAAGATCCCACATGCCGCGGAGCGGCTAGGCCCGTGATCCATGGCCGCTGAGCCTGGGCATCTGGAGCCTGTGCTCCACAACGGGAGAGGCCACAACAGTGAGAGGCCCGCGTACCCAAAAAAAAAAAAAAAGAAATGCAGGCATGGTGCCCTTGAATCCCTGCTGCAGTGCACTGTCTTTTTCACCATTTCCAAGGGCTGTTGGTAAGTTTCTCTCAGTTGATCACTACTATTTTTGCATCCAAGTATTGGATCTAATTGCCTTTTCAGACCACAATTCCTGAGCTTTTGAGTGGAAAACCTCAGGCCTTAATTCTGTCCCTAGATTCCACATTGGGAGCTGCTGTAGTTCCCCATTTGTTAGGAACCCTTCCCAATTCCACATAATTGGGAACTTTTGGTGGCAGCTGCAGGTCTCCATTTGTTCGGAATCAGTCTGCAGTACCCATACTTTGAGGTATGCTGGGTTCAACCCCTTCCCCAGTCCAAAGTTACATGGGATTTGGTGGTGGTTACTGGCAGAGCTGGACTGGGTCCAACTTGAGAACTGAACTGAGTCTGATTTAAGAACTGGACTGGGTCGGAACTGGGTCTGATTTGGACTGTACTAGGTCCAGCAGGAGGCTTCAGGGAGATAGTAAATAAAGGTCTTGCTAAAGAAATGGGATACTTTATATTCAAAGAGTTGAGAGCGGCACATTCCAACACATCTGTTTATTTTATGTTTAACAATTATAGTCCTGGAAGTTACAGATATCTAACAAGAGGGCAAGATTTTACTAAAAACCTAGAATTACAATGGTCATTTTGGGAAACACTTCAGTTAGACAAGATTGTTCATTTAAGAAGTACACTTGATGTTCATCGACAGATGAATGGATAAAGAAGATGTGACACATATCTGCAATGGAATATTACTCAGCCATAAAAAGAAACGAAATGGAGTTGTTTGTAGTGAGGTGGATGGACCTAGAAACTGTCATACAGAGTGAAGGAAGTCAGAAAAACAAATACTGTATGCTAACACATATATATGGAATCTAAAAAAAAAAAAAAGATTCTGAAGAACCTAGGGACAGGACAGGAATAAAGATGCAGGCGTAGAGAATGGACTTGAGGACACGGGAAAGGGGAAGGGTAAGCTGGGACGAAGTGAGAGAGTGGCGTGGACATATATACACTACCAAATGTAAAACAGATAGCTAGTGGGAAGCAGCCACATAGCACAGGGAGATCAGCTCAGTGTTTTGTGACCACCTAGAGGGGTGGGATAGGGAGGGTGGGAGGGAGACGCAAGGGGGAGGGGATATGGGGATATCGGTATATGTATAGCTGATTCACTTTGTTATAAAGCAGAAACTAGCACACTATTGTAAAGCGATTATACTCCAATAAAGATGTTAAAAACAAAGATAAATAGCTCAACCTTCCTGGCTTCAGCGATACCTGGAGAGCTGATAGGATATATTTTTGCACATGACCCAAGGACGTGAAGCCACACGAAACAACCCAGCTCCATCTGGTTCCCAACTTAAAATGATCATGTGTCTAAAAGCTATTTGGTAAAGAAAGAAGAGCTGCATGAAATCATGACCACTGTAGGTAACTATGTGAGATAAGAATCTGCTGTACTAAAAAGCCTATCCTCATTTACTGCCATTGGCATGTCATTCTTTAGGGCAGTTGTTCTCAACCAGGAGTGATTTTGCTCCCAGAGGACTTTTAGCTATGTCTGGAGACATTTTTGGTTGTTATAGCTGTGGGGTGCTACTGGTGTCTATTGGATAGAGGTCAAGGATGTCGCTAAACATCCTATAACACATTTGTCCCGTATGACAAAGAATTATCCAGTCTAAAATGTCAATCGTTCCATGAAACCCTGCTTTAGGGGATGTCAGTTTCTACTGTGTATTTTTATTTTACTTCTGTTCTCATAAGTTTTAACTATTTGTTACCAAAAACCAGAAGTGTCACCCATTTTTGACAGAATGGAGTCATGGCCAGCAATAGGTAAAAGCAATTATAGGGAATCACTACGTTCAGACATCTTCCTTCTCAAGATTCCCCATGGGGTATTCAAGTGATGTCTAGGACCTGGCGACTGGTACCACAGGAACTGCAGTGGGCCCTGTCTGGATTTTTCCAAATGCGAGGTCTCCTTGGGCTACCCTGTGCATTCTGACATGACACTGAAGTTGGTGTTAGTGTCTCGTGATCATTTCACTTAGCCCAGGTTGGTGCTGGCCCACGCCTGTGCTCTCCCTAATCCAGACCGAGAATATAATTTTCAGAGGAAAAGAACCTTGACTCTCAAGTCACTATCAAAATGTTTGAAAGTTAAAAAAAAAAAGAAGTGCACTCGAGAGCAAGGAATCCCAAACTTGACAGAGAGAATGGATGCCTTCAAGATTCCAAAACAGCTTCATTACAAAAGGCTAATGAAAAATGAAAGGCACAAGAGGTACCGAAAACAAAAGAGATAGGACTGATGTGACTCTTACTGCCCCCTCCCCATTCCTTTTCACCGGAGTCCTGGAGTACTCACATTTTACTAATTCTCTGTCTCAACTGCCTTTCTACTCCAAAGAGACTACTAGAGAGTTGGCATTTAAAATAAAAAACTCCCCAAGGTCACAGACAAACCTCCTTAGGTATCCTGCATACCTTGGTCAAAGACTGAAGTAAGAGCATAGTTAAAGAATTTCCTAAACCTAGGGAGGAACCCCAAAAGTTTTTTGAAGAATTTAGAGTTATTATCAATCAGGGCTATGTCTCCAGATTGCCAGATCTTTATCAGCTTGTGCACATGCTTGTAGGACCTGGGGAAGGCCCCCCAAATGGATTCAGGAAGCAAGATGGCAAGGCCCCAAGGATGATATTCAAGATACTCAACTGGAAAGGGCTCGAAAAATAGCAAGTAACTTCTACAAGCCGTTCTTAGAGTCTCCCCTGCCTGCACTGACGGTCTATTATTCAAACATGCAAACAAAAGAGAGATGAAACTGGCCAACTTTAAAGGCCCCTTGGAAGCCCTCTTCTTTTGGCATCCTGGGTTCCAAAAAATAAGTAAGGTTACCCAGGCTGCTCTAGATGCCCTCCTTGTAAATGGATTGTCTCCTGAGATTAGTAGATCAATAAAAAGGCAGAAAATAGGATGGGAGGCCATGGCCCTGACCAAACTCATGACTATGGATGAGCATTTTCAAAGGACCCTGGAGCAAGATGGTAAACAAAAATCCACCAGGCTAATAGCTCTATAGCTACAACAGCTACCAGGGCCAGAGACCCCAAATAACACGTAAGCCTTCTGCACTGCATTCCTCAGGGGGCCATCATCAAAACACTGGTCTAAAGATCGATGTCTCAATTGTCATCAACTGGGACGCTGGAAAAAGAGATCGTCCTCAAAGTTCCTATGCAAATTCCTCTCAAATGCCCTCATATCAATCTCCAGCGGAGGGCCCCCATGTGGGCCCCTCCTGCAGTTGACAGGGCTCCGAGGGGTTCTCTGGGAAACTATTACTAGTAATCTCCTTAAACAACCAAGGGGAAGTCAAAATTAAAATTAATGAGAAATTTTGCCAGATGCTAGTTGATATCGGAGCTATGCTTTCTACTTTAAATCCCACCCTAATAGAACAAGAAATTCCTAAAAGTAAAAAAGGAGGTTTCTGTACTGGGGGTATCTAATAAAGTTCAGAGAGAATTTTTATCTCAACCAACACAAATGACTCTGGGACGTTTTACTAAAAACACATTCCTTTGTATATATTGTATATATGTACCACATCTTCTTTATCCATTCATCTGTCAATGGACACTTAGGTTGCTTCCATGTCCTGGCTATTGTAAATAGAGTTGCAATGAACATTGTGGTACATGACTCTTTTTGCATTATGGTTTTCTCAGGGTATATATACAATGGGATATTACTCAGCCATAGAAAGAAACGAAATTGAGTTATTTGTAGTGAGGTGGATGGACCTAGAGTCTGTCATACAGAGTGAAGTAAGAAGTCAGACAGAGAAAAACAAATACCGTATGCTAACACATATATATGGAATCTAAAAAAAAAAAGGTTCTGAAGAACCTAGGGGCAGGACAGAATAAAGATGCAGACATAGAGAATGGACTTGAGGACACAGGGAGGGGGAAGGGTAAGCTGGGACAAAGTGAGAGAGTGGCATGGACATATATACACTACCAAATGTAAAATAGATAGCTAGTGGGAAGCAGCCGCATAACACAGGGAGATCAGCTCGGTGCTTTGTGACCACCTAGAGGGGTGGGATAAGGAGGGTGGGAGGGAGATGCAAGAGGGAGGAGACATGGGGATATATGTATACATATAGCTGATTCACTTTGTTATACAGCAGAAACTAACACACCATTGTAAAGCAATTATACTCCAATAAAGATGTTTTTAAAAATTCCTTTTTTACTATGTGAAACAGCCCCAGTCAGTCTATTAGGCAAAGGTCTCCTGTCTAAATTTAAAAGACTGATGTGTTTTACCTCCAATTCTAACCTTACAATTTCCTTCACCAACCTGAACCTGCTCTTTTATGTTCCTTGCTGTCTGTCCTTGATGTAGAAGAATTTCAACAAAAGTCCCCTGATCTAGTTGAGGTATCCCAAAATTTGTGGGTTACTTCTAATACTGATATTTGAAGAGTAAAAAGCTAAAAAACTATAAAGATTCAGATACACATGATTAAATTCTCCGTCAATTACCTCAATATCCGTTAAAGCCTGAGGCTACATAAGGCCTCACACCCACAGTAGAAGACTTAATCGCCCAGGGGCTAATCATCTACCTGACTCAAAAGGGTTCACTGCTGTAAACTTCTGTCCTGCCTTTTTTGGCATCCCTGTAGATCCCAACAGCCAATGTCTATTTGCCTTTACTTGGAAGGATCAACAATATACCTGGACACTCATGCCTCAGTCACTCACTGAGGCCCCTTATTTCTCCCAAGTGCTCCACTAAGATGTAAGCACCCTCCAGTCCCTGAGAAATCGGCCCTTTTACAATATGTAGACGACTCTCTGCTGTGCTCAGTAACCAAAAAGTTGTCCATAAAAGATTCCATTTATTTATTGCAACAGTTAGTTGTAAAAGGACACAAAGTCTCTAAGGAAAATTATAATTATCTCTAGACACTGTTCATTACTTAGGTCATCATCTAAGTGCTGAAGAAATCCAGCTATCTCCAAAAAGAATTGAACCAATCCAAGAATTTCCTAGACCCACAGCTAAGTGCCAGCTTCATGGATTTCTATGTCTGGCTGGTTATTGCAGACTATGAGTCCCTAATTTTTCTCTATTAGTTTCCTATTAGCTTTCTTTTAACCCCTACGAACTTACTGAAGTTTCAGTCCCTGAACTCTTTCCTTAGGAAGATAAGAGCAGGCTTTTATAAGACTAAAACAAGTACTCCAAGAACCACCTGCCTTAGGGCTACCTAACTATTCAAAACCTTTAACCTGATTTGTGCATGGAAGAGATACCCAAGCCCTGGGAATGCTCACAAGACCATGGCGATAAAACATGGCAATAAACATAGGCCTGTTGCTTATTGCAGCATTCCGCTTGGTTCAGTGGCTCATGCCTGTCCCAGCTGTCTTAAGGCTATTGCTGCAACTGCAAAGTTAGTAGAAGCCTCAGCAGATCTATCCCTAGGAAATGATGTTTATTTATACACTCCTCACACTGTCCAAAGTCTTAACTCTGAATTGACTCAACTTTTCTCTGAAAGCAGACCAACCCCCCGTGAGATCCTTCTGCTTTCACCTCCTAATCTGCAACTTAAATGTTACAACGTTCCTAATCCTGCTGTGTTACAACCTCTCCCTGGTGAAGGCAAGCCCCGTGACTGCGAGGTAATATCGTCCCATTTTGTGACACCGCATCCTGATTTACAGACACCCCTTGAACCAATCCTGATTTAATCTCGTTTGCTGATGGGTCATACTGTAGAAACAAAAAAGGGAATTTTCAAGCTGGTTACGCTATTACTACCCGATATGACCTACTCAAAAGGGGAAACGTCCCGTAAGTTAAATCAACCCCACAAGCAGAGCTGCATACCCTTACCCAGGACATGCCCGTTATCAGAAGACAAACTGTTATTTAATACTTATATTGACAGCCAATATGCCTTTGGGGTCGTCCATGATTTGGGGATATTATGGAAACAAAGACTTTTTTCTTACATCCTCTGGAATTCCAATCAAAAATGTGAAACAAGTTAAAAGATTTTTTTATTGCTATTCTCTTACTTTCTGAAATTGCTGTCATCAAAATTGAGGCTCATACTAAAAGGGCTGAACCTGAGTGTCAGGGAAATGCCCTGGATGACTTTCATGCAAAGATAGCAGCAACAGAATCTATAAAGATTACAGCATGTGTGGATGAAGTTCATTCCGCTTCTGCAAAAAAAAATGGCCCCTCATTGCCAGACTTTTGCTGTCCTGATGTCCCTGTAACATGGAAACAGTCTGCTACTGAATCAGAGAAATTAAGGTGGGCAAACAATGGCTGCAATTCAATAACTAGTTTGGACTATGGGAAACTCAAGACAGACACTTGGTTCATCCCAGCTTCCTGGAAAATGCCATTTCTTTGTTTTTGCCTTCTTTCGTCCGCCATAGTGCATTTAGGATTACTCAAATTATGAATAGATGTTGGTGGGGAGATGTCTATAAAATTGTGAAAACAGTTTACCAGCAATATTTGACCTGTCAGGTCCATAACCCTGGAAAAACTATTTTTGTCCCCAGACCTCCTCCCTCTGGACCCTTTGAGCACCTGCAGCTGGACTTCATTCAACTGTCATCCAGGATGGGTTATCAATAAGTTCTTGCCATTGTACGTATGTTTTCTGGATGGGTTGAAGCCTTCCCTTGCCGCAAGGTTGATGCCCTCACAGTAGCAAAAAATTGTTAGAAAATGCATTTCCTACTTGGGGTGTTTCTTCCACAATCTCCAGTGATCGAGGCACCAACTTCACTGGGCAAATCATCTGAGTTTTAGCAAAAACCTTGCAAATGTAGGAATTATCACTATCCTTATCACTCTCCATCATCAGGCAAGATCAAGAGAACTGGATTCAAGGAGAACAAGCATGAATAACATGTAACTGATAAGGATGAATGTAACTGACAAGAATTAACTGATGAGGATAATTATAATTTTTATGACTTTGTCTTTCAAATATTGTTGGTTCTTTAATGTTTTTCCCAGATTTGAATAAATCTTTCCTCTTAAGCTATCCGTAATTTGGTAAGATATACCTTTGTGAACAAAGATGCAACATTTACTCTTTCTCCCTACCCGATCCTCCAGAATTCAGAAACTCTTAGTGAGTATTCATTTTCATTGTCATGCTCCTTGTTAATAGGACACAATTAGAAACAAGGCTTTGGCTGGAATGTCCTATTTGAGAGAGGTTTGCATAGACTCAGATATGACCAGACAGCTTGGAGGAAACACTTGGAAAAACTGACCTCGTAGGTACCTTGCCTATGGGGTTCCAGCAAAGCAGTCTTAAAAAGAACTTATACAGTCAATGATAGTCTCGCTGCATTTATATAAAGAATCACGCCAAGTTAAATATAAAAAAATCAGTTTTACTGTGATTATCTCTGGTAAAAGATCAGGGTAATTGTGGAGAGAAGAGTTATGTTCGTACCTTTGTAGACATTAGCTTCTAGTCCTGTTAATTGTCTTTGAGGTTTTGTTGTATACCTGTAAACTGGACTGGATCCTGAATTCTTCTAGTTTCCTCACATATCTGGCTAAAACTCACAAAATTAATGTTTCCAATTTTCTCCCACCCTGTTGATTTAGAATCACTAAGAACAAAGGCAGCCTTCAAGTCCCGTTCTGACCACTGATCCTGCTGCAAAACTAGAAGGTATCGAGCCTTGGGTGCACACCTCACAGGTAAGGAGGACTCCACCTGACACTTGGTCCTACACAAACCTGGAGGCCTCCAAGTACAATTGACTAGGAAGAGAAGTGGCTGACATTGAGGTAGACTGCTTCCACTCAAGATGACAGATCAAGACTTTACACTTTAGTTAAACATGAAACTTCTTTTCTTTCTTTCCTTTACTCTGACATTGACCTGGAAAGATAATGCCATCATCCATAACTCTCAGGCTCAGGGGGATAATCTCTGGAATTTATAAAAACTTTTTATTTCAGGTTAGGATAAAAATCTAACTGACACCTAGCTTGAATGGGCAAATGCAACAAATTCTTGTGAATCCATTAACAGTGCCACCTTCATGGAAACGTATTGTGTCCAGACAAGCCATTGTCTGTGTGGTTATCATTTTCTTTGGGCCTATAAATGCCTAAATGGCTGTCACAAAACCAGAAAATGCCTCTTAGGTTCCCTACCTGTTCTAGAAAGGACCTACCAGGAGGCATTCACTTTTCAGGTACCACATCCTTTGGCAAGGCCGTATTTCCCTGTTGAGGAATAAATACAAATGAGAATGTGATCCTGACTCTTAACTCTTAGAAGTATTGCAGAATCTGCTGCTAAAGCATTAGCTGCCCAGCAAAAATCACTAGACTCTCTGGTCAAAGCTGTCCTTGGTAATAGGATAGCTCTTGTTTCTCTTTTAGCCAAGCAAGGAGGTGTCTGTGCTGTGGTCAACACCGCCTGCTGTACCTGCATTAACACTCCTGGAGAAATTGAAACTCAGCTACATAAGATCACTGAGCAAGCCACTTGGCTTGAAAGGGTGACTCCTTTCAACGGGGTCTTTCTTTGATTGGTTTGGTCTTGGGGACCATGGCTTTGGAGTGCACTCTGTAGGGGAACAAAATTTGCCACCCCAAAATGTCTCTTTAGCATGCGGATTTATTTTAAGCTTATTTTAAGC
Organism: Phocoena phocoena; assembly: GCF_963924675.1. NCBI lineage: Eukaryota > Metazoa > Chordata > Mammalia > Artiodactyla > Phocoenidae > Phocoena > Phocoena phocoena. Next base: position 10,441,996 of record NC_089227.1, read on the forward strand.
TGAGAACAAGGCCCAAAAGACTCAAGAAGATCCTTTGACCTTCCCTCTAACTGCCTAAAAATGCAGGTGGAGGACCTGTTCCAGGAAGCGAGCTATCCCCATAGATACCTATAGTATGAACTAGGTGTGTAGACAGGGAGGAACCTAGCAAAGTCTGTTTGTTAAAACTCCTATGTGTCCCATAGTCTCTGCATGGCCCAGCAAATATTTTTTTTTACCAAACATTTGCTTTTCCATTTCCATGTCAATTGCCTCTCTCCCCTTTGAGGTCCCAAACTACTACCCCCAACATCCTCTTCTGTCTCTAGCTGAAGATGGTATTTAAGGTACAGGTTTCAGCCATTTTGGTGAGTTATTCAGTTTTCCTTCCTCTCTCCCATGTACACATGTTATTAAATTTTTGTTTGATTTTCTCTTGTTAACCTGTGTCGTGTCAATTTAATTCTTACACCAGCCAGAACAACCAAAAAGGAGAGAGGAAAATTTCCTCCCTGATAACTATAAACATGGGGAATTATCCTGTTTATTATAATCATAACAACCCCCCTGGTTGCATTATATGCTCTCAAAAGCTTTAAATGCATGTTTGCAGCTGCTAACTACCAAGCAAATGATCTCCCTAAGACTGGAACATCAGAAAAAGAACAGAGAGAATGATCGACTTAAAGATTGTGAACCTGAAACTGTAACCTGTGAACATCCCAGGGATTAAGCAAAAACATCATGACCTCTGGACACCTCACCAAAGATCAACAAAGCTGTGAGAACCTTAGCTGAGAGCGGCACTCATGCCTTAAATTTTGATCACATCTTTCAGGCTGGAAGCTTTGATCAAAAGGGGGAATTGTTAAAGAGAAAAACCATGGGCCCAAAATGGCATCACTTGTGCTAAAACCCATGATACCAAAGCTAGATTTAATACCTAACCTAACTGTAGTTTCAACTTTCCCCAGAAATGTAATCTTAATCAACCAGTTGGGAATTGTCTGGTCAGCACCAGGGAGGTAACCTGTCATGTGGGCTTTCTGTATGATAAAACGTGTGCCATTCCCTTCCCCCAAAAAAGAGATGACCTGGCCCAAAACAACCCTTTCTTTTCTTTTGCTAATAATTCCCTTATCCCACCCTCCTTCCTGAAAAACCTTCCATTTTGAACCCCTCCTTGGAGTGCCCTCTGCTTGCTAGGTAGAATGCTGCCTGATTCATGAATGATTGAATAAAGCCAATTAGATTTTCAAATTTACTTCGCTGAATTTTGTTTTTTAACAAATTAAGAATGTCACCTTAAACTGTTCAAAGAGATAAAGGAAGGTACAAATCATAAGACAATAACAGGATCCTACAGAAAAAGAACAAGTCGATTTGCAAAAGAGGCAAAGAAACTCTACATGTGAAATATCTAGTCATGAAAACAGATAAATCCACACACAGATTGAAGAGACCTCAGAGAATTAGTCTGTTAGAAGAAAGGTATGAGAAAATCACCCGGAAAGCAGCAGTAAGAAGCGAAGATATGGAAAATAAGGTTTAAATAATAGGGAGGGAGAAAGAAAATAATACTATGTATTAACAGGAGTTCCAGAAACTTAGAATAAAAATGGGGAGGGATGATATTTGAAGGAACAGCAGTGGAGAAATTTCCAGACGTGAAGAACGATATAATTCCTATGATTTGCAGAAGCACAGTGAGTCCCAATCAGTATAAATTAATCTACAAATACAGCACAGTGAATCTTCAGTACAAAAAGAAATAATTTAAACATCACCAAAAGGAAAAAGAAAGATTATCTAAAGTGTAATGGCAATTAGACAAAAGTACATTTTTTTCCTAAGGAACAAAAGACTCTGGAAGACAATGTAATGATATATTCAAAGTGCCAAGGAGAAATAGAACAGCTAGCCTAGAATTATATACTTAGCAAGTCTGTAATTCAAGAGCAAGGGTTAACTTTCAGATATAACAAAGACAGAGTTTTTTCCCATTCTAAATAGCTGACAGATTATACCAGCACACAGGATATTGAAACTATAAGTGAATTGGATTTAAGACACCACATGAATCACAGAAACTGGCAAACACTTTGGTTCATCTAAATGTGAAATGACTAAAAATAATGATAAATGACCAGACTTGGAAGTTCATGAAAAAAAGGAAATAAAAGCAGTGCCAAATATGGCAGACAGAGGAGGGGAGCTGGGCATTTTAAGGCTTTTGTGTCGTTAGAGGACAATGCAGAGATTAATGAGTTTTAGTGTTTGTAAAGTGAACTATGCCTCTTAAAAATGTAAAGTTAACCAATAAAAGAACTGAAACAGAACACATTACTTCCTGCGGGCGAGGGGAGAAAACTATAAAGAAAATGTGACTGATTCAATAGAAAGAAGAATGAAGGAAGACAAAAACAAGCATGACAGCCTTTTTCAGCCAGCCCTCCCCTTTGCACTGTGCCTTCCCCCCTTCTGCCTACCTACTCCGGCTTTACGGAAGTGGAAGTACCGATGCCTCCTGGAAGACTCCTGTGTCTCTGCTGCAGACTGGCTGATGTGTCCCGGTACCTTGCTTCCAAAGCTCCCTTACTTTCTCACCAGAACCCTTAAATCTGTTCCTTGTAAGTGCTTCTTGCAGAGTCTTATCTAGGTGTATTTATCTATGTACTTCCTGTGTTCTTTAATTTGCTCTTGCCACTGCAAAGAGGAAGAGAAGACAGGAAGGAGGCCCAGCTGTAGGTGTCAGACAATGTCTGCTTATAGAGATTTTACTCTCCAGGTAGAAAGGGCAGGGGACAGGGGGTGTCCTGGATGGAAAGGTAAGTAAAGACCTTCTCCCTGGAGGACCAAAGGACAGGATGAAAGGACGTTGGGGCTGAACTGTGCTCAGTGAATGGATCCACCCACCCAGTAGTTTGAACCACAAATAGCCCAACAGTCTAATGCCCTCAAAAGAGAATGAGGGACTTATATGTCATGGGTGGAGATAGGACAGGAGGAACCTTGCCCACAGACAAAGACGGGACTGAAGAGAACCAACTGGGAATTCTTTTACCATCGAAAGTAGCTGCGTGTGGCCGTGCAGGCTGTGCACTGAATAACTCAGGGGTAGGTAGTCATTCACAAAGGCTATGAAGTAAGTGGAACTCCTAGAGTTGTGCAGTGTACAACGTGCACACCATTCCCGGCACTGACACAATAAGCCTTGTTTTAACTGGCTCTTTAAAAGACTCTTTCCTTGACCAAGATTTACTTAGGCTCCTGAGCCCAGTTCTCCACTAGGCTTCAACCTTGGCCTATAAGGAGTGCAACACTCAGCACAAACAATTTTGTCCACTGTCACCACACCCCCTCCCACACACAAATACTAAGAGATCTGAACAAACACTAGCACAGTTCCTATCGGCTCAAGGTTGTGTTCCTATGATGACGACTCCAGCCCCCTTTAAACGCCTGCCTGAGAAAACACAATGCGGCAGAAATAATTTATTGTTTGTTCTAGCCTAAAACACTTCTTTAGAAAGCTTGCTATTATAAATCTTTTCCCTGCCTCTTTTAGATGTAAACCTTCTACCACCCAGAAATGTCTCCTCGAGATCCTAGAAGCTGTCTCTGAAATGCAGAGAGCTGGGAGATACTCCTTTCTCCCAGTTTCTGTGGGAGGGTTTAAGACCCTAACGTCTACGGCTGCCTTGTTCCAATTTGCAAAACTACCTTCTGCCCTAAAGAGATGAGGAAGCTGTTTCTCCTCCAGATAAGCACCAATGAACAAACCCAGGGGCCTAATCATGTAGCCCGACCCCCTTTAACATCATTATTACCTTTCCTTTAGCACATCCCAGGTTTTAAAGGCCTTCTGCCTTTTGTTTTGGCAGAAAATTGAGCTCAGGTTACACTGAGGTCTCTCTCCTACTGCGGTAGTACTGAATAAAATCTGCCTCACTGCCTTTAGTGTCCAGCTCTGTTTTTCTTCGACAGCCCCAGCTGGGCTATAAGTTCCATCAGGACGAGACCATGCCTGTCTTGTACAATTGGCTATCAGAAGAGTGAAGGTGCTCAATAAATATTTGCATACTGAATAAATGAATATAATATTCTTTTTCATTTCATTTGGACTCTGATAGTGACTCGCTCCCTTTAACTGTCATCTTGCAAAAAATACAGTACTGGACAAACTGATTCACAAAGGAAATGAGTTAGCGTTTCTCAAACAAAATCAGCAAATAAAAAAAATGGAGTGATCTCACTGCTTTAGATTTCTTTTGTTTATTCAATAAACTATGCATGATTCACGCAAAATGATCTTTAGTTTCAAGCCTTTTTCAGTGATTTCCTTATCATAAGGATGAACTTACACAATGACAGAGCAACAAAAGTAGCTGCTTTGACACCTACTGTTGAAGAAAGCAAAAATATTTATTGTGATGGAGGGGTAGGTAAAAGATTTCTAACCATAATCTGCCAAGAACTGCAGGAATTATTCTTACCCTGAGCTAAATAGCCACAATCAGTATTCTCATTAAATGAAACTTCATTTGTGATTACTTCAAAATAAATCCTTTGGGTAAGACAAAGTCTTTATTTATATTTCAATTTGTGCTTTTTTCAGCAATACACACCTAAAACAATGAAGACAAGCTATTACTATGTGATAGTCAAACGTGTAGGCTATTAAGTATATGTAACTTAAGAAAGTGGGGTACAGTTTGCAAAAGGATTGTAACATTAAAATACACGAACACTTGTGAGATTGTGGAGGAATGGATAGCACACTACATTACTGATGACCACACATAGCCACCCATTTGAAAAGTAATGTGACTTCTTTTTTTGCAAGCAACAAAAAAGTTCTTATCTAAAAGTCTAAAAATGTCTAGTAATCTCCCTCCTGGGGATTTATCCTTACAAAGCAACCCAGAAGAAAGAAAAGAAATAATGTATGAGATGTTCACTGCAACATTATTTGCAATATCACACAAAAAAGGAAACCAAGAGAAGACAGTCTCAATAGATTATGGGATATCAACTTACTGAAGCAATTTACAACTATTAGAATGATTAAAAGATGATATTTCAAAATAAAAGTATTTGAAATAAAGTAAGTAGAAAAAGTAGGGAGCAAAATTTTATCCATCCTATAATTATAATCTTACAGCAATTGTGAGTATATATGTACCTAGAAAGGAATATAGAAAATTAAAGATACTTTTCCTTTCAATTCTGTAATCACTGTCATTGTCGCTATAGTATTTTTAGTACCCACAAAACTCCAAAATATGCACACAATTTTTTAAAGATGAGAGAAGGATCCTATAGGGTATAGATCTTCACTGAAACATATGAAAAATCTGCTAAGGCAGTATGCATAGTACAGACTCTAGAACCAGAATCTGAGTGTTCAAATTCTGGCTCTGCCACCGACTAGCTAGGTATTCTTTGGCAAATTACTTAACCTCCATGTGCCTTAATTTCCCCATCTGCAAAATGGTAATCTTAACAGTACCTACTTGTCCTTCTTAGAGTTACTGTGAAGATTAAATGAGTAAGTGCTTAAAATGGTATCTGGAGCAAAATGAATAGCTCAATGTTGGCTAAGTATTATTTTTATTATTATTAAAACCCTTCTTTACATAGAAGCCTTGTTACAAATCTCTCTGAAGCTTTCCTAAATAAAGCTTCTATCCCAGAGTTCTACACTCACTTCACATGTGCCATAATTTACTCTCCTAAATATTTTTGGACACTTAGGCGTCTTCTTTTTGCCTTTATGTTACAATGTTAGTGAAAGCTTCATGCACATAATTTTTCACCTAGTAGCAAGAATCTGGCATAAATATCTCTTTCCACACAAGACAGTTCTCTAGACATAAGTCATGGAAAACAAATGCTCTAAGATTCTCTAGCCTAGCATTTAGGAGAATTGCTGAGTTTTTTCTGGAGACTTTGTGTAGGAAAAAGATTTGGAAAGTTTGTGAAGAAAATGATAACCGTAGCCAATTATGTACTATGAGTCACAAATCTACCATGGGAAACATAAAGATGAATGAATGCTGGCCTTACTATTTTTCTTACAATAATTATCCCAACAATATGACAGGTTTACAGAAAGACCCCCATCATAGCAAGGAGGTGTCCTACCTCCATGGTGTACACAAAGCACACTTTGCCCTGCACATTCAGGGTCCCTTCACCTCACATGTCACCTTTACAGACCCGTGGACTGCTGTGACCTCACCTTGAGAAAGACCCACAAATCTGCATTTGTAATTTCCAAAAACCCCTACATTGGAAACCAGTGACTAGAACCATCTCTTCCTTTCGGATTGCCCTCTAAGTAACCACTCCCTTAACTCTGCACAACATGAAGGAGGGACTCAAACAGGCCAGCCAAAGGAGATCTTGATGAAAAGGAACCAGTGTGTAAAGAATCTGAGTCCAGCCTAGAGTAAGGCTGTCACTTCATGTTCTCAATCTTCAAACTGGGTTTGCACACACTTCCCATTTCACAAATGCACTCTTTCCATGTTCCAAAAAACCAAAGGTATATCTGCCCCCCACCATGAATCTTACATTGACTGTGGATATAAAACCTCCTGGAAAACAAAGGATTAATGTGAACATATTCCTGAAGCTTATTTCAATCTAGGTGCTTCGGTAAGGTTTTATAACTATTTTTGTTAAGGTCAAAGCATAGAAACACAGAGTCAGAAATGAGTATTTTAACTCATGCTGCCACGCTCGGTCATAAGATGTACTATCGAATGGGGAGGCAAAGTGGTGATAATTTTTAAAGACCCTGCCTCTTCTATTCCCCATATGATGCTCCTGAGAGAGACTCCCACAAGAGCAAAGCAAAGAGCCTGATGCAAAATATTGGTGGCAGAAGGGCTTTATTTCATCAGCAAGAGATTGGTAGCAAAGCTCGGGGGCTTATCTATGTAATTATCTCAGAAGGAGAATTCAGAAGTGAGATGGCTGTCTCAGCAACACGTGTTAACACACTGTGTGAATCTAAAAAAATAGGAAGATAAAATTTTCTGACACAGAGTAAATCTGACTTGGCTAATTGTTTTGTATATTTGGTTAAAAGTGACTATTTTACCAATTAAGTAACATTGGGACAGGAAGAAGGGGGGCAGGGCACAATCATTAAAAAAAATGATGCAACCATTAAGAACAGGACATGACAAAAATTGCTTAGAACCTACTAGGCCCAAGATAGCAAGAGATTTGACTTCCAGTGGATCTTGAACCTCATTATACACTCACGTAATACATTAGCATATGCTAAATGACACACCCACCAGCGCCATGACAGTTCTATTTAATTTAATTTAATTTTGCTATCAACATTTTTTAACATCTTTATTGGAGTTTAGTTGTCTTGCAATGGTGTGTTAGTTTCTGCTTTATAACAAAGTGAATCAGCTATGCATATACATATAGCCCCATATCCCCTCTGTCTTGTGTCTCCCTCCCACCCTCCCTATCCCACTCCTCTAGGTATTCACAAAGCACTGAGCTGATCTCCCTGTGCTATGCAGCTGCTCCCACTAGCTATCTATTTTATGTTTGGTAGTGTATATATGTCAATTCTACTCTCTCACTTCACCCCAGCTTACCCTTCCCCCTCCTCGTGTCCTCAAGCCCATTCTCAACATCTGTGTCTTTATTCCTGTCCTGTCCCTAGGTTCTTCAGGATCTTTTTTTTTTTTTTTAGATTCCATATATATGTGTTAGCATACGGTATTTGTTTTTCTCTTTCTGACTTACTTCACTCTGTATGACAGACTCTAGGTCTATCCACCTCACTAAAATAACTCAATTTTGTTTCTTTTTATGGCTGAGTAATATTCCATTGTATATATGTGCCACATCTTCTTTATCCATTCCTCTGCTGATGGACATTTAGGTTGCTTCCATGTCCTGGCTATTGTAAATAGTGCTGCAGTGAACATTGTGGTACATGACTCTTTTTGAATTATGGTTTTCTCAGGGTATAAGCCCAGTAGTGGAATTGCTGGGTCATACGGTAGTTCTATTTTTAATTTTATAAAGAACCTCCATACTGTCCTCTAGAGTGGCAGTATCAATTTACATTCCCATCAACAGTGCAAGAGGGTTCCCTTTTCTCCACACCCTCTCCAACACTTATTGCTTGTAGATTTTTTGATGATGGCCATTCTGACTGGTGTGAGGTAATACTTCATTGTACTTCTGATTTGCATTTCTCTAATGATCAGTGATATTGAGCATCCTTTCATGTGCTTGCTGGAAATCTGTATATCTTCTCTGGAAAAGTGTCTATTTAGGTCTTCTGACCATATTTCGATTGGGTTGTTTGATTTTTGGATACTGAACTACATGAGCTGCTTGTATATTTTGGAGATTAATCCTTTGTCAGTTGCTTCATTTGCAAATATTTTCTCCCATTCTGAGGGTTGTCTTTTCATCTTGTTTATGGTTTCCTTTGTTGTGTGAAAAATTTTAAGTTTCATTAGGTCCCATTTGTTTATTTTTGTTTTTATTTCCATTTCTCTAGGAGACAGGTTAAAAAGGATCTTGCTGTGATTTATGTCTGGCTAATAGAGTGTTCTGCCTATGCTTTCCTCTAAGAGCTTTATAGTGTCTGGCCTTACATTTAGGTCTTTAATCCATTTTGAGTTAATTTTTCTGTATGGTGTTAGGGAGTGTTCTAATCTCATTCTTTCACATGTAGCTGTCCAGTTTTCCCAGACCACTTATCAAAGAGGGTGTCTTTCTCCATTGTATATTCTTGCCTCTTTTATCAAAAATAAGGTGACCATATGTGCATGGGTTTATCTCTGGGCTTTCTATCCTGTTCCATTGATCTATATTTATGTTTTTGTGCCAGTACCATACTGTCTTGATTACTGTAGCTTCGTAGTATAGTCTGAACTCAGGGAACCTGATTCCTCCAGCTCCATTTTTCATTCTCAAGATTGCTTTGGCTATTCGGGGTCTTTTGTGTTTCCATACAAATTGTGAAATTTTTTGTTCTAGTTCTGTGAAAAATGCCAGTGGTAGTTTGACAGGGATTACACTGACCCTGTAGATTGCTTTGGGTAGTAGAGTCATTTTCACAGTGTTGATTCTTCCAATCCAAGAACATGGTATATCTCTCCATCTGTTTGTAATGTCTTTAATTTCTTTCATCAGTGTCTTATACTTTTCTGCATACAGGTCTTTTGTCTCCTTAGGTAGGTTTATTCCTAGGTATTTTATTCTTTTTGTTGCAATGGTAAATGGGAGTGCTTCCTTAATTTCTCTTGCAGATTTTTCATTGTTAGTGTACAGAAATGCAAGAGATTTCTGTGCATTAATTTTGTATCCTGCTACTTTACCAAATTCATTGATTAGCTCTAGTAATTATCTGGTGGCATCTTTAGGATTCTCTATGTATAGTATCATGTCATCGGCAAACAGTGACAGTTTTACTTCTTTTCCAATTTGTATTCCTTTTATTTCTTTTTATTCCCTGATTGTTGTGGCTAGGACTTCCAAATCTGTGTTGAATAATAGTGGTGAGAGTGGACATCCTTGTCTTGTTCCTGATCTTAGAGGAAATGCTTTCAGTTTTTCACCATTGAGAATGATGTTGGCTGTGGGTTTGTCACATATGACCTTTATTATGTTGAGGTAGGCTCCCTGTATGGCTACTTTCTGGAGAGTTTTTATCATAAATGGGTGTTGAATTTTGTTGAAAGCTTTTTCTGCATCTATTGAGATGATCATATGGTTTTTATCGTTCAGTTCGTTAATATGGTGTAGCACATTGATTGATTTGCATATATTGAAGAATCCTTACATTCCTGGGATTAACCCCACTTGATCATGTTGTATGATCCTTTTAACGTGCTGTTGGATTCTGTTTGCTATTATTGTGTTGAGGATTTTTGCATCTATGTTCATCAGTGATACAGGCCTGTAGTTTTCTTTTCTTGTGACATCTTTGTCTGGTTTTGGTATCAGGGTGATGGTGGCCTCACAGAATGAGTTTGGGAGTGTTCCTCCCTCTGTTATATTTTGGAAGAGTTCGAGAAGGATCGGTGTCAGCTCTTCGCTACATGTTTGATAAAATTTGACCATGAAGCCATCTGGTCCTGGGCTTTTGGTTTTGGAAGATTTTTAATCACAGTTTCAATTTGAGTGCTTGTGATTGGTCTGCTTATATTTTCTATTTCTTCCTGGTTCAGTCTCTGAAGGTTGTGCTTTTCTTAGAATTTGTACATTTCTTCTTGGTTGTCCATTTTATTGGCATAAAGTTGCTTGTAGTAATCTCTCATGATCCTTTGTATTTTTGCAGTGTCAGTTGTTACTTCTCCTTTTTCATTTCTATTTCTGTTGATTTCAGTCTTCTCCCTTTTTTTCTTGATGAGTCTGGCTAATGGTTTATCAATTGTGTTTGTCTTCTCAAAGAAGCAGCTTTTAGTCTTATTGATCTTTGCTACTGTTTCCTTCATTTCTCTTTCATTTATTTCTGATCTGATCTTGATGATTTCCTTCCTTCTGTTAACTTTTGGATTTTTTTGTTCTTGCTTCTCTAATTGCTTTAGGTGTAAGGTTAAGTTGTTTATTTGAGATTTTTCTTCTTTCTTGAGGTAGGATTGTATTGCTATGAACTTCCTTCTTAGAACTGCTTTTCCTGCATCCCATAGGTTTTGGGCCATCGTGTTTTCATTGTCATTTGTTTGTAGGTATTTTTTGATTTCCTCTTTGATTTCTTCAGTGGTCTCTTGGTTGTTTAGTAGCATATTGTTTAGCCTCCATGTGTTTGTATTCTTTACAGGTTTTTTCCTGTAATTGATATCTAGTCTCATAGTGTTGTGGTCGGAAAAGATACCTGATACGATTTCAATTCTCTTAAATTAACTGAGGCTTGATTTGTTATCCAAGATATGATCTATCCTGGAGCATGTTCCATAAGCACTTGAGAAGAAAGTGTATTCTGTTGTTTATCGATGGAATGTCCTATAAATATCAATTAAGTCCTTCTTGTTTAATGTGTCATTTAAAGCTTGAGTTTCCTTATTTATTTTCATTTTCGATGACTTGTCCGTTGGTAAAGTGGGGTGTTAAAGTCCCCTACTATGATTGTGTTACTGTGGATTTCCTCTTTTATGGCTGTTAGCACATGCCTTATGTATTGAGGTGCTCCTATGTTGGGGCATAAATATTTACAATTGTTATATTTTCTTCTTGGATTGATCCTTTGATCATTATGTAGTGTCCTTCTTCATCTCTTGTAATAGTCTTTAAAGTCTATTTTTTCTGTCATTAGCATTGCTACTCCAGCTTTCTTCTGATTTCCATTTGCATGAAATATCTTTTTCCATCCCCTCACTTTCAGTCTGTATGTGTCCCTAGGTCTGAAGTGGGTCTCTTGTAAACAGCATATATATGGGTCTTGTTTTTGTATCCATTCAGCCAGTCTATGTCTTTTGGTTGGAGCATTTAATCCATTTACCTTTAAGGTAATTATCGATATGTATGTTCCTATTTCCATTTTCTTAATTGTTTTGGGTTTGTTTTTGTAGGTCTTTTCCTTCTCTTGTGTTTCCTGCCTAGAGAAGTTCCTTTACCATTTGTTGTAAGGCTGGTTTGGTGGTGCTGAATTTTCTTATCTTTTAGCTTGTCTGTAAAGGTTTTAATTTCTCTGTTGAATCTGAATGAGAACCTTGCTGGGTGGAGCCATCTTAGTTGTAGGTTTTTCCCTTTCATCACTTTAAATATGTCCCTTCTAGTTTGCAGAGTTTCTGCTAAAAGATCAGCTGTTAACCTTATGGAGATTCCCTTGTATGTCATTTGTTGCTTTTCCCTTGCTGCTTTTATAATTTTTTCTTTGTATTTAATTTCTGATAGTTTGATTAATATGTGTCTTGGCGTTTTTTTCCTTGGATTTATCCTGTATGGGACTCTCCATGCTTCCCAGACTTGACTATTTCTTTTCCCATGTTAGGGAAGTTTTCAACTATAATCTCTTCAAATATTGCCTCAGACCCTTTCTTTTTCTTTTCTTGTTCTGGGACCTCTATAATTCGAATGTTGGTGTGTTTAATATTGTCCCAGACATCTCTGAGACTGTCTGTCCTCAATTCATTTCATTCTTTTTTCTTTACTCTGCTCTGCAGTAGTTATTTCCACTATTTTTATCTTCTAGGTCACTTATCCATTCTTCTGCCCTGGTTATTCTGCTATTGATTCCTTCTCGAGAATTTTTAATTTCACTTATTTTGCTGTTCATCATTGCTTGTTTGCTCTTTAGTTCTTCTAGGTCCTTGTTAAACATTTGCTGTATTTTCTCTATTCTATTTCCAAGATTTTGGATCATCTTTACTATCATTACTCTGAATTCTTTTTCAGTTAGACTGCCTATTTCCTCTTCTTTGGTTTGGTCTGGTGGGTTTTTATCTTGCTCCTTCATCTGCTGTGTGTTTCTCTGCCTTCTCATTTTGCTTAACTTACTGTGTTTGGGGTCTCTTTTTCACAGGCTGCAGGTTCATAGTTCCTGTTGTTTTTGGTATCTGTCCCCAGTGGGTGAGGTTGGTTCAGTTGCTTGTGTAGGCTTCCTGGTGAAGGGGACTGGTGCCTGTGTTCTGGTGGGTGTGGCTGGATCTTGTCTCTCTGGTGCACAGGGCCACATCCAGTGGTGTGTTTTTGGGTGTCTGTGAACTTAGTTTGATTTTAGGCAGCCTTTCTGCTAGTGAGTGTGGTTGTGTTTCTAACTTACTAGTTGTTTGGCATGAAGCGTCCAGCACTGGAGCTTGCTGGCCGTTGGGTGGAGCTGAGTGTTTGTGTTAAGACAGAGATCTCTGGGAGAGCTCTCACCAATTGATATTATGTGGGGCTGGGAGGTCTCTGGTGGACCAATGTCCTGAACTTGGCTCTCCCACCTCAGAGGCTCAGGCCTGACACTAGGCCAGAGCACCAAGACCCTGTCAGCCATACAGCTCAGAAGAAAAGGGAGAAAGAAAGAAAGAAAAGAAATAAAAATTTTAAAAAATAAGTTAAAAACTAAAAAAAAATTATTAACATAAAAAATTTTTTTAAAAAGCAGAGAGCCACCAAACCAATAAACAAATCCGCCAGTGATAACCAGTGTTAAAAACTAAACAAAGATAAATATAAATATTAGAAACAAATCAGTCGCAGACAGCAATATCCTAGTCTACAGCTGCTCCCAAAGTCCACTGCCTCAATTTTGGGATTATTGACTGTGTATTCATGTGTTCCACAGATGCAGGGTACAAGTTGATTGTGGAGATTGAATCCTCTGATCCTGAGGCTGCTAGGAGAGGTTTCCCTTTCTCTTCTTTGTTCCCACAGCCCCTGGGGTTCAGCTTTTGTTTTGTCCCCACCTCTGCATGTAGGTTGCCCTCAGGCATCTGTTCCCCACCCAGACAGGAGGGTGTTAAAGCAGCAGCTGATTATGGGGCTCTGGCTCACTCAGGCCAGGGGAAGGGAGGGGTACGGTAGTCATAATTGGAATGCAGGGCAAGTCTGCGGTGGCACAGGCTGGCGTGACATTGCAGCAGCCTGAGGTTCCCCGTGTGTTCTCCCGGGGAAGCTGTCTCCCTGGCAGTGGCGGGCTGCACAGGCTCCCGCAGGGTGTGGATAGTGACCTGTGCTTGCACACAGGATTCTTGGTGGCAGCAGCAGCAGCCTTAGCATTTCATGCCCATCTCTGGGGTTCGAGCTGATAGCTGCAGCTTGTGCCCATCTCTGGAGCTCGTTTAGGCGGTGCTCTGCCTTCTTTGGGCAGATGGGGAAGGAATCTCCTCTCCTCGAGCACCCTGAAAAAATGGTCTCTTGCCTCTTTGGCAGGTCCAGATATTTCCAGGGCTTCCTCCTGGCTAGCTGTGGCGCACTAGCCCCCTTCAGGTTGTGTTCACACAGCCAACCCCAGTCCTCTCCCTGGGATCCAACCAAAGCCCAGCCTCAGCTCCCAGCCTCCGCCCGCCCCGGCGGGTGAGCAGACAAGCCTCTCGGGCTGGTGAGTGCCGGTCGGCACCGATCCTCTGTGCGGGAATCTCTCCGCTTTGCCCCCCTCACCCCTGTTGCTGTGCTCTCCCCCGCAGCTCCAAAGCTTTCCCCCTCTGCCACCCGCAGTCTCCGCCCGCGAAGGGGCTTCTGGCGTGTGGAAACATTTCCTCCTTCACAGCTCCCTCCCAGAGGTGCAGGTCCCATCCCTATTCTTTTGTCTCTGTTTTTTTCTTTTCTCTTTTGCCCTACCCAGGTACGTGGGGATTTTCTTGCCTTTTGGGAGGTCTGAGGTCTCCTGCCAGCATTCAGTAGGTGTTCTGTAGGAGTTGTTCCACATGTAGATTTATTTCTGATGATCTGTGGGGAGGAAGGTGATCTCCACCTCTTACTCCTCCACCATCTGGAAGGTCCCCACCTCCTACTGCCATGACAGTTCTGAAGCCAACCATAAAAGGCCAAAAATGGGCAGTGGTCCAGTTCCTGGAAATCCTCACCCCTTCCCCAAAGCAGTTGTAATAATCCTCCCACTCGTTAGCCTATGAAATTATCCAGCCCCCCAAAACTAACCACCCCCATACCTCAGGGCCACTCTCACTTTCCAAGATGACCCCATGCCCTGGGGCTGCCTCTCTCTCCTTCTGAGAAGGCCCACACTCTGTCTATGGAGTGTGCATCTCTCTGAATAAACCTGCTTTCACTTTATTATGTCTCACTCTTGAATTCTTTCCTGCCTGAAACCAAGGACCCTCACTTAGTGGCCCGTCCCAGGGACTCACTCAAAACCTGGGACATGACCATCTTCTCAAGCCCCATTTTTCCTACAACAACATTAGTGAGCTAAAATTGTCAACTTTGAAGTTTTTGATAAAAACATTAAAAAATATAAGATTAAAAAACACTGTATCACATTATCAGATGCACTTTAAGTTAAGAATATTTCAATCCTACCCTTTCTAACTATACAGATTGAGTTACAGAAGGTGCCTCTAAGTGAAAGAGTAACAGGTATAACTAACACTCATTTAGGGAAGCCTTTTTTGTTACATGTGCCAGAAACTGGGGAAATAAATGACTCTGATGACTGGGCCACTCAAGTCCTTTTGAAAGGACTACACCTTTAGAAACAAATTGAAGAAGAATCTAATCCAAATATCAGACAATAGAACCACTATTATATATAAATAGATAACTAATAAGAACCTAATGTATAGTACAGGGAACTCTACTCAATATTCTGTAATAACCTATTTGGGAAGAGAATTTGAAAAAGAATGGATATATGTATATGTATAACTGATTCACTTTGCTGTATATCTGAAACTAACACAACACTGTGAATCAGATATACTCCAATAAAAATTAAAAAAAAATAATTTTTGTGATTTTTACCATGGACCCTAGAAGGAGTTTAAAAACACTGAGTAACATTGAGTGACTTCTTCTCTACGTCATTCACAGATTATTACTATAACCATGTCTCTAAAACTGAACAGAATTAAAGCTGAAAATTGTTCCCATTACTTTTAACTCTGGAAAATTTGTTTAAATGTGCAGGATTGATGACTGTCTCAGTCTAGCAGTTAATAATATTCATCCATGGGTACATGAACACTGGAGAGATACACACTGCTTCCTACTCACTAAGAGGTGCAGTTCTAATAGAATTTTGTATTTTTCTTGATAAAAAATTTATAATACATTTATGTTGTGATCTATTGTGTACTAATAATTGTAACAATATATCAACTCATATATTTTTAACACATAGAAAAACTTTCTGTTCACAAGGAATTTAAAGAAACTTAATTCCTACTTATGTACATAAGTTGCAATACTTTGTTGCAATTTCCCTGCATAAAAATATATTTATATTAGAGTAAAATTCAGTGAAGTCAAAGAAATTAGAAATATGAGTTCCAGAGGGCAAAGAGTAATGCAAATGTCCAATGGTTAAAGGAAAACTTTACAAGTATTTTATAAATCATGATGATGACTACTGAAGTACTGTAATATTTAGATTCCACTGGGTATATATTTTTAAACAAGAGTTTTATTGTAAAATCTCAACAGTAAAATAAGAAATGATATACCTTGCAACTGTTTAGTTAGACTTAAGAACATTTTTTGAATGCCAATTTAAAAGTGCAAAAGAGTTCACAGTTTAAAAAATTCTTTTAGGGAGGACTTGTGTGACAGAGCACAAAGAGCACTACTGCAGAGAATACTCAGTAAGAGATACACAGTGTGGCCTGAAAACATCTGTGAGCCGAAGGGAAAGATGAGGACAGGCAAGCACACCTTAATCGTGACAGAACATTCCGAGTGTCAGAAGGAAAGCACAGAGGATGGTCCCTGAGTGAGAGGTAGTTTAGCTTCTCTGGAGAAGGGAGTAGAGAGAGGGAGTACGGAATGAGGTTCTGCAGAATTGTGAGCCTTGAGGTGGAATGCTTGGACTCTGTTCTAGAGACATTATGAAGCCATTCAGGGCTTTGGATTTGGGAAGGGAAAGCATTTAACATTACTGAACAGACACAAGGGAGGAAGCACACCGTTAGAACCTTTAGAGAGATAATACCCAGCTGGGTCCTCTCGGCAAGACTGCTGGAAAAGTGTGGTTGCATTTTACAATCCTCTGTGGCCCAAAGTGATCTTGGGAGGTGTGTGTGTGTGTGTGTGTGTTGAGGGTCAGGACGGCCCAGGGGCAGAGCCATGAAGATGTGGGTTTTGCTGCTCAGACTGCATGAGGCAGTGACAGCTGAAAGGGAGCCCTAGGGTCCTGGACAGACCTCATGCATGTGGGACCCACACCTGCACTTGGAAGAACCCCACACTGCCGTCACCACCTTGAAATTCTGAGTAATTTTTTCACAAGGTACCCCACATATTCATGTCTTATTGGCTCCCACAAATTACGGAGCCAGTCCTGGAAGGGGCTGCCCTGATGGGAGGGTCCCCACCTCCCCATCCTGCCCCATCATCTCCCAGTGACCACCAGTCCTGCTGATGATTCTTCAATCATGTGTCCCACCTGCTCTTCACTGGGCAGAGCCCTACATAGATTTAGGAGCTCAGAAAATGGAGCAACTGCTCAGGGCTGGGGGACCCGGGGAAGACCAGAGAGAAGACTCATAGCAATTGCTCTGTGTCTTGACCCCTCTGCCTTCTCTTCAGGACCATTGCCTGCAGCCATCCAGATGTCCATGCACACCTCCAGGGGAGCCATTCACCCAGCAGATATCACGGCTTTGAAGCATATTATTATTACCCTCCCACAAATGGCAGGAAAGAGCTCTCAGGAAACAGTGCCTTGCTCTAATTTGCATGAAGTCATTATACAGAAAATGTGTGTAAGGGGTTTTCTGCTCCCACCCCCTCACTTAACGAGTGCCTCCCATGGTAAGACAGTGAGCCTCACCGATACCCACCCCTCCCAAAGAAATGCTTTTCTGTTTTCTTCTTTCTTCTTTTCTCTTCCTTCCTAATTTTCTTGAATGTACACAGGGTAAGAAATATCTTTCTAAAAGTTGTACTTTTTGATTATATCGCCTTATAGAAAGGTATACTGGGGCCAGGGATGAAATGCCTTTATATTCCAATTAATAATACATTTGCATTTTATTTAAGACATGTTCCTTTTATTTAAGGATTTATTGGACTATATGAATGGGTTCAAGATAGATGAACTTGTCCTCTAAATGGCCCACTGCTCTCATACAATGAGCAGATGCCTTTAAGAAATGAACATACACACACACAAACATGCTCATATACTTACATGCTTAAAACAGCTCAAGTGGAGGGAAAACCAAAACTCTCTTAAAAGTAATTTTTTTCTTATGAATGCATATATGTGTATATAAACTATCACAAACTTTCTTTTTCTTTTTTTAAATAAATGTATTTATTTATTTTTGGCTGCATTGGGTCTCCACTGCTGTGCGTGGACTTTCTCTGGTTGTGGCGAGTGGGGGCTACTCTTTGTTGTGGTGCGTGGGCTTCTCATTGCGGTGGCTTCTCCTATTGCGGATCACGGGCTCTAGGCGCGTGGGCTTCATTAGTTGTGGCACGCGGGCTCAGTAGTTCTGGCTCACGGGCTCTAGAGCGCAGGCTCAGTAGTTGTGGTGCCCGGGCTTAGTTGCTCCGTGGCATCTTCCTAGACGAGGGCTCGAACCCGTGTCCACTGCATTGACAGGCGGATTCTTAACTGCTGTGCCACCAGGGAAGCCCTCACAAACTGTTCTCTTTTTTTTTTTTTTTTTTTTTTGCAGTACGCGGGCCTCTCACCGTTGCAGCCTTTCCCGCTGCAGAGCACAGACTCCGGACGCGCAGGCTCAGCGGCCATGGCTCACGGGCCTAGCCGCTCCGCGGCATGTGGGATCCTCCCGGACTGGGGCACGAACCCGTGTCCCCTGCATCGGCAGGCGGACTCCCAACCACTGCGCCACCAGGGAAACCCACAAACTACTCTTTATGTGACTTTTAAAACCACCGTGGGTTTACATTTTCAACAAATAAAGGTATGCAATTTAGCTCTAAAACTTAACTAAAAACCAGCAGAAGTGACTTCTTAGCGGATGTGTATGGTGAAAGAAGCCATTGAACCCACACTCCTGGCATCTCAATCTGAGCCCAGCCACGTCTCTGACTCAGGGTGGCTCTGACCCTCGAGTGGCCAGCTGCATCTCTGAGGGTGTTGAATCAAGGAGGCAAGAGACTTCGTGCACAAAAAATTACCCCCAAGAGTCAGAGACAAAGAGGTAGGATGCGTGTGGCAGTCCCTTCCTTGGACAAATGCTGAATTACGTCATCACTGAGGGGCTGGCTGTTTGTCATCAAAGTGTGATTCACTCCCTGCAAAGCACAACAACTGAACATGAAAAATCCCATCTGGGCCCTAGATACTTAATAAAATAATTGTCTTGGAAATAGTAAGACATGTTTGGGTTAAGATACAATCAAACTTGTGGTTACTGGGGGAAAGGTGGGGATAAATTGGGAGATTGGGACTGACATGTACACACTACTATATATAAAATAGATAACTAATAAGGACCTGCTGTATAGCACAGGGGACTCTACTCAGTACTCTGTAATGACCTAAGTGGAAAAAAAATCCAAAAAAGAGTGGATATATGTATATGTGTAACTAGCTCACTTTGCTGTACAGCAGAAACTAACACAACACTGTAAATCAAGTATGCTCCAATAAAAAATTAATAAAAAAAAGATAAAATCAGGTGAAGATAGAGATCCAGTCTATTTTTTGAATTAAAATACCCACAAAATACCCAAAACTTTAAAATACAAAAAAATTGAAGTGCTACAAAATGTCAAAATTAAGAAACAGACAGAAAGGACTATCTCCTAATAGTATCAGGGAGGAAGGAAAACAGCCATCCATTTGTCATTAGGAGAGATTCCCACCAATCACAGCACTGATGGCGCCAGCCTGAGGAGCAACTCATCCCCCAGGGCTTTGCCGTCTGAAGCAGCAGAGAGTAAAGGAGGGAGGAGACGGGTGGGTTCAAGTCACCAAGTACACCAGCAGCCCAGCATATCACCTACAACAGGTGACGGTTATCTATTGTTCTCAAGTCATTTTTACCATCTGCCTGTCCCTCTATCTAGAGAACAAATTAGACCTGTTGCAACAAACAAGGGGAATACAGCGATTTCCAAACTCCTGTGAAAAAGAAACCCTTCTCCCTCATTAAAAAAAAATAGGTTTGCTGCTCTTTCAATGTTCCCTGCAGAGAAAACTTCCTCATCGAACCCCCCTCGCATGAGCCAGCAGAAGGTTGGATGCTGGTTACCACAGCCCACCTTTTTGGCTCGTGGAAAGTAATAATAGGTTAAAACACCACCTCCCCTCCTGTTGAAGCATTTGCCTGGTTGCACCCACAGAGGTGGGTCGCCATAATGAATTTAAGAAACAGGGGTGGAGGTCAGCTAACCAAGGAAAGGACATCATCTCTGAATTTGGTGAGGTTTTGTAGAAAAAAGGAAGAGCAGCACGGGGGGCACACACACTGGGGTTATAGTGTTTCATGTACTGTTACTGATCAGAGAAGAATGACAGAGCACCCCAGATTCTTAAGGACAGAGAAAGATCTCATGTTAGGTCAGCATTTAATGCAAGATTAAATTCCCACTAAGTGCAGAAATCAGACTATGTCCTCAACGCAACCTTTCCAGCTTTAGGAACTATTACATGGGTATGTAAACTGCAACGCCCTAATGGAGTGTCATTTTTGCATATCTATCTCTAGAGCCTTAAAAATATTTAGGTGTCTTCAACTAGTTATCCTACCACCAACCTTTGTAAATAATATGAAAGAGCAAAAATGCCTTATTCATAAATCCATTCACACAGCGTTACATACGTTATAGAAAACCCAAAACACTCAATAAATCCACGAAGAAGGACATGATTTATTGAGTTACAAACTCTAAAAAAGATATATTTGCACTAAATGAATTATTTATCAAGAGTTTATATATAGTAAGATAGGAAGCTGCGTATATTGTAATATCTAGGGAAAAGTCAGGATATAGACGTAAATGTAAAATCTTAACAGTTGAGGAAAGATGTCTACTAAAACAAGACTAAAAAATACAGCACACCAAAAGTTGACATTATCACAAGGCAGTGGCATCAAGGATGACTTTTGTTTCTTCTTTATACTTCTCTGTATTTTCCAATTTCCTAAAATGAACATGTATAACTTACGATTAGGAGAATTAGTTGAAGAACTTCTTTAAAAAGAATCTTCACTAATGGACCATTTGTTAAAGCAGCAGCAATTTCAGGCTAAGCCATCACACATGTATTTTTCACATTGTGTTTTTCCATCAGTTCTCCTATTCTTCTGCATGATGTGAATTTGCCGTCTCATTTGAGACTATTCAATTCAGTTAGAGAGACAAGAAAAGCAAATAAAATGGATGAAATGCATAAGCAATGTAAGGCATAGAGGGTGAGTTAGCAAGCGGCTTGTGAGCTACAGGAGAAACTCATAGTATATGTTAGGTATAGATGATGATTAAGCAAGTGGCTTGTGAGGCATGGATAGAATTCATAGCATGTGCTAAATACAGTAAGTTAGAAACCCATAATGCTAAAAATACATAGAAAATGGAATCTATAATGGCATCAATGTAAACGTTACTCAAAGTTAGGAATGGATGGACAGACTGAGTCAAGAGCTGACACCTAGGTCACCCCTGACATCAACCGTCCATTGGTGACACCCACTGTGTCCCTGCTCTTGTCCCACACATGCTTTGCCCAAGAAGTACAATTAGAAACTGCCTGTTTCGTGGCTAATTGGTAAGCTACAGCCATGGGTCAGCCATACTTGCTCCCATGTTTCTCCCACAGAGCAAGGGTGTGTCAATGTTCCCAGGCACCTTCAGCCTGTGGGCCCCATTGCTCAAGCCCAATTCTGGCACCACTGGGGAAGTCTGCTTTGATAGAGAGACAGGACACATCAGCTTTACTAGCCCAGGATTTAGGTAGTGTGGCCCTATCCGCTGATCTCCTACCCCAAGAATGTTAATCTACCCCATCGTTTCCCCTTGTTTGTGTTTTAAGTAGATTTATTAAACTTGGGGGGATTCAAGCATCCTAATTCGGTCTTCAAGCCTTTCTGTTTTGTGACTTTTGGAATATCTTGCCTGCTAGGTACTTGCATCGAGGTCCCTTCCTGCGTGACATATGGAAAGGGAAATGTTCTCCTCTAGTCTAGTCTCAAGAATGATAGTTGAGACAGACTCAAGTTTGGGATTTGATGTGAACTCACACAGTAAACCTATCAGCAGTCAGAAACCAAGACTGGACCTAGATCAGGAATAAATAAACAGTTTGTGTAGAATAATCCTTTACAAACTTAGTGGAATTGAACAAGGTAGAGCAGAGTTTGGAACATGGAGGGTAAGTATCATGGGAGGAGGATGTGTGTGCAGATGGGTTTGTTTATAAACCATGAGACTGCCCCAGTTGGGATGGGTGGTAGAGGGGCCATTTCTCAATTTATCCTACAGCCACAAGCTCTCTGGTCCTTGGACACACACTAGAAGATGAGGACCTGAAATTATTCTTGTTGTAAATACATCACTGACCAACTGAATACTTTATGAGAAATAATTCTCAACCCATGGCTCTCCCGCAACAATGTATTTCATTGTCATTATTCTTTTGAAAATCCCTCAGGCTTATCAGGATTTAGTTGCACCAGGAAGAAATTCATTCTCCCTCCCCTTTCCTACTATAACTATGAAATACATTCCCCCAGCAGTGACCATGGGTGGGTGAAGGCAACGTCAGAGTGAAGAGCATTTATTTGCTTTGAATCCACTCAGCTCAGCTCCTTCTATCCTCAGAGTAACCTTGAAGCGCTGAATATCTACCACAGTTAATAATCTTCCCTGTATTAGAAAACAAAGCAATGCACAAAAAGCTCCAAGGTTCAAGGCACGTTGCAGGTCTGCTATCATATTCTGTGGAAAAGGTGCCCCTGGAACTAAGCAATGAGGTGGTCCTGCCTGAGTTTTTGTCAGGTGCATCTGGTTGGAGCCTGGTTAACTGCCGGGAAGTCTTAGTACCTTCCATTG
Organism: Phocoena phocoena; assembly: GCF_963924675.1. NCBI lineage: Eukaryota > Metazoa > Chordata > Mammalia > Artiodactyla > Phocoenidae > Phocoena > Phocoena phocoena. Next base: position 10,464,601 of record NC_089227.1, read on the forward strand.
GTAACCGTGCACTCCATGTAATATAGTAGAAGCTCTCTTCTCCAACATGACTGGTCAGTTAGTGGGAAAAGTGTTTTGAGTAGGGAGTTACTCAAAAACAAATGAGCACCAGAAACTTTTACTCTTAACCCCAAACATCTATTTTTCATAATAGGGTCAAGGTCTTTTCTTTGACTATTTCTCCAGAGTGGGGTTCACACAACCTTTGCGACGCAGCCAGATCTCATGCAATTTCCATGCTCCCCATGTCCAGCTTCTATAAACTGCAACAGGATCGTAGAGAACTTCAAGCACAAGAAGGGTAACCTGAAAACCATATCCTTCCGGATTTTAATGATGTTCCAATTAGCTTTTGTAACTGTCTCATAATTTGCTATTAACAGTGTGATCTGTGGACCAGAAGTATCACTGTTGACTGGGAGCTAGTTGGAAATGCAAGGTCTCAGGCCCCACCCAGACCTGCAGGATCAATCTGCCTTTTAACGCCATCTCTGGGTGATTTGTGCGCACATTAAAATTTGATCAGCACTGATGTAGCTTTTACATATTTCGGTAGCAATTTTTAAAGAGATCCATCCATGCTTCTTTCTGTCCTCATATTTTATAGTATTATGTACTATTTAACTGAACATGTAATTATAACAAGTAAGCATAACTGGCAAGTCTGGGAGAACACTCAGCTGACTCTTTGGAAGCATTCAACTCCACCAGTGGGAAGGGACACAAGTGAGTGTGGTTAGCTGAGTCCTCATCACACTGCGGGCACCACTCAGGATGTTTGACAGGGGAAAGAGAGAACTTCTACTAATCCAGGGAGTGCTTTAAATGTAGACTGTTTAAAAGCACCAGTACTGCCATCGTAACTACTATTCACTGATGAATTTTTGTGAACGGTTTTGAACCCTAACAACAACATCGTAAGAGAGCACAGAGGTAGACATTGTGCCTTTGGTAGACAGCTCCAATTCTCCTGCTTCCGGACACCTGCAGGATGGCTCTGGCCCGCTTGTGGCATGGGGGCAGAAGGCTCCTATGGTCAATGAGTTGTGAGGAATAACACATTTCATGTTCAGCAAGAGCATTTAATGTTTACTATGAGACCTGCCAGAGCACTCTCTTTCCCATTGGCCCAGAGACCAGTGACATCAAAGGGACTCAGCCAGCAAGGAGACACCTCTGACATTCTAAGATTCTGGAGTTCATTGCAGCAGAACATAGTCCATTCTGACCAAGACAGTGTTCTTACTCTGAGTGTAGAGTTAGCGGCAATTTGGTGACCGAGATGGTTAACTATATGCGTCAGCTTGATTGGGCTAAGGGACGCCCATATCACTGGTAGAGCATTATTTCTGGGTGTGTCTGTAAAGGTGTTTCTGGAGGAGACTAGCATTGAATCAGCAGACGGAGTAAAGACATCAGCCCTCACCAATGGGGCCGAGCATCAGCCAACCAGTTGGGGCTCTGAATAGAACAAAAAGGCAGAGGAGGGCGAATTCTTGCTCTTTGTGAGCTGACACATCCATCTTCTCCTGCCCTCAGACATCAGAGCTCCTGGTTCTCAGGCCCTCGGACTCAGGCTGAATCACACTACTGGCTTTCTTGGGTCTCCAGCTTTTGGATGGCAGACTGTAGAACTTCTCAGCCTCCGTAACTGTGTGAGCCAATGCCTATAATAAATCTCCTCTTACATCTATCTATATATATCCTATTGGTTCTGTTTCTCTGGAGAACCCTGACTACATTACAGAATTTAGATGATAAAAGGTGTGAAACATGACACATAACAAAACTGCAATGATTCAAATAAATGTTCAACAAAAGGAGAATTTTATTGGCCTATAAACTTTTAAATCTGTAGCTCTCCATGGTTAAATATGATGAAATTGGGTGGGGGGGGGGAGTGTTGGGAGAATCTCTGTTTAATTCTCCTTATTAAATTCATTAAGGAGATTCTGAGGGCAGCCGCAGAGACAGAGAAAAGAAATATTTCAGGTTCTACAGTTTATAGTGTGGCCCTATGCTCTCCATGCTTACTGCCTGTGATTTCAAAAACAATTTCATAGTAAAAGTAAAATGTAGATAATAAATCCTATATTAAGGAAATGTGAGATTAAAAACATGCAAAACAAAAACCAAGTGACTGGGCTTCCCTGGTGGCGCAGTGGTTGAGAGTCTGCCTGCCGATGCAGGGGACATGGGTTCGCGCCCCGGTCCGGGAGGATCCCACATGCCGCGGAATGGCTGCGCCCGTGAGCCATGGCCGCTGAGCCTGCGCGTCCAGAGCCTGTGCTCCGCAACGGGAGAGGCCACAGCAGTGAGAGGCCCGCGTACCGAAAAAAAAAAAAAAAAAAAAAAAAAAACCAAGTGACTGTGAAGTTAAAGGTAGGAAGAAGCCAATAAAGAGAATAAAAGGAATGATTAATATGTAAGGTAAAAATAAATTTAAGAAACTAAATTTTATGTTATGTTTCAGCAATTAACTTTAACACACCTCAGTACACATGGTATGCTTGAGTTTAATCTATAACCCAGGGGTAGTTAATTGACACCTGAAGTTCCCTGACTCAAAGTCCCTGCTTCCCACTCAACAGAAGCAGTTAGCTAGCTTTGGAAGGGTTGTAATGAAGAGTCTTCAGAATATGACTGTTCTTCAAAAATCCCTGAATCTGCATTAGAAAGATGATTAATTGGTCTATGGGATTTGGAAACAATTGTTCATTGACCAGAAGCATTGTTCAGGCACTTCCAACCTGGTATGAATGCGGCTGAAGAATCCAAGAAGCCAGGAAAACAAACCCCTTGGGGGAGACAACCTAAGTCTAGAACTCCATTCAGTCCTGTGCCCACAGAGCATTCTCTCTCCTGATCCCACCACAGGTTATAGCTCATCCTGTCATCAGGATATTTGCTACACTAGCACCGGAATTAGCCTTTCCTGCCAGGTGTGTTCTAGAATTGTGAAAGGGCAGCAGGCGGAGTCTTCACTGAGTTTACAGACAGAGCATACAGCTGTTTTGTACCTGTGCCTGCTCGCTCATATATGTTTGCACATGTGGCCCAATTCAGTCTAAGACTTCCTTTTGTCGTAACATCACTCCTTAGTGTGCCTGTTGGACATACCAGAGCTCTTACCTCTAAGTGTCAGAGGTTACCCATAACCATCAAAGACCTGACAATTATCACAAGAACCTGTTTTGGTTAAACTGGGTCAGTTTGCAACAGTTAAAATATAAAATAGGTGGAAGTTTCAAATCAAGAAGACAGACTAAGGGAGATAAACAAGGAAAGTATAAGGAGTTAGAAGTAAATCCAATTATTGAAAGATTATCATAGTTAAAATAGAAAAGCAAATATTAATACAAGTGAAAATTCTGAATTTGACCATATAAAATCAATAAATGTTTCAAACAACATCAATTAAGACTATTAGTCATAAAAGTCATAAACAAGACTTTAGAGTGAATAAAAGGTAACAGTGGCTATAAGAACAAAATACAGATAATGCAATGAACTATTAAAAAGTAAAATAAAAATCCTAAAATTTGAAAGCAGAGAGTAGAATAACAAAATGGACTAAAGTTATCTAAAACTATGGTATGTGGTGGTTCAAAATATGTACACAAACTCTTTCACACTCCCTTCAAAAGGTGTAGCCTAACTTCTCTTTCTTTGAGTGGGTTGAACATCATGACTCACTGTTAATGAACAGAATAAAGCTGATGTGGTGCGCGACTTGTGAGACCTGGTCATGGAAGTCTTCACAGCCTCCTGCCTCCTCTGTCTGGGACCTCTCGCTCTGGCCAAAGCAGCAGCCACTCAAGCAGCCCTATGGAGAGGTCTACACAACAAGGGAAGCAGCTGTGTGATGAGTCATCTCAGAAGCAGATCTTCTGGTACCAGCCAGGCCTTCAGATGCTGCAGTCTTAGCTGACATCTCTACTGCAACCTCATGAGAAACTGAGCCAGAACCTCTCATCTAAGCCACTCTCAGAAACTGAGTGAGAAGCTAAGTATTTATTATCTTAAGTAACTAAATTTTAGGCAATATGTAAAGCAGAAATAGATAATGAACACAAACTGTTAGAACTATTTTTAAAATAAGCAAATACATAATCTGTAGAGGATAGAAAGGAGTCAAATAAGGACTGTTCTAATGGGACCCTCTCACTCAAGAAAGAGAGGATCTCGAAGCATGAAATTCCCAGAGAAGCTCTCTGAGGATGATCTTACTCTTGACCTTTGAGCAGGGAAGCCCTGGCAACTGTTCCTTATCCAGGACCTATCAATTAGAGCAGGCCCATCCCCTTCTGCAAACACGTGTGAGGACTCTTAAATGAGTGACTTAACCCATATGCCATTCTGGCTTGCCGGAGCCAGCTCACACTGGCTTGTGAGAGAAGACTGTCAAATTTTCAGGAACTCTGCATGCCAGTTGTTAACTAAAACCATGAAATCATTATGAAAATTAAATTATATAAAATTAAAATTAAATCTATTCTATTAAAGAAACAGATAATAGGGTTTTAATGAGTTTGCCCCTATCCTCAGCAGTGCGGGTGAAGCTGGTGTCTGAAAGTTTCCGGACTGCTGAAGAACTCCTAGAGAAGTGAAGGACTGAGAGGAGCTTCAAGATGGTGGAAGAGTAAGACATGAAGATCACCTTCCTTTCCACAAATACATCAGAGATACAGCTACATGTGGAACAGCTCCTACAGGACACCTACTGAACACTAGCAGAAGACCTCAGACCTCCCAAAAGCCGTGTGGATGAAAGGCTCTTGGTGCTCCAGCCAGGCATCAGGGCTGTGCCTCTGAGGTGGAAGAGCCAAGGCCAGGACACTGGTCCACAAGAGACCTCCCAGCTCCATGTAATATCAAAGGTGAAAATCTCCCAGAGATCTCCATCTCAACGCCAAGACTTAGCTTCACTCAACGACTAGCAAGCTACAGTGCTGGACACCCTATGTCAAACAACTAGCAAGACAGGAACACAACCTCACCCATTAGCAGAGAGGCTGCCTAAAATCATAATAAGGCCACAGACACACCAAAACACACCACCACACGTGGACCTGCCCACCAGAGAGACAAGATCCAGCCTCATCCACCAGAACACAGGCACTATTCCCCTCCACCAGGAAGCTTACACAACCCACTGAACCAACCTTAGCCACTGGGGACAGACACAAAAAACAATGGGAACTACGAACGTGCAGCCTGCAAAAAGGAGACCCCAAACACAGTAAGTTAATCAAAATGAGAAGACAGAAAAACACACAGCAGATGAAGGAGCAAGGTAAAACCCCAGCAGACCTAACAAATGAAGAGGAAACAGGCAGTCTGCCTCAAAAAGAATTCAGAATAATGATAGTGAAGATGATCCAAAATCTTGGAAATAGAATGGAGAAAATACAAGAAATGTTAATTAAACAAGGACCTAGAAGAACTAAAGAGCAAACAAACAGTGATGAACAACACAGTAAGTGAAATTTAAAATGCTCTAGAAGGGATCAATAGCAGAATAACTGAGGCAGAAGAACGGATAATTGACCTGGAAGATAAAATAGTGGAAATAACTACTGCAGAGCAGAATAAAGAAAAAAGAATGAAAAGAATACAGGACAATGTCAGAGACCTCTGGGACAACATTAAATGCACCAACATTTGAATTATAGGGCTCCCAGAAGAAGAAGAGAAAAAGAAAGGGACTGAGAAAATATTTGAAGAGATTATAGTTGAAAACTTCCCTAATATGGGAAAGGAAATAGTTAATCAAGTCCAGGAAGCACAGAGAGTCCCATACAGGATAAATCCAAGTAGAAACATGCCAAGACACATATTAATCAAACTGTCAAAAATTAAATACAAAGAAAAAATATTAAAAGTAGCAAGGGAAAAACACCAAATAACACACAAGGGAATCCCCATAAGGTTAACAGTTGATTTCTCAACAGAAACTCTGCAAGCCAGAAGGGAGTGGCAGGACATATTTAAAGTGAAGAAGGAGAAAAACCTACAACCAAGATTACTCTACCCAGCAAGGATCTCATTCAGAATTTTTTTTCTTTGTTTTTTTCACACACACACTGTATTTTATTTTTACAAGAGATAAACAGACTGACACCAAGCATTGTAAATGGATAACTACAACAAAAGCAACAATGATTGCAATTACCAAGCATGAAGCACACTCACACTATGTCATAATATTGACATTCAGTCCAGGAATCCTCCACTGTAACAGCTCCTTTACTTTGCAGTGAAAATTGATTTGTATATTTTTTGCCTCTGAGTCCTTGTGGGATTTTTTTTTATTCAAACAGAAAGTCACAAAAATTATAATCATCCTCATCAGTTCACTCAGTCCCATGTAATTGATTTTTTTTCATCTTGATCTTTTGTTAGCACTTTTATGAATTCATCAGTTTTCCATTAGATTTCTGAAAATGTTTGTTCATTCAGTTCAGCAGTACAGTCAGTTACCAGAAACCTGTACTTGTTAGAGTCTTTTCCATGAATTCCTTGAAGATGAAACCCTTCTATAGGAACATATTTGCAAAAGCATCAGAGTACACCCAACACTGTCTGTAAATGACAAAAGACTTAAAAATGACCACAGTTAAAGATTTGATGAAAGTTCATAATAATGCAATTGACAAGGAATTTAGTTATTTCTGAGATATACATTTTAAAGTAATAACTAGAATTATGACTTATAACATTATACCAGAACATATAAGATTTTTAGAAATTTCATGCAATGTCTGAAATGTTTATATTAACTCTCATTCAGATTTGATGGAGAAATTAAAAGCTTTACAGACAAGCAAAAGCTAAGAGAATTCAGCACCACCAAACCAGCTTTACAACAAACGCTAAAGGAATTTCTCTAGGCAGGAAACACAAGAGAAGGAAAAGACCTACAAAAACAAACCCAAAACAATTATGAAAATGGTAATAGGAACATACATATCGATAATTACCTTAAATGTAAACGGATTAAATGACCCAACCAAAAGACATAGACTGGCTGAATGGATACAAAAACAAGACCCATATAATATGCTGTCTACAAGAGAACCACTTCAGACCTACGGACACATACAGACTGAAAGTGAGGGGATGGAAAAAGATATTCCATGAAAATGGAAATCAAAAGAAAGCTAGAGTAGCAATTCTCATATCAGACAAAATAGACTTTAAAATAAAGACTATTGGGCTTCCCTGGTGGCGCAGTGGTTGAGAGTCCACCTGCCGATGCAGGGGACACGGGATCGTGCCCCGGTCCGGGAAGACCCCACATGCCGCGGAGCAGCTGGGCCCGTGAGCCATGGCCGCTGAGCCTGCGCGTCCGGAGCCTGTGCTCCGCAACGGGAGAAGCCACAACAGTGAGAGGCCCACGTACCGCAAAAAAAAATAAAAATAAATTAAAATAAAGACTATTACAAGAGACAAAGAAGGACACTACATAATGATCAAGGGATCGATCCAAGAAGAAGATATAAAAATTGTAAATATTTATGCACCCAACATAGGAGCACCTCAATACATAAGGCATGTGCTAACATCCATAAAAGGGGAAATTGACATTAACACACTCGTAGTAGGGGACCTTGACACCCCATTTTCACCAATGGACAGATCACCCAAAATGAAAATAAATAAGGAAACACAAGTTTTATATGACACATTAAACAAGATGGACCTAATTGATATTTATAGACCATTCCATCCAAAAACAACAGAATCCACTTTCTTCACAAGTGCTCATGGAACACTGTCCAGGATAGATCATATCTTGGGTCACAAATCAAGCCTTGGTAAATTTAAGAAAACTGAAATCACGTCAAGTATCTTTTCCGACCACAACACTATGAGACTAGATATCAATTACAGGAAAAGATCTGTAAAAAATACAAACACATGGAGGCTAAACAATATGCTACTAAACAACGAAGAGACCACTGAAGAAATCAAAGAGGAACTCAAAAGATACTTAGAGACAAATGACAATGAAAACACGACGACCCAAAACCCATGGGATGCAGCAAAAGCAGTTCTAAGAGGGAAGTTTACAGCAATACAATCCTACCTTAAGAAACATCTCAAATAAACAACTTAACCTTACACCTAAAGCAATTAGAGAAAGAAGAACAAAAAGACCCCAAAGTTAGCAGAAGGAAAGAAATCATAAAAATCAGATGAGAAATAAGTGAAAAAGAAATGAAGGAAATGATAGCAAAGATCAATAAAACTAAAAGCTGGTTCTTTGAGAAGATAAACAAAATTGATAAATCATTAGCCAGACTCATCAAGAAAAGAAGGGAGAAGACTCAAATCAACAGAATTAGAAATGAAAAAGGAGAAGTAACAACTGACAGAGCAGATATACAAAAGATCATGAGAGGTTACTACAAGCAACTCTATGCCAATAAAAATGGACAACCTGGAAGAAATGGACAAATTCTTAGAAATGCACAACCTTTTGAGACTGAACCAGGAAGAAATAGAAAATATGAACAGACCAATCACAAGCACTGAAATAGAAACTGTGATTAAAAACTTCCAACAAACAAAAGCTCAGGACCAGATGGCTTCACAGGCGAACTCTATCAAACATTTAGAGAAGAGCTAACACCTATCCTTCTCAAACTCTTCTAAACTATAGAAGAGGGAGGAACACTCCCCAACTCATTCTATGAGGCCACCATCACCCTGATACCAAAACCAGACAAAGATGTCACAAAGAAAGAAAACTACAGGCCAATATCACTGATGAACACAGATGCAAAAATCTTCAACAAAATACCAGCAAACAGAATACAACAGCACATTAAAAGGATCATACACCATGATCAAGTGCGGTTTATCCCAGGAATGCAAGGATGCTTCAATATATGCAAATCAATCAATGTGATAAATCATATTAACAAATTGAAGGAGAAAAACCATATGATCATCTCAATAGATGCAAAGAAAGCTTTTGACAAAATTCAACACCCATTTATGATGAAAACTCTCCAGAAAGTAGGCATAGAGGGAACTTTCCTCAACGTAATAAAGGCCATATATGACAAACCCACAGCCAACATCATCCTGAATGGTGAAAAACTGAAACCATTTTCACTAAGATCAGGAACAAGACAAGGTTGCCCACTCTCACCACTATTATTCAAAATAGTTTTGGAAGTTTTAGCCACAGCAATCAGAGAAAAAAGAGAAATAAAAGGAATCCAAATTGGAAAAGAAGAAGGAAAACTGTCACTGTTTGCAGATGATATGATACTATATATAGAGAACCCTAAAGATGCTACCAGAAAACTACTAGAGCTAATCAATGAATTTGGTAAAGTAGCAGGATAGAAAATTAATGCACAAAAATCTCTAACATTCCTATACACTAATGATGAAAAATCTGAAAGCGAAATTAAGAAGACACGCCCATTTACTACTACAACAAAAAGAATGAAGTATCTAGGAATAAACCTACCTAAGGAGACAAAAGACCTGTATGCAGAAAATTATAAGCCACTGATGAAAGAAGTTAAAGATGATATAAATAGATGGAGAGATATACCATGTTCTTGGATTGGAATAACCAACATTGTGAAAATGAGTATACTACCCAAAGCAATCTACAGATTCAATGCAATCCCTGTCAAACTACCACTGGCATTTTTCACAGAAATAGAACAAAAAATTTCACAATTTGTATGGAAACACAAAAGACCCCGAATAGCCAAAGCAACCTTGAGAAAGAAAAACAGAGCCGGAGGAATCAGGCTCCCTGACTTCAGACTATACTACAAAGCTACAGTAATCAAGACAGTATGGTATTGGCACAAAAACAAAAATATAGATCAATGGAACAGGATAGAAAGCCCAGAGATAAACCCATGCACGTATCGTCACCTTATCTTTGATAAAGGAGGCAAGATATACAGTGGAGAAAACATAGCCTCTTCAATAAGTGGTGCTGGGAAAATTGGATGGGTATATGTAAAAGTATGAAATTAGAACACTCCCTAACAGCATACACAAAAATAAGCTCAAAATGGATTAAAGACCTAAATGTAAGGCCAGACACTATCAATCTCTTAGAGGAAAACATAGGCAGAATGCTCTATGACATAAATCACATCAAGATCCTTTTTGACCCATCTCTTAGAGAAATGGAAATAAAAACAAAAATAAACAAATGGGACCTAATGAAACTTAAAAGCTTTCGCACAACAAAGGAAACATAAACAAGATGAAAAGGCAACCCTCAGAATGGGAGAAAATATTTGCAAATGAAGCAACTGACACAGGATTAATCTCCAAAATTTACAAGCTGCTCATGCAGTTCAATCAAAGAAACAAACAACCCAATCGGAAAATGGGCAGAAGACCTAAATAGACATTTCTCCAAAGAAGATATACAGACTGCCAACAAACACATGAAAGAATGCTCAACATCATTAATCATTAAAGACATGCAAATCAAAACTACAATGAGATATCCTCTCACACCGCTCAGAATGGCCATCATTAAAAATCTTCAAACAGGGGTTTCCCTGGTGGCGCAGTGGTTGAGAGTCCACCTGCCGATGCAGGGGACACGGGTTCGTGCCCCGGTCCTGGAAGATTCCACATGCCGTGGAGTGGCTGGGCCTGTGAGTCATAGGCCACTGAGCCTGCGCATCCAGAGCCTGTGCTCCACAACGGGAGAGGCCACAAGAGTGAGAGGCCCGCGTACCACAAAAAAACCGCAAAACCAAAAAACAAAAACAAAATCTACAAACAAATGCTGGAGAGGGTGTGGAGAAAAGGGAACCCTCTTACACTGTTGGTGGGAATGTAAATTGATACAGCCACTATGGAGAACAGCATGGAGCTTCCTTAAAAAAACTAAAAATAAAAATACCATATGATCCAGTAATCCTACTACTGGGCATATACCCTGAGAAAACCAGAATTCAAAAAGAGTCATGTACCAAAATATTCATTGCAGCTCTATTTACAATAGCCAGGACATGGAAGCAACCTAAGTGTCTATCAACAGATGAATGGATAAAGAAGATGTGGCACATCCATACAATGGAATATTACTCAACCATAAAAAGAAACAAAACTGAGTTATTTGTAGTGAGGTGGATGGATCTAGAGTCTGTCATACAGAGTGAAGTAAGTCGGAAAGACAGAAACAAATACCGTATGCTAACACATATACATGGAATCTAAGGAGAAAAAAGGTTATGGAAAACCTAGGGGCAAGACGGGAATAAAGACACAGACCTACTAGAGAATGGAGTTCAGGATATGGGGAGGGGGAAGGGTAAGCTGTGATAAAGCGAGAGAGTGGCATGGACATATAAACACTACCAAATGTAAAATAGCTAGTGGGAAGCAGCCGCATAGCACAGGGAGATCAGCTCGGTCCTTTGTGACCGCCTAGAGGGGTGGGATAGGGAGGGTGGGAGGGAGGGAGACGCAAGAGGGAAGAGATATGGGAACATATGTATATGTATAACTGATTTACTTTGTTATAAAGCAGAAATTAACACACCATTGTAAAGCAATTATACTCCAATCAAGATGTTAAAAAAAAAGAAACAGGCAATAAATACTGAACATTCATCACATCCTAATTATTTTACTACTTTATGCTATTATTTGTGCTTTTGAGGTACTTTTTGCGTATTGAATCTATACGGTAGAAATTCCGATTAATGATCTGACACTGTAAACCTCTTCCCAACTGCTTGTTCAGTGGGATCACACTGGTACCTGGAAATCAGCCATGGTGGGGGTATTTACACCCTTGGAATTGATAAATGCTACAAATCAGGACTTGGTTTATTGGGTTTTTTTAATTGTCTATTCGTTAGAAAGTGATGGAGAAGATGTTAATAATGCAGATTGAAGTGTGTCTTTTCTATACCTGTTACATTTGGAATAGCACAAAACTGAGGAAATATTCTCCCAGTATTCAAAAAAATTATCCAGTTCATCATGGATGAATGAGTGAGGGTCTAATACACGTTTTCATTGTTTCACTTTCGTCTTTCTAGTTAAAGTAAATGAAAATATCAAACAATATTCACTCATCTGTCAGGTGTAACCATAGGATGACTATGGATACAAAAATTCGCCAAAAATCAACATAAACTTTCCATGAAAATCAATTGACTTTATAGAACTTACAGCAAGAAGACTGTATATTTCATTATAATTTGTAAGAGGTTTGCTACACATCCTTTATATCAGTAAAATTTTCAATAAATGTGTGTATATTTCATTAGAAAAAAAAAGCCAGTTTTTAAACATTTATCAGTATACCAGTGACACTAACTAACGCTGACTACAATACGTAAATTATTTTTCTTAACAGTAAGCCAACACTGATTGGCAGGGACTATGCTTAGGGGCAGGCATGTTAGGGCATCTTTACCCGAGGGCAGGATCAGGAGTGCTAGAACAAGGCAGGAGAACCAGGTATCTAGTCTCCAGGCAGATGGGTCTACAGGATCCATCCAGATCTACGGGATGGAGGGCTTGTGGCAGAAGCTGTTTTCACAGGGGAAAGGTTTAGGAAGCCAGTGTTACTGTGACCTCAACTGTAACCTAAGCAGTGAGGCCAAAATGTAAATGACAGGTGAGCACCTGCACACAAAGACCACATCTTACACTCTTTGCTTCACAAACCAGCACCCACCCTCACGGAGCCTAGCAGACACTTGATAAATATTTGGTGAAACCTGTATTAAAATAAAGATGGATTGAGAGTTGCTTTCACTTTTTAATTGATAATTGTATACTACCGGCAGGGGTTTTGTATGTGCACTTCAGGGATGTCTGGGGAGGTTCCCTTGAAAGTTACAGCCAAAGTGGCACTGAAAATATACAGAAAGAAGAATATATTTGGTGCAAACAAGCCTAAGTCGATTTGGATACTCAAAACTGTTGGGTCCTTTGGATAGCCTCTAGCCATCAGAGGGGATGGAACTAGGGAGGCTTGTACCAGGGGCCATGGTGCAGTGGCAGGAAAGCTCCATCTCAGTTGGAAGCAAGCACTCATCACCCACAGGCTCACACAGTCATACAACTTGTTCTGTAGACTGGTCATGTCCCCAGGCTTTGTCTGATTATTTTACCCTCTGCAGGCAAAGGTGACTGTAAAACCTTCCAGGTCACATTGGACCTTTACTCATTTCACCAATGAAAAATTACTCCTAACATCCCTTGTGCTAATTAACGAATCTTTTAGGAATGATTTGGCTGGCGATAAATAAAGTTCAGCCATGCTCCGGGTAAAGAACTTTTGTGGTTTTACACAACCCTGAGGTATGGGCTTCTGATTAGGAAAATCTGGTCGTTACCTAACTTCTCTAAGATATAAATAAGGTAATCATAGTCTATGCTGCCGTATTTAATATGAACAATACACAGTACTAAATATATTAAAAACACACTTTTTTTGTATTCATCTGTTTTTAAAACTGGAAGTATCATTTTTGCATTTAGATATATTTGATCTCTCAGCCAAACAAACAAACAAAGCGTATTTAAAATTTCCCCAAGTAACCTCTGGTCTTCCTTTTAATGGGTGAACATAGCCACATTAAGGGGTTCGGGTCCTAATAAAATATAAAAACTGTTCAATTTGAATATCACACCTAGGCTCTCACACACAGGGAACTTCTACTGAAGCACAGAACAACTCAAGCTAAGGTTGGCATTAATAACACACTTGGAGCTCTAAGATTGGGAGTAAGAACGTGATGTTACAATCTCCTTTGCTCTCAGTGCAGTAGATTTCAGCTTCACCTTTCATGTCTCACAAATAATACAGCTTGATTCAAACTGGAGCCCTTCGGTGGAGCTGTCAGCCGCTCTCTCCAGCATCCTAGGATGGCTATTTTCCGTGTATTATTTCCCATGGAAAGCAAGTATCTCTTCTGAGTGTCAACAACTTTGATGGTTTCTCATTGCAGGAGAAAAGTGGATGAATTATTCTGGAGAAAATACTTTCTGCTCTCTTGGTGATATCTGTAAAAGGCCCGGCACTTCCAAGAAACTGGTTGCTATTTTCTGGGGCCTTATCCTCTAGACAATATTATGTTCACGGTTTCATTAATTTAAGTCAGGTATTATGCTCCAGAAAGAAGATATTTTTCAGGAAGAGTTCTGAAAACGCCACTTTTTCAGTTGAGCTTTCCATTTCACTGAGCCCTCTCTAATTGAAAGAATATACAATGAAAGGAGCTCTGCAGGACTTAGACTGGCCCAGGACAGGGCTGGGGGCATCAGAATGGTGCAGCAGTTCGAAGCGTGAGCTACGCTCGGCTGTGTGGATGAAGAGCGTTGCCTGCCATATCAGTAAACAAAGGATGTTGCAGCCATCAAGCCACCAGCCACTGCAGCCACCACTGACTATACACCCTGAGAGGAAAACAGGATACTGGCCCTAAATAGTTAACGTGCACATCAAAGGAATGATTTCAATGAACCCAGACTCTTGCATTTTCCCATACATAGAAAAGCGCTGAATTCACTACCTTGAGATGTCTGGTTTCCTTTAATTAACAGTAATCGTTTGATGTTCCCACTACCTGGGGTTTTTTTTCTTCTCCTTTTTTTTTTTTTTTTTTTTTTCAAAAACTCCTATATATCCTGGCTCGTCCCTTACCTCTTCAGAGCAGTCCCTTAGAGCTAACTGAGAGGCTGCCTCCTGGGCTTAAGTCCTCAGAAAGTCTGCCAAATAAAACATAATTCTCAATTTTTTTTTTACGTCATTATTGGAGTATAATCGTTTTACAATGTTGTGTTAGTTTCTGCTGTACAACAAAGTGAATCAGCTATATGTATATATATCCCCATATCTCCTCCCTCTTGAGCCTCCCTCCCACCCTCCCTAGTTCTCAACTTTTGGGTTGTTTGTTTTTTTTTTTTTCTTTTTTTTTTTCAGTCAACAGCTGTACAGTCTCTAACTGTGGGAACCTGGGCACCTCTCCCTCACCTCTTTAAGCACCCACATTCTCACTTTTAAATTCAGGTGTAAGAGAACCCATGTCAGAGGGCTCTTGTAAGGATTAGATGAGGTAGAGCTTTAGAGTGACCAGTGCATAATAAACACCAAGCAGCTATTCAATAAATATAAACTATTATATAAAGCAGGTGATTGGTAGACAGCTGTCTGGAGGCCAAGCTGTAGAATCATTTGATATTTGATAACGTCTTCTGGGTTACAAAGTCCCTCGCTTACTCCACCTAATTTATGGGCAACGTGGAAGACACGCTAAATTCCCGTCTATTATGACTAGCATTAAAACTAACTCCTACCTAAATGTCCGTCAACAGAGGAGTGGATAAAGAAGATGTGGTACTATATACAATAGAATATTACTCAGCCATAAAAAAGAATGAAATAATGCCCTTTGCAGCAACATGGATGGACCTAGAGATTGTCATTCTGAGTGAAGCAAGTCAGACAGAGAAGGACAAATATTGTATGATATTGCTTACACGTGGAATCTAAAAAAATGGTGCAAATGGACTTATTTACAAGACAGAAATAGAGTTACAGATGTAGAAAACAAATTTATCCTCACCGGGGGGAAAGGGGTGGGGAGGGATAAACTGAGAGATTGGGATGGACATATATATACTACTATATATAAAATAGATAACTAATGAAGACCTACTCTACAGCACAGGGAACTCTACTCTGTAATGACCTATATGGGAAAAGAATCTTAAAAACGAGTGGTTATATGTATATGTGTATGTCTAACTGATTCACTTTGCTG
Organism: Phocoena phocoena; assembly: GCF_963924675.1. Lineage (NCBI taxonomy): Eukaryota > Metazoa > Chordata > Mammalia > Artiodactyla > Phocoenidae > Phocoena > Phocoena phocoena. The sequence continues at coordinate 10,480,392 of NC_089227.1, forward strand.
TACAGCAGAAAGTAACACAACACTGTAAATCAACTAGACTCCAATAAAAATTAAAAAACAGAAAAAACAAACCAACTTCCAATTCAGTACCTTCTATGTGCAAGAAGGCTTTTGGCTGTGTTCCTGGGGATAATCAGACAGGAATCCTGCCCACAGGAAGCAGGGGAGATAAGACAGGTACATGAAAGTCACACACCTTGTGATAACTTTTGACTTATTTTTCCTCTTTTCACTTAACTTCAGATATCTCAAAAGGCATTTCAAGTGCCATTTACCTGAACCGCCCACCAAAAGGAAACAGCGCATTTGACACAAACTGTCAAGAACTAAGCGTCTAGTTAAGTTTTCCAAATAAAAAATTTTCTCCTGTGAAATCTGATATCTTCTACTCTAAACAATGACATATATGTATGGAGCAGACATTTTATCAAAGTGATGAGATAATAAGTACCCCATCACACCATCCTATAATTTTAAATGAAAAAATTATTTATACTTTCAACAGAATTTTGAAAAACATGTCACAGTTTTTTTTATTTTAAAAACTAAACTAAAATAAAAAGTTATCCCAAAATAAAGTTGCTGAGTACAAAAATGGCAAAAAAAAGAAAAGTAGGGAGTGGTCAATGCCAAAGAAAGATAAGAATAAAATGTTACCGGTATTTAGGAGAGGGAGAGAGCACCTCCTGCAGCGGGGAGTAATGGGAAGATCCAAGAAGACTTCAAGGAGATGGACAGGCAGGGGGTAGAGAAGAGGGAAGGCAGAGGGGCAAGAGCAAAGGTGCCAGCATTTGTGCCCTTCCCTGTGTGCCAGACACCATGCTAAGCTCCATGTTTGCATGGACTCGTTTAATACTCCCAGAGGTTTGCTGAGGCATGTGCAATCATTCTCATGTTACTAACCATGAAACTGAGGCTCAGTGTGCTTAAGTTACTTGCCTAGAATCACACAGCTGACACGTGGCAGTGCCGTGGCTGGAGCTCAGGACTGTCTGACCCTGCAATACGTGCGGAATAAAATGGATGACAGAGCACATGGAGGACGGCTGGGTGGAATATACTGAACAACTTGCTTAGGGACCAGCCCAGCCCAGACCGATTCTTGTATCAGGTGAAAAACTCATTACGTAGTGGGAAGCACAGGGAATTTTTGAATGAGGGGTAATGTGACCAGAACTGAGAACTGGTAGAATAACTGGGAAAGTCCTCATCACCTATGGACTAGAGAGGGGAGCCCTAGGGCTTGGTTCTGCCAAGTTCTCTGAGCCATTAAGCCTCTTTGGGTGCCATTTACTATGGAAGCCAAGCCACTCAACCCGAAATCATAAAAAAAGGTAGTATTAATTCCTTCAGGGCCCAAGCGTTCTGTTTTCCAGAGTAGTAGTTCCAAATATTTTAACCATCATGGAAAAATGTTCATATGCAAATCACCAGAATATCTGCATACAATTTCAGGAAACTTCCGACCCTGAAACTCTAAAGAAGGGGTTCTCAAACGCCATTGTACAATAAAGAACAGCCAGAAGGGCTTGTTTAAAATGCAAATTCCCTAACTCCAGCCCTCAAAAGAGTAATCCAGGGGCTCTGGGGTGAGACCCAGGAACTTGCCTATTGACAGGCACTGCCAGGTGATTCTAATGCAAGTGGCCTCTACACAAACTTCCAGAAGCTCTGATCTAGAGGTCCCCAGACCCCAGAGGAAGAACCTCTATCCTACAGCATCACACACACATACTGAAAAATGGCCCCCAAATACAAAATAACAGCTGCTTCACAGCCCCTCACTATAGCTCCATTGTATAGGTCTTCTGGCTGTAGCCTGTCTCTTTCTTCTTCCTGAAAAAAAATATGGCACAGCAAAAGGAGACACTGGGGGTCTCTTTTACAAAGCACTTTGCACACAGTAATGGACTCGAGAATTGAATCCAGGGTTACAAAAGGTCCACTGTCATTTATCAGTAATTGCCCACTTTGCCACTCTATGTGCAAATACCATCTCCATCAGGTAATCCATTTTTCCTCCTCAAGGAACACTTGCGAAATACATAAATATTATGCCAAGAAAATATTATGTGGCTCCCTGAGAAGAATTATCTAAAAGGTTACTCAGATGTGAGCACGCCATTAGCCACTGTGAATATTAAGAGGCAATGTGCTCTGGTGGGACAAGGGAAAAATAAAACTTGAGACATAATTAGATATTGAAAAGGCAGCAGAGCTCAGAGACTGTTAAAAATAAGGTATGACTGTAAGAAGGACTAGAATATCAAAAAACCCTCCATGAAAGGAGTGCTTTTATCAAAATGGGAAGTTTATGGAAAGGAAGTGAGTAAAATGCCACCCCGGCGCCCCCATGAGTTCTTTGTTACGTAAAAGTTTCATGCTCTTCCCAAAATGTTTCATCTTACACCATGGGGGAGATCTGACAAATGTTAGTAGATTTACTCTGCTTGCCTTCAAATCAGTAGCATTTTGGCAGTGATTTATTGTGTTTATAAAAAGCCTTTCATCTGAAAATTCACAATCTATAAGGTGAAGGAATCTCCTACCTACGTGAACAAGAATCAACCAGCATTGATAGAATATTTTGTTACTGAAACTCAGTCTTTAACATTCCAGAAGAAATGTTACTTTAAAAATGGAAATGTTCACACTAAAATTCTTTTAACCTTCCTACGTGATTGGAAATTTTCACAATAAAATATTGGGGAAATGATGTCAGGAAATCAGGAGGATGGGCGAGGATAGCACACAGGTAGTTGTGTAAACTACCCAGTTGTGCAGGACCCTAGGGGGCCTTCCCAGGACAGACCTCTCCATGTCCTCTGCCTGCCTTTTGTCTGTAGAAGAACTTTAGCCAAAGAATAAGTTTAATCAGAGAAGCAAGAAAATGCAGAAGTAAAGGCAAGCAATCAAACAGGACAAAGCAATAATGGTTTCATCATTAAGCAAAGTCAAGGACTTCTAGTTCCTCCTCGAGGGCTACAGATAATATTCTGGGCCATTTCCTTTGAGCTGTTTTGCAGATACTAAAACCCCCACCGGGTGGAAGATGTTAACTACATGATGACCAGACTGTAGCCATGACATAGCTGCTTCATCTTACACAATTCCAATAACTGGCCTCAAGAAAATGGGAACAAACTGACCCTGGAACTGAAGATGATCTGTACTTAAAACAATCAATGTGATGTTGATCGGACTACTGCATGACTAATTTCAAGGTGACTGTCAGAGCTGACTGTGCTGCTCTGCACATAGCCCCCTCCCTTTGCCTATACACCCTATACACTCCTCTAACTCCCCTTTAAAAGCTCTTGCCCCCTGATCAACAGTGGGAAGTTGGCTTTTTGACAAGAGTCCGCCTTCTCCCCAGGTTGCCAGCCTCCTGAATGAAGCAAACTTTCCTTTCCTACCAACACTTGTCTCTTGAAAGTACTGGCTTTCAAGTGGGAGCAGCTGAATCTGAGTTCAGTAACGGTTTCAGCTGTTCTAATTCTTAAATTGCAAGATGGGTTGGTTTCATTAATATGCCTCATCACTTACATATACATACATTTCTTTTTACCAAAGATTATAAAATAAAAATTTTAAACAGAACAACAGAACATGATCACAGGAAATTAAGCGTATCCCATTTGAGTTGCTTTGTGGTCAGAGAAAATGTCAACTATTTTAAACCATTCTATTTTGCTTACTATCCATGGACAGCCCAGAAGAGGCGTTTTGATAGTGTTCCCCATGGGTCAATGAGTTGGTTGAAATAAAAACTTTGTACACCTGGCAATAAGGAAACAAAATTCTCTAGAGGTGTTTTTGTTACTGTGAGCTGAAAATCTTGTTTTATGAGCAAAAAAAGCTCTGAAGACTGAGGGCCCATTTCAGCACCTAAGAAGGTCCAAGGTAGGGCTGGAGAGTTATTTCTTGGTCCAGGCTGACACTGGGAGAAGACTGAGGAAGCAGGGCAGGAATTAGGGGTCATATCTTGGTCATATCGACAGTACACAGAACAAAGACAGTTTGGAGTGAGGAACAGAACAGTTGCAGAAGCTAAGGAAGAGAGAGTGTGTGGGGAGTGGGCTGGGAAGGGGCACTGCTCTGACACCACCTACCCATCATGACCCAGGAAACCCAGATTAATAATGTTCCAGCTTCTTCAAAAGAGATTTCCATGGATCCTTCAGTGGCAAAGATGATGCTTCAGACACTGGGGCTTTGTCAGGCACTAGGATAAAAAACCCCTCCCTATGCAGTAGGACATTTATGCCATCTTTCTGAGCCTACCTGAAATTCCACTTATCAGGATTCTTTTAAAATAACAGGCATCGAGGTAGGTGGTGGTGGTTATACTGTGAGTCATCCACACCCTGGGTAACTTAATTTAATCCGATTTTTTTCCTGACACAAGGTTAGGAGTGGACATCCTCTGGAAGGCAACATATGGTCACTGGTGCCACGGGAGTAACAATCATATCAGAACTTTACATCTGACTGTCCGTAAGAAGGTTAGTGTCTTCTCCTTGAGTCCCAAGATTTATTGCTTTCTTCACTACATAAGGAGCCTCCACTCCATGCCTAGTTTATCACCAACCTGAGGACCACTCTCAGGTGGCCCAGGTATGGTGGTCACTTACAACTGAAATCTGGGGTTTGCTGTCTTTATTTTTTCCCCAGAGAACCCTAGTTTCAGATTAAATTTTACACAAAATCAAGTTGTATCAAACAGAGAACCTTCAGCTGTAAGGGGTGGGAGGTCTGAACTCTTCCCCAGGACCTGAAACTTCTGTGAATATAGAGTGTGAATCACTGCCTTGGAGGGAATCAGGGTTAAGAACCCAAAACAGTGGGTACTTCAAGGCCCAGTTAGGGATTTAACAAGAGCAAACTAACAACCCAGGTAGGAGTGAAATGGTCTAGTTGTTTGTGTCCTCCCGCTGCTCATCTGTTCCATCCTGAGTTAAAAAGCATCCTTTTCACTGCACACGTGGCTTTCTACAGAATCTCTTCATGCCGTGACCAAGGACTGCTTGTAATGCAACTGAGAAAATAAGAGTATTTCCCAACACCATGTATTCCTTTGAGCCTCTTATAACGAGGGCAGCTTTCTAATTGTCACATTGGTTCCCTATAGGGATCTGTGCCAGTTAAGAGGATTCTGAGCTCTGGGAGAGTAGAATAGGGTGAGAAGGGCTCAGCCCTAAGCATCTCACATCTCTTTTGATTGTTTATTTTCCTCAAACCTGAAACATGTTTATAAAAGTAACATTGAACCTTAATTAACACATTACATTCAAGTGACTATATAGTTTAATTAGTACATAAGTATAATTTGACCCTGTCTGTATGTGTTTGATTTCAAACACAGGCATACGTGAAAGAATTTCTTTAAAAATTCCTAAGTCTCTAAAGCCCATAATGAAAATACTAAGAGTTGTAGTTTTCTTGTTTTTCACGTATAATGGACATAAATAACACTCAGTGACTGTAAAGATCTGGCATCTGCTCAAATATTCAACTCATCGGAACTTAAAGCTCACAGCACACAAATGACATTAAACTAATCTCAAAAGCTGTCAGATGAAATACCCAAAAAGTATTTTACTTTTATTACCTACAAGAAGCATCTTCCTGGAAATGATTTCCTGCAGTACAGCTGACAACAGGGAGAGGGTAAGAGCCTTTGAGGAAGAGTCTGTACTAAACACTTTCAAGTCTGATAGCTTATCATTCACAGGAAATTCTTTAAAATTTCAGAATTGGAGATTTTTCTAGGATATGATCTAAAATTCCCTCCCTTTTCCTTCCATTGTTTCTCATACCTCTGTTATGGTCCATTGCATTGAATTATATTTTATGAGACTGCCTTTTCCCACTAGGTTGTCTGAGCGGGGCTCATAAGTGTCCTATCCCTGCGGCCTGGCCGGCGCATAGTGGCTTTACTGAAAGCATGATGTTTAAATTTTAAATGTTTACTCAAACTTTGAGCAGGACCTAAAGAAATACGACTTGAAAAATGAGATTTTGTAACAACAACATAACAGAACTTAAACGTGTGTGTGTGTATACCTAGTGACTTAGAGTGGCTCAACGCTGAGTGAATTACGTTTCCCATCACTCAGGATCGTTTTGGAACTCCTTGATTGTAGAGTCATAATTTTCATCCCATGTAAGAAAGTCAACCACTTTATTTTTTTAATAAAATCACACACTTTCATTTGTTTTTATTTTAAAATTAAAATTTGAGAAAAGGAAGAATCAAATACAAATACATGAGCTTTTCATGCTTGCAGTCTCACGTCTAGCCCACCTGCCAACCTTTCATAAGTGGGCATGAATGCATACCAAGCCTTGATGGTATCACATTCTCCAAGTTAAAGGATGCTGGTTTCTTTAATGTTCCCCTTACTGCCTAATCTTTTGGAGGAATATTCTCCTTTCCTCGCTGTGTGCAAAAGGACCTTTGCCCTGCATATGTGCTGCTCCAGCCCCATTTCCGGCTGAACCCATCGTCTGACTTCCTTGGGATCTGCACACTTGCTGTGTCCCCACTGGCACCATGATCAGCAGAACCACTTTCACCTCTCATTGGCTGCTGGCATCTACTCAGTGGCTTCTTCCTCACCCTGCTCTCGCTCCCCAACCCAGCCTCCAGGCCTGGACGTTCCGTGACTTAACACCTTCTCTTCCCTTTGGACAAATCACACACAATCCCTAATGCCGCTGACAAGTTCCCCTGCTATCACTCTGACTTTGTTTTCCAGCTCTCTGATCTCTGCCTGTGCCTCCTCCCTTAAGGGTCTGTCCACAAGCTGTAATCTTATGGTGGCTGACCCCATCTTTTGGCTTAAACTAGTTTGTGTGGGTTTCTGTTACAACCGAGATCCTGAATGCATATATGACTGGAAGCCAAGTGTGTCCACTGGAATGATCATCTGTCCAGAGGCTCTGATGATGCTCAGAAGACAAAATAACCACTTCCTCTCTGTACCTGCACCACTCTGAGCTACCCTGGAGGGTCAAAACCTACCAAGCCTTGGCAAGTGGAGAGTTGCCCCTACCTGGGCGTGGGGAGTGTATCTAAGGTACAAAGATAAAAAAGCAATAAATATAATTTTGTCAAGGAATGTATAACAGCTGTTGTTTTAGGGAATAGCAAAGTACCGTATATAAAAATTAAGTCCATTATATTTTTTTCTCGCAGACATGGAATTGGGCTAAGTGTGATGCTTAAGTTCTTCTTCTGGGCTTTCCCTAGACCCATGGTTTTCCTTGGAGGTATGGGTGTGTCACCCAGGGGAGATCTGTCAATGTCTGGAGACATTTTTGGTTGTCCCAAATTGGGAGATGGGTATGTAACTGAGCAGGACGCTACGGGGCCTTCCTGGGACAGACCCTCCCACGTCCTCCCCCTGCTTCTTGTTTGCAGAAAAGTTTTAGTTTCCCAGGCCTCCCCTGAGTCACAAAAGCCTGGCTCAAGAATTAATGATTGAAAGAATGTGAACATCTAGTAACAAAAAAATAGCAGTTGGGCCAGGAAAACTCATAACAATTTAAACAGTAAATCAGCCATATAGCAATCACAGAATCTTTAGTTCCTCCCTGAAGGACACAGGTAACAGTCATGCACAGTCCTGAGTTGTTTTACAGATACTAAAACCCCCACCAAATGGACAAAGTTAACTACATGATGACCTTGAACACGTAGCCCCCAGACCAGCTGGAGCCTGAGAATTGATAACATTAACCCCTGTGACACCCCTATTACCATGAACCAATCAGAGAATTGTGCACGAGCTGGTCACACACCATGCAACTTCCCTTCCTCACCTTGCCTTTAAAAGGTCTTCCCAGAAACCCATCAGGGAGTTCTGTCCCTTGAGCACAAACTGCCCTGACTCCTTGCTTGGCACCTGCAATAAACACTGCACTTTCCTTCACCACAACCCAGTGTCAGTAGATTGGCTTTACTGCGTGCAGTCATGCAGACCCAAGTTTGGTTTGGTAATCAGCAAAAGCCAGGGATGCTGCAGCACATCCTACATTGCAGAGGACAGCCCCCAATAACACAGAAATGCCTAGTCCAAAATAATAGTACTCCTCTTGAGAAACCCTGCTCTAGACACGATATTTCCCCTCTGGAAACTGCTATTTCCTTTATTTCCAGATTCCACCTTACTAATCCTTAAAATGTAATGGAAAGATAACAGAATTGGTAATGAAAGCCCTAATTTTTCTGCTGTGAAAGTAACAATGAATAACACAGATCACGATTCCTTGTAATTATCCAATAACGCAAAATGAGGAGAGGCAATGATTCCTTTCTTTATTAATTTAAAATAGACAAGTAAGGCATGAACACATTCTCCTAGTAAAACAATTTAAACATTACAGATAAAAATAGAGTTTCCCTAGCAACCACCTCCCTTTGCCCTCAGAAATAACCATTTCAGTTTATTCTCAGTTTGGTTTGTATCTTTCTGTGGTGATAACACAAATTTCCTGCCCTCCTTAAACTGTTTATCTCAGCAATCTGGTGGGAGTAAAATAATATTTCTTGTTGCTTAACTTGCATATTGTTAATTACAGGTAAAATTGAGTATATGATCGTTGACTCTTTATTTCCTCTGAGAATTGCTTTTTCATTTCCTTTGCTCATTGGTATCACTATATACGCATGACAATTACATGCGTATGTACTGCAAGTAGTCTCTCCCAGACTCTCTCTGGGGAAAAAACATCTCTCTTCTTTGCTTATATTTTATTTTTGTTACAGTCTCTTGGACAGAAGCTTTCAATACTGATAAGTCAAATTTGCCAAGTGTTTCCCTTCAAGGTATAGCTTTTGTGTTTTGTTTAAGAAGGTCTTCCCAAATCGGTTGATTTCCAAAACTGCCCCCAACTCTAAAATTCATTCTTTCAGAGTGCAGGCCTCCTACTATCCAGACAGCTCCTCCAATTCAGGGAGCCCAGGATGCAAAACCCAGCCCCTCCGACAATTGCACACAGAGCTGCACAGCTCACCAAGCCCCAAGCCAAAGCATTAACTCCCTTTCTCCCAAATGCTCCTCCCCTGAGGCCCACATCATAAGTCAATCTTGACCCCTCCTTTTCCCCACCCCCGCTTTTTTTTTTCATAGTGACTTGTACATATGTAGCAACAACATCATTTGTCGCACTTCTTGCAGTCCCATAAAAATTAGTGTTTGGACAGTCATAACCTGACAATGTGGGAATCCTGCTACCATCTCTCCCAGCTTTTACTCACATACGGAAAGGAGAAAAAAATGACAAACATTAACTAAAAGGATGCTTATAAGATGATACAGTGTCACTTATATGTACCACAACATATTACTTGGGTTAACATGAAACTCTCATAGACAGTTTGTGCGGTTGTCATTTTTTGCCTTCCACATCCTTCCCACAGTCAGTGGTTTTGTCTGGATAGACAGAGCCAACATAGTTATATTTGAAACATTCAGAGACACAGAAACTAATACTTAGCTACAATCCTTGATTTTCCTGAGACCTCGAAGCCCAGTGAGAAAAACTCAAATCCTATACCCTTCAATTAAGCTAAAGCCTTATGGAGACATGGCTGATGAAACAGGATAGGCATGCAAGGTCATGGCCAAGATAAAATCATCACAAGTTGTTAATTAGATAGAAAGACACGACTTCACAAGAGTGCTTGGACATTGGAAAGAACTAGTTGTGTCCTCATCTTTTCACAGAAATCTTTCTAAAATAGATTTACACAAAGGTGCTGTTTGAAACAATGAATTCGCTGATGTTTGAATGGGCTTTCAGTTACTTTGATGTGTTTTTGCTCTGAGAACCCTTCCAGGCCCACTCCCACTTCTGCCACCAAGTTCTTTTGATCCTACCTTCTAATGGCCACCACTTTTTTTTTTTAATTAAAAAAAATCTATTTATTTGGCTGTGCTGGGTCTTAGTGCGGCATGGTGGGATCTTCACTGTTGTGTGTGGGATCTTTGTTGTGGTGTGTGGGATCTAGTTCCCTGACTAGGGATCAAACCTGGGCCCCCTGCATTGGGAGTGCAGAGTCTTAACCACTGGACCACCGGGGAAGTCCCTGGTCACCACTTCTCGTCCCCTCTCTACACCTGGGCTGTCACCCCTGGCTTCTCACTGCCCATACTCTCCTCCTAGATACACAGCTGGCTCTCAGCTGACCCTCCTTCCTCCAGCCTCATCCCCTTTTAGCCTATCTTCCACCAGGAGGATGCCTGACAGCTCTCACCAGCACCTGAGTTTGATCCTTTGACTCTTCCACTCTTTAAAGTCTTTCCATCGTTTCCTCTGAATAAAGGTGAAACTCCTTGGCACAACACAAAACGTTCTGACGGTCTTGCCGCTGCCTACCCGACCAAGCTGATCTCTGGCCACCATCCTTCCCTCCCCGCCTTCAGCTATACTGAGCCACATGCAGGGCTCCAAACGGACCGTGCTCTGTCTGCCTGGAACCGTCCCCTCCAGGTACAGCTCAGGTCTCAGGGCCCAGGAACCTTCTCTGGACCTTCTCTGAACCTACCCTCTCCCTCCCCAAGTCTGAGGTAAGTGCCCCCCTCTTAGGCACACCTCAAAGTCCTTATGCTCACCTCTACCTGGCACACAACATACTGTTCAATAACTGTACGTTTCCTTGTCTCTCTCTCACACAGGCAGGACATCTAATTGTATTCTGGATTATTACTATTCCTTTAGTCAGTGGACACTCGTGAATATGATCTTTGTGCAATGCAAGGTGTAAGACGCCGGGGGCACCAGGCAAAAGTGAAACGGGTCCAGATCCTGCCCTCAGGACATGTACACAAATCTATATATAAAAATAAACTAGCTAGAAATTGACAAAGGCCCAAAGAGAACTACAGACCACATGGCATGAGGGTTCAAAGAAAGGAAGACTAACTTTACCAGTAGGGGGTAGGGGTGGCAGTGGGAACATGTGATGTGTGAGTATTTGGGAGCCGTGGCTTTGGAGTGCCGTAGGCTGGTTCAAATCCCAGTTACAACATTTCTTTCCTAGCAAGTCACCTGACCTCTCCAAGACTCAGTGTTTTCATCTTTTAAATGGGGTGGGTGATCACAATAGTACCTGTTTCTGAAGAATGTTTAAGACTTAAATGAGATAATGCTAGCAACACTCTTAGCACAGCGCTAGCCATAAAGTGAGGGATAAAAGTGTTAGAGAGAGTGGCATATGAGCTAGGACTTAAATGACAGAAAACACCTAGATGTGTAGACAGCAAATTTTGTGAAGACTGTATTCCTAATCCATAAGCGTTCATCCTTCTTTTTTTTTTTTTTTTTTTTTTTTTTGCGGTACGCGGGCCCCTCACTGCTGTGGCCTCTCCCGTTGCGGAGCACAGGCTCCGGACGCGCAGGCTCAGCGGCCATGGCTCACGGGTCCAGCCGCTCCGCGGCATGTGGGATCTTCCCGGACCGGGGCACGAACCCGCGTCCCCTGCATCGGCAGGCGGACTCTCAACCACTGCGCCACCAGGGAAGCCCCATCCTTCTTTTTAAACTTTCCTCCCTCATTCTGCCTAAACACACTCTTATTGAAACCTGCCTACCCAAGCTCTCGCTCCCTCCCCTTGTAGGTGCCTCCCTATAATATCTTCCCAGGTCCTTCTAGAATCTGATTATCTGAATCTCTTCCAACCTCTTCCCACCTGTAGTGGACTGACTAGTGTGCCCCCAAATTCATGTCTTCTTGGAACCTCAGAGTGTGACCTTACTTGGAAATTGGGTCTCTGTAGATGAATTAACTAAAGACCTCTAGATGAAATCAACCTGGATTTAGGGTGGATTCTAAATCCAATAGCTAGTGTTCTTATAAAAGGGGAAGTGCCCCCAAAGACACAGGGAAGAAGGCCATGTGAAGACAGAGGCAGTGATTGGAGTGATGTTGCCATAAACCAAAGAACGCCTGGGGGCCCCAGGTGCTGGAAGACAATATAGCAGGATTCGCCCCTACAGCCTCTGGAGGGAGCACGGCCCTACCCATACTTTGATATGAGACTTCTGGCCTCCAAAACTGTGAGAGAATAAATTCCTCTTGTTTTAAGACACCATATTTGTTATACAGCCCTAGGAAACGAATCCACCGTCCATCAGAGCGTAATCACCAGGATCTTTCTGAAACACCCCTCTCTAATCACGCCTCTTGCCTGTCTAGCATCCTTCAGCGGCTGCCCAGAACTCTGGCCTTCCTATCGGGCCATTTCTGAACTCCGCAGATGCTCCTGTCATCACTCTTGACCAGACACGCTTGTGCTGCCTTTCCTGGCCCCACCACCCAGCCTGGCATCTGGTAACTTCTACCCTTCTCTAAGATCAAGAAATCTGGGTATACATCTGAAGAAAATACTAATTCGAAAAGACACATGCATCCCAATGTTCCTAGCAGCATTATTTACAATAACCAAGATATGGAAGCAACCTAAGCATCCATCAACAGATGAATGGATATGTGTGTGTGTGTGTGTGTGTGTGTGTATACACATACATACAATGGAATACTGCTCAACCTAAAAAAAAAAAGAATGAAATTTTACCATTTGCAACAACATGGATGGACCTTGGGGGTATAATGCTAAGATTATAAGACAATAGAGAAATAAGACAAAGAGAAAGACAAATACTCTATGTTATCCATGGAATCTAAAGCGTCAAACAAATGAATGAATAAAACAAGAAAGAAACAGACTCACAGATATGAAGAACAAACTAGTGGTTACGAGTGGGAGAGGGAAGAGCAGAGGGGCAAAACAGGGGTAGGGGATTAAGAGATACAAACATATAAAATAGGGCTTCCCTGGTGGTGCGGTGGTTGAGAGTCCACCTGCCGATGCAGGGGACACGGGTTCGTGCCCCGGTCCGGGAAGATCCCACATGCCGCGGAGCGGCTAAGCCCGTGAGCCATGGCCGCTGAGCCTGCACGTCCAGAGCCTGTGCTCCGCAATGAGAGAGGCCACAACAGTGAGAGGCCCGCGTACCACACACAAAAAAAAAAGAACGAAAAGAAAAAGAGATACAAACATATAAAACAGATAAGCTACAAGGATATATTGTACAGCACAAAGAATATAGCCAATATATTGTAATAAATTTAAATAGAGTATAATCTATAAAAATATTGAACCACTCTGTTGTACACCTGTAACTAATATACTATTGTAAATCAACTATACTTCAATTAAAAAAAATTCAAATGAACACCTCCACTCAACACAGAATGACTACAGAACCATTAAGGCCATTCACCTTAATCCCTTATTACTCTCTAATGGGCAAAGGCTCCTACTATACTTTCTCTCAAGTAACTAACCATCTATAATAATCTATAAAACATAATCTGAAATGTAATACACAATCTGTAATGTGAATTAAACAATTATTAACATTTTTTGGCAAAGGAAAGCTTTTTAAAAAAAAAATGTGGTTAACTGCCATCCTTTCTAAAAATATCAATAATAATGAAGATTTGGCTCAGACGTCAACTTCCCCAGGCAACCTTCCCTCGCGCATCTCTGCCTTGCAGTTTGATTAGGTGTTTCTTTTATTTTTTTTAACATCTTTATTGCAGTATAATTGCTTTACAATGGTGTGTTAGTTTCTGCTGTACAACAAAGTGAATCCGTTATACATAAACATATATCCCCATATCTCCTTCCTTTTTTAGACTAGATAACGTTATATCCTGGGCAGCTTCTAGCTTAACACTTAGCATATTAAAATCATCCAATTCCTTGCTAATCTCCTTCACCAGATTGTAAGGCCTGTGCCCATGTACCATTCATCTTTGTGTCCCAGTGACTGTAAATGTGCTTTGAACCATGTGGGTGCTCATAAACACCGGTTGAAAAACTGAATGAATGAATGGACAAGGAGTTAGAAGGGAGGTCTCCTTTTGGGACCCAGAATCTCAACACATGCCAGTGGCTTATAACATGGTTTTTTACGTCTGGCACAATTGATTGGTAGACATAGTCTCTAACTTTATTTGTCTGAATATAAAGCTCATAACATGTTTTCATAACTGCTGGCATGATTGATTGATAGGGAAACCACTACCAAAAGAGTTAACTGATTATACTATGTTCACAATGCTTGTCTGTAGATTAAAAACTTCAAAGAAATGCAAAAAATTCTGTACAGGAAAGCCATGTCCTTTCCAAACACACAAAGAGCAAGAGGAAAAACACTCCAACGTTCTCAAAGTAATCTAAACTTCACAGAATAAAACTCTTATACCTTTATGGATAATTGAGTTGTTACTAATAACCTGTGATAGTGAAAGAAGACTGGATGTCAGAAGATGCTTTATTCACACACACACACACACACACACACACACACACGTTTCCAAAAGTCCAGGCTCCTTGAAATTATTTTCTAATTTTGTAACCTCGTGATATGTATATTCTAACATAATTCATACATAGTGTATTAAAATTAGAAATTTCATATAAGTGGCTACCAATGTGTTTTGGAAATCTCCAACTCTGGACACATGAGTCTTTGAAAACTTCGGAAAAGGAAAAAAATATACATATTAATTTTATATATACACACATATATACACAATAAACATCACAAACAGTTCAGGAATGACCTGTAGTCACACTTGAAATACGTGCCAGTGAAAAATGAAAATCCTTCATTTTCATTATTTAGGGACTGAGAAACCCTTGACGTTAAAGCCAAACTTCAAACTAGACTAATTTATGGTATTTCTGAAAAAGTGGAAAGGTTCCAAAGCAGGTGAGTGGTTAAAAATAGACAGATATATTCCCAGCTCACAGACGGGAAGGGGCCAGTTCTTTCTTTTGCTACCAACCAGGAGTCCCCACTCCTAAGACACCCCCTGATAATGAGTTCTTATTGTCATGACCCGCGGACTGTGTGACAGCATCTAAATAAAGCAGCAGGTAAGTGCTGCTACACTCTCGGCATCTTTTGTGACTCTGTAAAGAAGGGTCTGTGCCTGTCCCCCAACTCTACCACACTAGGGCGTGCTTTCTCCTCCTCCACCCTCCTCCATCACTTCTCCCTCCTTCCACGCTAGGCTCAGCCAAGGTCACCAGGCTGGGCCAGGGTCGTGGCACGTGCAGGAGACCCTGGGGGTCGGCTCCCCCTCTGTGCAAACGGAAACGAAATGTGCCTCACTGTTCAGAAATGGGCTTCCACCTTTGGCTGTTGCTGTACTTTTTGTTAGATGGCTCCACTCTTTTTTTTTAAGTAACTGAGGTATAAATCAATCATAAAAACAAACGAGAAATAGTGAATGGCAATGGAGCAGCCATTCTTCCTCCTGCCTTCGCTGCCAAATCCCTGTCTCCAGTCCTTGCAGACAAGATGCCCACGCTGACTGCCCCTTACAGCCCAGCCTGGTCCGTGGCCTCCCTTCCAGGAAGGGAAAGACAACCCAGAGCATGTGCGAGTCCACGGGTCAGTGGTGACCACAGCAAGCTCAGGGTTGGCTGGCCGGTGGCCTTGACCTTCAGATGGGAGGTCCAGAGCTTGGTCACGGTGGGTTAGGGATGCAGACTGGAGCAGTGCCTGCTTCCATCTCCCGACTCTTTCTGGCACCTCCCTCCACACAGAACGAGGGAGGTGGCTGGCAGACAGACCGCAGTCCTGTCGCTGCACACAGGACAGGAGTGGGTGTGTGTGTGTGTCTCCATTCCATATCTGGTTCACAGCCCTCCCCAAGACCATATCTATTTGGTATCCCCAAACCAATGACAAATCTGATGGCCTTTGCATTCTTTCTCCAATAGCGTGGCAATGGAAGGAAACTGCTCTGGAAACTCAGCTGGGTTTTTTTGCTTTCTCTAAACTGGGATCCCTTCCCAAGGGACAGGACACAGTAGATGGCTTCGAGATTGTTCTCTAACTAACCTGAGCCACCTCACTCCTGGTCTACTTCCTCCCCTGCCTTTGCATGTGCAGGTCACAGGGGAGGCTGGATGGCGTCTGTTACTGTGTTGAATGGTCCTGGTTACCAATACAGGACTTGGAATCTACCAAATGGGACTCTCCCACCTACTGCTCACATGACCTTGGGCAAGTTCCTTAACTTCTCTAAGACTATAAGACAACACTAATAATAGTTGCTTCCTCACAGACCCGGATTAGCTGAGGTGTTGCTAGTAGAGTGGGTCAGAACAGTGCCTGGCACATAACAAGTGCTCCATAAATTATAGCTGCTATTATCGCATTACTGTAACAGTCATATGGGATCTTTGTTGATAGAGACCACTAACTCAGCAGAAAGTGGCATCCCGAGGATAACCAAGTGAGACCTCACTCAGTTTCCTTTTCTCCCCACAAGATCTCCTGGCTTATTGCCATAGTGGCATGAATGGTGGTCCCCCAAACAGATATGTCCGAATCCTAATCATGGGAATGGTGAGTGTGACCATATTGGGGGAAAGGGTGCACATGTAATTAAGTTAAGGATCTTGAAATGAGAAGAACATCCTGGATTATCCAAGTGGGCCATAATCCAGTGACAAGTGTCCTTGTAAGAAACACATGGAGGAGAAACACAAGAGGAGGCAATGTGACCACGAGATAGACATGAAATTGATGCAGCCACCAGCCAAGGAACTCTTAAAGCCACCAGAAGTGATGAGAGGCCAGGAACTAATTCTCCCCAGAGACTTGGGAGGAAGCACAGCCCTGTGACACCTTGATTTCAGACTCCTGGCCTCCAGAACTTTGAGAGGATACATTTCTGTCATTTTTAAGCCACCAAGTTTGTGGTCATTTATTCTGGCAGCCACAAGAAACCCATACCCCTCTATGTGCTTTAAATTATCTTGGATTTATTTTTTACTTCCTTTTAAAAGTTTAATTTGTTTTGTAAAACAAAATGAAGCAAACAAAAACTAGCCAAAAGCGATTCAATCATAAAAGAGGTAAACATCCTGATCGATAAAACTTGACGTTCGCTGAAATGGACATCCAACTGTCTGTGGTGTTTAATAACATGGAATCACTTTTCTCCTTCCATCGTTTATGAAAAAAGAGAGATCACAGAGCAAGTGACAGATGGTTCCATCACATTTGCATATTCGATAAAGACAAATGGGCTTCGCAAGCTGTACGCAGATGAAGGGCAGAGGCATTTCCCAAGGAACTACCAGGAGGTGGAGGGTAGCTGCACTCATAATTTAGAGGACACACACGCACGCAAGCCACACAACAAACAAGCTTTGTACAGTAATGAATAAAGGGAACTAGGGCAAGGAGAAAAATGAAAGGAAGATTTTACAACATAAACTTAATTAGCCAGGAATAACAGAATCACTGGATCTTAGTGACACGGGGACCTCACCCTCCAAGAGAATGAAGATAGTAATCACCTCCACAAAACCCACTGACAGCTATCCTTCAGCCTCTGCTTGAATACTTCCAGGAACAGGGAGTTTACTACCTCACAAGCCTGCATTACCTGAAAGCTGTCTTTGAAAGTTCCTTCTTAATCAAAACAAGATAAAATATATCTCCCTACATCATTCATCCACTGGTGATGGTTTCAATTTAAGAACTTTACAGATTTTTGCATTAGTTCATTGAACAGATAGTGACCAGGCCTATGGGGCAAGCACTATAATACACGAGGATCTAGAGGCTCCAGAACCAGTCTGCTCTCAGGGCTGGGCCAGTCACACAGGGTGAGGCAGGTAGGGAGCAGAAGGGACAGGGCAGCACTGCTCACACAGTTATGACAGGATATCTGAGAGGGGAAACCAGCCTGAAGGAGGAGATTAACAGAGAGTTTCCTGCAAGAGGGAGCCCATTAGTTGAGTCCTTAAAGTTGATTAAGTCTCAGCCTGATGAAGGTAGTGGTTATATGTGTTTTTGTGTATCTGTGTGTGTGCGTAGAAAACACAGGGCGCCTCTTGGCAGGAGAGGGTCCAGGCTTTCAATCGCTGAGTCAAATATTTTTGAGCCCACCTATATGTGCTGTTTTCAATGCTGAGGATACACAGAGAAGGAAATAAAACACCCAAGCCTCATGCAGCTTCCATTCTGGTAAAGGACACAGACAATAAATTAAATTGTTGACAATAGGGACAAAAACAAAATAACCAAGAAAATATATTGTCTATCTGGTGATGGCAAGTGCAATGGAATAAAATGTAAAGCAGAAAAAGGGACCAGAGAGTATTTGGGTGGAGAGGTTGATAATAAATAGGACGTGCTTAGCTGAGCAGAGCGAACCAGGGAGAAGTCCAAGGAAAACCATGTGCTGACTATTCTCTCCTCCAAGCCCCCAGGCTGGCCCTCAGCACATCTGACAGTGTCTAGCCAAACTTCCCTTCATCAGCTCGCTCTTCTCATTCTCAGGCTAAGTCTAAAACGTTATTGATATGAATACCATTAAACAGAATAATGAGAAAATAATTGTATAATAACATTTTAAAAAACCCAAAGTAATCTCAAAAGACAGTATCATAGAAACCAATAAATAACTGCACCTTTTGGGAAAGTGACACTAAATTAAATAATTTTGTCACCCTTCATGCCCAATCTTCATTCTCCACCAGTCAGGACAAACAGCCCCACCTGGACCCGGCAAGAGAGACCCCTGCCCTGGACCCCAAGCTTTCAAAGGCCCTGCCAACCCCTCCAGCCCTGCATCGCCCCCTGCCCTGGGTCAGGGGACACACACACCAGGAGCCCACATCCCCTCAAGAAAACTGCTGATACAGAAGGAGAAATTAGCTATATAATTGAGGGAAAGACAAGTTACAAAAATTAAATAAGGTAAATAAATTGGATAAGGTAAACAAAACAAATGAAATCAATGGACAAAGGGGCAGAACCCTGGACTGGAACAGTTGAAGTGTTGAAACTCATGAAAGAAAGAACTTGTTATTGAGGTGAAATTTGACACAATTTTTTGGCTTCTCTGAGGTGAGACAAAGTAACATTTTCTTTGGAAGTAGTAAGCCATTATAATTGCTAAAGATATTTGGGGAGGGGGGAAAGAAACAAAATCAATGAAATGTATTAAAACATTTTAAATGTCAGTTAATTAAAAGTGAGACAGGTTCGACAAATCAATGGAACAAAAAGAAATTCTAAGAACAAACCCTACTACGTTTAAGACCTTGTAGTTGATAGAAGTGGCATTTCCAAATAATGGAGCATGGATGTATTATCCAACAAGTGGTTCTAGGACATTTATGGGGGGAAAACTATATGTCTTCTCAAAATAAAGTCTAAACATTGAAACATAAAAAGAAATCAACAAAAGTATTAGTGAAAAACACAGAGAGATAATTACATCCTGTTGGGGGTAAAGGTGGTTTTTGTTTTCTAACCATAAGGCTAAAACCCAACACCATAAAATGAAGGATTGATAGCTCTAAGAAAGGAAAAAATTCTTTGAAAAATAATCATAAACAAAATCTAAAGCCAAACATGAAACAGGGGGAAATTCTGAAAACATATATAAGACAAAGGTTGATATTCATTATAAATAAAGAGTATCTGAAATTATAAAACAAACAGACACCCAGAAAAATGGGCAAAGGTCATGAAGTTGCCACCCAAAATTCAATAAGTGCAGAGGGACAAAAGCATATGAAAAACCGATTAATCTCACTGGTTACCAAAATAACTTGAAGTTAAACAATAGTTTCATTTTCTCATTTATCAATTGGCGGGGATTTTAATGAATGATAAAATGCTCTACTGTATTTGCAAAGATACACAGAAATGCATACTTTCTCATATATCGGTAGGATTTTAAGTTTATAAAAACTTTCTGATGGGCAACCTGGCAGTAAAGACCAAAAAAAAATTTGCATACACATGGACCCAAGTTCTGCTTTTAGGAAAATTTTTGAAGGAAACTAACAGTTCTGTGTGTAATTTACCTAAAAGGATATAAATGTCAGAGTTACTTGATAAGGGAAAATGGATGGTTAAGTAAACTGTCAGATTCACACAGTGGAACAAATGTTTAGTGCAATGGTTCTCAAAATGTGGTGCCTCCAAGGAACATCTGGGAACTTGTTAAAAATACAAGTTCTCTGGCTCTTCCCAGACCTATTGAATCACAAATTCTCGAGGGTTATGCCCAGCGATCTCTGTTTTAAGAAACATTCCAGGTGATTCTGATGTGTGCACACTACAGTTTGAGAACCTCTCGCTGTGTGTAAATCAAAGGTTTTAGGAGGAACAGGATGGGACACTCAAATTGGGTAGTTTGAAGAATTTTTAAAAGGGACCATTTACAAAAGTGAGCTAACCACAAGAGGTGGTGCTGAGAGTGATAAGAGTGGGGCTGCATTCTTATGCCTGGAGGGGATGTAGCTAGACCCAGAGAGAGGTAGCTGGATGGGAATGACTATGACCTAGATGGGGGCCTCAGCAAACCCCCAGGGACCCCATAGCAGGGTAGCAGTAGAAAAAATACCTCTGCCTTGCTTGCCTTCCTCTTGCTGATCTCCTGCTGGGGGTCCCCACTGGATGAACCCAGAAGGCAGGGGGGCCCACTGATGTGGTCCACTCCAGCAAGTCCCCAGGCACAGGCAGGATGCAAGGGTAGAGGAGGGCTTGGAGGGGCAACTGAAGATACACAGCACGTGCAGCCATGGAAAAGGATTATGCAAAATATTCACGTGGAAGGTATTTATGAAATATCAAATTTTTGAAAAGCAGAAATATGATCCCTTTTTCATTAAATATATATATCATACATATTTTGTGTATACCCACACATATACATGAAAAAATGCTTGCAGGACATCTACCAAAGTATTAATAGTAGTTATTTCTAGGTCTTGAGATAATGAGTAAGTTCTTATTACCTGATTGTTTTTACTTGTCTCTGTTTCCTTGTTACTTGATTCTTTTTACTTGCCTATAGTTTCTAAAAGTTCTATAATAAACATGTAGGAATAAAAGTTAAGGCACTCAAACAAAATCATGAATAAAGGAATCTCAAAGAACCTTAGAAAACCAGTATGTTTTTCTAATCCTGACTTTATTGTTTATGAATAATACACACCCATATGAGTCAACATTTATTGCCTTTTAACTTTAAGGAATGCTGGAAACAATGTGACTATAGAAAGAGAAAAGGTAATGAGTAACAGTATGAATTAGTGCTGTTTAATAAAATTTCTTGAGTGACTACTATACATAAAGCATGTAAACACAGTGCTTCCTGCCTCAACTTAATCAATCCTCACAAGAAGCTTCAAAGACGGGAGCTTTACTTCTACTGCATAGATAAGAAAACTAAAAGTCTTACACGTGAGAGTAACTAGCCTAAGACTTCACATCTTATCAGTGGGGGAGCAAGCATCAGATCAGAAAAAGGCCAAAATCTGTGCTCTACATATCTGCGGATGCGAGTGAATTTGATTTTTAAAAGAACATATCAATTCTATCCTTATAAAAGTAAACCCTGTAACAGAGCAGTTCACTGCATAATTTCACAAAGTAATTAATTAGCTTAAGAGCAGATGATGGTTTCATGTTGAGGTAAGTGAAAATTATTACTTTAATGGTCCAGAGAAAATTTATATATCAAATATGAAAACATTTCCATTTTTTCTGACTCCAGTCTTAGTACAGCCAGAGGAATGAATCTGCTGATAAAATATCTTCTGAGTATTTGACAGAAGCTACTGGTAAGAATTTGTTTTCAACTATGAAACTATGAGTTTAAAGATGTTTAATTCAAGCCACTGTACCTGAAGCAACACCTTCCACAACTTTTAATCCATCCTATAAATGTTAGACTTATTGTACGTACATAGGCTGACTGGCTCCTTTTTGTGCATCTACCTCTCCTATTTGAAGGTAAACTCCTCTGAAGTAAAGATGCATATTTTACTAGCACGGGCCTCTGCTATGCCTAGCACAATGCCCATTGTGAATGGGTGTGTATTAGCTGTGAATGAACGTGCATCAGTGAGGACAGGCTAAATCACACTGTGGTAACAAATAAGATGCAACCCCAGGTCTCATTGGCTGAATCCAACCAAAGTGTCTTTTCTGAATCACACTGCATGTCAAATCTGGGTTGGCAGGGGAGGTCTCTGTATCAGGAACAGACACGGATGGTAGCTTCCAAGTGACACATGCTTTCCCAAATACCTCTGGGTGGAAGAGAATGTGGTGAAGAGCCTCCTAAATCTCCCCCTAGAGGTAATGCCTATCACTTCCTCTCACATCCCATTGGCCAGTGTAAGTCATATGGCTACACCTAACTTCCGTGGACAGGGAAGTACAATCCTACCCCAAGCCTGGGAGATGGAAAGCAAGAAATATCTGATGACTATATTAAGGACTGCCACAAAAGGTTTCAAGAATGAATCATGAAGTTGTTAGTTAGTATTTGTTAATACATTTCCTCACTGGTGATGGTTTACAATGTCAGTTTATCATTTTAGGTACTAACAAGACCAAACAGAGAAACAGATAAGTTTTATATACCTCCCTGACACTACAGTTGTATCACTGCTGAACTATCTATTACTGATACTTCATCATGTGTGGCTAATTCATATTTATTATAAATTTTATTCCCTAGTTTCATCTTTCCATACAAAGACAAAGAAATAAAGACAAAAGAAATAACCATTGATTAGTAATGGCCAATAAGAAAGATGAGAGAAGAAAAAATGGCTTGAGGGCACCCCATAATTCATTCACTTGATTCAGTGAACATCTACTGAGACGTGATACCTGAGAGATGCTAGGGTTATGAGGATGACTAAGCCATAGATTCTGGCCTCAGGCTGAAGGAAAGTGCACCAAAATATTAGAATGTTGGAATGAATGAAATTTTTTCTTTATATGGTAGTCTTTCATGTATTAGACTTTTGATATCATGTGTTTCTTTTATAACTTTGTTAAAAAGTAATTTTTAAAGAAAACCTCTCTAATTATCTATCCTTTTCATCAGAGTTCAGAATTGGTATAATTTACTTTCCCTAATTAAGTGTTCTTAGGTACTTAACTGCAGCTGCTAATTTTCTTCTTTTCTAGCTGTCATAGGATTCATTCTGGATTTAATGTTTTAAACAAGAAAGGGACAAGTGAAATGTTTCTTGCCAGTTCAAGTGGCTTCATCCATGAATAAAAGACTGTACTGAGGGTTTCCCTGGTGGTGCAGTGGTTAAGAATCCGCCTGCCAATGCAGGGGACATGGGTTCGAGTCCTGGTCCGGGAAGATCCCACATGCTGTGGAGCAACTAAGCCCGTGCGCCACAACTACTGAGCCTGCGCTCTAGAGCTTGTGAGCCACAACTACTGAGCCCGCATGCCACAACTACTGAAGTCCATGTGCCTAGAGCCCGTGCTCTGCAACGAGAGGCCACCGCACTGAGAAGGTCGCGCACCGCAGCAAACAGTAACCCCCACTCGCCACAACTAGAGAAAGCCCACGCGTAGCAACGAAGACCCGACGCAGCCAAAAAGAAAGAAATTCAATAAATTTATTTTTTTAAAAAAGACTTTATTGAGCACATGCTTCTTCTGTTCATTCATAAATTTATTAAACATCACACCTGTGAGATGATGCCAGGCACACAAGGTTGGCAGGACCTATCTGAGCACAACAAGCCAGTGAGCGCAAGGGCTGCTACCAAGTCCATTTCATAAAACAGGTGTTTGTTGTATCCCATGATAAATGCCTGCTAGCTTTTATTATCTTGGAGATAGTAAAAATTATCATAAAGAGCAAAACAATAATACTCAACGAATATATGATTACAGACTCATAGGAATACAGACCCAATAAATCTATCAACCAGCATGTTTAAATTATCTTCACACATTTAAATAATATATATTTACAATTCTTTTGCCAAAATATAATTCAATTTCCGTAAACACTGCATAGCCATTTTTAATAAACTCAGATTTCTTAAAACATAGATTTGTTTTCCCTGTTCGCTAATTTTACTTTACACTTTCTATGTGTTCTTTTCATGCTGTGTTTTATCAAAAAAAAAATGTCTCTAGTGAGTTCTAAACTTTTTTTGGTGCCAAAGTCCTCTTTGTTTTTCCCATTTCCAATTGCCGTGGATCCTAACTGGCTTGGTGAGTTCTTTGTTTATTGTTTATTTAAAACAATTTTATGTCCTTGAGGACATTTGAAAGAGCTGTTAAGTGTGACATCAGTACAGCACATCTTCATAAGGATGTTTACACTGATGTGCAGTTTCATACTTTGTACAAACTTTCCTGTATGTTATCTCATTTGGTAGAGCAACGTACAGGTTTGTTATTTTGAAGGTTATGCCACCAGTTAACCAGCCACCCAGAGGCTGTTAGGTACATGGATATACTTCATGGTTTGAAAACAAAAGGCCGACTCACTAAGGACTTCAAGCCACAGCCTCTGGTTTGCAGTCTGTACCCCTTACAAGGTCATGCAAAATACAAACTCCTCCAGAACCAGAGGGGAGGTGGCTGTGAGACAGGCTGGGACCTTGAACCCTTTGCTGCAGTGCTTACACCTGGACAGACACCTCCTCCAGCAGCAGAATCCAAAGAAACGTTAAGGGACTAAAAGTAACTGTGTACATGCACAGTTGAGGCAAATTATGAACCACAAGACACAGAAAGACCAAAAACACAACTGCCAACTCTGAGGGGTCCGGAGGAAAAGCAGGGTACTGTGCATGATTCCTGCACACAGCACCATCAAAGGGATGAGGAGACAACTCAAGCCACCCCTCTGGCCCAGCCCATGGATCTGCCCCTACCCTCACTCCATTTAAGGGACCGGCCATGCCCTCCCCACCTCAGAGAGTGGGCAAGGGAACTGATTTCTTGTTTGTGCTGCATCATTAGTCCCAGTAAAGCCTTGCCTAAATTTCTCGTTTGGCACCTTAGCAGTTGCTACTGATTAAGGAGTCCAAGAACCCTGGTCAGGAACAGGTGCACCCAGGTAGATTCAGAGGTGTTCTAATATTCTAGTTCGGAGGTTAAATACCTTCTTTTATATTTTAAAATTTATGTAATTTTAAAAAGAAAAATGATAACCCCTAATATTTCCACAGAATATTATTCAACTTGTTTCACTATGTAAGAAACATTACTCTGCAAAAATACATCTGAGAACCTACAAATGACAGTAGCTGTGAGAGAAGAGAGACACCTTTGGGAGGACTGTGACCTGGCCTTTGATGGAGACGTGATTAACAAACACCCCAGCATAGCTTAACACTCCTGCCTGCCTGCACTCAAATAGAGGGTGTTCTGGAAATTTCCTCATTATAATGCAAACCCAAGAATTGTTTTAAAAAATGCTATCAGAATTGATACGGAATTCAAGTAACACATCAGGATTAAAGATATTTCTCCAAAGAGAAATTGCTTTTCTAACAACTATCAAAGAATACTTAACAATATTGAAAGTAAACTTCCCATTTACTGTAACAACAAAAACATAGAATAAGTACACATGGATCTGGAAGTACCTTATGCTAATGAAATAGTAAAAAGAACTACTGATACCACAGAAGTCCACCCACTGGAGTGAAGGGTTTGAGCCACACATCTGGCTTACCAACCTGGGGGTCTGGCAACGGGAGGAGCAATTCCTAGAGAATCAGACTTTGAAGGCTAGTGGGATTTGATTGCAGGCCTTTGGCAGGACTGGGGGAAACAGAGACTACACTCTTGGAGGGCACACAAAGTCGTGTGCAAATCGGGACCCAGGGGAAGGAGCAGTGACCCATAGGAGACTGAACCAGACCTACCTGCTAGTGTTGGAGGGTCTCCGGCAGAGGTGGGGGGCAGCTGTGACTCATCAAGGGAGAAGGACACTGGCAGCAGAAATTAAGGGAAGTACTCCTTGGTGTGAGCCCTCCCAACGGCCACCATTAGCCCCACCAAAGATCCAGGGTAGGCTCCAGTGTTGGGTCACTTCAGGCCAAACAACCAACAAGGAGGGAAGCCAGCCCCACCTATCAGCAGACAAGTGGACTAAAGTTTTACTAAGCTCTGCCCAACAGAGCAACAGCCAGCTCTACCCACTACCAGTGCCTCCCATCAGGAAACTTCCACAAGCCTCTTAGATAGCCTCAACCACCAGAGGGCAGACAGCAGAAGCAAGAAGAACTACAATCCTGCAGCCTGTGGAACAAAAACCACATTCACAGAAAGATAGACAAGATGAAAAGGCAGAGGGCTACATACCAGATGAAGGAACAAGATAAAACCCCAGAAAAACAACTAAATGAAATGGAGATAGGCAATCTTCCAGAAAACGAATTCAGAATAATGACAGTGAAGATGATCCAGGACCTTGGAAAAAGATCGAGAAGATGAAAGAAATGTTTAACAAAGATCTAGAAGAATTAAAGAACAAACAAACATAGATGAACAATACAATAACTGAAATGAAAACTACACTAGAAGGAATCAATAGCAGAATGACTGAGGCAGAAGAATGGATAAGTGACCTGGAAGACAGGATGGTGGAATTCACTCTGTGGAACAGAATAAAGAAAAGAGAATGAAAAGAAACGAAGACAGCCTAAGAGGCCTCTGGGACAACATTAAACGCAACAACATTTGCATTACAGGTGTCCCAGAAGGAGTAGAGAGAGAGAAAGGACCAGAGAAAATATCTGAAGAGATTATAGTCGAAAACTTCCCTAACATGGGAAAGGAAATAGCCACCCAAGTCCAGGAAGCGCAGAGTTCCATACAGGATAATCCCAAGGAGAAACATGCTGAGACACATAGTAATAAAATTGGCAAAAATTAAAGACAAAGAAAAACTGAAAGCAGCAAGGGAAAAATGACAAATAACGTACAAAGGAACTCCCATAAGGTTAACAGCTGATTTCTCAACAGAAACTCTACAAGCCAGAAGGGAGTGGCACGATATACTTAAAGTGATGAAAGGGAAGAAACTACAACCAAGATTACTCTACCAGCAAGGATCTCATTCAGATTCAATGGAGAAATCAAAAGCTTTACGGACAAGCAAAAGCTAAGAGAATTCAGCACCACAAAACCAGCTATACAACAAATGCTAATGGAACTTCTCTAACTGGGAAACACAAGAGAAGAAAAGGACCTAGAAAAACAAACCCAAAATAATAAGAAAATGGTAATAGGAACATACATATCAATAATTACCTTAAACGTGAATGGATTAAATGCTCCAACCAAAAGACACAGGCTCGCTGAATGGATACAAAAACAAGACCCATATATATGCTGTCTACAAGAGACCCACTTCAGACCTAGGGACATATACAGACTGAAAGTGAGGGGATGGAAAAAGATATTCCATGCAAATGGAAATCAAAAGAAAGCTGGAGTAGCAATACTCATCTCAGATAAAATAGACTTTAAAATAAAGAATGTTACAAGAGGCAAGGAAGGACATTATATAATCATCAAGGGATCAATCCAAGAAGAAGATATAACAATTATAAATATATATGCACCCAACACAGAAGGAGCTCAATACATAAGGCAACCGCTAACAGCTCTAAAAGAGGAAATTGATGGTAACACAATAATAGTGGGGGCCTTTAACACCTTACTTATACCAATGGACACATCATCCAAAAAGAAAATTAATAAGGAAACACAAGCTTTAAATGACACAATAGACCAGATAGATTTAATTGATATTTATAGGACATTCCACCCAAAAACATCACATCACACTTTCTTCTCAAGTGCACACAGATCATTCTCCAGGATAGATCACGTCTTGGGTCACAAATCAAGCCTCAGTAAATTTAAGAAAATTGAAATCATATCAAGCATCTTTTCTGACCACAATGCTATAAGATTAGAAATCAATTACAGGGAAAAAAACATAAAAAACACAAACACATGGAGGCTAAACAATAAGTTACTAAATACCAAAGAGATCACTGAAGAAATCAAAGAGGAAATAAAAACATACCTAGAAACAAATGACAATGAAAACACAACGATCCAAAACCTATGGGACACGGCAAAAGCAGTTCTAAGAGGGAAGTTTATAGCAATACAGGCTTACCTCAAGAAACAATAAAAATCTCAAACAATCTAATGTTACACCTAAAGGAACTAGAGAAAGAAGAACAGACAAAACCCAAAGTTAGCAGAAGGAAAGAAATCAACAAGATCAGAGCAGAAATAAATGAAATAGAAACAAAGAAAACAATAGCAAAGATCAATAAAAGTAAAAGCTGGTTATTTGAGAAGATAAAAAAAATGGATAAACCATTAGCCAGACTCATCAAGAAAAAGAGGGAGAGGACTCAAACCAATAAAATTAGAAATGAAAAAGGAAAAGTTACAAGAGACACCACAGAAATACAAAGCATCCTAAGAGACTACTACAGGCAACTCTATGCCAATAAAATGGACAACCTGGAAGAAATGGACAAATTCTTAGAAAGGTATAACCTTCCAAGACTGAACCAGGAAGAAACAGAAAATATGAACAGACCAGTCACAAGTAATGAAATTGAAACTGTGATTAAAAATCTTCCAACAACCAAAAGTTCAGGACCAGATGGTTTCACAGGTGAATTCTATCAAACATTTAGAGAAGAGCTAACACCCATCCTTCTCAAACTCTTCCAAAAAATTTCAGAGGAAGGAACACTCCCAAACTCATTCTATGAGGCCACCATCACCCTGATACCAAAACCAGACAAAGATACTACAAAAAAAGAAAATTACAGACCAATATCACTGAAGAATATAGATGCAAAAATCCTCAACAAAATACTAGCAAACAGAATCCAACAACACATTAAAAGGATCATACACCATGATCAAGTGGGATTTATCCCAGGATGCAAGGATTCTTCAATATACACAAATCAATCAATGTCATACACCATATTAACAAATTGAAGAATAAAAACTATATGATCACCTCAATAGATGCAGAAAAATCTTTTGTCAAAATTCAATGCCGATTTATGATAAAAACTCTCCAGAAAGTGGGCACAGAGGGAACCTACCTCAACATAATAAAGGCCATATACGACAAACACACAGCAAACATCATTCTCAATGGTGAAAAAATGAAAGCATTTCCTCTAAGATCAGGAAAAAGACAAGGATGTCCACTCTCACCACTATTATTCAACATAGTTTTGGAAGTCGTAGCCACAGCAATCAGGGAAGTAAAAGAAATAAAGGGAATACAAATTTGAAAAGAAGAAGTAAAACTGTCCCTGTTTGCAGATGACATGATATTATACATAGAGAATCCTAAAGATGCTACCAGAAAACTACTAGAGCTAATCAATGAATTTGGTGAAGTTGCAGGATGCAAAATTAATGCACAGAAATCTCTTGCATTCCTATACACTAATGAAGAAAAATATGAAAGAGAAATTAAGGAAACACTCCCATTTACCACTGCAACAAAAAGAATAAAATACCTAGGAATAAACTTACCTAGGGAGACAAAAGATCTGTATGCAGAAAACTATAAGACACTGATGAAAGAAATTAAAGATGATAAAAACAGATGGAGAGATATATCATGTTCTTGGATTGGAAGAATCAACATTGTGAAAATGACTATACTACCCAAAGCAATCTACAGATTCAATGTAATCCCTATCAAATTACCAATGGCATTTTTTACAGAGCTAGAACAAAAAATCTTAAAATTTGTATGAGGACGCAAAAGACCCTGAATAGCCAAAGCAATCTTGAGGGAAAAAAACAGAGCTGGAGGAATCAGACTCCCTGAAATCAGATTATACTACAAAGCTACAGTAATCAAGATAGTATGGTACTGGCACAAAAACAGAAATACAGATCAATGGAAAAGGATAGAAAGCCCAGAGACAAACCCATGCACATATGGTCACCTTATCTTTGATAAAGGAGGCAAGAATATACAGTGGAGAAAACATAGCCTCTTCAATAAGTGGTGCTGGGAAAACTGGACAGCTACATGTAAAAGAATGAAATTGGAACACTCCCTAACACCATACACAAAAATAAACTCAAAATGGATTAAAGACCTAAATGTAAGACCGGACACTACAAAACTCTTAGAGGAAAACATGAGAAGAACACTCTGACATAAATCACAGCAAGATATTTTTCGACCCACCTCCTACAGTAATGGATATAAAAACAAAAATAAACAAATGGAACATAATGAAACCTAAAAGCTTTTGCACAGCAAAGGAAACCATAAATGAGACGAAAAGACAACCCTCAGAATGGGAGAAAATATTTGCAAATGAATCATCGGACAAAGGATTAAGCTCCAAAATATATAACAGCTCATGCAACTCAAAATTATAAAACAACCCGATCCAAAAATGGGCAGAAGACCTAAATAGACATTTCTCCTAAGAGGACATATAGATGGCCAAGAGGCACATGAAAAGCTGCTCAGCATCACTAATTATTAGAGAAATGCAAATCAAAACTACAATGAGGTATCACCTCACACCAGTTAGAATGGGCATCATCAGAAAATCTACAAACAAGAAATGCTGGAGAGGGTGTGGAGAACAGGGAACCCTCTTGCACTGTTGGTGGGAATGTAAATTGATACAGCCACTATGGAGAACAGTATGAAGGTTCCTTAAAAAACTAAAAATAGAACTACCATACGACCCAGCAATCCCACTACTGGGCATATACCCAGAGAAAACCATAATTCAAAAAGACACACGCACCCCAATGTTCATCGCAGCTCTATTTACAATAGCCACGTCATGGAAGCAACCTAAATGCCCATCGACAGACGAATGGATAAAGAAGATGTGGTATATATATACAATGGAATATTACTCAGCCATAAAAAGGAACAAAATTGGGTCATTTGTAGAGACGTTGACGGATCTAGAGACTGTCATATAAAGTAAGTCAGAAAGAGAAAAACAAATATCATATATTAACACATATAGGTGGAACCTAGAAGAGTGGTACAGATGAACCGGTCTGCAGGGCAGAAATCGAGACACAGATGTAGAGAACAAACGTATGGACGCCAAGGGGGGAAATGGCAGGGGTCGGTGGGGGGGGGGTGGCGGTGAATTGGGAGATTGGAATTGACATATATACACTGATGTGCATAAAATGGATGACTAATAAGAAAATAAATAAATAAATAAACAAACATTTTTTTAAAAAAATGGGAGTACTGCATCCATGGAGAAATGAGACCAACCTGTAAAAGAAAAAGAAAAAAAATAAGAACTATTACTTTTTATCTCAATTCTGTATGCTTTTTACACAGACTCCTCCTAATTCTCACAACTCCACCAGGTGGCTGTTATGTCCCACTGGGACCAGTGGAAAATGAGGTCAGGACAATTGAGTAAACTGTCAGATGACACAGCTCTCAGCAGAGTCAGGCTAGGAACCTTTGTCCTTCTTCAAAGCCTCTTCAAAGTCTCTTCAGTCCCCACCATCCTTTGATCAGCACGACCCATACAGAGGAAGCTGCAAGATACTGCAGAGGGTGCTCGAACTGAATATAGATTCATCAATGTTCCCAGATGGGAAAACTGGATAGTAAAAAGAAACCTTTTTTTTTTTTCTCAAAATAACATACAGATTTAATGTAATATCAATCAAAATCCCAATGGGACCTTCTTTTGGAGGGGGATAGCTTTTTTGCGGAAATGTTACTCCTAAGTTCATCGATATGCATAAACAGGGAATCAACGCACTATCTTAGCTCTGCCCCCTCCTTCCAAGCTGATGAGAAAGCAGTAGAAGACTTTAAAAGCCATAAAGCCACAGGAACAATACAAGAGATAACGACAATGAATGAGATAATCCACATATTTTTTTGAACACTGGATGGTGGGGGGATAAGTGATTTAAAAAATAAAATGCAGAGAGCAAAGAACTAGCCCAAAGAAAGGGCAGTCAGTAGGAAACAAGCCAATTCACATCACAAAATCAAAGAAAGTTCCAGAACTGAAAGGGAGAGAAGAGGGGGCCAATAATAGGAGAAAGTGTATATAGAGTAAGCTGCCCTCTTCCCCACCACAGCAATAAATAGAAAGCTTATTTTCAGAGGAAATTTTTGAAAAGAACCTCCAGTTTTTGAGGCACCAGGCACAGAAGAGGGGAGAGGTGCATCAGTGAACTAAAGGATGCTGACCTCTGCCTGTCCCAGCTCCCAGAACTCTGGCAATCAAGCTCTGACCCACAGGAAGAAGTCTGGAGACTGCTTCTCCAGGAGAAAATGACCAGCCCGAGGGAAATACCTACAGATGTTAGGATTAGCAGCCTCTTCCAAAAGTGAGGTCCACCAACTGATAGACTGTCTCATTCTTAAATATGACCAGATAACCAAGGATGACCAGATATTTTAAGCAAGCTTCTAACAGGAAATACAGAGATGAAAACAAATAGGCATGTTAAAAGAATTTGGAAGAAACAAACATCAAGGAGCAGAAGAAAACTAACGACAACAACAAAAAAAGTAATGGTATGCCTTTATATGAGAGAGTTGGTCCATGAAAGGAGAACAAATATATAAATAAATAATAGTTAAATCTTTATTAAAAAAACAGAGTCTGTAAAAATAACAGTAAATAAAGCTCTCAAAAATTAAAAATAAAAGATTCGCCTCTCCACCATGTAATTTTTAGAAAAATCCTATGGAGCCTCAGTTCCAGATTGTTATTATGATGTTAATTTATGTGTCTTATTTAAGGATTTTCTTGTTCATAGTTATATTAAAGTTCCACACATTTCAAAACATATTTTGGCTTACCTATGAGATTACCAGTTTCAGTGCTATTTCGGGCACGCACTTTCCCTTTCATTGGTTCTATATTCCAATGGATTTTAATGAACATTTTTTCCAGAAATAATGCACTGATAGACTATTTCCTAAGAATTGACACGTCACAAGGTGTATTTCTTTTGTGCTGTACAAGTACTGGCTTGTCTCTACGAATTACTCTAGGTCCACAATCCTGATGAATCTTGTTCCTTTGTCAGCAGGCAGCGTGGCAAATGAGCTATCTGCCAACACTACTGGTCTCCTCCATTTTTAAAAAATTTAAATGTTGATAGAATTTTTCTCTTTACCCGTGAAATTAAAACATATTGTTAGGATATGTATATGTTGTCTGTCTTTTTCAATACCTTATATAGGCTTGGGAGGATTTTTTCACCAGAAACCTCAAATCTTTCTTTAGCACAGATAAATTTTCTTTTATATATCTTTAAATATTACTACTTCCCCATCTGCTCCATGTTAAGAGTGGATGAGGGGAATAAACATATGTTAGATACACTAAATCTATCCTCTCACTTATCTTTTATAATTCCTACTTATTTATATTTTCACTCTATGTTCTGTGAATGTTCCTCAAAATAGTTTCTAAATCCCCATTTCAATTTTTAGCAGTGTTTAATTGGTATTTGTTGCCAATATTGGTGGGACTTTTCCAGCAATCAAATTTTCAATTTCCTTTTGCATAGCGGTCTACTTTTTTAGCACAATATCCCCCTCAACTTTCCTCGAGGTTGGTAATTGGGGTGTATTTAAATGTCTCTTCCGTTTAGATTAATTCTATTTAATGCATTTTCTCTGAACAATCAACATCTCCACCAATTTGCCCTGCTACTTTACTCCAACATAAAATAAAAAGTTAAAAAAAAAAACTTCCAGTTTAAAAAAGAAAAGATTCCTTATTGTTTGCCCATGTTTATCAAAGGAAAGTGTAAATCAATCTTTCTCTGTGCCAGTGCTAAAGTTTGTCACGTAAACCCCAAAGTAATCTGAGATAAATGTTGTTATCCTCCCTGAGTGTCACCTGGAGGTGAAAAGACATAGGTTGCTGTGCTGAGTTAGGGATTCTGTCCAAACTGCTGAGGTCTTTTCGGCCCCTCAACCCCACTGGCTCTCCTAGCCTCTGATTGGGACCACAGGTTCATCTGTGCAGTCAGAGCTGCAGGTACCCAGAGGAAGTCTGGGAAGAGACCAAGAACCAATTTTTCTTTCTCTTTTCTCTGTATTTATTTATTTTTAAATTTTTTGGACGTGCCCTGCAGCATGTGGGATCTTAGTTCCCCGACCAGGGATGCAACCCGAACCCCCTGCGGTGGAAGCGTGGAGTCTTAACCACTGGGCCACCAGGGAAGTCCCTCTCTGTATTTACTCTGCAAGTGCAGAGTCAGTGGAGACCTCCTGTCTTCTACCCAGGTGGGAGCCAGCCAGGGCCCAGACCCATGTCCATGTAACTAGCCAGGCAGCCACCAAGTAATGCTGGGGGTGAGACTACAGCTGTCCATGGGGGATGCTCAGGGACAACTATCGAAGTCCTTCTTCTCCCACCCCACCCTCCCAACCTCAGTGGCTCAAGGGCAGGAGTTTGCAGGGTCGCCCAGGACACCCATCTTCTCTGGACTCCCTGCTTGGCCTGTACTGGTCTGAGGATCAAAAGCCGCTGATTGACTTCTTGGTCATTCTACTCTCATCTTTAAAATGGTGGTTCAGTGATGCTACCCTTCCATGTTAAAAATAAATATATCTGAAATCAATTGTTAATATTATTAAGCAGACATGTAGCTAAAAGCTTAGGTCCTGGACTAAGATAACCTTGGTTCAAATCCTGGCTTTAAAAATTATTTCGTGAGTGCTTCCCTGGTGGCGCAGTGGCTGGGAGTCCGCCTGCCGATGCAGGGGACGCGGGTTCGTGCCCCGGTCCGGGAAGATCCCACGTGCCGCGGGAGCGGCTGGGCCCGTGAGCCATGGCCGCTGAGCCTGCGCGTCCGGAGCCTGTGCTCCGCAACGGGAGAGGCCACAACAGTGAGAGGCCCGCATACCACAAAAAAAAGAAAAAAAATTACGTGAACTTGAGCAAGCTATTTTACTTCTCTAAATATTTCCTTTTCTGTAAATTCAAGATAATAATAGGGTTATTGAGAAGAATAAGGAGATAAGGCATTTGAGGCATTTAGCACAGTGCCTGGTTTGCAGTAAACACAATAGATGTTTGTTGTTATTTTTGACTGACCTCCAGAGTCAGTAAAGCTACCAAGGGATCTAAGATCGACACAGTGGTTTCGAATTGTTTGAGGTATAAATAAAAAGAGGTATAAATAAAAAATTAAGGGCAAAACCATCATCATTTGCAAGTGATATGATAAAGAAATCTCAAGTCTAAACAAATCTACTGTATGAGCATTTTTGTATATAAAAATGTCTGAAAAAAGTTTTAAAGAGTATATCCATAGATTTGTGGGTTTTTTACTTATTTTTAAATAATTTAGGCACATAGAAAAGTTGCAAAAATAGAACAGAGTTCCAGTTTATTTTCTACCAAGTATCCCTTACTGCTAACATCTTATACTATTACCATGATGCATCTGTCAAAACTAAGTATTTGTGCAATACTATAAACTAGAGACTCCATTTGCACGTTTTACTGTCCTTTTTCTGTTCCAAGATCCAATCTGAGGCCCCCGTCCCCCAGTGTATTTGTCATGTCTCCTCGGCCTCCTGTAATCTGTAACAATTCTCCCGTCTGTCTTCCCTTGTCTTTCGTGACCTTGACACTTTTACAGAATGCTTGTCAGTTGTCTTGTAGGATACCCCTCTTTTTGGGTCTGATATTTTCTCACGATTAGATCGAGGTTGTGTGTTTTGCACAAGTATGCCTGTTAGTGATGCGTTCCTCTCAGTGCATCCTGTGGGGAGGTCAACATGTTTTACTAGTGGTGATATCAACTTTGATCACTTGGTTAAGGTGATGTTTGCTATAAACTTATTTTCTTCCGTCTGTAATCAGTAAATCCTTGGTGAGAGATGCATTGATAGTATACAAATATCGTGTTCCTCCTCAAACTTTCACCCTCTAATTTTAGCATCCATCCACAGATCCTACCCGAAACAATAATTATAGGGATGCTCGGTGATATTCGCTTTCCTTTTTTTCTTCTGTATTTACCGACCGGAATTCTCCTGTAAGGAAGAGCTGTCCCTAAATGTTTGAGACCCACTGAGTTTCAGAGCTGGAGGAGACTTAGGGTCTTCTGAGATCTCAGATGCCAGCAGCTTTGGCATCACCAGAGCACTTGTTAGAAATGCAGAATCTCAGGCCCCACCGGGACCTACTGGAACAGACTCTGCATTTTAACAAGATTCTTGAGTGATTCATGTGCTTCAAAGCTCATTTTAGCTCCACATTAATGCACTTGATAATTGAGGTCACACTTGGAATGAGTGGCAGGGGCAGCCAACGCTCCGTCTCGTGACTCCCAATGCATGCTCCTCTTCTAACTTGGCTGACCCGTTCCCAAAAGAAATCCAGAGCACTCAGGCTTTGAGCTCGGAGCAGAATTTAAATAGTTAACACTGTTGTATCTATCTGCCTACCTATTCATTCTTAGGCAAGCTAGTCAACCTCTCTGAACTTCAGTTTCTGTATCTGTCAATTGATGGAAATATTAAATTACATTAAGGATAACAGTGAAGACAAGAGATAACATGTGGAAAGCACCTGGTGGAGTAAGCCGGCACCTGACAGACCCAGATGTGCATGCAGATGTGGCCCAGCTGTCGGGAGTGCTATCCATACACCCCTTCAGCTGTGTCTTCGGCCCTTCCAGGGTCTGCCTCGGTGGTAGAGAGCTGCCTCACCCAAGGTCAGGCCCTTCCAGTGGTGACCCGTATCCAAAGACAGGAATAGCAAGGCCCAGCCATTCTGGTCCCACATTATAACTCTGACAACCACTTCAGCTCCAGAGGCACACTCGGCTAAACATCCTAAACACCGAATCCCATCTCAGAGTCCATTTCTAGGGTGCAAACTGCCGTAGGATACAAAATAGATTCTTAAGAATCGGGAACAACTATTATGAATATGATCGCTATGCCTCGGGGATAACCTTTGCATACTGTCCATATCACTAAATACAAATTGACCCAAATATGTATTAAACACCTATAATGCATCTGGCACAGTGCTAGTTATAGAAATGTAGAGTGCAACAAAACGATGCTTGCTGTCAAATAGGGAAGACTGAAAACTAAACAAGACCGTGCAATTAACCAAAACACCATTTTGGCAAAATTACTGTTGCCAGTGGCTGGTCCCTTCTCAATCCAAACTCTCCTAATATTTGAATCCTGATACAGCACCATCAAGGACTACCCATCACTGGAGAACCGTGGAGTTGGGAGGTGGAAGGTCACCAATTGCTTTCTAACAACAAAAAAATATAAAATAAAGACACGACCTGATTTTAAACTAAAGAAACTGAACAGCTGTTTCCTGGACAACTCTTTGCTTATCCTTGATACAAAAAAGTCCACAGATAGGTGTCAGCAAGTTCCAGACATCCAAATCACAAAGAATGTGAAACTGAGTTTTCCAGCCCTGCTTTTAAAAGCACCTTTAAATGTTTCTCTACACCTTCATTCCAGCTGTTCTGTGATAACAAAAGGAAAACTACATTGTGTTTCTATTGCGACGGAATGTGCCTGAAAGCCAAGTGAGATCAAGTTTCTTCAAGAAAAGGGCAAAATTGCACTCTGTCACTATTTCAACAGGCAGAAATTGTGTAAAGCTCAATTATTTACTCTGATGAAAGCTCTCTTAGCCTGAAGTGTTGTTAAAACACACACCCACACCACATTACCACATGATTAAATCTTCATTACCATGAGAAAAATCAGAACAGGCACGTTAAAATGCTCACCTGGGCACTACCTATGATTCTGGAGCTCTGGCTTTGAGAGCTTACTAAAGATTTCCTTGGATGACAGACAACCTAAATAGTCTTTCACAGAAAATTTAAAAAGTACAAAATTTCCATGACCTACTCCTGTCCAGAGGCAAGTCCCTCAAGGGGTACACCATTCTACTAGCACATAAAGCAGCCTTCAAATAGTTGTTAGAAGCAATAAGGCCCCTGACCACAGAGTGCCAAATAACCCAGTTCTGTGTCCCAATTTGATAATCTCTATGACCAACTCATGTTCTCTGCCTTGGTTTTTCCCCACAGTGTGTGGACGTGGGGCTTGGCCAGTGCCCTGCTACCGAGGGCTGCTGATCTACCCCACTTGTCTTCCTGGTTTGTAAACGAGTGGAGTGGCTGTACCCAGAGGAGCTTGTCCATTACACTGCCCCTATTTCTCTGCTTCAGAAGCTTCTCTCCTTAAAAACACGGCGCCAAATTCTGCTCTGGAACCACCAGGTGAATATACCCCCAGGGATTCGGAACTGTTGCAATGATGCTGGGGCCAGACTTCAGACTATACTACAAAGCTACAGGAATCAAGACAGTATGGTACTGGCAGAAAAACAGAAAGATAGATCAATGGAACAGGATAGAAAGCCCAGAGATAAATCCATGCACATATGGTCACCTTATCTTTGATAAAGGTGGCAGGAATGTACAGTGGAGAAAGGACAGCCTCTTCAATAAGTGGTGCTGGGAAAACTGGACAGGTACATGTAAAAGTATGAGATTAGATCACTCCCTAACACCATACACAAAAATAAGCTCAAAATGGATTAAAGACCTAAATGTAAGGCCAGAAACTATCAAACTCTTAGAGGAAAACATAGGCAGAACACTCTATGACATAAATCACAGCAAGATCCTTTCTGACCCACCTCCTAGAGAAATGGAAATAAAAACAAAAATAAACAAATGGGACCTAATGAAACTTAAAAGCTTTTGCACAGCAAAGGAAACCATAAACAAGACAAAAAGACAACCCTCAGAATGGGAGAAAATATTTGCAAATGAAGCAACTGACAAAGGATTAATTTCCAAAATTTACAAGCAGCTCATGCAGCTCAATAACAAAAAAACAAACAACCCAAGCCAAAACTGGGCAGAAGACCTAAATAGACATTTCTCCAAAGAAGATATACAGACTGCCAACAAACACATGAAAGAATGCTCAACATCATTAATCATTAGAGAAATGCAAATCAAAACTACAATGAGATATCATCTCACACCAGTCAGAATGGCCATCATCAAAAAATCTAGAAACAATAAATGCTGGAGAGGGTGTGGAGAAAAGGGAACACTCTTGCACTGCTGGTGGGAATGTGAATTGGTTCAGCCACTATGGAGAACAGTATGGAGGTTCCTTAAAAAACTACAAATAGAACTACCATACGACCCAGTAATCCCACTACTGGGCATATACCCTGAGAAAACCAAAATTCAAAAAGAGTCATGTACCAAAATGTTCATTGCAGCTCTATTTACAATAGCCCGGAGATGGAAACAACCTAAGTGCCCATCATCGGATGAATGGATAAAGAAGGTGTGGCACATATATACAATGGAATATTACTCAGCCATAAAAAGAAACGAAATTGAGCTATTTGTAATGAGGTGGATAGACCTAGAGTCTGTCATACAGTGAAGTAAGTCAGAAAGAAAAAGACAAATACCGTATGCTAACACATATATATGGAATTTAAGGGAAAAAAATGTCATGAAGAACCTAGGGGTAAGACAGGAATAAACACACAGACCTACTGGAGAACGGACTTGAGGATATGGGGAGGGGGAAGGGTGAGCTGTGACAGGGAGAGAGAGAGGCATGGACTTGTATATACTACTACCAAACGTAAGGTAGATAGCTAGTGGGAAGCAGCCGCATGGCACAGGGATATCGGCTCGGTGCTTTGTGACCGCCTGGAGTGGTGGGATAGGGAGGGTGGGAGGGAGGGAGATGCAAAAGGGAAGAGATATGGGAACATATGTATATCTGATTCACTTTGTCATAAAGCAGAAACTAACACACCATTGTAAAGCAATTATACCCCAATAAAGATGTTAAAAAAAAAACAATAAGCCTCTAATTTCTAGGTCCATATGTAAATACACCATTCCCTGCTTTTTTTCACCTGTT
This sequence comes from Phocoena phocoena, assembly GCF_963924675.1. Classification (NCBI taxonomy): domain Eukaryota; kingdom Metazoa; phylum Chordata; class Mammalia; order Artiodactyla; family Phocoenidae; genus Phocoena; species Phocoena phocoena. Next base: position 10,520,266 of record NC_089227.1, read on the forward strand.
TAATGCTTATTTCATTATTTATTAATTTAACAGTTTGTACATTGCCTTATAGCCAAAAATATTTTAGTGATGACATAAATACATATAATCCAATCGTTCTCAACCAAGGGGCTATCTTGCTCTCCAGGAAACATTCAGAAACGTCTGGAGAAATTTTTACTTGTTACAACTGGGAGTGAGCGGGGTTGCTACTAGTGGGCAGAGGCCAGGGATGCTGCTAAACGTCCTACAAAGCGTAGGGGCAGATCCCCACAAGGAAGGATTATCTGGCCCACGATGTCAATGGTGCTGAGTTAGAGAAATCCTAAATCCAACGTTATAAAAAATCGAATGGAGGGACCTCCCTGGTGGTCCAGTGGTGAAGAACCCGCCTTCCAACGCAGGAGACGGAAGTTTGATCCCTGGTCGGGGAACTAAGATCCCACATGCCACGGGGCAGCTAAGCCTGCTTGCTGCAGCTACAGAGCCCATGTGCTCTAGAGCCTGCGTGCCACAGTGAAAGATCCCTCGTGCTACAACTAAGACCTGATGCAGCCAGAGATAAAAAAATATTTTTTTAAAAAAGTGAATGGAAAAGCAAATAAGGACAATCCAAACATTAGAAGCAGGATGGTAAAATTCAGTCAGAGGCAAAGATTTTGCTGTAAATGGACCACAGATGTGGCTCTCAGTTTCCTATCAGCCAAACCATAGAGGAACATACCGTGTGATTGAGGAAACTGACCATAAGATAAAAAACAAATCACCAACCACCCTGGGAAAGTTTCTGCTGGACCACAAGCCTGCAAGAATTCTTCCAGAGGCCAGCAGGAAGGAGATACAGAGTGATGGAGAGGACCCCATCTTCCTTCCTAAAGTCCCCAAATGATAAATCCAAGCGTGTTTCAGTGAGGCTAGTTCTCGCAGCAGCCCACAGTGCAAGGATGGGACAAAAATCAACACAAGAGCAAGTCTACAAAGGACAAAAATCAGTAGACCCAAGGTCCACATCTACTTAGTTTTCTTTTGCTCTTTTCTGCCCTTGGGGTAACCTGGAGAATAAAAAGTGTTGGGTAGGCCATAGATCTTTCAGGAAATGTTTTATGTGCCCTGTTTCTCACAACCACACCCTGATAATGCTTGGGCAGTGGAGAGTTTGAAGTTATCTTCTGTGGCAATAAATTAGAATAGACTTTTCCATTAAGGGATTTCCAGAGGAGTCAACTGAAAGAGCTCACAAGCAGCTAATGCAACACAAGGGACACTCACAGCAGGAAGACACACAGCCATTCCATCTAGAAATTGTTCATTAAGATATAAGAAAAAAGGAGATTAGATTGAGTTCACACAGCTTAACCCATAATCCAATCAATCAATATCTCAAGATTCAAAGGCCAAGGAAAAATTACTTAAAAAGTGTAAAATAAATCCTATTGAGGATAAACCAGTAATTTATTTTGGAAAAATGTAGAATATCTACTTTATGCTATGCACCAAAAACACAGCTCATATATTTAAAGATTCAAATGTTAAAAAATAAAGCCAATGGGCTTCCCTGGTTGTGCAGTGGTTAAGAATCCGCCTGCCAATGCAGGGGACACGGGTTCGAGCCCTGGTCCAGGAAGATCCCACATGCCATGGAGCAACTAAGCCCGTGCGCCACAACTACTGAGCCTGCGCTCTAGAGCCTGCGAGCCACAACTACTGAGCCTGTGTGCCACAACTACTGAAGCCCGCGTGCCTAGAGCCCATGCTCCACAACAAGAGAAGCCACTGCAATGAGAAGCCCACACACTGCAACGAAGAGTAGCCCCTGCTCGCCGCAAACAGAGAAAGCCCGCGTGCAGCAACGAAAACCCACTGCAGCCAAAAAAAAAAAAAAAATGTTGCTACTACTTCTGTTTTAAAAAAATAAATAAAATAAAGCCAAGAAATAACTAAAAGGACATATGTGCATATTATTTATGTCTAAATTCATGTTATCCATCCATCTATCCTTAGAAAGAAGGCATTTCAAGTTTGTGCTTCTTGCAAAGCAAGAAAGTAGTAAGTAAAATATTGATAATTTTATTAAATAAGACTTAATTGCCATAAAATGCATCAAAAATGCCATAAAACCCAGGACCCAGATTTTAATGTCTAACTTCATTCTCCAGTAAAAGAAACCACCTCCTTGGAGAAATGGCTGATTCTAGGACTGAAACAGGAAAGACTCATGATGAACCTGGGTGCCTTTTTTGTTTTTTTCTCTGGCCGCACCACGTGGCATGTGGGATCTTAGTTCCCCGATCAGGGATCGAACCCATACCCCCTGCCTTGGAAGCGTGGAGTCTCGACCACTGGACCACCAGGGAAGCCCCCTGAGTGTCTTTTATAGTGCCAGAAAGTAAGGAAATGATAAAAAAAAAAAAAAAAAAAAACACACACACAATGGTGAACATGTCAAAAGGACATGGGAGTCAACTGAAAGAGCTCCCAATGGCCAAATCTGGGACAATTGGAGCAACAAAATAAATAATGGATCACTGGATTATAACTTGAAATATAAAATAAATACACGAGTCCATACTGACATAAATGATTGAATCAACTAATAAGTGGAGGAGAAGGGACAAATCTGTGGAGAAGAATTCTAAATAATTTATGTAGGTACTCTGCCCACAGGAGGTGAAAGCATAGTCCTGACTCCTTGTGTGTGAGCTGTACATAGATGACTTCTTTCCAAAAAGCACTGTGTGGAAAGGGGAAGAAAGAGGAACTTTACAGTGGAAAAACCTGACAAGCACCATCTCAGGCAGCTGATCAAGGTCAGCATCAACAGTGACAAACTAGTCACACTGATAGCACGTACCTTTGATATGACGTGATGAAAACGGCACTTCACCTCTGTGGTCTTCCAACTCAAAACACATAACCCCAGGCTAATCGTGAGAAAGTTCAGACAGAGGGACATGCTACCAATACCTGACCAGTACTCCTCAAAACTGTCAAGATCATCAAAAACAAGGAAAGTGAGATACTGTCGCAAGAAGAGGAGCCTAAGAAGGCAAGAGGACTGAATGCAATGTTGTATCCTGGGCTTAATGAATGGAGGTGTGGGGGTGAAACCGAGCAGGACCCTGTGGGGCTCCTGGGCATGGAAGCCTTTCTGTGTCCCCCATTTCTTGTTTGTAGGGAATAGACTCCAGCCTCCATGACCTTCCCTGAGTTCCAAAGGGCATATTTGAACAGTTGCTAATCAGCGAAGGGAGGGGCAGCCAAGAAACAATAGTGCAGCCTTGGGGCAGGGTCCTGGTTCTGCCTCAAGGGATACACATAACAATATCTCTGAGCTCTTTACACAGCTAAAACCCCCAACAAATGGAAGATGTTAGCATTCTTCATTCCAGAGAAGACCACCTGAAGTCAGAATAAAGGAACCAGAGAAGCTCATCAGGAGACCTCCTGAGACCAGATTAAAGGGGTGCAGGCCCTGCACACACCCTAATCTTATTAGCAGCCCCAGCCTTGAACCATTGCTATAAAACTCCTCACCAAATCCTCCCAGGTTGGAACACACAGTTTTGAGAGGCACAAGCCCGTTGTGTCTCCCTATACCTGGCAAAGCAATAAAGCTATTTTCTACTTCACCCAAAACTCTGTCTCCAAGATTCAATTTGTCACCAGTGCACAGAGGCTGAGTTTTCAGCATAAGGGGCTTCCTTTTAACAAACAGGATAAGCCACACTATGCATACGTAGCCCCAGGACCATGCCTTCTCAGGGTTAATGAGGATAAATAAACCAAGCCTCAGAATGTCCTGGGAAACTGCCAATAGCAGAAGGTCTCCACATGTCCCTTAAGTGCTCCTCTATCTACTTTGTAGATTAACCAGGAGAGTAAGGCAAAGTTACTGACACCTAATCAGAAAGGAAAGTGAGGTCTACAATATTTAAATGAATGAGTTGTCCTTTGATTAGAAAGCTGAGAAATCTTTTTAAAATTCAGAAGCATCTTCCCTGAGTTATACAGTGACAAAAAAATTAAACTGTCAACCAGATCTGGGCCAGCCCAGGACCAACCACTGCTCTCAGCCAAACACTGCATCTCCCAAACTCATGTATGTTTTGTGTGTGTGTGGTGTTTTTTATTAAGTTACAGAAAATTTTTAGAAAGATTTAAACTTGCTAAGAAATAGTGGCACCCTTTTCAAATTCTGATTCACGTGTTCTATCACTAAGTGGTTCATTGTGTTTTGCCCGGGGTGTTTGGGGGGGGGTGAGGGAGGATATGTGTGTTTGAGCTCATTAACAGTTCTTTTCAAACTAGGAACTGGAAGATAAACCTCAAGGTGCAGTAGATAAAATCTTAACTTATTAGGAGATAAAAGGGGAAAGCCCTGACTTAAGCTTCAGGGCTCTTCAGAGAGCACCAAGTCTCCCACTGAATCTGACACTTTCTTTCTTCTCAGCCTACGTCCAAGGAGCTTCAGGACACCTGTGTGTAAATTAAGATGAGTGTAGAATGAGCACTTGCTAATAATAGTGAACAATTACTGATACTTATTAAAGGCTACTTATTAAAGGGCCAGTCACAATGTTAATCACATTACATGTATTTCCTCATTTAAGCCAATAACAACCCTAGGAAATGAGTGCAAGAATCATTCCAATTTTACAGAGGAAGAAACTGAAGCTTTAAACTTGCCCAAGGCCCACGGCTAAAAATGGCTGGAGAGTTCACACTCTTGACCTCCACATTCGTCCACTCTGACAGCTGCTTCACAGATCTGCACGTTGTAACAGTGCTGAGAGGTCTATGACCCGATGAAGAGAGTCTGAGGTAACCAGGGAGGAGTGAGGGACCCACAAAGGGGTGGAAAGTCCAAAACCAGGTCACTCATCCAAAGATTATCAGAAGTGGACACTGCCAAAGGGAAAGACAGAGTGGGTAGTGATGTCCCCGGTGCTGACATGTCAGCTTCATCCAAGGTGATGGAGGGAGAAGCTGAGGCATCAGGGAGGTGACAGAGTAACACACATTTCCTTGGGGGCAAGTCCTGTACTTCCCGCTGACTGCACTGAAGGGGCTAAAGTAGAGGAGCCAGACCACTCCTCACAGTTCCCCACCCCGAACCAGCAGGGAGGGAGAGGACTCCCCAGTGAGTGCAGGGGGAGGCCCTACTGTGCTCCCATGGGCTGCTTTTCTTCCCAGCCCAGCAGGTGATGGAGCCAGCTGAGGGCAGGATGGTTGTGGATAGAGCAGCAGGCGGGCTACCAGCTCCATGAAGACCGACACCCTGGGCAAGCAGAAATAGCAGCTGGTCCTAGCAAAGGGTCCTCTTTCCTTCTTTGTGATCAGCACTGGGAACAGGTGGGGCTTGGTGAATCCACGTGGGGTGGGTGGCATCGGTGTTTGTGCCTGTGTTTGGCTCGATAACAAGGGCACCTAGGAGCTCTGTCTCAGAGCTTCCCTCCTTACAGGATGCCTCTCCCCTCCACCCTGGCAGAAGACTCCTCCTGGGGGTAGCAGATCAGATAAGAATTGTGGAGATACAAAAAGGAGAAGAGAGCTTTCAGGGGATGTCAGAGCCAATGTTGGTGACATCACTGAGACAAGGCACAGTGTGGGGTTTCCCGATGAGGGTAGGGGCTCAGGGTTTACAAGAAAGAAAGACCAGGGCCCAGGGACATCATGGGCAATGAAACATAGCTCCACCTCTGGGCACATACAGTGGATGTATGGCCCATGGGCCACTTAGCAGCTGCCTCCATTTCCATATCCACGAAGGCAGGTTAGGTTCAAGCAGGCTGTGGGGCAGGTCAGACCAGAGCTTGGCTAAACATTGCATTACATCCTGAATCTACCCTGATCTCAACCCTGAGACTTGCACCCATTGCTCAAAGCGCTAGGGATGTGGTACTTTGTCTCTCCAGTTGGGAATGATGTGTAATGAGGGGTTTGAGCAAGTCCTCTGCAGTTCTTGGTGGGAAGGGTGTGGTCACTCCACATGCCAGGCTTTTGTGGAGAAAAGCAAAACCCACTCCTACCCCAGGGCATGCGAAGCCATTCTGCCAGGCAGTCAGTCGGGGCTGAGGCATTGTAAGGGAGAAAATACAGGTCCAAGTGGGTGGACAGAATAAAAGGTTGGCAGGGTGTGGGGGAGGGCTAGGAAAAAAACAGAAGCTTCAGGTGCCCTGACCCATTAATTTTGTAAGAATTAATTAAAGTTAATTAATTAATTAATTAAATTTAAATTTGGGGGCAATGATAGAGGTAACTCATTCTGCTCTAGTTGTGACTATAAGGTAGAACCTGGAGCAGCCCGCCCCCAACTACAGCTAAAGGACCCTGGTCAAGTCTTTCTTTTCCCTTAAGGTGTGTATTTTTATTGAAAAGTCTCAGCCAACTCCCTGGGAGACCAAAAATCTTCATACACTGAAAGTTGGATGACAAAATAGGGGTCATGACAACTGACCATTCAAACTGAAACAAAATAAAAAGAGCAAGTGTTCAGGCAGAAGATTCAAAAATTTTGGATTACATAATTTACACAAAAGCAATGCTATCACCCTCCCCTGAGTGAACCTGGGTGAAGTCTGGGCCTTTCTCCTTAGGGAGACATGAGGAGGTGTTTGAGAAGGTATGGAACGTCCTCTAATAATGCATCGCATGATATCCGGAATGACTCTTTAAAAAAGGACAGCCAAAACACTCAGCCACATTGCAGATCTTTGGGGGATGCAACTTCAACTGACTGCTATCACCTTCACCATTCAACTTCTTAAATCCTGAGTCAACCAACAGTAAAAATAAATTTAAATAAATAAATAAACAAATACACCATGCCAATGTCATCTCATTTTCTGCACAAGTCAGGTTTTGTCGAGAAAGGATGTAACACACCGTCTACCTAGAAGCATTTTTGGTGGACAGTGGAGAGGCTAGACTCATGGAACTCCTGCTTGCTGATCCACATCTGCTGTAAGGTAGACAGTGAGCCCAGGATGGAACCACCAATCCATGCAGAGCACTCAGAAGTGTGATGATCTCAGTCTTCATCGTGCTGGGAGTCAGAGTGGGAATCTCCTCTATCCTGTTGGTGAAGCCTGGGTACACAGTGGTCCCACCAGAGAGCACCGTGTTGGAAAAGATGTCACATGTTGTGGACATCAATGTCACACTTCACAATGAAGTTGAAGGTAGTTTCATGGATGCTTCCAGATTCCATGCTCAGGAAGGAAGGCTGGAAGGGCCCCAGGGCAGTGGAACCACTTGTTGCCAATGGTGGTGACTTGGCCTTCAAGGCACACAGCTCTTCTCCAGGGAGGAGCTGGAGGTTGCAGTGACCATCTCCTCTCCAAGTATAGGGCAAAAGAGCAGAGCTTCCCTTGATGTCTTGCACAATTCCCTGCTTGGCCATGTGGAAAAGCTCTGTGAGGTAGTTCCTCAGGTCCCGGTTAAGTCCAGACACAGGATGGTGTGAGGAAAGGCATAGCCCTCGTAGATAGGCACAGTGTACGGGATTTCATTGCTGGACTCCATTACATGCCTGTGGCACAGGCCAGAGGCGTAAAGGACAGCATAGCCTAGATGGCCGTGTACGTGGCTGTGGTGCTGGAGGTCTTCAATATGATCTGGGTCTTCTCCTGGTTGGCCTCAGGGTTCAGGAGGGACTCAGTCAGCAGCATGGGGTGCTCCTCGGGGGCCACATACACTCGCTTTATAATGTGATGCTAGACCTTCTCCTTGATGGGCTATTCAGGGTAGAGTTCCCTCTTACTCTGGGCCCCATCACCCACCTAGGGTGGGTGATGCCCACAGTCATGCTGTGGTTGCCCATGATGGAAGGGAAGACGGCTCCAGGGCCATGATCCTCTGAAAGGCTGGCCCTACACGTGCTGGAGCCACTGTCGACCATCGATGTGGCAATATCATCATCCATGCTGAGCTTACAGGGGGAGAAGTGGCAAGAGGCCAGTGCTTGGTCTTTTGCTCACCCCAAGATAGCAATCAGATAAGGCAAATAACTCAGTCTCCCCTGTCAGTGTACTTGGAATGGCCATGCACTTTTTGCAGATCGAACAAGCAGTTAGTGGCCAGGGAGATTTTTTCCCCAAAGTTCTTCAGGCAGTTGAAGTAACAGCTGCTTAAGGGTGCAGGGGCCAGGCTCCTACAATCACATCCCCAGCTTCTAACTGGGAGGTGAGAGCTGGCATCTGAAAATGTCCTTCCACTCTCCAGTCTGAAGCACACATTGCTGAGCCCAAGTACAGCTAACGCAGCATCCATCATCCTAAGTGAGCCTCACCCTCAGGACCCGGTCCTCTGTCTCCATCACACCACCGAAAGATGGGAATGGGATCCAGACAAGCAAGGACCCCTCACTTCTGAGCACAAGGCACACAAAGAGAAGAAGAAGATGCTGAAATTTGGGTCCTAAAAGAAGTAACGTTTAAGCTTGACAGATCACCCAAAAGATGTGTTTCAAATGCCAAGGGTAAAACAGAAAAGTGGAAGGCACATCTGCTGGGAAGAGAAGCCAGGCCTGTAGGAAGGGGATGTGGGATGGTGGGGAGCCAGGCTGGTGTCATTCCTGGGCTGAAATTAAGAGGACACATTGGCTCTGTGTGTGAACAGAGTGAGGCAGGGTGGTTTCCTTAGAAAAACAGCCCATCATCCTGGCACAAGGAGGAGCTAACTTCCTCCAGGCTAGTCTCTTGTGCCCCATTCCCTGAAGTGGATTCTCTGTGTAAATAAATTTCTAAGAAGTCTCTATATGGGATACAAAGCTGTACTAGAGGAACACTGAAGTGTGTGCAAGAATTACCCATGGGAACTTGTTTCAAAATGCTGATTTTAGGCAATATCCACAGCACTGTCCAATTCCCAGGGAGCAGATTCCAGGGACATACACTGGAGGGCAGAATCTGTATTTTTAATTAGGATCCCCCAAGTGATTTTGATGCAGGGTATCCAGGCCACACATTAAGAAACAAAAGCATACACTCGTTAACATATATGCACCCAATATAGGAGCACCAAAATACAGAAGACAAATACTAACAGACATAAAGGGAGAAATTGATGGGAATACAATAATAGTAGGAGACTTTACCACCCCACTGACATAAATGGACAGATCTTCCAGACAGAAAATTAATAAGGCAATAGAGATCCTAAATGACACAGTAGGAGAGTTAGATTTAAGTGATATTTTAAGAATATTACATCCAAAAAAACCCCAGAAAACACAATCTTTTCAAGTGCACATGGAACATTCTGAAGGACAGACCACATACTAGGACACAAAACAAGCCTTAACAAATTTAAGAGGATAAAAATTATTTCAAACATCTTTTCTGACCACAACAGCATGAAACTAGACATCAACCACAAAAAGAGAAACAAGGGGGAAAAAATGATTTCATGGAAAATAAGCAACATGCTACTAAAAAACCAATGGGTTAATGATGAAATCAAAGAGGAAATTAAAAAGTACCTCAAGACGAATGACGATGAAAACACAACCATATTAAACGTATGGGATGCAGCAAAAGTAGTCCTAAGAGGGAAGGTCATAGCAATACAGGCCTTCCTCAAAAAACAAGAAAAATCTCACATAAACAACCTAACCTACCACCTGAAATTAGAAAAAAATAATAATAACCTCAAGTCAGCAGAAGGAAGGAAATAATAAAGATCAGAGATGAAATAAATAAAATAGAAATTAAAAAGCAATAGAAAAAAATCAATAAAACCAAGAGCTGGTTTTCTGAAAGGATAAATAAAATTGACAAACTTCTGGCCAGGCTCACCAAGAAGGAAAGAGAGAGGACCCAAATAAGCAAAATAAGAAATGAAAGCGAACAAATATCAACCAATACCACAGAAATACAAAAAACCATAAAAGAATACTATGAACAATTACATGCCAACAAATCGGACAGCCTAGAAGAAATTCTAGAAACATACATCCCACCAAATCTGAATCAAGAAGAACTAGAGAATATAAACAGACTGATCACTAGAAGTGAAATAGAATCTCTAATTAAAAAAAAAAAAACTCCCTGCAAATAAAAGTCCAGGACCAAATGGCTTCACTGGGGAATTCTACCAAACATACAAAGAAGAACTTATACCAATCCTTCTCAAACTCTTCCAAAAGATTGAAAAGGGAACATTCCCAAAGTCGTCCTATGAAGCCAACATCACCCTGATACCAAAACCAGACAAAGACACTACCAGAAAAGAAAATATCTTTGAAAAATATAGATACAAAAATTCTTCAACAAAATATTAGCAAACTGAAGCCAACAACACCTAAAAAGGATCAAACACCATGATAAAGTTGGATTCATCTCAGGGTTACAAGGATGGTTCAACAAATGCAAATCAATGTGATACACCACACCAACAAAAGAAAAGACAAAAACAACATGAGCATCTCAGTAGATTCAGAAAAAAAGCATTTGATAAAACTCAATACCCATTCATGATAAAAACTCTCACCAAAATGGGTATAGAGGAAACATCTCAACATAATAAAAGCTATTTATGACAAAACCACAGCCAACATAATACTCAATGGTGAAAAGCATAATACCTTCCGGCTAAAATCTGGAACAAGGATTCCCACTCTCACCGCTTCTATTCAACACAGTACTGGAAGTCCTAGCCACATCAATCAGACAAGAAATAAAATGTATCCAAATTAGAAGAGAAGAGGTAAAATTGTCATTATATGCAGATAACATGATACTCTATATAGAAAACCCTAAAGGCTCCACACAGAAACTATTAGAATTGATAAACAAATTCAGTAAGGTGGCAGGATACAAGATTAACATACAGAAATCTGTTGAATTCCTTTGCACTACCTATGAAATATCAAAAAGTTAAAAAAAATATCCCTTTTAAAATCTCGTTTAAAAAATACCTAGGGGGACTACCCTGGTGGCGCAGTGGTTGGGACTCCACCTGCCAATTCAGAGGAGACGGGTACAAGCCCTGGTCCGGGAGGATTCCACATGCCACAAAGCAACTGAGCCTGTGCGTCACAACTACTGAGCCTGCACTCTAGAGTCCGCAAGTCACAACTACTGAGCCCACATGCCACAACTACTGAAGCCCACAAGCCTAGAGCCCGTGCTCCACAACGTGAGAAGCCACTGCATTGAGAAGCCCGCACACTGCAATGAAGAGTGGCCCCCACTCACCGCAACTAGAGAAAGCCCACACACAGCAATGAAGACCCAACACAGCCAAAAATAAAATATAGATTAATTAATTAAAAAAAAAAACTAGGAATAAACCTGACCAAGGAGGTGAAAGATATACGCTGAGAACTATGAAACATTATTAAAGGAAATTGAAGATGATTCAAAGAAATGAAAAGATATCCCATGCTCTTGGATGGGAAGAATTAATATTATTAAAATGGCCATACTACCCAGAGCAATCTACAGATTTCATGCAATCCCTATCAAATTACTCATGACATTTTTCACAGACCTAGAACAAATAATTCTAACATTTATATGGAACCACAAAAGACCCAGAATTGCCAAAGCAATCCTGAGGAAAAAGAACAATGCTGGAGGCATAACCCTCCCAAATTTCAGACAGTACTACAAAGGTATAGTAATCAAAAGAGTGTGGTATTGGCACAAAAACAGACATATGGATCAACGGAACAGAATAGAGCCCAGAAATAAACTCATACACTTTGATCGATTAATCTTCGACAAAGGAGGTAAGAATATGACAATGGAAGAAAGATAATCTCTTCAGCAAGTGGTGTTGGGAATGCTGGACATCTGCACACAAATCAATGAAGTTAGAACACTCCTGCACACTATACACAAAAGTAACTCAAAATGGCTTAAAGACTTAAAAGGGGTTAATATCCAAACAGCACATACAACTCAATATCAAAAAAACAAACAACCCAATCAAAAAATGGGCAGAAGATATAAATAAACATTTCTCCAAAGGAGATATCCACATGGCCAATAGGCACATGAAAAGATGCTCAACGTTGTTAATTATTAGAGAAATGCAAATTAAAACCACAATGAGGCACCACCTCACACTGGTCAGAATGGCCATCATCAAAAAGTCTACAAGTAATAAATGCTGGAGAGGGTGTGGAGAAAAGGGAACCCTCCTACACTGTTGGTGGGAATGTAAATTGTTGCAACCACTGTGGAAAACAGTATGGAGGTTCCTTAAAAACTAAAAGTAGAGCTACCATATGATCCAGTAATCCCACTCCTGGGTATATATCCAGAAAAGATAAAAACTCCAATTTGAAAAGATACATGCACCCTAATGTTCATAGAAGCACTATTTACAATGGCCAAGATATGAAAACAGACCAAGTGCCCATCAACAGAGGATTGGCTTAAGAACATGTAGTGTATATATATATATATATATACACACACAGTGGAATATTACTCAGCCATAATAAGGAATGAAATATTGCCATTTACAGCAACATGAATGGACCTAGAGGAAATCATACTAAGCCAGGCAGAGAAAGATAAATATTATATCATTTAGGTGTGGAATTTAAAAAATAATAAAAATGAATCTATGTACAAAACAGAAGCAGACTCACAGAAATAGAAAACAAACTTATGATTACCAAAGGGGAAAGGGGCAGGGAGGGATAAAATAGATTGGGATTAAAAGATACACACTACTATATATTGATATAATAGATAAACAACAAGGTCCTACTGTATAGCACAGGGAACTACTGAATATATTCAATACCTTGTAATGACCTATAATGTAAAATAACCCAAAATATATATATATAAAATATATATATATAAAACTAAATCACTTTGCTGTATACCTGAAACTAACACAATATTGTAAATTAACTATACTTCATAAAATAAATTAGTTTATATACACAGAGATGAACATTTTGCATTACTATGGTGAGACAATTTATCATCAGTTTTACTCCTTTTTTATGAAGCATTTGAGACAACTGTTCATCTATAGAAGTAGGTGCAAATGCAAGGAGCTTAATTATAATAACATCCTTCACTTTCTTTAATTCTTTACAAGCTACATACAAAACAAAAAACATAGTAATCAATCAACAGAATTAATTTAAATTGCCTATCCATGGACAATCTCTTTAAGTCTTCCTTCAGCTTTAATGAAAGCCAGGAATTGGAACCACCTGAGTTGCAAAAGGCAATCACGGCAATCACTGCAGCCATTCACTTTCTCAGCAAGCACCAGGATCCTGAAGTGCCCGCTTGGTTGCTCCCTAGATGCTTTTCCACCCCCAAGCCAATACACATAGTAAGATCTAGAATGGGTGAGACTGATGCCTTTCCTTAATTACATGTGAAAGAGGAAGGGTGAAAGGAGAAGTTGGAAGCCAGAATCTACAGACCACTGGCAATTCTCAGGCAGATCAATTTCAGGAAAGCAAACATATGGAAACTGAGAATCTGGAATCATTGTTCCCGTTACTCCTGGGAATGCCATCATATATGCCCAGGGAAACATTTACCCCAGGTTGAAAACAGGTGGGATAGGTGAAAGGGGTAACACCTGGTTCTGAGAGAGAGAAATGTTAACTGCTGATGATTGAGAAGTACCTGAGAGACAGAGGCCCAGCTGAGGTGGCAATGCTATTCCGAGCATATTTGTGAACTATTTCGCATTCCAGAGATCCCCAGAAATAGTTGGTGATAAAAACTGGATTTCTTGCAGTCAATGTGAAGGAATCCCAGAGTGTTTAACCATGTAAATGAAATAGCATCTGATTTTCAAATGAGAGGAAAAAGCTGTTGCCCCTATTCTCTCATGAGTCACCCAAAAGCAACAAAGAAACAAAAAGGCAAACTCCGTCTTCAATAAAACCTCTGAGCACAATATATGAAGTGCGGCCACCATATGCACTGGAGGTAAAACTGGGGTGTGGGAAGACACCAAGTCAAGATGCACGCGACTGCAAATGAGGAGAAAAAAGGCAGTGCACGCACCTTGGGATATACTGAAGAAATATGCAAAAGAATAAAAAGATATTGAAAGGTACACCATGTTCCTGACACGATAACAATTTCAACATAACAATTTCAGCACTTTCTTAATCTATATTTTTATGTGATCCCAATGAAACTACCCCTAGGATTTAGAATTAGAGAAGCTGATTCAAATTCTCCCATGGAAGAAAGAAAAATCAAGAACAAGATTCTAAAAGGGGAAAATAATGAGGAAAAAAATGCTGTAGGAGATACTTCACCATATTAGGAAGCTAGAGTCATTGAGTGTGGTGCTAGTACATGAGTTGCCATAGCCGAAAAACAGATTAGAAAGTCCATAAATAGACCCCCCCAATTTTTTTAAACCATAATAAAGGTGAATTTTCAAATTGGTGGAGAAAATATGGATTATTCAATGAATGGTGTTGGGACATCTAGACGGTAAATCAGGAAGAAGGAAATACATTTGGATTAATATCTCATACAATAGGAAAATTTCCAAATTGATCAAATATTTAAATTTTACAACCAAAACTATAAAAGCACCAGGGGAAAAAATGGAAGAACATTTTTATAATCTCAAAGTTGGAAAGGTCTTTCTACAGGTGAAGAAAAACCTCGAAGTCACAAAAGAAAACACGGATAAAACTCAACTCTGTAAAAATAAAAAAGCACATGTGGAACAGCCACCCTATATCAAAAGATAAATGACATACCTGGAAAAATATTTCCAACTCATATTGTATTCAAGACCCTAATTCCTTTCATGTCTAAGAAACAGAAACAACGACCAAAGAAAAAGAAGCATGAACAAAGCATATCAAAAGATAGTACATAGAAAGGAAAATCAAACAATTCTAAAAATGAGAAGGTATTCAACCTTGGCCCCAATGAGAAAAAATGCTAATCAAAGGTACAACAAGCTCTGAGTTTTCACCTGTCCCGTTGGAAATGAGCATAAGTTTGAGAACTCACCGGGGTGATCTGCCAGGTTTTGAGCTGTCTTTCGACTCCATTCCCACCCTTCTAAACTCTGATGCTGGAGCGGAGACTGCTCACCTCATCGCTGCTTCGCCACCTGGCGCCTGCGCAGGCACTACCAATAGGAGATACCAGAGGGGAAGAGGGAGGCTGAAAGAGGAAGAAGGGACTAGCTCCACCCTCTCTGCTTCCTGTGCCGGTCCACGTTAGCCCAGCAACTGTTTCCACCTGCAGCGTCAGTGCTTCACCTTTGCAGCGGCAGAATCCAGTTTGTGTTTTTTTTCTAACACAGGAAGAGTCAGCCTGACCTTTCCTCCTTCAGTGAACCATCAGTAACCAATTAGCGCTCATTTCTCAGAAGTCCACTTGGGGACCATGGGGTCCCTCCTCCAAGCTCACAGCACCAGCTGAATAAAATCTTCTTCCGAAGAGGTCTGCATTTCAATACTGTGAGGTCCCTCCTCTAAGCTGAAATACCGAGTGTTATGAAAGAGAAAATGTGACAGTAATAACAGAGCAAAACAGGAGTGTCTATGCAGGAAATGGGTTCCCCCAGCATGGTCTGCCCACAGGACTAACATGCAATCTTCAACACACGTATGCTATGAAGAGGGTCTTCTGAGCATTTCTGAGCCAAACTAGAGGCTAAACTCTAGCAAATCTCTAATTTTCCCTTGATGACAGGATTTGTAACAGCCCAGGCTGAGGTTTGACCCGGTGTTCTCCATTAAACACTATCTCTGAAAGATATTCTTTTAAGGAAAAAAGCCTCATGCCAGGTACTTCTGGAATGCCACTCTAGTCCCCTCTGTGGTCACCTCACTGGACCCCTCCCAGAGGCACAGTTCCCCAACAGTACCTGCACCAGTCTGCCAAAAGCACTGAGAAGTCCTGCAGCACAGAAACCTGTTTCCTTTTGTTCACACCGCCTTTTAATCGACCTTGGAAATCCGCCCCCACCCCCCCCAACCCCTGCTCTTTTCACAATGAATAAGCTCTGTTTTAATCCTAAACCAGTTTTATGGGAAGCACTTTGGAAAATGCTGTCCTAACAGTGGGTCACTTGGTCTAAGAGAGAGGACAGTCTTTTACTAAAGCACAGACCACTGTCCGAATTGTCCAATTTATTTAAAAGCAAATGTTATAGACATAAATCAGGAAGATGATGCTTCTGTGTGGCTGGTAAATATATCCTGCAGGCAGGCACATATGCAGACAGAAAAGAGGCCTTTTGTAACAGCAATTCAGGAACCAGAAATGTGGGGAAAAGGACATGATAAATGAGCTCCACCAAAGCGACCCTAAAGTCCTGCTTTCCAGAAGAAAAGCCACTTGGCCATTTGTGATTAATTTACTAGCAGTGATAGAGCAATCTGTGCTTTAGGAACAGAAAGAAAACAAAACAACAACAAAAAACCCACAAAAAAACAGAAACGAAAACCCCCAGAAACTTGTGTTTTTAATAAAGAGATATTTAATCTTCAGCACAGATTCAACCATTGAACACGTGTGCTGAGAAAGTATAAAGCATAAAATGATGACTTCACCCCACATCCCAATAGTCCCTGTGCAACCGGGGTTATGCCAACCCGAGCAGCACAATTTCAAGTGCAGAGACTAACATCTTCTTACATTACCTCTCAAAGTGCGATGGTTATTATTCTGACTTATAGCTAGGGGGAAAAAGGCCTACTTATTGCACATTCTTTTCAGGAATAGCACAAATAAGATACTTAAGTGAGCGTGATGTGAAAGAAGTCACATACAAGGGTAAGCTGGGATGAAGTGAGAGAGGGGCACGGACATATATACACTACGAAATGTACAATAGATAGCTAGTGGGAAGCAGCTGCATAGCACAGGGAGATCAGCTCGGTGCTTTGTGACCACCTAGAGGGGTGGGATAGGGAGAATGGGAGGGAGACACAAGAGGGAGGAGATATGGGGATATATGTATATGTACAGCTGATTCACTCTGTTATAAAGCAGAAACTAACACACCATTGTAAAGCAATTATGCAATAAAGATGTTTTAAAAAGTCACATACAAATCCACTGAAATAATTTCCAAATGTGTACATCTCTCTTATTTAGTTTATAATGACCAGAATCATTAAAAATATATATATATCGGTCAGTCCAAACTGACAGCTGTATTTGAGCTGGGTCTTTGAGCAGGGGTAAGATCTAATCTGGTGATAAAAAACGCAGAAAACATTCTGCTAGAAAAAAGTCGTAAGTAAAATCTAAAATCTGATGATTAGTATAGCATGGATGTGTACAATAGACTAATGAGATGAGCATCATTTTGTTTTATTTTATTTATTTTATTTTAGTATTCATTTTAGAGAGTAGTGGGAAGTAGCACTGAGTGGATGAGTGGAATTCAACTATGAAAGGTCTCTGAACCAGATACTGCAGGTCAAAGGGAGGAAATGGCAGTTCCTCAACAAAGCAGTAGCATCACTGAAGATCTAAAAGATCAACCTGAAATCGATCTGCCTCTTGAGAGGGACGGGGGAAGGGACATTAGGAAGGAGATGAGCAGAAATTCTCCTTCGGTGATTCATACGTGAAGTAATTAAATCCTGCACAATAGTGGCAGCAAGGAGAATGGAAAAGATGGAAAGTGAAATTCTGGAACAATCTCAACGGCATTTAGAGAGTGCTACCTCTTGTGTCTGATGCTTAACTCCAACATGTTAACTTGGTCACGGGTCAAGTTTCAAGGGCTGGGAGAATTACAATGTCAGTATAAGGAGGTCATAAATTGGGCTTTAGACGTATTAAACTTGAAACGATAAGAGGATTTCTCAGAGGAAATGCCTTGAAATCTCAGTGGGATCCGGCTTAGGTCAGCAAAATCCTGGGCTGGATCTGGCCACCACCAAAACAGAGGTGAGTGTGGACTTCCATTGAGGGTCAGGGTCCTGAAAGTACAGCCCTGGGAATTGAGGATACTGACCAATATTTTTAGCTCCCTGGAAGAAGTATCTCTTAGCTGCAGTGCGGATAAACTGGATTACAAAACTGTGATCTGCTCAGGGGGTAACTTTGAAGAAAACGGGGGAGGCAGAGGGAGCTTCCACCTGTAGCGTACCACCCGATGCCAGAGATGAAGCAAGAGCCACACCCCGCCAGAAAATGTGCCTGGCTCCTCCAGCGCTGGAGGAATTCCTTCCTCAGGTCATCTGTTTTTTACTGGCTCTCTTCCCTGAGTGCTCTCTCTTTACATCTTTTGGGAGATGAGGTCACCTCCCTCCCTATATTTCAACGCAGCTGAGGGAGCATTATCAGGCATATAAGATCTAACTTGGGGAAAGATCTAACTTTCCTGCAGAAATCATTCCAAGCAGGTAAAAACATCATAAATATCACCCAAGAGTTGAGGTTGTGTATAGAACGGACGTGAGGAAGAGACACTGAGCTGAGCATCCATTTTGGTGAGCAGTGGGAAGTAACACTGGGTGGATGAGTGGAATTCAGCCATGGAGGGTGGCTGAATCTGATATCACAGGTCAGAGGGAGGAAACGGCAGTTCCTCAACGAAAAAGCATAACCAAGCAGGACCCTATGTGGCCTTCCCAGGTCAGACCTCCACCCCACTCCACCCAATGTCCTCTGCCTGCCCCTTGTTTGTAGAAAAGCTTTAGTCTCCCAGGCCCCCCCTGATTCTCAAAAGGCTGGCTCAAGAGTTAATGATAAGGAAATGTGAAGATGTAGAAACACAGAACCCTTGCTGGGCGGGGAAACTGGTAATTTAGACAATAAACCAGCCACAGAGCAGAGTCACTGAACTCCCAGTTCCCTGAACAATATAGATAAAGGTCTGACACACATTCCCAAGTTGTTTTTATAGGAAGCAGACCCCCGCCAGGTGAAAACTGCTGACCTCAAGCATGTCGACCCCACACCGGTTGAAACCAGAAGATGCTTGAAACTTCGCCTTGATGCCAACCAATCTAAGAATTGTGCACGAGCCGCTCGTGCACCCTCAGCCTCTCCCTCATACTGCCTTTAAAACCTCCTAACCAGCAACTTGGAGATGGTCTTAGGATATTAGTCCACCGTCTTCCCAGGTTGCTGGCCTCCTGAATAAAGCAAATTTTCCCACCAACTGTTGTCTCTCAAGTACTGGCCTTTTGAGCAGCAAGCAGCTGAACTTGGGTTCAGTACCGGCCTCGTCTGGTTAGAGGAGTAACATCACCAAGGCTCTACCCTGGGATGGGAATTGGCCTCCCTTGGGAAGGGAGAGGAAAAGCCCTGCAAGTACATCCCTGGAATTGTTATCTGGGGACAAACCCAATGCCAGTGATCAAAGAACCACATACAGCAACGCTGGGAAGCTACTTATTCAAAGTAAGCCTCACTAGATAAGCTCCAGTAGAGAAATGCCAAGGAGGCACTAAAATCTGGCTGGAGCTATGTATCTCAGCACACCCCTAGTTAACATTGGGACTCCCCTGATTCTGGCAGAACTCACATAGAAGTGAGGAGAACAGACAGGAACATGGGCCGCTAGTCATCTGGTAAACATCAGCCTGGATGGTTCTACTGTCCAAAGGTGAATAAACTGAAACAAAAATGTGTAACAGGTCGATAAGGGGAGTACAACTCTAAAGATTCAGGGAGAAGCATACTTTGAGCTACAGCAAATAATAGGGAAGTCTAAAGTGTATTTTGCATTCTGAATAAATGTCATAAATTCACGAAAGGCCTTGTGAGACCAGATGAAAGATGAGGTGGAAAAGAACTTAAGAAACTTAATTTCAGAGGAAACTTAAATTTGGAGATAAGAAGAAACTGAATGAAATGCAAGTTGAAATAACAACAAAACTATAGCAAGAAAAACTAAAAGTCAACAATAGAAATAAAATCTGCTTTGGAGTGAAAATTCAAATTAAAGAGGTAAAAAAGAAATAAAAAGCTCTCTAAGAATCCAAAAGATAGGGTCAAAAGAAAAAGCAATGCATGAAAAGATGATAATTGTAGACAGTTTACCTTTAGGAAAGAGGTATTTGTTTATCAGAGAAGGATTTTGTTCAAAGATATTGACCAAAACAAGCCACTAATGGTGGCTTAGCCAAGAGACAAGTTTATTTTTCCCTCCTGTAGCAAGAAGTCCAGAAATGACAGATCTGGGCTGGTAGGGCAGTTACCTTACCAGGGACCCAGACTTTTTTTAGCCCTTGCTACACCATCTTTAGTCTGTGGCTCTCTTCCCCAGCTTACAAGATGGCTGCTGGCACTCCAGCCACCATAACCACATTCCAGATTGAATATGGAGGGAAAGGAAGAGCAAATGCAACATACCAGATGAGTCAGCTTCCCTTAAAGAGCTTCCCCAGAGGCCCCCACCCAATGACTTCCAAATATATCTCACTGGACTCAAGTATGTCATATAACTACTTTTACCTGCATGGAAGACTGGGAAATAGAGCTTTTAAACTGAGACCATTCCAAAATTAAAACAGAGTTCTATGAGTAAAGAAAAAGGAGAGAGGGGATATCAGTTGACAAAGAGCAGCTTATAACAAAATTCCTGAGATGAATGACAAAGGAGCAGAGCCAAGTCACAAAAATATACAGATGAAGATTGTCCTGTGCTGATTGCTTCCAATGCAAATCAGAAGATTTCAACATGTTTCCAGTAAAGTCCAATAAAAACAATAGCAAGAAAGACCTATATTCCTAGATATCTTGGCAAAATGCTCTAATTCCATTTTTTAAATCCTAAAAGTATCCAAGCAACAAAATTAAAAAAAAAAAGATTATCTAGAAAGAATATAAATTTAGGCTAACCTCAAACTTATCCATGATCTCCAAAAGTAGAGAATCACAAAATAATATCTCAAGAGTTTTGGGGCAAAAGTTATTACACAAAAATAATAGTCACAGTCCAAAAACTATTTATAGAAGTAAGAGAAATATACCCCCCAGAAATCAAAAGACTCAGAAAATAGCCACTTAAAAACTTGCTTAAACATATGTTTTCCTTCCAAATCTATGAATAGGAAACTCATTCTGTTCATGTTTAAGAATAAATTTATTCTGGATAGACCTAGAAGTTATCATACTAATCGAAGTAAGTCAGACAGAGAAAGACAAATATGATATCACTTATATATGGAATCTAAAATATGATACAAATGAACGTATTTACAAAACGGAAACAGACCCACAGACATAGAAAACAGACATATGGTTACCAAAGGGGAAAGAGGGTGGGGAAGGGATAAATTAGGAGTTTGGGATTAGCAGATACAAACTACTATATATAAAATAGATAAACAACAATGTCCTACTGTATAGCACAGGGAACTGTATTCAATATCCTGTAATAAACCATAATGGAAAAGAATATATGTATAAAAATAAACTTATTCTTAAAATTTAAGAGTGAGGAACATGGACTATAACAGACCATAATTTGGATAAACTGGAACATAGTAAAGAGGTCTTGCAACCAATTATATTTTCCAAAGATGGACACAGCCGTACCTTCCATCCTACATGTGACAATGTACGGCTCCATGTTGAGAAGAATTCTTAGAACAAATCTGGCCTCAGCAGGAAAGGATGCCTGGCTTAGAATTACTAACACGACAAGATGGGAATAAACAAGTTAGCTTTTTATCCAAGACAGCATAAAGAGAAAAAAGTAGGACTTTATGGGGCCTTCCCAGAACAGACCTCACCTCCAGTGTCCTCCACCTGCCACTTCTCTGTAGAAAAACTTTAGCCTCCTAGGCCTTCCCCAAGTTACAAAGCGTAAATTTAATCAGAGAAGTGAGAAAATGCATAAAGAAAGGGAAACAGTCAAGCAAGACAAAATAATCATACTTTAGCCATTATACAAAGTCAAGGACCTTTAGTTCCTCCTCAACAGCTATAGATAATATTCTGAGCCATGTCCTTTGAGCTGTTTTGCAGATACTGAAACCCCTGCCAGGTGGGAGAAGTTAACTGCATGCTGCCCACAAGCACCCAGACCCCAGACCAGTTGGAACCAGAAGGTTGATCATGTTGACTCCCGATCATCTCACCACCAACCAATCAGAAGAATGTCCACAAGCTGATCACACGCTTTACAACCCCCCTCAACCCTGTCTTTAAAAACCTTTTCCTGAAAGCCTAGGGGAGTCCAAGCCTTTTAAGCACTAGCTACCTGGACTCCTTGCTTGGTGCTCTGCATGCACTTTCCTTCACCATAA
The DNA here is from genome assembly GCF_963924675.1 of Phocoena phocoena. Lineage (NCBI taxonomy): Eukaryota > Metazoa > Chordata > Mammalia > Artiodactyla > Phocoenidae > Phocoena > Phocoena phocoena. Next base: position 10,542,440 of record NC_089227.1, read on the forward strand.
CCCAGTGTCAGTAGATCGGCTTTACTACACATGGGCAAGCGGACCCAAGCTTGGTTCAGTAACATAAATAGTGCAATCACCACGAGATGAATGAATTAACCTATCAGATAGACCCTGAAAAGGCCTAAAGCCCAAGGAGAGTTTACAGATAAATGTTTTCTAAATTCCAGGTAATAATAGTCCTGACATCATATTCATTTTTCAAGAGAATTAAAACAACAGTTTCCTGATTCATTTTGATAAATGGCAAATACATAGTATAATAAATATGCAAAAAGTAATCTCATTCATTCATTTATATTTAGTTATATATAATACAATAAACATATTTATTACATGTATGCATATATAAAACTAAGCATACTGAATCAGCACAGAATTCAAAAAACATAAACAATGTTCAAATTGAGTGTATTTGAAGACAATAAAGATGGTTTAATTACTAGGAAACCTATTAATGTAATTGATCGTTTCATTAGGTTAAAGGAGAAAACACCCTGGTTAATTCAGTAAACTCCCCCTTGAATGCAATGTTTACAACATGATTCTGAACTAGGAACAGAGTAACACTAACTTTTTAAAAACTGAAATAAGCAGCCTGTACTATTTAATAGTGGAAAACTAAATCCAATTTAATTAAGGACAAGGGCAAAATAAGGTTTCTTTTTACCACTATTACTTAATATTGCTATGGTTTTAGCCAATGTTATAAACACCTCCTACCCCCAACCAAAGAGACAGAAAAGAAAGAAGGGATGGAGGGAAGGAAGGGTAGAAAATTACAAAGACATGTAAGCATTCAATTTCTCGTGTTTGAAATAACATAAAAGCTCCCACGGGCCAAAATTGTGTTAATTTGAGGATCAAAAAGAATCACAACTGTAACTGATTATATCACACTGAGTAGATAAAAATCTACTAGGACACAGTAATTTCTCTCCTCCCAAAAGAAGAGAGCAGAAAAAAAAGGAAAGCTCTTTTTCACAGAAGAATGACAGCTAATAAACGTGGAAGGAATTAGATCATTGGAAAGTCACGAATTTGCAGTCCCCAGTGGATAACGGATTCTGAGAAGGAAACAGTGGAGGATAAAACAACTAAGTGACAGGTTATTGGGAAATAGGAATTTGTCCCTATTATTAATTGTAAAGACCAACTGTAACTTTTGTTGCAGACATCTGAAGATCACCAGCTTAACCAGCAAGTCATCATAAATAAAATTAAAAGACATATTACAACCACATCAAATATGATAGAGTTAATATCTATAATAATAAAGACGTCATACAAATTGGAAAAAGAAGCACCAAGGCCTTGCCTGGGGAGGAGGTGTTGGTAAAATACAGGTATAGAGGATTTACAGAAACAGCCTCACACTCCCTTTGTCCCTTCACTGGAAGTGGATAGGATGGCACCTGCCTGAGTGTCAGAACCCCAGCATCGGAGACTTCATTAATCTGGGGTATTTTTCCCATGAGGTACGCAGAGGGACCCAGGACCCCAGGCCTCTTTCCTTTTGCCTGCTATTCCTAGCCTGCAGCTTCCTGTCCTCGGCTGGAAGAAGTGGAAGGGCAAAGGGAAAAAACTTGTGCCAACCGAGCCTGTTATTTTTCATCCAGAAAAAACATCTTTCCCAGAAGTCACTCTCAGAGGAGTCACCTGGTCACAACCACCTACAGAGAGCGAGCCTCCAGCACCCCTCTTTCCTTGACAAAAGAGCAAAAATAAAATGGATAAATCATAGTACTTCGTACTGAATATTTGGAGATTGGCACTCACAGACCGTTGGTATATGGCATACGTTGTTACAACTTTTCTGAAAAGCAACTCTTCAGTGTGTTTAAGGAAACTTCAGTGTACCTCTAGATTCATCAGTTCTGCTTTAGGGAATCATTTCTATGGAAATAATGTGAAGTGAAATTAATGGTTTATGTACATTGATATTCATTAATGCAATATTTCTAATATGCAATCCCCTGACAAAAACAAAAGGATAAATTTAACTTCAGTGTCCAGTAATAGTTGAGTGGTTGAAAATACAGGGTCAGTTGTCAGAGAGCTGGGTGGGTTGGCCACAGAAACACTTCAGGTCTCATTTGTAAAATGGAGTTAATAATACGTCCCACATAAGCACTTAGAAGGATTAAATAAAATTTTATATGTAAAACATACCTCAAATACCACAATAAGAATCAATGCATAATATAGGGAATTCCCTGGTGGTCCAGTGGTCAGGACTCCGTGCTTTCGCTGCTGAGGGCTGGGGTTCAATCCCTGGTCGGGGAACTAAGATCCCACAAGCTGGTGGCGGTGTGGCCCCCCCAAAAAAAATCATTGCATAATAGATATATACATGGAGTATTATATAGATTAATATATAGTCGATTAAAATAGCATAGATGTAGAATATTAAAAATTGTACGACGAGAAAATTCATCTGCTGTTAAATGAACACAAAATTGTGTTTATAGTGTGGTTTCAGTTTTATAATGTATATATGCATTAAAATACATTGAAAAGCCAACGGCTGTTACATCTGGTCATTGCAGGTGGTTGTTATTTTATCCTTTGTACGTGTTCTTGTTTTCAGATTATCTATCTGGTATAATCATTTTCATATAGATCAGGGGTCAGTAAACTTTTCCTTAAAGGGCCAGTTAGTAAATATTTTAGACTTTTTAGGCCTTATGATCTCTGTCTTCGCTACTCAGCTCTGCTATAGAGAAAGCAGTCATAGATAACATATAAATGATGGGTGTGACTGTGCTCTGATAAAACTGTACAAAAACAGGACGCAAGCTAGCCCTAGTTTGCAGACCCTTGTTCTAGATAATGATAAATACATGCTGTATTAAAAAAAAATTTTTTTTAAGGTGGTGTACCAAAAATCAAGAAAAGAGGAATTTTCCTAGTGGTGAGTGGGGATGTAGAAGGTGAAGAAGGCTTGCACAATGTTTCATGGACAAGAGAGAACAGAGCAATTATGGGGGAAAATAGGAAGTAATCCCTTGGTAGAAGGAATAAAGCTGATGGGGTTTTCTATGAAAAAGAAAGAATGAGAGCTATATACACATAATTTTATCTCACTGGATTTGCCCTGAAAGCTTTTGACCCATTTCCCATGGCATACTGAGGCAGCAGGAGACTCCCACGATGACTGCAAAGCCAGTTAGAGAACAACCTTGGAGTTTATCACCAAGTCGGTCGTGGAAAGTGCCGGTACCCTAGGCCTCCATCCAGCCTCCCAACAAAGGGCCCAGTGACCTCTGCTCAGTGGCACCCTGGCACACTCATGCCTCATTCCTCTTAAATAATTCTGAGTAACAGAAAATACTTATTATTGAGCCAAAATCCTCTGCCCACTAGTTTTTTTCCGGACTTGGAGCAAGTACCTCTGCCACCTTTCAGATTTTAAATATTTGAAGCCATGATCACGGTCCTTTCTTTCCATCCTAGAAATCCTCAAAACACAGTTTTCCTAGAGGAGAAGTTGCACATTGGAGATTTACAGTTATGCCTGGCTGGGCCCACTGAGTATTGTAAAATCATTAAATTCACTTCGTAAAAAAAATCTTGAAATCATAAAATTTCTCTTAAATATCCAGGCTTTTGGTTTTCTTAGAAAAATCAGAAGAATTACTGACATTGGATCACCATCCACATGCCAACAGTTGGCTTGAAGATGACTAACAACAAGCATGAGCTCCTGGTCCAGTCCCCCTACCCGCCCCCCCAAACCTGAAACCCACATCTGCCTAGACCCCAAGGATATCCGAGTTTCCTGCTCTGATCTAGATGAGCTAGCAAAGGATGCTGCAGAGCACTAAGCCAGGAGCCCAGAGACAGCTTCCCATCTCAGGTTTAACAAATGCAAGTTCTGTGACCCTGGAGCTGGCTGTTACATCACGTGAAATATTAGGGGGTTAAGTGGGATATGGCTTAGGTTCCTTGCTCAGCCATCATTCCATGAATCTATAAATGGCTTAGCTAATTTTCAAATCTCACTGAGCTCATTGCCTGAAAAATGCCTGAAGTCATGAGTTCCACCTGCTAATAGCACTTTGAAAAAAAATAGATTGGAAAAATAAAATATCTGGATCTCTCAAAAGCAATTTGCAAATTCATACCAAGATATGCTAAATGTAAAAACAAAGCCATTCACTCTTTTGCCTCTAAAATGAAATTTCAAAGGCGAGAGTTCTAACAATTAAGAAAAAAATCCTGTCCCAAAGCTTAATGTTTCTGTAAAAAGAGCGCATCAATTACACTATTCAGTAGAGACAAATGAACCCTGGAAAATGGGAGAGGTCAGGACCACAGAACTACGGGTGAGCTTTGACACTTCTCCCACCCAATTCCTACCCTCCCCAGTCACTCCCACTCCCATACAATGTAGGTTTCGATTTCTTTTATTTCTCTTGCTGTAAACCCTGAACTTTCTCTATCCAGCTGAAATGCTTCATTCAACGCTTTCTCCAAGAAACTAAAAACTATGCCAGGTTAGCATCATCTACACCATTAAAGCAAGAGCAAGACGCAGACCTCTAGAGACAAGCGTCTGGCCTTCGGTAATCTTGTTTCCTCTCCCCTCCCCACCAGCATCGCACCCCACCAGAAGAGCTTCGATATCACTATTGCACAGCATAAGGTAGGCAAGCAGGCTGGGGCCTGGCATTCAGTGTAGTCTGTGAATATCAGACACCACTTGTGCACCAAGCCAGGCCATTCACTTCACCTGGTCCTGGGAGCCTGTGGGTCCACAGCAGGTGGCGAGCATGATAAGAAAAAAAAAAGTGCTTCTTGTTCCAGAAGATTCTCTGGATCAGTGTGAAAAGGAAAATTTGTGGCAAAGCTTCAAGTCAGGAGGGGAGCATGTTCCTACAACAGTGAGCTCTCAGGTAACAGACTCAGTGTCTTGGCCCTAAGGTGCCTGAGACCAATGACAGGAGCACTCAATTTTGGTAAAATTAAGCTTAATCAAAGAATATCACAGTAAGTAAGTTCTAAGTCCCTGACAAGGGAGATGTCTGTTTAATGACCAGGAAGCAATACTGTAAATTTGAGGACCTCACTCTAAGAATGTGACTGTTATCTATTCACCATGGTAATCCAGTTCCCAGTCCACTGTCTGGTATATAATAGATGCTCCATTAATAGTGTGAAAAATAAAATAATCACTCTTAAAGGACACAACTTTTTCAGTTTGCCTTCTACAACTTGATGTTTCTCCGCGGCAGGGATTTAATTCTGCTTTTGTCTTTTGCACATTTTCACCTTAAACTGTAAGCAGATTTGTCTGGTTGGAAAAATCTCACACACAACAAAAACACTTTTACAGTCCTCATATAATAGTATGCATATATTATACTATACACACAACATAAATACTCATATAACAGAAGCTTAAGAAATGTCTTCTGAGTGAATGAGTGATTGAAAATTACTGGAAAAAGTTAACAAGGATTTAAAAAATATATATACATATATTTCTGTTATATATGCTTCTATATATTCGCATATATAAATGTGTGTTTACATACATATAATGAATTTTTATTTTTGTTTGTGATCCAACAGTCACTTGGTCAAATTTCTCATTCAAAGCCTGAAGCCTCCTCTTTTTAAATTTTTTTATTTTTAATTTTTTTTTATTGGAGTATGGTTCCTTTACAACATTGTGCTAGTTTCTGCTGTACAGCAAAGTGAATCAGCCACACGTATACACACATCCCCTCTTCCTTGGATTTCCTTCCCACTTAGGTCACCACCGAGCATTCAGTAGAGTTCCCTGTGCTATACAGTCTGTTCTCTTAGTTCCATATTTTATACATAGTAGTGTATATGTGTCAATCCCAATCTCCCAATCCATCCCACCCCCACCCCCCTTGGTATCCACACGTCTGTTCTCTACATCTGTGTCTCTATTTCTGTTTTGCAAATAAGTTCACTTATACCATTTTTCTAGCTTCCACATATATGCGTTAATATACAATATTTGTTTTTCTCTTTCTGACTTACTTCACTCTGTGTAACAGTATGCATATGGTGATATTTTTCCTCTATCCTGGGAAAAGGACGAAAATAACAATTTGTGACTTTCAACTCTTTTCCTCAGGGATGTCACATCATGATTTGAATGTATGTTTCTAAGAAAGATAAATTTTACTTGCTTGCAACAAAAGGATGGTGAACGTTCGCAAAGTTCCTGTGGGAGATATCTCATCTGAAACTGTGCTAGGTTGCCATTGGAAGTTTCGTAAAGATGGGGAGTAGCATTGCCAATAAGGCCCCCATTGAAATTGTGAGTGAGTAACTTCACTGCCAATTATTTCTACCACTGCAGAGATTCTGAGACACACTGACCACCTCATCGTTCCAAGTAGACACCACGTCTAAGCAAGAGTCCCAAGCACAGCCCACCAAAGTCAAGGGTCCACATCTGCTTAGGTATCTGCATTTGCAAAATGAATGGAACACACAAGCAGAAAGAGAACCAGTGTGGGAACAAATACATGTTGTCTCCTGTTGCAGAGTCTCTGAGTCCTTTGAAATTCTGCTGTTTCTACTTTGTTGCTTCTTTCAAATGATCTAAAAAGTTAGGCTTCTTCTGAAGAAGGAAGTCCCTCAGACAGTATTGGTAAGGAAGCAACACTGGTGAGCATCACCAGTGTTGGAAAAGAATAACAGGCATTCTTCCTTCAGCTCTGACCCTATTCATGGAAGAAAACAAGTTCCCTGTCCAGCTGTGTGATCTCAGGAAAGCCTCTCCAGTCCACAGGTTTGCTCAGTCTTATAACAAGGATATTGGAAACTGAAGATGTCATCCAGCTGTAAACTGCATTCAGTCTTTAAATAGTTATTGTGTTCTGTTACCGAGCACTGTTCTTGGCACTTAGGAGAATCAATGAGCAAAGCAGATAGAAATCCCTGTCCTGTAGAGTTCACCTCTTCCTTGTTCTACTTACCATTATGATACGCATTCCATGGATGCACACATGATGTATAATGCTGTTCTAGAAGTAATAAAATACAGACCTTCTCAACTCATTCATTTAACGTTCAGAGAAGGACCTGCAGAGAAGTACCTTCAGGATACTAAGGTAAATGTGACACAGTCTTAACCTTGGGGAGTCATCATCTGGTAGGGAGACTAAAAGGCAGGATAGTTAGTCACGAGCACACAGTGATACCCATCGCAGGGGAGCTCAGTGTGGGAGAGTCATATCTATTGGGAGACTGAGTGATGGCTCCTGTTATAAGGTGAGGTTTAGGCTAGATCTTAAAAATGGGTAGATTTATAGAGGAGTGGGGAATCTAAGAGTAGAAAAAGCATAAGGAAAAAAGTACATAATTATAGGAAAGCACAGAGCATGTTTAGAGAAATGGAAAAAAGATCCATTTGGCTGTCGCTGAAGCCAAATGGTACACTGGGCACAGGGCGGGCCACAGCCCACAGACCTATGAGGCCAGCCTGGGGAGCTGGCTCTTTATTGCATAGACTTTGGCGGCTCCCAGGGTTTTGAACACAGGAATGACAGGCTCACATTGAAGATGACAAAGTCAAGTGGCCCAGAGGAGGCAGAGACCAGAGGGCAGAGAGCAGTTTTATCAAGTCTTGGCAACAACAGTAAAAACATAGAGGGGATATGGGGATACAAGTATACGTATAGCTGATTCACTTTGTTAAAAGCAGAAACTAACACAACAATGTAAAGCAATTATACTCCAATAAAGATGCTAAAAAACAAAACAAAACAAAAACTTAGGAGGGGCCAATTCAACAATAACTGAGTGACCAGTGGCTGCCTGTTGGATGTTGAGGAGGAAGCAAAGACAAGCTGGAGCTCTAACTGTCAGAGAACACCGGCCAGGATAAACAACACAGAGACCCAGTACCAACAGATGCCCACCTTGAGGAGTGGGGGAAATAGTTTTGGAAAAGAAAAAGTATTCTCAGAGGATCCAAAAGCCTAAAAATACCATCCAAGCTCGAATCCAGCAGGTTCTAAAGGGACTTTTATCCTGTAAAGGATGTCCATTATATTCCAAGCACTGTTCCAGGCACTGGGCAAAGAGACAGGTCCCTGACTGAATGAGTTTACAAGTTAGAAGGGGAAACAGACAATAGACACATAAGAAAGAAAATACATAACAACGGATTGGTTCAAGATGGCCAAGTAGAAGGACGTGCGCTCACTCCCTCTTGTGAGAGCACCAGAATCACAACTAACTGCTGGACAATCATTGACAGGAAGACACTGGAACTCACCAAAAAAGACACCCCACATCCAAAGACAAAGGAGAAGCTGAAATGAGACAGTAGTGAAACAGGAGGGAAGGAGGCAGGGCACAACCTTTGAAAGGGTGACATAGCCAGAGGACATGACATAAACTGATTAGAACCAAATGGATCCAAGATGGTGGACGAGTCGACTTTTTCCACTACACCTTGAGCCTCAGAATCAGCAAGCTCACATCAGCAAGCTAAATGACACACCCACAGGCGCCATGACAGTTCCAAGACTGACCATAAGGATCAAAAGTGGGCAGCGGCCCAATTTCTGGAAATCCCCACCCCTTCCTAAAATACCTGGAATATTCCTCCCACTCATTAGCCTAAGAAATTACCCACCCCTATAAAAACTGACAACCCCATACTCTGGTGCCTTTCTCACCTTCTGAGATGGTCCACACTCTGTCTATGGAGTGTGTTTCTCTCTAAATAAATCCACTTCTTAACCTATCACTTTGTCTCTCACTGAATTCTTTCTGCAATGGGACATCAAGAACCTGAGCTTCATTAAGTCATGAAACCAGGTGTGTGATCTCAGTTGGAAGACTGTGGGTTTTGGCTGGGTTCAAGTCCCGGCCGTGTGGGTTCTAGTCTCAATCAGGATTTTGGCCAGGTTCAAGTCCCGGCATGTGGGTTCAAGTCCAAATCTGAGGTGCACAGTTTCAGTATGAGGGGCGCAATCACAATAAAATCAAATCCTATAACTGCTGGGTGGGTGACTCACAAACTGGAGAACAAAAATACCACAGAAGTCCACCCACTGGAGTGAAGGTTCTGAGCCCCACGTCAGGCTTCCCAACCTGGGGGTCCAGCAAGGGGAGGTGGAATTCCCAGAGAATCAGACTTTGAAAGCTAGCGGGATTTGATTGCAGGACTTTGACAGGACTGGGGAAATAGAGACTCCACTCTTGGAGGGCACACACAAGTAGTGTGTGCATCAGGACCCAGGGGGAAGGAGCAGTGAATGCATAGGAGACTGAACCAGACCTACTGGCTAGTGTTGGAGGCTCTCCTCACTGTGGGGACAAGGACACTCACAGCAGAAGTTCTGGGAAATACTCCTTGGCATGAGCCCTCCTGGAGTCTAGCATTAGCCCCACCAAAGAGTCTGTAGCCTCCAGTGCTTGGTTGCCTCAGGCCAAACAACTAACAGGGAGGGAACTCAGCCCCACCCATCAGCAGACAAATGGATTAAAGTTTACTGAGCTCTGCCCAACAGAGCAACAGCCAGCTCTACTCACCACCAGTCCCTCCCATCAGGAAACTTCCACAAGCCTCTTAGACAGCCTCATCCACCAGAGGGCAGACAGCAGAAGCAAGAACAACTACAATCCTGCAGCCTGTGGAACAAAAACCACATTCACAGAAAGACAGACAAGATGAAAAGGCAGAGGGCTATGTACCAGATGAAGGAACAAGATAAAACCCCAGAAAAACAACTAAATGAAGTGGAGATAGGCAACATTCCAGGAAAATAATTCAGAATAATGATAGTGAAGATGATTCAGGACCTCAGAAAAAGAATGGAGGCAAAGATTGAGAAGATGCAAGAAATATTTAACAAAGACGTCAAAGAATTAAAGAACAAACACTTAGAAGAATTAAAGAACAAACAAACAGAGATGAACAATACAATAACTGAAATGAAAACTACACTAGAAGGAATCAATAGCAGAATAACTGAGGCAGAAGAATGGATAAGTGACCTGGAAGACAGAATGGTGGAATTCACTGTCATGGAACAGAATAAAGAAAAAAGAATGAAAAGAAATGAAGACAGCCTAAGAGACCTCTGGGACAAAATTAAACCCACCAACATTCACATTACAGGGGCCTCAGAAGGAGAAGAGAGAGAGGAAGTACTGAGAAAATATTTGAAGAGATTATAGTCAAAAACTTCCCTAACATGGGAAAGGATATAGCCACCCAAGTCCAGGAAGTGCAGAGAGTCCCAGGCAGGATAAACCCAAGGAGAAACATGCCAAGACACATAGTAATCAAATTGACAAAAATTAAAGACAAAGAAAAATTATTAAAAGCAACAAAGGTAAAACAACAAACAATATACAAGGGAACTCGCATAAGGTTAACAGCTGATTTCTCAGCTGAAACTCTACAAGCCAGAAGGGAGTGGCATGATATACTTAAAGTGATGAAAGGGAAGAACCCAAAACCAAGATTACTCTACTCAGCAAGGATCTCATTCAGATTCAACGGAGAAATCAGAAGCTTTACAGACAAGCAAAAGCTAAGAGAATTCAGCACCACCAAACCAGCTCAACAAATGCTAAAGGAACTTCTCTAAGTGGGAAACACAAGAGAAGAAAAGGACCTACGAAAACAAACCCAAAACAATTAAGAAAATGGTAATGGGAGCATACATATTGAGAATTACCTTAAATGTGAATGGATTAAATGCTCCAAAAGACACACAGGCTCACTGAATGGATGGAAAAACAAGACCCATATATATGCTGTCTACAAGAGACCACTTCAGACCTAGGGACACACACAGACTGAAAGGGGATCAAAAAAGACATTCCATTCAAATGGAAATCAAAAGAAAGCTGGAGTAGCAATTCTCATAACAGACAAAATAGATTTTAAAATAAAGAATGTTACAGGAGACAAGGACACTACATAATGATCAAGGCAAGGGATCAATCCAAAAAGAAGATATAACAATTATAAATATATATGCACCCAACATAGGAGCACCTCAATACATAAGGCAACTGCTAACAGCTATAAAAGAGGAAATCAACAGTAACACAATAATAGTGGGGGACTTTAACACCTCACTTACATGAATGGACAGATTATCCAGAGAGAAAATTAACAGATGAATGGACAAAGAAGACGTGGTACATATATACAATGGGATATTACTCAGCCAGAAAAAGGAATGAAATTGAGTTATTTGTAGTGAGGTGGCTGGACCTAGAGTCTGTCATACAGAGTGAAGTAAGTCAGAAGGAGAAAAACGAATACCATATGCTAACACATACATATGGAATCTAAAAAAAAACGTTCTGAAGAACCTAGGGGCAGGACAGGAATAAACACGCAGATGTAGAGAATGCACTTGAGAACACAGGGAAGGGGAAGGGTAAGCTGGGACAAAGTGAGAGAGTGGCATGGACTTATATATACTACCAAATGTGAAACAGATAGCTAGTAGGAAGCAGCCGCATAGCACAGGGAGGTCAACTCGGTGCTTTGTGACCACCTAGAGGAGTGGGATAGGGAGGGTGGGAGGGAGACACAAATGGAGGAAATATGGAGATATATGTATGTGTATAGCTGATTCACTTTGTTATAAACCAGAAACTAACACACCATTGTAAAGCAATTATACTCCTATAAAGATGTTTTTAAAAAAAAGAAACACAAGATTTAAGTGACACAATAGACCAGATAGATTTAGTTGATATTTATAGGAAATTCCATCCAAGAACAACAGATTATGCTTTCTTCTTAAGTGCACATGGAACATTCTCCAGGATAGATCACATCTTGGGTCACAGATCAAGCCTTTGTAAATTTAAGAAAATTGAAATCATATCAAGCATCTTTTCCGACCACAATGCTATGAGATTAGAAGTAAATGACAGGTAAAAAACGTAAAAATCACAAACGCATGGAGGCTAAACAATACGTTACTAAATAACCAAGAGATCACTGAAGAAATTAAAGAGGATTTGAAAAAATACCTAGAGAAAAATGACAATGAAAACACGACAATCCAAAACCTATGGGACGCAGCAAAAGCAGTTCTAAGAGGGAAGTTTATAGCTATACAATCTTACCTCAAGAAACAAGAAAAATCTCAAATAAACAATCTAACCTTACACCTAAGGGGACTAGAGAAAGAAAAACAAACAAAACCCAAAGTTAGTAGTAGGAAATAAATCATAAAGATCAGATCAGAAATAAATGAGATAGAAACAAAGAAAACAATAGCAAAGATCAATAAAACTAAAAGCTGGTTCTTTGAGAAGATAAACAAAACTGATAAACCCTTAGCCAGACTCATCAAAAAGAGGGAGGGGAGGGGCTTCCCTGGTGGCGCAGTGGTTGAGAGTCCACCTGCCGATGCAGGGGACACAGGTTCGTGCCCCGGTCTGGGAAGATCCCACATGCCACAGGGTGGCTGGGCCCGTGAGCCATGGCCGCTGAGCCTGCGCGTCCAGAGCCTGTGCTCCACAACAGGGGAGGCCACAGCAGTGAGAGGCCCGCGTACAGCAAAAAAAAAAAAAAAAAAAAAAAAAAAAGAGGGAGAGGACTCAAGTCAATAAAATTAAAAATGAAAAAGGAGAAGTTACGATGGACACTGCAGAAATACAAAGCATCATAAGAGAGTACTACAAGCAACTCTATGCCAATAAAATGGACAACCTGGAAGAAACGGACAAATTCTTAGAAAGGTATAACCTTCTAAGACTGAACCAGGAAGAAATAGAAAATATGAACAGACCAATCACAAGTAATGAAATTGAAACTGTGATTAAAAATCTCCCAACAACCAAAAGTCCAGGACCAGATGTCTTCACAGCTAAATTCTATCAAACATTTAGAGAATAGCTAACATCCATCTTTCTCAAACTCTTCCAAAAATTTGCAGTGGAAGGAACACTCCCAAACTCATTCTATGAGGCCACCATCACCCTGATACCAAAACCAGACAAAGGTACTACAAAAAGAAAATTATAGACCAATATCACTGATGAATATAGATGCAAAAATCCTCAACAAAATACTAGCAAACAGAATCCAACAGCACATTAAAAGGATCATACACCATGATCAAGTGGGATTTATCCCAGGATGCAAGGATTCTTCAATATATGCAAATCAATCAGTGTGATACATCATATTAACAAATTGAAGAATAAAAACCTTATGATCATCTCAATACATGCAGAAAAATCTTTTGACAAAATTCAATGCTTGTTTATGATTAAAAAAACTCTTCAGAAAGTGGGCATAGAGGGAACCTACCTCAACATAATAAAGGCCATATATGACAAACCCACAGCAAACATTATTCTCAATGGTGAAAAACTGAAAGCAATCCCTCTAAGATCAGGAACAAAACAAGGATGTCCACTCTGACCACTGTTATTCAACATAGTTTTGGAAGTCCTAGCCACGGCAATCAGAGAAGAAAAGGAAATAAAAGGAATACAAATTTGAAAAGAAGAAGTAAAACTGTCACTGTTTGCAGATGACATGATATTATACATAGAGAATCCTAAAGATGCTACCAGAAAACTACTAGAGCTAGTCAATGAATTTGGTAAAGTAGCAGGATACAAAATTAATGCACAGAAATCTCTTGCATTCCTATACACTAACAATGAAAGATTAGAAACAGAAATTAAGGAAACAATCCCATTCACCACTGCAACAAAAAGAATAAGATGCCTAGGAATAAACCTCCCTAGGGAGATAAAAGACCTGTACTCAGAAAATTATAAGACACTGATGAAAGAAATCAAAGATGACACAAACAGATGGAGAGATATATACCATGTTCTTGGATTGGAAGAATCAATATTGTGAAAATGACTATACTACCCAAGGCAGTCTACAGATTTAATGCAATCCCTATCAAATTACCAATGGCATTTTTTACAGAACTAGAGCAAAAAATCTTAAAATTTGTATGGAGACACAAAAAACCCCGAATAGCCAAAGCAATCTTGAGGGGAAAAAAATGGAGCTGGAGGAATCAGGCTCCCTGAGTTCAGACTATACTACAAAGCTACAGTAATCAAGATATTATGGTACTGGCACAAAAACAGAAATATAGATCAATGGAACAGGATAGAAAGCCCAAAGATATACCCACGCACCTATGGTAAACAATCTATGACAAAGGAGGCAAGAATGTAAAATGTAGAGAACACAGTCTCTTCAATAAGTGGTGCTGGGAAAACTGGACAGCTACATGTGAAAGAATGAAATTAGAACACTCCCTAACACCATACACAAAAATAAACTCTAAATGGATTAAAGACCTAAATGTAAGACGGGACACTACAAAACTCTTAGAGGAAAACATAGGAAGAACACTCTTTGACATAAATCACAGCAAGATCCTTTTTGACCCACCTCCTAGAGTAATGGAAATAAAAACAAAAATAAATAAATGGGACCTAGTGAAACTTAAAAGCTCTTGTACAGCAAACGAAACTATAAACAAGATGAAAAGACAACCCTCAGAATGGGAGAAAATATTTGCAAACAAATTAATGGACAAAGGATTAATCTTCAAAATATATAAACAGCTCATGTAGCTCAATATTTAAAAATCAAACAACCCAATCAAGAAATGGGCAGAAGACCTAAATAGACATTTCTCCAAAGAAGACATACAGATTGCCAACAAACACATGAAAGGATGCTCAACATCACTAATCATTAGAGAAATGCAAATGAAAACTACAATGAGGTATCACCTGACACTGGTTAGAATGAGAATCATCAGAAAATCTACAAACCACAAATGCTGGAGAGGGTGTGGAGAACAGGGAACCCTCTTGCACTGTTGGTGGGAATGTAAATTGATACAGCCACTATGGAGAACAGTATGGAGGTTCCTTAAAAAACTAAAAATAGAACTACCATACGACCCAGCAATCCCACTACTGGGCATATACCCAGAGAAAACCATAATTCAAAAAGACACATGCACCCCAATGTTCATTGCAGCTCTATTTACAATAGCCACGTCATGGAAGCAACCTAAATGCCCATTGACAGACGAATGGATAAAGAAGATGTGGTACATATATACAATGGAATATTACTCAGCCATAAAAAGGAACAAAATTGGGTCATTTGTAGAGATGTTGACGGATCTAGAGACTGTCATACAGAGTGAAGCAAGTCAGAAAGAGAAAAACAAATATCGTATGTTAACGCATATACGTGGAATCTAGCAAAAATCGTAAAGATGAACCTGTTTGCAAGGCAGAAATAGAGACACAGATGTAGAGAATAAGCATATGGACACCAAGGGAGGGAAGCGGGGGTGGGGATGGTGGTGGTGGGATGAATTGGGAGATTGGGATTGACATATATACACTAATATGTATAAAACAAATAACTAATAAGAACCTGCTGTATGAAAAAATTAAATTAAATTCAATTAGAAAAATAAAAAGAAAATACATAACAAATGGGTGGTCCTAAGGGGTGTGAGGAAAGAGGGGAGGTAGATGGCACAGTGTAAACAGAGGGTCAAGGAAAGCCTTCCTGAAGGTTTGTTATTTCATTAACTGAGAGGGCAAGCTCAGGGAGCTGGGAGAGATGCCCTCGGTCCAGGGAACAGCACGTGAGATGAGAATGTGCGCGGCATGTTCTAGGAAGAACAAGGAGATGGGGGACTGGGACCCAGTGAGCAGGATGAAGAGAGAGTGAAGCAGGAGCTGTAGGCCCAGGTATATAGAGCCTTGGAGGCCAAGTAAGGGGTCTAGATTTCATTTTGAGCAGGATGGAAACATTGGGGGATTGTGGGCAAAGATATAACAGGGATTTGTGACTGTTTGTGTCGTGTTTACGTTACATGCCAACATTTAAAATAATGCCTGACACATGGAAGATATTTAGTCAATATTTATTGAACGAATGAATGATCATTTGGGCTGCTGTATAGAGACTAGATTGCAGATGGGCAAGAAATGCAGGAAACCGGTTAGGAGTCAAATGCAAAAGTCAAGCAATCGTGCTAGCTTAGTTAGGGGTGGTGGTGCTGGATGAAGCGGGTGAGGTGGAGAAAGAATCATCTACTGAAAACTAGATTTGGGTGAGAGAGAGAGAGAACTCAGGGGACTCAAAGGCATTTGGCCTGAGCAACTGGAAAAACAG
The DNA here is from genome assembly GCF_963924675.1 of Phocoena phocoena. Classification (NCBI taxonomy): domain Eukaryota; kingdom Metazoa; phylum Chordata; class Mammalia; order Artiodactyla; family Phocoenidae; genus Phocoena; species Phocoena phocoena. The sequence goes on from NC_089227.1 coordinate 10,558,608, forward strand.
AGCTGCCGCTTACGGAGATCACTGGAGGGGAAGCAGGTTTGGGGAGTGAAAATCCGGAGTTGTGTTTTGCCCTATAAATTTAATAATGCGTGGCATTCACGGGGAGGTGCTGGTGGTAGTATATTCAAGTCGGGCATTCCGGGAATGAGTCAGGACTCAGGAAAGAAACTGGGGATCACCCGCATGAAGGCAGTATTGAGACCAAAGGCGGGAACATATAGGTACCAAGAGACCTGAGAGCTAAGTCCTGCAGAATTCCATCATGTAGAGGTCAAAATTCAGTAGGTCAGTAGGGATAGAACTTCAGGGGCCCTCAAGAATGCCTGAGAAAGAAGACTCAGAGAGGCAGCAGGAAAACCTGGAGAACCCAGTGTCCTAGAAGCCAGGGGCTCGAGAAAGAGGGAGTGGTCCTCGGTGTGAGATGCAGCTGAGAGATGGAGAACCATCTTCTCCTCCACAGGGCAGACAGCACTGGTGACTGTCATGGGAAGAGTGGAAAGGATGGATGGGGACAGGAGCCTGGCTGGGGTGCTGCCGAGAAAGGCCGAGGGAGAGATGAGACAGGGGCACCAAGACAGCCTCAAAGGAACGGACGGTGCTCTGGTCTCAGGCTGCATGGCGGGTATTTGTTTTGCTTTGCTCATAATCTACATGTGTGTTAAGTGTGTTATTTGTCTAAACCAAACATTATACATTAAAATGTGTTTTAACAGCCTGAGATGGAGAGAGTGGAGAAACCCCGTGTAGACCACTTTCTCGAGGCTTGTTCTAGAAGAGGAAACAGACCATCGATGATGGGGGCTGTGGAGTCAGGGGAGGGATCTGTAAGGTGTAATATGTTAACAGTGCATTTGTGCACCCACTGTTTCCTTACCACGGTCCCCTTTAGCTGCAGGTGCTGTGCCTGGTCACTGACAGAGCAGACACGGAGGGCTGGGGGGAGGGGAGAGAATGCCAGCAAAACCCTCAAAATGATTGTTTTTCCCTCAGCTTCAAAAAACTCACTGCCACAAAAATAACTTGTGCTCAAAATAGAGGGACACATTTGTTAATTAAGTAGTTTTAAGTTTTGATGGCAAAGGGGATTAGGAATAACAGTAAAGAAAAAGAGAAGTCCCTTTAAGGAGAAAAATCTATTGATTGTGTTCTGTAGTTTTTCGGCTGGTCAGTGTATTACAGGAAGGAAGATGACGAATAGCTCGTGGGTCCATTAGCTTTGCTACTACCAGTAAGTAAGCAAGGTCTAATGTGTTTATTTCTAGTCTCCCCATCTTTTTCCCCCCTTAACCTGAATCTCTGAATTTCAATAATGTGTAGGACTGAGATTTCTGTTTCTGAAACTGATGTGACTTAAACCCCGAAAGCAAAAGCAGGAAAATTTGTACAAGTTAAATGGGTGTCGATTTAAGGACAAAGTGATTGAATTACAATCCGTGGCCGTGGATGTGAATTCTGGTCCTTTTTTTTTTTTTTTCTTTCACACGCATGATATTTCCCTGACATCTGTGCAATACAAATAGATCTAGAAAGTGTGAAAGGGAAAATCTGCTCTACTAAATATATAAAAGGGACCCCGCATGAAGTCTCCATGATAACATTCGTCATCATGGGCACAGATGGCGTCCTTTCCCAGCTCTCCCCACCTGCCCCCCCTCCAATACCGGTTTAAGCTCCATCCACTGAATTCTCCCCAAGATATTGCAATGCCATAGATGCCCGATCACACCAGAAGAGCCCGTCTGTACAATATATCCTCATTTTTCAGTCCTCCCGTGTGCTTCAAACTTGGGGCTATAAATCAGGTGGGTTCTGAACTAATCCTGTGAACAGCGCACATCACTTGTTGCTATGGAATCCAGATGTTTTCTCCAGTGACCTGGGAGCTTAGTGGTCCTTGTGATATCTTGCCAAGAAGCAGCGGTATTATTGTCATCCCACACCGACTACTTATTTTCCCTTCAGTGCCCATGTTATAGAACGTGACAGCCACTTACCAATACCCACACATCCAAATATTATGGAGTGAGATATATAAAACATCTATCTAGTGCTTTGTTTCCTGCTTAAGGAGGCTTTAAGACAGAAAGGCCCAGTGGTCAGAAAGTCTGTGAGGCACACACAACTACTATAAGCACCATGAACCGATGAGCAGGTCTGCCTCTATCCCTCTTTGTATCTTAACTTGAGAAGCAAAGCTCATGAAGAAAGAAAAGGCTGCGACAAGGAGGAAAGGTATGAGGCTTCGACACCTGCATTTGGTGGGGCAGGGTGGCCAGTGCCACTACAGGCGTATGTTTTATAGGTGGGACAGGGGGTCAGCGGAGTTTAAGGAAGAACAAAACCAAGAAAGAGCAAAATGAGAAGCAGACAGAAATGGAAAGGGACGTTGCTGGATGAATCTCAGGGAATACTTTCGAATGCAAGAGTTAGTTACTCAGCTGGGAGACACACTCAACGACCAGAATAAAAATGCTTTACAGTAGCTCTTGGAACCTTTGACCGTCAAACCCTAAAACCCTAAGCGTTTGATCCAGGATTTAGAGATGGTTTGTTCTTCCACCACTGCCCTCCTCCCTGGGATCAGGAACTGCCACAGACCTTTGCCTTTAATACAGCAAGTTTTACAAATAAGAAAGAATTACTATCCTTATAAAGAAGAGTGTTAACAGAGGGCTCAAAGGGATTATTAGATAACCCGAAGCTGACACATGTGGCCTTAAGTATTTCTACTCTATATATCACAAAGTTAAATTCTCGCTGATATATTTTGCTCTCCAACTGGCACAATTGCATAAACCAAGAAAAACCATCACAGAATCATGGCGTTAATCCTTTGGGATTACCTGGTTCAACTCCCTACTTTTAAGGAAGAAGAAAGTAAACCTCAGAGAGGAAAAGTGTCTTGATAAACACCCCTTTATCACACTTTTTTCTCTAAAAGTCCATGAACAGCAAACATGCCCAGGACTGAATTTTAGAAATGGCACGTGGGCACTTAACTTCCTGGTTTTCTAACCTTAACCTGTCCTGTTTTCTAAGATGGAAAGGAAGGAGGTGATGGGAGAGAAGCAGGGGTCTCTCTGATGTGAGATCCTGTCAGGGTGGGCTGGCCAGCAACAAGGGTTGTCTATGGGCTAACTGCTGGCTTGTTTCAGAAGCTCAGCTGAGGGTGGTTAAATGTGATTTGAACAAACAATGGGTCCATCAGTGGCTTTCCCTGGATGACTCCATCATCCTAGCAACCTCTGGGTGGTGGGACCAAGACGTGGAGAGAAGGAGGGCTGAGGGGTGCTCATCCCTTCCGTGTAAGTGCAGGTAAGAGGACAAAGTGCTTGGGCTGGACACATTTCCTTCTAAGGCTACACCAAGAACAGAGCAGTGGTCAGCTTGGGGTTTCTCCACTCTCTCTGTCTCAGCTCGATTTGTCAAAATGGACAATCCAGGTCTTAAAAAGTTTTTAAAAAATGCTTTTAGTTTAAAAAATAAAATAAAAATAAGTAAAAAAGAAAAGATTTTAAAAAATAAAACAAAAAATAAAGAGCCCCAAGCTGCAGGATCTGAACTTGCAGTCTACATGGCTTTTTACTGAGGGTGGGGCAGGAACCTCTCTCTGCCTGGATTTGAGTCCCGGCTCACTGGTTCCCTTCAGCGTCTTACATAACCTCTCTGATTCGCCCATCTGATTCACGAAGGGAAGAATTCCCACCTACTTGCTGCCTAAACAAGTAGAGGACATTTTTCTGACCTGAAACCCACTCAGTCAATATTCCTGAGAACACACCGTGCTCAGGGCAAAGTCTGAGGTGCCAGAGAGATGAGAGATGAATTTAACAATGCCCTTGTCCTCAAGAAGCTCACACCAGGAGTGACACCGGGGGACTGTGCCCATTCACAACTCATGTAACTGCAATATGATAGGTGATGCCTTAGCGGTGTGGGCGAAAAGGCTGTGGGAAAACAAGACCGGAAGTGATACATTATGCTAGGCAGGTACTGTTATTCCAGGATGTTATTTTGTTCGTAACTTAAAAAAAAAAAAAAAAAAAGAGCACACTACTGGGGAAACTTGTGTGGATGAGCATATATCATTAACCAAATACCCCAACTACCCCTAAATTGTAAAAATTGCTACAAGCACGTGAAAACACTTTGCTTGCCTGTTTAAAATAATTGTTGCCTTATCATTTTTATAACAGCCAACAGTCCTAGCAAGTTTTATGAGCAACACCAGATTCGATCAGGGAAAGTAAGTTGGATGCTACTGACGGTTGCTACGTAGGATTAAACAGCTACCCAGAGTCTCTCATTCAAAGCAGACTAACAAAATCAATGATTGGAAATAAGCTACATTCGTGATTATCCACAAAAGATGGGGCAGGAGTCGATAATGAAGCCACAATAAGGAGAAAATCTGTTATCCAATTAATTCAACATTCTTCTCTGTCCCCCCAATCCCAATTAAATCTCTTGATATAGTGGAAAGAAAAATGAACTGTTGGCTAATTGCATCTATGGGAAAAATGCAGACGCTGAGGTTAAAAAAATACAGGTGTAAAAATAAACCATAAATTCTATAATCAGTCCGTGGTTTGCTCGTATAGTTTGGGGCTATAGTTAGCCTTGCTAAATTGGGTGACTTTTCTTACTTCTCTACCATTATCATATAATGCTGGAACTGGAAGGAACCACAGAAATCAACTAGTCCAACTTACGTTACAGATAAGGAAGGGGACCGCAGAGGCTTGCCCTCCCATGGTCACATCTGGCCTTTTAGCATTTCCTATATTAACGGTCATATCTGATGCAAGTACCGTAGAAGGTAAAACTTAAAACAACCTTTGAAAGCACCCATCCTTAAAAGCCAGAAGTGTAAAAGGAACCAAGTGATGCTATGTGCACACATCTCAGCGGCTGCAGTCCCTCAATACTGATGCATTGATAGGCTGTTCCGGCTTGGGATGTGGTCTCCTTATCCAGTCAGTAATGTCATAGTCTGAACAAACTTAGGTGATTCGCCTTCATGAAATAAGTACCCCAGACAAAAACAACTGGCATTCCACAAAGCTGCCAACTTGCACTAGCCTGGGATCGCAGAATTAGTCAGAACATGGTTTATTAAGCAAAACACTCTGAAGTCCAGCATGCCTGTAGGTCTAGGAATTAAAATAGTGCTATGTTGTCTCAATGCCACACTCCAGAGGAGGGAGCGAACAGGAGGGGGCAACAGGAAATTCTACCACACTCTATCTCTCTACCAAACAGACACACACATCATACCAGGGTAGACATGTGGACTCTAATCCCTTCTTAGTGGAAAACACACATTTTCAAAATGAATCCCCGATCTAGGATGAATTACCGTAAGAGCCACAGCCGGAGCTAGTCCGCTGATGAGAAACGCAGATCTGGCCACCTGCTTTGAGATGCCTTGGGCCACGACACTGCCGGGGTCTTTAAAGGCTGGCCTTTTCTGATAGGGCATCTGCCCTCCTCAATCGCGTTTAAATTCCAGAAAAAGAGAGACGATGCCTCCCTTGGTCTTTGAACTATGCTGCTCTTCCTGTATCCATTTCTGCTGAACAGCTTTATCTCTTCAAAGAGAAAAAAAATAAAAACAAGAGGAGAATTGCACCACTGCAGATCCCAAGAGAAGTAGGCACGAAACTACAGCAACGTCAAATAATATCTTCAGCAACTAGGAAAATCCCCACACGCTAGCTGGTGTCAGCCCAATGCAGACTGGGGCGCGCTGTGCCCGGAACCACAAGAAGCCGGGCAGCTCTGCAGCCTGTGTCCCTGCCAGCTCCCCCCACGCGCTGAAATTCGGCAGGAAGAACTTACGATGCCCAGCCTCTGTATGCAAGACAGACAGACAGATCACGCACCCACACACTGCAAATCTGCCAAGGGGCCGGGACATCAAAGAGGCAGAGCGATCAGAAGGCCCTGGAGAAACGGGTGATGGAGCGGCCACAAGGTTTGAGCCCTCGAATTTCGCTGCGCTGTCACGATCCAGGAACGTAGCGGCAGGAGCAAAGGCACCTCCAGCCAAAAATGGAGCGGACGCGTTTTTCCCAGCGGCTCCCTCCCCGCCTGCGTGCAGGTCGCAATACGGTAGGCGAAAGGACCGGCCGTTCCCGCTGAAACTCGGCTGGCAGGCCCGGCTGAGCGGCCGGGGACGGAGCGGCGCTGGAGCAGCCTGGATGCGCCGCGCATCCTCCCCGCCTGCCACCACCCAGGGGAGCAGGGGCCGCACCTGCCACGCGCCCCCTGAGCCAGCACCAGCGAGCACCTGCGGGGCTGCGGGCGTTCGCTCGGCTAACCCAGGGCATTGCCTGGGACACAATTGTCCAACCCAAAAGGAAGCCCGAGGCAAAGCCCAAATCCAGGGCTTTGGTTCACAAGGGGTGGGTGTGGGCTGGGAAGGGGGATTACGTAGGTCTCTCCGCCCCCTCCCCTGATACCTCCTCACCACTGGGAGGGCGCCGGGGGGGAGGGAGGGAGGGAGGGAGGCGGGGGCGCCGCGAACCCGCTTGGGGGCTTCTTTGTTTCTCTCCGTGCCCGGCAGGAGGGCCCGGTGTGCCCGCCGTACCCAAGCCGGGGTCGCCACCCGGGGACGCCTGCCCAGCCCGGGTGGCGGCACGCCCCAAGCTGACAATTGAACCTCGCGGGAGAAGCAAGAGGGTGGGGAGGAGGGTGGATCCAGGGCCCTAGGGAGGGAGGGCGCTGACGGGGCCTCGGGAGCGGCGGGGAAGCCGCCCAGAGGAGGGCGGGGGAAGGGGCGGTAGGTAGAGTCCCCGCCCGGAGCCCGCTTACCTTGGCAGCCCCGGCCTGGGCACAGATCATGCTCCCATCCGCGCGCAGGTTGGAGCCGGGGGGCGCACGTGCCCTGCCTGGCGCGCCGGACGCTGGGGACCTGCCGGGGGCGGTGATGACCCGGGCGCTCACCCGCTCTCGTAACGCTCCCGGTGCCTGGGGAGAGCGGCGTCCACGGCCACGGCGGAGGGGCGCGTATGACTTGGTGAGTGTGTGCGCGAGGAGAGGGCCGGCTGGGTCAGAGACGCACCGTATTCCTGCTCCAACAACCGCGCCTGATGCGCGGTAACGCGGCGCACTTCATCGCTTTATCCTCCCGCCCGCATCCCCTCCCTCCCTGCCTGCTCTTCTGTGGGTACCAGACTCCCGAACCAACCACAAGACGGGCTTGCTCTCATTAGCGCTGCCCCGCCCTGCAGCCTCCGCGCACCCGCCTCCCTCGCCCCCGCCGTAAATATATATTGATTCCTGTTACCGCCGGTCCCATCCTTCCAACCCCCAGCACGAGTACTGGGCATATCCAGCCCCAGCCCCAGCCCTTTTGTGTGTGTGCAAACAGTGCGTTCAGAAAGGATGTGGTAGAGACACCCCAGCAGGTACCCTGTGACAGGTGTTCTGGGCCTCTGTCTTACACACTTTCCTTATCTACGTTATGCACCGTTGTGCGCACTCACACACGTCTGGGGCACTCACACATGTCTGGGCACCGTCCTGTATTTGCACCGCAAACACACGAAACAAACATGGTAATTACAAAGGCAAAGGATGAAAATCGCTCCCCGCCCCCCGAAAATCTATTGTTGGGCAAGACTGGCTTTCACACTGGGTTCTACATTAAACCGTACACGGTGTCAGAATGCCGGAACTGGAAAGACGTAACCTCCACAGTCTGTGATTTCCTGACCAAACTGCGTTCTTCACAATGCTTTTTTTTTTATTTCTTCCATCTCCTGCCCAGCATCCTTTACAGTAGATGTTTTTTCACATCCTGAGAAGTTATCTTTATTCCCACATGCCAAATGCAATCCTCCCTAAACTAAACGAAAGACCCTGACTCCAGACTCCTGACTGAACACCAGAGGACAGACCTCCCAAGTCCCAGACTGTATGATGGGCTGCTTTTCAGTGGCTCTCATTTCACTGAGCCGCCTCTTGGTTTTGATTTCTCTCTCATGACCAGAACTTTCCAGAAGTGGAAACCTTGGAAGATGTGAAGGCAGCTTCACCAGCTGTACCCCTTTCTCCAAGGAGGCACACACATCATCAAGCCTTCCCTTTCCGCATTGCCCTGGCGATGGGGGTGCCCAGGCCTCCGCCTTCCCTGAGAGACACCATCTCTTTGCCTGACGCCCTTAGATCTCAAACCTCAGCTAAGGATCCATGCAGAAAGCTGGGCACACATTTCTCCAAGAGATTTTTACACTTCAATTATTATCAACTCCTAGATGAAGAAAACCCTCCAAGAATAGACTAGGGCAGGCTGAAGCAGTGAAGAGCAGCATTAACCAACCATGTGATGTTTCCAAACAGAGACTTGCATGGAAACAAGAACTCTGCATTAATCAGCATCCATGGTTTCTAAATTGGCACAGGATCACCAAACCACAATAAAGGCTTTAATTAATTTTTAAAAAGCCAATATTTCACAACAATGGTAAATGGAAAATAACCTTCAAAAATTGTATGATTGAAAAAAAAAAAGACTGATGACAAGATTTTGGAGAAGACTAGTAAGTTATTCTTCCCAAATTTAAAAAAGAAAAAGGGTAATTCTTTACGTCAATTAATTGCCAGGATGTTCACCTCATTGTCTTCAGTGATGAAGCATCAACTTGGCTCAGAGATCCTTCCCTCTGTTCTCTCTATCAAAGAGATAACTTGACAAGTCAACGTCTCTCCTAAAGATTATTGATGTAACAATCCTGAGATGGGCTTTATTTTCCTCTGGAGAGTTTCTTTTCTTATACTGAAGGGAAAAAATATGAAAGAAGAAGTACACTAAGTTTCACATTTTAACATGTTGGATTGATAAAGTCCTTGTCAAGCACCTCCTACACGCCAAGCGCAATGGCAACGTACACTCCTGTGTTTTGTCCTGTTTATCTCTCACCTCACATGGTCTCATTTATTCCTCACGGTCCCACTGCAGTCTGAGAATAATAGCATCATCTTATTTTACAGAGGAGAAAAGCAAGGCTACATAGGGCTCTATAATTTCCTTAAGGTCTCATTGCCGGCAGAAGACCTCAAATCTAACGTTAACTGACTTCAGCTACCCTAACCTTAAAGTGAGGCATATTTGGTGGAGAAATGACAAGACTTGCCATGGATTTTAAAGCCATCCATTTATTAATCACATTTATCAAGCTTCTAAGATACTCCAAAAACTGTTAAAATACAATAGTAATGTCACAGTCCCAATGCCCCCAACAATACTAACCTCATATAATGGCATAAGATGGTGAGGGCATTTGCAGAAGCACATAGAAACGCCGTGTACTATCGTGATGCCAGCACATCCCCATGTTCCCATCTTTTGTAACTCAGGGTCCAGCACGATGCAGGCAGGGACTGGCATGCCTGCCCATCTCAGGCTACATGCAGGGAAAGGCGAGCAAACAGGGCAAGTGGTGCCTACTGTGCTGAGAAAGCTATGACTTGGGCTGACCAGGGGCTTCACCTTGGGGACCAGACCTTCATCATAATGTCAGAAGTAAATACCCTGTGGCTAAGGGAGGGAAAGGACCAAGCTGTTGGAGCTGCACTCCTGGTGTCAAGTCTGACACAGTCCATCACCGCAGGACTAACTCTAGCCAATGATACCAAATTGCAATTTGAAGACCCCTCTGGTCCTAAGGTTTAGGATACTAACCCAGAGGGCAGGTGTCTGACTTGGTCAGCTGAGCAAGTTACCAGAGAAAGCAGGCCTCCTCTGATGAAAGGATTTTAATTTTGAAGGGTGATTATACCTGCACATGGCTGAGGAGTGGCAGTGGCTGTCTTGGCAGCTATGAAAACCTTGGGTGGTTTTGGGTCAGGGAGGTCAAGCAGAGCCTGAGATTACATGAAGTAGCATTGGGCTTTTCTTATGTGAATTTATTCACTCAGTCTACCATTTGTAATACGCTAATTTCTGGAAACGTAACATTAAAGATGGAGTCTCTGACCGTGGAGATCAGAGTTGAGACTATTAACATCTTTAATTAAACCAGTTAGCACTACATATTTGATAGATGAAGCGATAGGTCAAATGGAGGGCCATCATCACAGGTTACAAAGGCCACTAATCTAGACCCAGGTGAAGGGAGTGAGGCTGGAGTTCCAAGGGCAGACTTCTTGGAATCAATGGTGCCCACCTGAGTCTTAAAGGATCCGTAGCAGTTGGCAGGTGAAGGGAGTGAAGGAAGGGCATCCCAGATGAATATGGCAACGTCAGAAGACAGCCAGAAATGTCTGTAGTATATTCAAGAAAATTTCTGTCCTATTGAAATGCAGGCAGCTGCATACATGTAGTAGAATCTTTCTGTGATTTTAATTTGCATTTTCTTAATGACCAGTGAGGATGTGCATCCTCATAAGTGCTCATTTTCCATTTTTGCTGAAGTGTTTGTTTAAAACTTTTGCCCATTTTTAAATGGGTTATTTCCCTTCAGGTTGTGAGTTTCGAGAGTGCTTTCTATGTTCTAGATATAAGTTTTTGTCAGACTGTGATCTCTAAGTATTTCCTCTCAGTGTGTGGCATACCTTTTCATTCTCTTGGTAACATCTTTCACAGAGCAAAGATTCTAAGGCTGATGGAGTTAAATTTATCAACTTTTTTTTGATGAATCAAGCTTTTAGCATCATATCTATTATAAAACCCCTTGGAATAACCCAAGAGTTGTGTTCATGTTTTGTTTTACAAGTTTTACAGTTTTATATCTTACACTCAGGTCTTTGGTTCATTATTTTTTAGTGAAGGCATGGGGTTTTTGGTGTTTTTGCATAAGGATGTCCAATTATCTCAGAACTATTTATTGAAAAGACTATCTTTTCTTGATTGAATTGCCTTTACAAGTTTTCAAAAATAAGTTGACCAAATCTGTATGGATCTCTTTCTGGAATCTCTATTCTGTACCACTGATCTATCTATCCTTTTGCCAATACTGCGCTATCTTAATTACACAGATTTATATGGTCTTAAAATCAGATAGTGTGAGACCCGTGCCCCCTGCAGTGGAAGTACAGAGTCTTAACCACTGGACCACCAGAAAAACTTTGTTTTTCTTCTTTCAAAATTATTTTGGCTATTCTTATTTCTTTGCCTTTCCATGTAAATTTTAGAATCAGTTTGTCAATATCTACTAAAAGTTTCTGCTGGGGTTTTGATTGTGATTGTGTTAAATTTATAGATCAATATCAGAAAAACTGAAATTTTAACAATCTTCCAAATTCTTATAGTATTCCAATCCATAAGCGTGGTATGTTTCTGTATTTACTTAGGTTCTTTGATTTATTTTATCAGTATTTGGAGTTTTCAGCACACAGATTTTACACATTTTTTTGTTAGATATATACCTAAGAATTTCTTTTATTTGGTACTATTGTAAAAGGCATTGATTTTAATTTTGAATTTCACCTTGTATTAAAATGTATCTGGGATTTATTTTAATCAATTATGGACATGCAGACATGCAGACACAAAAATGATTTTCAAGAAGGAATAAGTTTATACTCACAGATCCCTAGAAACAGGAGCCATGAGGGGCCGCGTGGGGAAGCACAGGGGTCAATCAGGAGGCAGAGGGGCAAGAGGAGAGCATGGCCCAGAGCATCTATTTTGTTCTCTGCAGGAAAGGGTAGAAGAATCAGACCAGGCAAATTTGAACAAACTTAGGATTTGATAATGTGAATAATTTTAGAGGGCTCTGGGCTAGAGGGGTAATCTTGGGTTGTTCTGTACTTGGCCCTGGAGTGACTTAGGGCAGGAAAAATACTGGCTTGATGTGTGAGAGTTAGACATAGGAGGTGGCAGGGATCATGGCCTCAGAATTAATTGGTTTGTATATGGAAGATGTGCTCATAGGACAGTTGTTTGCTGTCTCTAGGAATTAACTAGTCCTGGGAGGGGATCTCTCCCCAGACAACAAGGCCCCTAAGATTTCAAAACATCATGAAATACAGAAAATAAAAAACATGATTAATACAGACTTGTTCATTGCAAGAACAGGGGAAAATGTGGGTATTTTTTTTTTGTATATTTACTTAGTATCTTGTGATTTCGCTAAAATCATTTATTAGATTTTTTTTTTGTTTTTTTTTGCGGTACGCGGGCCTCTCACTGTTGTGGCCTCTCCCGTTGCGGAGCACAGGCTCCGGACGCGCAGGCTCAGCGGCCATGGCTCACTGGCCCAGCCGCTCCGCGGTATGTGGGATCTTCCCAGACCGGGGCACGAACCCGCGTCCCCTGCATCGGCAAGGCAGGTGGACTCTCAACCACTGCGCCACCAGGGAAGCCCTCTAGGAGCTTTTATGTAGGTCTCTTGGAATTTTCAGTGTAGACAATTATGTTGTCTGTGAATAGAGAGAGTTTTATTTCTTCTTTTTCAATCTGTATGCCTTTTGTTTGTTTCTTTTTTTGTATTGCCTTTTCTATTCCTTGAATATATTTTAATGTTATTAATTAATTCAATAATTCATTATTTGCTGAGCTTCAGTTGGAAGATGAATAATATTTAAAGAGCAAAAAATGTGTGGTCAAGTTAAATAGCTAAGTACAATATGATGTAAGCGCTAAGACGGATGTGTGCTGTCAGTGTGACAGGAGTGAGCTTGCTAACTATGGCCAGGGAGACTGGATGCCTCCAGTAAGAGAGTTTTAGAGGAATAACAGGAGTTTGTTGAAAGACCAAAAGGAGAAGTGCATCCTAAGAAGAAAGAACAGCATAGAGACCGAAGGAATAGAATGTACTTGAGAAATGGTGAAGAAGAGCTCAAATTAACTGGAGAAAAGAGAGAGTAGGGTCAGGGATAACTGGAAAGAAAGATTTGGGACAGATTATAATGAGTCAAACATGCCCTGCTCCAGATTTTAGAATTAATTTTGTGAGTGATGAAGAACCATAAGGATTTTAAAGTCAGGAAGTAGAATAACAATATTTGTAATTTATATATACAGCAAAGCAAAATTTACATTGTGACTTCAAGTTTGTAACGTTTTGATAACAGAAGTGTCAGGTTAGGATGGCAGTTGACTAACTTGCCCTCGCCCACCTTTCTATCAAAATACTTCTTAAAGAGCACAAGACATAGAAAAGTGGCAGACGATTATGAGGTATGAATGTTTAGCAACAATTTATCTCACTCCAGAAGGATTTTCACTAATCCTTCATGGATTAGACATTGAAACACAGCCAGAGAGAAAAAAAAAAAAAAAAAAAAAAAACGATCTGACTGGTTTCCCTTTCCTCAGAAGTGCAATGCCTCCATTTAGGAAAGGAGGATAGTGGTGAAGAGTTTGGACTCTCCAATGATCTGGTTTAAAAACGTGATTCTACTATTTACTTGTTCTGTGTTCTTCAAACATTTATTTAAATTCAATTTTCTTTTATGTATAAAATTGACTTATGTATATTATTTACCTTAAAGATTGTTGAGGTTATGTGGGATAACACATGTGAAGTTCATAGCATTTTGCTTAACATACAAGAGTATTTAATGTTCCTTAGCTTGTTCTATTAATAATGTTCTTTATAAATCCATTGGAAGATTCCAGCATGCTGTAATGCATATGACTAAGTTTTAAAGTGTTTGCACAAAAGTTAGATATTCAAAATATGTAAAGAGTTTTTCAAAAAGATTTTTAAAAATCAATTTGTATAAGAGAAAAATGGGACAACATTCAAAAACTCTGACAGATGATTTAAAATTAACAATGAATGCATGAAAAAAATTTTAAATACCCCTATGAATCAAAGAAGTGCAAATTAACAGACCATTTTCACTACTTAGGTTGCACCTAAAAAATACACGTTTAGGAAATTCCCTGGCGGTCCAGTGGTTAAGACTCTGTACTTCCACTGCAGGGGGCACGGGTCTGATCCCTGGTTGGGGAACTAAGATCCCTCATGCCACGCAGTACAGCCAAAGAAAAAAAAGTACACATTTAGCATAATTGCTACTTAGGGTGCAGTGTATTTCTGCTGGTGAGAAAGTAAATCGTTCCAACTTATCTGAAGAGAAATTTGTGACTTGTTTCACAGATCTTTAAACGACTCATGTGTCTAAATGTAGGTGTATTAGTTAGTCGTTGCTGCAAAACAAACATCCCAAATCTTAGTTGATTAAAACAACAATCATATATTATTTCTCATGAGTCTATAAACTGGCTGTAAATTGCTGATCTGGGCCAGACTAAGCTGATCTCAGCTGGACTCATTTTTATGGGCAGTTGACAGATTTCCTGAGAGCTGGCTGATCTCAGACAACTTCATCTGGGACAACGGTGCTCTCTTCCAAGTGATCCCTCATCTTCTAACAAACTGGCCCAGGCTTGTCCTCATGGCAGTGGCTGGGGCTGAGGAGAGAGGGCAGAAATACATGAAGCTTCTGAAGTCTAGGCTCCCATTGACCATAGCCCGTCATAAGACCAGCCCAGGCACAAGGGGAATGGAAATAGATCCCACCCCTTGATGGGAGGAACTGTGAGGTCCCATTGTAAAGGGTAGGAATATAAAGAAAGATTGAGAATTGAGGCCCCAAAAGTGACCGTTATGAGAAACAAAAGACAAGACCACATTGACCAAGATCTTGGATTTGAACAATTACATCCTTGATACGAAGGACTGAGAAGTACGATCTTGGACTATACTTCACAAGTTCCATCCTTTAGCATAGATCATATGACACCAAATAAAGTAAGCTAAAACTCTGGACCCTCTCCCATTTTTCTGCAATCTTCTGAACTAGCTAAAGAAAATCTTGCAACTGCCTCCTTTTTTTTTCTCTATGCATCTACTCAGATCTCTATTTCACAAAATAGACATAACAAAGAATAGAACGGCCAGCCATGGATGCATTGCTCTCCAGAATGCTTATTTATCCATGATAAAAGCTTTACAATCTAAGCTTGAGCCAGGATAAGCTGTGGAAACAGTGGATACTGCAGTAGGAGTACAGACTAAAATAAACCATGCTGTTCAACAAAACTGCAAACTGAGTCTCTAATTTAGTTAAATAACCTGAGCTGTCAAAGGAAGCATACATTTAACCACAATCCTGCACGCCCAGGTCACCTGCAAGTTTCTGAATATTAAGTGGAAACTGTGCACCCACAGCTGACTTTCAGGTTTATATCCTGAAACCATCAAATGAGCAATGACAGGGCTAAGAATGTTCCAGCCAGCCCATGTCCACTGAAACTGGATAACCCTCTGGCCATAAGACAAACAATCCAAAAACAAAAATGGGTGTTCTGAAAGTATACTTTAGTGAAAGAAAGAGAGAACATTGCTCCTAGAAATTAAAAAGCGTATCTATGAAATGACTTTTTATTGAAAAAATATTTTTACAACTTGGAAGGTATAAGCTAGGTACCTTCATGAAGTTGACAAAGGAAATAAAAAGAGAAAAACTCTGATGCAGGTAGAGATGTAAAAAGGAGAGTGAGAAACAAAAAAATGCAAGAAAACTTCAAATGCAGGTATGGACTGAAAATCCATATTGGAGACTGAAAGGGGAGAAAAGACACTACAAGAAAAAAAAAGATTGATATAATGATATAAGGATAACCCTGAGAAAAGTGTCAAACTCTAGAGGAAATGACAATGAAACAAATGAGAGAAAAAAATGAAAGCCATATATAGCAGGTGAAGGAGCTCCACCCTTAAAACTGTTATGTATTCCTTGGGAGAATGGGGAAACACTTGAACCAAAAAATCAAAAACATTTTAGAAGCAGTCTTTCCCAGGATGAAGTAATCCTTGGGTCTACAAATCTAGAGGATTCTTCTGTTCAAAAGAATAATAATCCTACACCTTAATATGTGCTAAACTTTAAATCATAATCAATACAGAAAAAAATTTTACAGGTTGCCAGATTAGAAATAGAAGTAAAACAAAGGAACGAACAAAATCTGGCTGGACTCAGATTTCTACTCTGCAACATCAAATGCTAAAACACAATGAAAGAGCATTGGGGAGGGCAAAATGTTTTGTAAATAAAAATTCTCTATCTTTTCAAGTTATTCACTTGCAAAAGTGACAGAAGCTATCTCAAGATACAGAGGAATTCAGAAACATAACACTCATGTTCTCCCCCCCAAAATAATTCCTCTAAGACATGTCAAGGCAGCAAGATATAAGTGAAAATGAAGAAATGCAGGACTACGCATGAGCATTGAAACAAAATACATATGTAGAGTTCCGTGTGACTTCGGTAAATAGAGTCACATCAAATGCAAAAAAAAATTTTAAACCTCTTATTGAAATAGATCTGTAAGAAAAAAATCATAAAATAATAATTGTGTGATGATAAATTAGCTTGATAAGGACAACAAAATTAATGTCAGGTGGGAGGTAATGATATACCGTATTTCCTGTTCTGATTCTTATAATTTAAAAAGTACATAGTTAATCAAAAATTTTTTGGCAAATCATAGAAGAATTTAAAATAGGGATTCAGGACTTCCCTGGTGGTGCAGTGGTTAAGAATCTGCCTGCCAATGCAGGGGACACGGGTTCGAGCCCTGGTCTGGGAAGATCCCACATGCCGCAGAGCAGCTAAGCCCGTGCGCCACAACTACTGAGCCCATGTGCCACAACTACTGAAGTCCGCGCACCTAGAGCCTGTGCTCCGCAACAAGAGAAGCCACCGCGATGAGAAGCCCGCACACCGCAACGAAGAGTAGCCCCCGCTCGCCACACGTGCAGCAACAAAGACCCAACACAGCCAAAAATAATTTAAAAATAAAGTTGGGATTCGACTACTTAAATGTGGACTTTAAAACAGGATTTTATCTACATAAATAGTAGATTTTAAAACAAAATTTTAATTGTTTCTTTAATCCAGAAGATAGAAACAAATAATAGGTCGTATTCTTAATAACATAAAACAATGACAGAATTGAGGTTAAGGATACTGTTTTGGGCTGATAGAAGTTACCCCATTTAAAACCAACGGGTTAAATTCCCCTATTAAACTTCTTCAAAAACAAAATACAACAAACTAAATCACATATATAAATTATATATGCATATATTAAAAGCCTAAAAATGCTAACATAAATTAAAAATCAACAGTAGACAAATTAGGATAAGCAAGTGAATACATTAAAATAACGTTTGCGACCCTGTTAACAGGCAAAATTCCAGCCTTAAAAATACCAACAAAGCAAAAAAATGCATAATAAATAATTTTACATTGATATGAATATAAGAAGTATATATAAGAAGTTTTAAAAGTCAAAATGTAGAGAGTAGCCTTCTATCAAAATGTTTACAAGGGTTAAGCACAGATATTTGTTCCCAATATCTTTTTTGAGGAGACTTTAGCATGTCTCCAGCAGTCAACGTAGACTGCCCAGGGAAATTTAAAGTACATATGGTTAGAAAAATATGATGGAAAATCTCAAGTATGAGACATATATCAAACGTTTTAGAACTCAAACAGATGTGTTTTATTTAACCAGCCATGAAACATTTATAAAAATGGACTATA
Organism: Phocoena phocoena; assembly: GCF_963924675.1. Classification (NCBI taxonomy): domain Eukaryota; kingdom Metazoa; phylum Chordata; class Mammalia; order Artiodactyla; family Phocoenidae; genus Phocoena; species Phocoena phocoena. Next base: position 10,576,119 of record NC_089227.1, read on the forward strand.
TACAAGGCTACAAAGTAAACCTCTAGAACATCTAAAGTAAGACGTTTTATACTCCATATATTATATTAAAACTTTTGCATTTGTTCACATTTTCCTCCACGGGATATTTTCTGGTTATTTCTTCCTAGGTCTCAACCGCAAAATCTCAGATCTTGCTGGTACACATTAGCCAGGTCCTGCAGTTCCTTCAGTGTGAAACCTATTTCCTTCTGGAAGATAGACAGTGATCATTAGTACTTGACCCTAATTTGTCAGAATGATGACAAGGACAGGAGATGAAGGATAAGCGTCATCTTGTAACCCGTGCCAGGTGAACCTCTGCAAGGCTTTAAGCTGGGGAAGCTTCTCTCCTCTAACAAGGGACATTGTCCCATGCCTGGGACTTTTAGGGCAATCAACCAAATAGCCCATTCTCAGTTCTCAGGGTCCCACTGTTTTCTTATCAGAGACCTAACTTTGACATAGGGGACCTATCAAGGATCCTCTGCATCGCTACCTTACAATAAGATCCTAGGTCCGATTTTCAGCAGCGCCTGCCCTGCGGCTGAAAGACCTAAGGGTTTCCCAAAACCCTGCCTAGAGACCTCTGGTTTTTTGTAGTGTGCTGTAAGTGGATAGCTTGTTAAAGAATTCCAAAGCAATTAAAAAAGACTGAGCCAGGATATCATTCCTGTGCACCTACAAAGAGAGGGTTATACATTTGTTTTGCTTCGTTGCAAATAGTGTGCTTCCAAAATGGCACCCATCCTCTTTCACGGCCGTAATCTTCACCCAAGTAGTCAACGCCTTCGTGACCTAGATGTCATGTGGAACCTCTGTTCACTATGGTTCTTGATATCTTCCTGACTGGCTCAAACTCTAATTCCACACTCTGAGCAAGTTCAAAGCCTTTTCAAGGGTTCTTCAAATTGCTAGTGTGCATGCCTCTTCACAGGCATCGCCGGCCGTGGACAACTTCTTCCGTGTGTTTTCATAATGCACAGATGTGATGCTGTTCTTCACGTAACCAAAAAGGAAAAACGAAAACAAAAAACAACTACTGACAAAAGTATTTCTGGATGTTGGGGGTAGGTTGTGGGAAGGAGAGGTGGCATTGTGGACATTTCCTGAATCAACATTTAACAATCTCTTTGTTAAAATTCTTTTTGGGCACCCTGTCACAAGAGCTTTGCCCCATCCCACTGACTCTTCTCTTTTCTCTGTTCCTCGTTTCCTCCCACCCAGATTGCCTGGGAAACCAAAAATTTTTCTCCTCACCTTTGTAGACAGCGATTCAGCTTTCTGCTAACTCTTACTCCCAAACTGTCCCACACAAACTCTTCAGCCAAACCGGAAAGGCTGCTATTCAACTCCAACTACACAGACCGTAAATAATAAAAACTTTTTTCTCTTACACTTTTCTGATTTTATGACTTCTTGTTATCTTCCAGTAGTCCCAGAGATGTAGCTCCTAAGTACCTTCTGCCAACTCTTTTATGAAGTTGCAAGAATACTCTTCAAAGGTCAAGGTTTATTTATCCCATGGTAAAAACTTCTCAAATTCTGCCATACTTTATCACCTTATGTAGCCCTAAAGCCCAGTTCCTTCTTTTTCTAATTTTTTCCAGCAAAAGTGGCTCAAGTGTCTTTGGGCATGTTTTTCAACCTTTGTGTCAGTTTCCTTCATTTGAAAATGAGAAGAATAATAATGTCCTCAGCATAAAGTTTGTTATGATGATTAAATAAATACACTTAGAACAGTGTCTACCTAGCACAAATAAGTGTTCAGTGTATGTTAATCATTTTTGTTTTCATTATACTTATCATATACAGACCCAAGAGTCTCTTAGTTGCCCCAAAGAATAAAGTAAACAAGCATAATGTCACAGAATGTCAGCTAGGGGCTGGACAGGGGCTATTTGAAAACCCTACTGCAGGGTTAAAATAGAACTCCCTACAAAATCCCATTTTGTTCCTAACATCTGACTCCATATTTAATTTAATACCTCTCTAGCTAGAGACGATCAAAATAGACTGAGTCCCATGTTTTCTCCACATACACCTACACTTACATATATACAATGTATGAAAAGAGAAGCCTAGATAGTATCAGAGAGATTGGAGAGAAGATCCACATGACATCTTTTCTAGCCATGCCTCAAAAACCTCCAGATTTCAGAGCTTCCTCCTAGACATAAAGCCCATCTGTGACAGTCCTGTTTCTATGCATTTGAACAGCACATTTTCTCTCCCAGGGAATATTGGGAACATGTACTGCCAACATCCTGGCAGAGCCTTCCTGGGGAACCACGCTCCTCATTTACTTTGGCTCTCAGAAGTCACTTATACTCAAATTTGCCTTTGTCAAATGGAGAAGACAAGCAGTGTGTCTTAAATAGCACTCTTATAGTTAGAAATATGCGTGCAAAGATTCATTTTGGAATTTATGCTTTTTTTTTCCCCTGAAGAGCATAATTTTCTAAAACCTTGGGGGAAAAAAAGTTTATGTTCTCACTACCTTTTTAAAAACAACAGTCTCAAGAAACCTTCTTTTTCCCTCAAATTTCATCTTGCAAAGTGAATTTTGTAAGTTGAGCATAAATGCAAAATGCAAATGGTAAGAAAAACGAGGCAACTTTTTTGGTCACCCATAGGATGGAGAAATCCATATTTAAAGACTACAAATTGATGAGAAAATGGAGTGATCTATTAAAGAAAAAAGTAATCTAGATATGAAAGAATTGCAAGTGACTAAAAAACATGAAAAATGTTCCACCTAACTAGTAATCTAAGATAAACAAATTTTAAAACAATAATGATGGAACTTCCCTAATGGTCCAGTAGTAAAGAATCCGCCTTACAATGCAGGGGACGTGGGTTCGATCCCTGGTCAGGGAACTAGGATCCCACATGCCGCGGGGCAACTAAGCCCGAGTGCCACAACTACTAAGCTCGCGCTCCTCAGCTAGAGAAGAGAAAACCCACATGCCACAACTAGAGAGAAGCCTGTGTGCCACAATGAAAGATCCTGCATGCCTCAACGAAGATCCCGTGGGCCGAAACTAAGACCTGACGCAGCCAAAAATAAGTAAGTAAATAAATCCTAAAAAAAAACACAAAACAATAATGATAGCTCATTTTTGCCTAAGAAATGTGCTGATACTAATGATAAAGTAAAAAGAAAAATATTTGATTTTGGTGATGGGGTGGTAAATTGACACTCTTTTATAGTATAGAATAGAAGGAGGAGAATTTGGTTCAAGTTTTGTAGAAGGCAAATTGGCAATGCATTCAAAATTTTATCCTTCGATCCCCAAATTTCCCTTGTTCCCTTGTAGGAAACATATCTAAGCTATATTTAACTACTTATCTCTGGCGATGCTTAAGGGAGTATCTTTTTGTAATGAAAAAAATTATAAACAACCTAAAAATCCAAAATAGTGGATTTGTTAAAAGTCATATGGCACATTCTTAAAATGGACTATTACGTTGAAGCAGAAAATGATAATTTATAAAGATTATGTATGATACGAAAAAATATTTATGGCTTTTTTTTTTTTTGCGGTACGCGGGCCTCTCACTGTTGTGGCCTCTCCCGTTGCGGAGCACAGGCTCCGGATGCGCAGGCTCAGCGGCCATGGCTCACAGGCCCAGCTGTTCCGTGGCATGTGGGATCTTCCCAGATCGGGGCACGAACCCGTGTCCCCTGCATCGGCAGGCGGACTCTCAACCACTGCGCCACCAGGGAAGCCCTTATGGCATTTTTAAGGGAGGATGAAGGTGAGAAAACTATCTCCCTAGTCATACTTCTTCTTTTCTTAACACGATTCAAACCTTCATCACTCCTCAAAGTCCCTAGCCAACACACTTTATTCATCCACAGGGACAATTCTGAACTCTTTAACGGAAAAGAATCTGTCAGACAGGACCTCTCTCCACTTCTATCATGACACCTACAAGTTTCCTGACTCACACCCACAGCTGCTTAATTCTCTCTCATGACAATGGAAGAGGCACCCCCAATTCTAGCCTCAAGCTCATACTACCACCTGGGTTTTTGGTAGCTATCTGTCTACCTGTAATGTACAAGGGACGAGGCAGATTTCAAATGGAAACTCGTATATATGTGTCTAAACATTTTAGTCATAAATCAAGCTAACTCTTCTGTAAAATATGTTCCATCCTTCTGATGAACAAATATGCCTCTCTGAGGACCTGAGAAACAAGAGTTGGAATTCAAATTCTTGGGAAGTTCTGAGCCAGAATGGGAGATGCGCTCTCAGCCTGCTCCCCTTCTCTTCCCACTCTCACTGTAGTGTCTTTTATTGTTGCAGAGCACAGGCTCTAGGCCCACGGGCTTCCGTAGTTGTGGCACATGTGCTTAGTAATTGCGGCTCGCGGGCTCTAGAGCACAGGCTCAGTAGTTGTGGCGCATGGGCTTCGTTGTTCTGCGGCCTGTGAGATCTTCCTGGACCAGGGCTTGAACCTGTGTCCCCTGAATTGGCAGGTGGATTCTTAAGCACTGTGCCACCAGGAAAGCCCCGTCCAGTTTCTTACTGCATTGGTTAATACCTCTCAAACACATTGAGAACTGCAGTGACAGCAGGCTTGGTCTTTTTTCTGACTTTTTTTTTTTTTTTTTTAACATCTCTGTTGGAGTATAATTGCTTTACAATGTTTTGTTAGTTTCTGCTGTATAACAAAGAGAATCAGCTATACATATACATATATCCCCATATCCCCCCCCTCTTGCATCTCCCTCCCACCCTCCCTATCTCACCCCTCTAGGGGGTCACAAAGCACCTGGCTGATCTCGCTGTGCTATGCAGCTGCTTCCCACTAGCTATCTATTTTACATTTGGTAGTGTATATATGTCCATGCCACTCTCTCACTTTGCCCCAGCTTACCTAGGAATATTTTCAGTATTTCCCTATTAATTACAATATAGGTGGTAGGTATTTATTGCATTAAACAAACCACTTTTAATTTTGGTTTTATTAAAGTTTATGTACTTATTTTAAAATCAGGATAGATGATTAATTTTACAAATACTTTTTCAGCCTCTGTGACTCAAGGATCTCAGGTCCAAGTAAAACTAAGTCTGACTGATCCTGGGTAGCCCAACCATGCCCAGGGAAGGGAACCAGACCTGCAAAGTCCTCAGGAACCAGGGGACATCACCAAGATGACCCCCAAATCATTGCATGAACCAGTGCAATAAGATCACTTCTGAATGCCAGATGACCCAGGTGATATTCCCAGCACAGTTACCCTGCAGCCCCAGAGCTGGGGCATGATACCACCACCATTCCCCTACTTCTTTGCTTTACCTACTTAATTTTGATTTAAACCCAGTGTCAGTGCGGTTGGCTAATCCTAGGACATGTACTCATGCCCTGGATGCAGGAGAAGCTGCTTTCATCTTCATCCTCACACCAATACTCACAAGGTACAGGATTTGCCAAACAAATGAAAATGGCTTTGATGCTGGGTGTTCACCCTCACAGTCAAAAAGTTGGCTTCTCCACTTTAATTAAAGTTATTGAATGGGTTGTCTCCTTTAATCTATTAAAGAGAAATATATATATATATATATATATATATAATTAGAGTTTCCAATGCTGCTCATCTGGAAAGCCAATTCTCTTTGGCTATGGTGCATTATTCTTTATAGTCCTGGGTTTCAACTTGTTCATATGTACCTATATTTATCATCAAGAGTGGCCAGTAGTTTTCTGTGCTAACTCTGTCAGGGTTTTCAGAGCTACACAAAATGTGTTGGGAACATTTCCAATTTTATCTAGGTCCTTGAGAAACTCATGTAACAGAGACATCATCTGTTCTTGAAGGGATTGGACTAAATGACCAATAAAACAGCCTGGTCTAGCATATTTTGGGACAGTTCTTTGACAATATTCCCAAAGTTTTCCATGATTGTTGATCTATTCAGGTTTGTGTCTCTTCTGGAGTGAACATCTTAGAAAATGTCAAAGGTTGAAGTTAGTATGTTAAAAGCTGTGAGATGCCAGCAAGAACTGATTTCTGGTCCATGAACATAAGTTACAGAGATTGCAAATGAATTATCTTTAGAGGGTGTGTAAGAGAAGCCCTTTCAGCTTAGTAAGGCTGTCACACTGTTTGTTGTTACCTATGTTGGATATATCGAGAAAACCTCTGTCCAGAGCTTGAAAACTGGTAGTGTTTGTTTTGACATATAGGGTAGATTTCTTCTTAACTGAGCTGGTTCATTCTTGTTTGCTACGGTTTCTCAAATTCCCAGGCTTTGTCACACATTCACATTGTCTACAAAGCCCTGCAAGCATTTAGGTCCGTTTCCCTTTATGGCACCATTTTTTAATTCTTTTTTTGAGCTTTGAAAATTATAACAATAATACATGCATGTTGCATAATAAGTCAAATAGTAACATTATCGTATATATATATATATATGTACATATGTAAATATGTATAACAAAGCTAGTCCTCTCCCTGACCCCTCACCCATCCCTTTGAGGTAACCAGTATTAACAGCATGCTATATACCTTATTCATACGTACTCATTTAAACATATATGCTTTCTTTGTATCTTTGCTTGGTTTTATTGACATGGAATCCTACTATACTCAGTCAACAAATTGTTTTTCCTTTAAGGTTGCATTGTGGAAAAATCTCAAACATACATAGAAATAGAGAAGATATTATAATAAATCCCTATGTACCCACCACAGAGCTTCAACAATTATCAGTTCAAGGTCAATTTTGGTTCAAACTCTACCTTCATTTCTCCACCCTCCCACCCCCCCCATATCTTGGATTATTATTTTTGTAACATGCAGAATTTTCCCCCAAAATTTTTAGTTTAAAAATTCAAACCTATAAAAAAATGTAGGCTAGTACAATGAAAAATCCATCCATCCATCACCTAGATTTAGCAGTTGTTTTTCATCATAGACAATATTTTATGGATAGCTCTATATTTAGATATAACTATCCTTTTGCCCCCAATTTCTTGATGCATAACACACACATATATTACTTTATATAATTACTCATTTTTATAGAACACCATTGATGTGTGGAAGCAAGAGTTGGCTGAGATGCTTAAAGCAAGGTGGCCAAGTTCACCCAAACAGAAGGATTGAACCAAAACAGATGCCAAAGGGAACAACATAAAAAGAAACTGTATAACAGTGGCACTCTTCATGCTTAGCTGGAAGAAACTCTTCATGCTTAGCTGGGGAAACTCCAAAAACCTCTTCTGCCAAAGTGCTTGCAGACACCTCACTTTGGGCCCAGGCACCTGTCTATGTGAAGTAGCCTCACCCCCTCAGGGGAGAGAGGGCCCATGAGAGCACTAGATCTTGGCCTTGAGCTCAGCAGACCTCTCCAATGGCCAATTGCTGGCTAGTTTCCTTTACTAAACTGTTGGAACAGTAAGTCATTCCAAGACAACTATTTTTAGATTGCTCCAATTGCCTTTTGGATTGGGCAAAGTTTACCACTAATCTTGTATTTTTCGTCAATTCTCCTTGTATCTCTAATTGTGCTTTATATACTTTCCCAAAATATTACTAGGCACATCAAAATCCACAATTACAGCTTCATTTTAAAATTCAGTTTTTACAAAAGAAAAACGATCCAGTTTGACCCTGACTAGTAACAAGTAGCATACAGTTTCTCTTGAGCGTATCTCCCACCTCACCCTGCAGCAGAAAGCAAGCCTTCTAGATCTGAGGAAATTTGAATACCAGCCCTTTCTCTCCATATACATTTTCCTATCTCGGACAATGATGAATTACATCACAGACTAAACCCCACTTAGGTAGTGTTTAGATCTCCCTTCCAGATTCAGATATGAAGGGGATGCTGGATTTTGACCTGAAGTCTACAGCAACTAACATTAACGTGATCCCAAACGCGTTTTGGTTTGCATTTCCCTGATGCAAGCTGTTAGCCATTGGAATAGGTTTAATGTATCCTTTTGTTCGAGGTTTGTTTGCTTTAACTTTGTATTTGTTACTTATTGTTGCACAGCAAATTACCCAAACCTTAGTGGCTTAAACTGTACCCATTAATTATCTCACAGTTTCAGTGTGTCAGGAATTCAGGAGTGGCTTAGTTGCATGGTTCTGACTCAGGGTCTCTCATTAGGTTATAGTTAGGATGTCACCCAGGGCTGCAGTCACCCGAAGCCTAGTCCAGTGCTGGAGAATCTGCTTTCAAGATGGCTCCCTCTCATGCCAGGTAAGTTAGTGCTGGTTGTCAGCAAGATGCTTCAGTTCCTCACCGCTGGACCTCTCCATAAGGGTGCTTAAAAGTGTATCCTCATGGCATGGCTGCTGGCTTCCACTGCCGGGACTGATCCAAGAGACAGGCAGGCAGGAAGTCACAGAGCCTCCTGACATCTCGTTTCGGAAGTTACACATTATTGATTCTGCCACATTCTATTCACCGAAGCAAATCACTGAGTTTCCACTTAAGGGGAGAGGAATTAGGCTCCACCTTTGGGAAGGAGTATTAAATAATTTGTGAACCTCTTTTTAAACTGTGATAAACTCTCATATACAGCAATAGTTGGAATTTGTTTGGGGACGCAATCCAAGGCTCTTTGTCATCTAACTGTAGAGTTTAAAACATTTACATCAATTATAAATCATTGAACTCTTAGAGAGTCTTCCACCTCTTCTTATTTTATTCCTTCTGATGTTATGCATTCTAGCTGTTTTGCTCATTTTCTTGAACTGTAGGTCTACTAGTGAGTTCTTTCAGGTCTTGTGTGTCTGAAAAACTCTTCGTTTCACCTTTGTTTTTTAAAAGACATTTTTGCTAGGTATAGCATTCTAGGTTGACAGTGTTTTCTGCTTTTGTTGTTTTTCTGTCAGTATTTTAAAATGTATCTTTGTTAATTTTTATTTTATATTGGAGTATCGTTGATTAACAATGTTGTGTTAGTTTCAGGTGTACGGCAAAGTGATTCAGTTATACACATACATGTATCCATTCTTTTTCAAATTCTTTTCCCATTTAGGTTACTACAGAGTATTGAGCAGAGTTCTCTGTGCCATACAGTAGGTCCTTGCTGTTGTCTATTTTAAATATAGCAGTGTGTACAGTATTTTAAAGATATTGTTCCACCGTGTTCTGGTTTGTAACAGCTTATATTGTTCCCAATAAGAAGTCCACTGTCACCCACAAGTTTTGTTCCACTGTACGCTATATATCTGTTTTTACTCGGCTGCTTTCAAAATTTTCTCTTTATTACTGGTTTTGAGCAATTTGATTATATGATCTTCCATAGCGAAGTTTTCCTCATATTTCTTATGCTTGAATCATTGAGCTTTTAGAGTCTGTGGGTTTATATTTTCATCACATTTGGAGGAATTTCAGCCATTGTTTCTTCAAATACAAGTCCCCACCCTTCTGTAGATTTCATTACATGTGTACTTGGCAGCTTGAAATGCTACCACGTATTATTGGTGCCTCATTTATTTTTCTAAATCTTCTTCTGCAGTGTCCAATTTGCTGTTCGTTCCATTATATTCTTTTTTCCAACTTAGACATTGAATTTTTCATCTTCAGAAGCTTAATTTGGGATTCTTTTTACACCTACCATCTCTCCCCTTCACATGCTCATTCTTTGTTCCTCTTACTTGAACATATGAGATATAGTTGTTCCACTTTGGTTGGTAAAAATGCAAACTATTCTTGGCCCTGTGTGAGTTCCCAGGATTGTTCCTTCTAATCCCCTTGGGTAGGTGTTTCGTTAGCACCTAGTTGTTTCGTCAGCTACCTTGGGTAGTTTCCTCACACATGTGTGCAGAACAGTGCTCAGCTGGAGATTTGAGGGGAACCCTCTGTAGATCTCTAGAGCTCCCTCTTTGTACAGCTCTCTCTTCTCTAAGCAGGTCCCTACTCTCTGGTACTTTGCTCTGTAAATTCTAGCCTCTCTCTATCTCCTTACCTTAGGGAGACTGCCAGGTCCTATTCCCTTCCCTGCACTGCAGTCTGGAAACTCTCTCTGGGCAATAAGACGAGACAATCTTTGGGCTTATCTCATTTATTTCTCTTCTGTCGGGTTCTGTGCTGCTTGTTATCAGCTGTTTGAAAATCTTTGATTCCTATATTTTGTCTGTCTTTGTAAATACTTAAGAAAGGAGAATAAATCTGATCCTCATTACTCCGCTGGGGTTGGCAACAGAAAGCTCTCCAGAAATTGGTTTTGAGATCAATAGTCTATGTAATCATCGTATCTGTTACCTATGTTGTGCAATAACCCTTCCCCCCCCCAAACTTGTAGTTTAATATCTTAACCACTTACTTGTTCACAATTACATGTGTTGGCAATTTGGGTTGAGCTCAACTGGAAAACTCTTTTGCTCACTATGGTGTCAGTTGTGCTAAGTCATGCATTTGAAGTCAACTGGCAGTTTGGCTGCTGGCTGGGCCAGGAAGACCTCACTCATATGTTTGGCTATTGGTAAAGGCTTTTGTCTGGGCTCCTTCCTCTTCATGACCTCTCACCCTCCAGTACCCTAAACTTGGCTCTTTAAAAAATGTGATTACAGAGCATACTGTTCTTTCTATTTTTTATGGGTGGCTATATGGACCACACTTTCTTAACCTTTCTTTGTCTACTGTAGTATTTTGGAAGGTAAACATGTATGTATTGATTATTGTGACAAAGAAGGCCAGGGTTACCAATATTTAGTTCTACTCTCCTTCCTGGACTCGAAACTAACTACATTTCAAGCAACTGTCCCTCCCCCAACCCACATCAGCTGTGACCTTGTGACTCTCCGTCGAACGTCAGCCCTGGCCATGAAGTAGCCGGCACCATCAACCTCATGCACATTCTCTCTCCTCCTCTGCATGGCTGGAAGTGATGTTCTCCAGGATGGTTGGAAGAAGCCCAAATTCCCGCGGAGGGCCATCCAACCAGAAGATCTGCATTGGACTTTGGGTGAGTAAAGAAATAAACCTCTGCTGTGCTAAGCTACTGTGATTTTGCTACAGCAACCTGTGGCTTACTAAGTCTAATACAGTTACCTTCAATTATCAAGTGTTCTTTACGTTTCTCTAATATTGTATGGAGAGCATGTTTTATCCATGCTACTTAAGCTGAGGACTCTGTAAAGTTTCAAGTTTCTTTCCTTCCCATCCCATGCAATTCTTGTTACTTTCTTTATTAATATAACATAAATTGATAATAGACAGGCAAACCTCACTTTATTGTGCTTTGCATATACTATGTTTTGTATAAATTGAAGGTCTGTGGCAACCCAGCGTCAAGCAAGTCTTTGGGGGCCATTTTTACAACAGCATTTGCTCACTTCTTGTCTCTGTGTTACATTTTGGTAATTCTCGCAATATTTCAAACTTTTTCATTATTATGTTTATTGTGGTGATCTGTGATCAGTGATCTAAATTTGATGTTACTATTGCAATTTTTGTTTGTATTTTTAAATTAAGGTAGGTGCACTTTTTTTAGACTTAATAGACACTTAATAGACAACAGTATAGTGTAAACATAATTTTTATATGCACTGGGAATCCCCAAAATTTGTGTGACTCACTTTATTATGGTATTTGCTTTATCGCAGTTGTCTGGTACCGAACCTGCGATATCTCTGAGGTGTGCCTGTAATATGTATACATATGATTCAATTTTCAAATTTTTTCTTAGCAAGTGTCTAGATATGTCTCTTTCTTTTGATTTTTGCTTAGAATATTGTGAGGAAAAGATTTATAATTTGATGTTTTATCAGCTCAAGAAAGTTTTCTTAAATGATGTCTTTAATTTTAATTGCTTGTTTCACTTGTCTGTGTTTCTTGCTTAAGGGAACTGTAATTCCTCAGTTGGATCTCTGTTCTCTGCATATCATATACAGACTCTACAGTCCCTCATAATGTTTATGTTTTTCTCCTTTTGTCTTGCACTCTGGGAGATTTAACCAGGTTTGTTCCTCATGTTATTTACTCTGTGGTAACACATTTCCTTCTTCATTTCCTGCCATTATATGTGCTTTAATTCTTCTGATGTATTTTGGGTTTCCTTGCATGACTTTCCTACTTTAACAATCTCACTCTGCACCTTTAAACTTTTCTCAGGCTGTTCTCTCCTTATGGATTTATTTTAGAGATCACATCTTCAGTTTGATTTGAGGGTACAGAAATTTTGTAAAAATCTCCTGATATATATGCTTCTTCTGAGACTTTATGATTTTACTCCATTTTCTGGATTCTGCATACTTTTTCCTTAGCACTCCCTTCCCTACCCCTATGATCGTTTGAATTCATCCTGGGGTAAGGGGTTATTTACAGACTGGGGTATGTTAACTTGCTTTCTGACCCTTTTCACTGTCCATAGGTGTTGTTGCCAGACTTTCGTTTTTCTTTTAATTTCAGATGTTTAAGAAAAAGATCTCTTAAACAGAGTTTCAAATAAAAATAACAGATGAAATTTTTATATGGACATAAGTCTGTTCTTGTTATTCACAGTAGTTATGTTTATAAAGTTGCCCTTGACATCGAATTAGTAAATCCTAAACCATTGCTCCTAGCGGAAGTATGGGGTCGTGTCCCTGCAAACTTCTGGTAACAACATTTCGTCAACTGATCAAACATAGCCTTGTTTTTTGTGACTTTCTGTTTAAAGATACCTTGTTTAACATTTATTGTTGATTCACTAACATTGAACTCATGGCCAACAGCACTACAGCACATACCTGAATGAAGTTTATCTGCACACATATTGTCTCCATAAGGCACACCAGAGCCTTCTTGTGTTTGGGACAACTGGACACCAATTCAGCACTACTCTTGGGGCCACTTTCTACTTTTTCTTTTTTTTTTTTGAGGTACGCGGGCCTGTCACTGTTGGGGCCTCTCCCGTTGTGGAGCACAGGCTCCGGACGCGCAGGCTCAGCAGCCATGGCTCACGGGCCCAGCCACTCCGCGGCATGTGGGATCTTCCCGAACCGGGGCACGAACCCGTGTCCCCTGCATCGGCAGGTGGACTCTCAACCACTGCGCCACCAGGGAAGCCCTTTTCACATTATTTGACATCTCCCTTTGAAGAACTTGAAAAAAATATAGTGCTCTCTTTTGTCTTCCTGGCTTCCTGAAGTGTTGGGATAAAAGCCTGAAGGCTTTGCATCTGAAAGAGCTAAAACAATCTGCATGGCAGAATATCAAATCCCACTGCTTCTCCCTGCCAAATGGGAAAAAAAAAAAAAAAATCAAAGTAAGCAGTAAGAAGGAAGAGAAAAGGGGAGCATCAGTGTTAGTAAATCAATCAGGTCCTGTACAATAATCTTCTTAAATCCATCCCTCAAAGTGGGGAGGGCCTTCTTTGGGTTTTTGGTGAAATCGACACCAAAGTTTGTCGACCCTCTCCTGGTTGATGGTCCACATTTATTTCTATTTATCTGGATATCAGGAAATGATCCTATGGAAATGATCCACTAGCACAATTATATGAGTACCTAGTAATTTTATCCCTTTACTCATTAATATTAATTAGTGTTTGGAGGGGAAAGAGGACAGAGAATGGCTTCTCTAATCCAAGATAATTAACTTTGTCCAGCTTCTATGAAAGTGAGAAAGCACTTTATTAAAAACCGTAAGATAAGCACTCAAGGGACTCTTATTTTCTGCTTAGGCTAAACTGTGATAACATTTGGATTTGAGAGACTCCTACGAATTGCCAGTGAGTATAAAAGGATCATTACTGGAGAGCAAAGTCTCCAGCATGGTTTCCAAGGCACCCACTCAGTTGGTGGTAACATAGATTTGATGTTTTCATGCTATTTTAGGAAATGAAGAGTGGTTTCCAAGCCTCCTATACAGGACCTGATGATATTCCAAGTGACCAGGAAAACGTAAGAGAACAGAAGTAGTTGTTACTTCTTTTTTAGTCACATGGATTGATATGTTATCAATACTGAAGCAGTGAGCTGAAACACTTTTTAATCTAATACCTAAAATGTATTTGGTGTCCAGCTAGTATTAGGACACTTTTCTAAACCAAAGATTTCATTAGACATATTTACTATCCCCTAGGAATGAAACACTATAGTAACCACATAAGGGTGGGTAGCAATTAGAAGCTATGCATTCCATGCGATTTTTACCATAATATTCATTCCTTCATTTGTTCTTTTGACAAATTTGATGGAGTACCTACTATGCAGGAGGAACTATATTGAGCTCTAAAACTTTAGAAATCAATGCAAAAAAAAAAAAAGGGCTTCCCTGGTGGCGCAGCGGTTGAGAGTCCACCTGCCGATGCAGGGGACACGGGTTCGTGCCCCGGTCCGGGAAGATCCCACATGCCGCAGAGCGGCTGGGCCCGTGAGCCATGGCTGCTGAGCCTGCGCGTCCGGAGCCTGTGCTCCGCAACGGGAGTAGGCCACAACAGTGAGAGGCCCGCGTACAGCAAGAAACAAAAACAAATAAAAAGCTATCCTAGTTTCCCCTCATGTTTATGCTGTTTGTCCAAGTCCTTTGAGAAGCAGACACCGAGATGGGATTAAATATGTGAAGATTTTATCCGGTGATGAAATAGACAGAAAATGGAGAGGGAGCTGGAAAAACTAAGAGGGCTATCAGATTGCATTGCAAGGCTGTCCTCTAAGAGGAGAGAGGGAAGGAAGACTGTGTGGGACCTGGTCCAGATCCCGGCGCAGCCAGCATAAAGAACAGGCAGCAAGACTGTCCAGATCGGGGTGGGGAACTTAAAGGACAGTTGCCTGTCAAATGAGTCCCGTTTCTCCCCAAATGGGCCTACTTTAATATTCCTGCTGTGCTCATGTGCTGGCTGGAAACATCCTATGGGAAGCATGGCTTTGACTCATACAAGGCAATGAATTTCCGAACAAGTAGCTGGGCTACTGGTCAGCTATAATTCTTGCACTTAGAGGCTGTGAGAGGCATTCTCATGGCTGCCACAGGCTCTGTTCGTATCTTTATTGCAACTTGTACCTATTTTAATTTGTCTTCCTGACTGATAGTGAACAAAAAAATGGAATCTCATTTATGCCCAAATCATAAAATGTTGATTCTGTTCTGTAGAATTAGATTTTGGAAACTCCACTGTAAAATCCCTAAAATATCTGGTATTTCAGTCCAAAACCTAAACTTATTTCTGGTTTATATATTCAGTGCTTGATGCTAACCTAATGGCAACGAAATGTATTTGCAAAAAAAGAGCAAAGTTTAAAAATCTTTTATAGCAAAATTGCATGTAAAATATAGACTATAGAAGAAAGCTTCTGGGATGTCCTAATAGTATTTTATATCTTCTAAGCATCTTGAGTTGGTATTTTTGAATTGATATCAAAGTTGGTGTCTTTCCGTTGTTTGAAAACAAGGTCATTGTGAATTCAAAGCATTGTCAAGCCTCATTGATATCTTTTACTTCATCAGTCTAATTTGAGGCCATTGATTCTTACTGAGCTTTTGCCAGTTTGGAGCTTGATTTTTTGTTGTTGCTGCTCTTTGCTGACAGTAATTCTCTATTTTAAAATGGCCTTACTGCTTTAAGGATTTGTTTATTTTTTAAGCACTTTTGCAGCAGAAGTTTTGAAGGCTGTGTCATATGGTGTAAAGATCATGGTCTTCGAGGTCAAATGGATGTATTTGGGTCTCACTTCTACCACTTATTTATTGCATGGCTTTAAACAAACTGATGAACCTATCTGAATGTGCTTTCTTCACTGTAATTTAGGGATAAAAATTCCTACCTCTCAAGTTGCTGTGGGAAAGAAATGAGGCAGCTGCACGAGCTGACCCTGAGGCTCCCCATCTCGACTGTCATGTTACCCAGCGTTTTGGCCTCCTTCTCACTTGGGGTCACTGGAGATGCACAGACCCCAAGCCTGCTCAGTCTAATCGCCCAGGTCTCCAGCACAGCCCCTCTGCAGCCGGTTGCATGGTGCCTTAGCTGACAGGGCCATGACTCCTTGGCCTCCTAGGGTCTTGTGCAATCCCTCCTTCAGCACAGGTGTCAAATGCTACCTCATCGTCTCATGCCCATCGCTATCCCATAATTATAAAGGAGGGAGAGTGTGTTGTCTGAAAAGGCCCAGGAGTACAGGAAGCAAGTCCCTCAATGTCCCATAGACCTAGACCTGCCCATGGTCTGCAGTCACTGAGGTCCAGCAATCAGATGTGGCATGACCCCTCTTCTTGTCACGTTTGCCATTCATCTTTGAAACTGAGCAGGACCCTGTGGGGCCTTCTCAGGGACAGACACCCCCTGTATCTCCCACCTGCCTCTTGTCTGTAGAAAAGCTTAAGCTTCCTAGGCCTTCTCCAAGTTCCAAAGAGCAAACTTAATCAGAGAAGTGAGAAAATGCAGAAACAAAGGAAAACATTCAAGCAAGACAAAATGATAGTTTAGCCATAAAACAAAGTCAAAGACCTTTAGTTCCTCCTTAAGAGCTATATATAACATTCTGAACAATACCCTTGAGCTGTTCTGCAGATACTAAAACCCCCACCAGGTGGAAGAAGTTAATTGCATACTGACCACCAGTATGTAGACCCTAGACCAGTTGCAACCAGAAGGTTGATGACTGAGATTCCCAAAATATCACTCTGTTACTTCACCATCAACCAATCAGAGAATTGTTCATGAGCTGATCACACACCCTGTGACCTTCTCCTTCACACTGTCTTTTAAAACTCTTCCCTGAAAGCCATCAGAGAATTTGAGTCTTTTGAACATGAGCTGCCCATTCTCCTTGCTTGGCCCTACAATAGATGCTGTACTTTCCTTCACCACAACCCAGTGTCAGTAGATTGGTTTTGCTGGAGACACAAGTTTGGTTGGGTAACATCTTCTATAAGAGCTTCCTCAGTCAAGGTTCTCATACCTATCATCTTGGCTTTTAAAATCCTGTTCACCCTACTCTCTTAACTGCATTCTCTAATTTCCCACCTCCGCACACTTCAATCACATACCCTCACAGACAGAGGGTCCCTACGGTGCTGGGCACCTGTGTGGCAGGGGCTCAGTAATGCTCTTCTCCTGGCTTCCTGCCTCTCAGTCTGTGTGGCCTGAGCTTGACGGCTCTGCGGTGGTCAGCACATGTCCCTGTGTGAGATTCTCCTGTGAGCTGTTTGGTCTTTGAGAGACGGTTAGAGACTCTAAAGGACAGAACTTCAGCTGAAATATTTTTAAAGGTCTTTTTGTTGCATATATAGAGCTGCAAATAATCTTGTGTACTTAGTCCATAGTGTGTTTGCATTTCATTCGTGAAGTCACAGAAAGAAATACATGCTGAGCAAGGAGAAACTTCGAGTTTGTGTGATTACCCATTCTGTGGTCCACTGGGAATCTGTGGGCAGAGCATTTGTTATATGCCTGCTGCTTGTTTGGTTTCCTCAACTTTTTGTATCTAGGAGAGCACAGTCTCGATTGCGATGAAGGGTCTGGTGAGTAGAGGGGCTCTGAAAGTGCCATCACGCTCGTGATGACATGCACAGACCAAGGGTTATTACTGATATTGGTATCCAGGGATAGAGAGTGTTTGAATATTGAGAAGTAGGATCCGGGTAAGGTAGGTAGGCACTTGCCTTGGGTGAAAATTTTGTAAATAATATTTTAATGCATTTTTTTTTTTGCCATGTCCCATGGTATGTGGGATCTTGGTTCCCCCACCAGGTATTGAACCCACGCCCCCTGCATTGAAAGTGAAGGGAATCTTAACCACTGGACCGCCAGGGAAGTCCTTAGTGCATTACTTTTGAAAACTCAAAATGTATACAAAAAATCCATCATGAATGAAATGTCAAAACTGTAAATGAAGATAGGGTTAGTAACGGTGTCTCACCAAGTGTCAAGCCATAATGGAGCCTGCAGCAAAAGGGAAAACCAGGAATGCTGATTCTGGTTTTATTTAAATTTTTAATATTTTATTCATCATGGACATTTAGCGTTCATTTGATTTTTCAGAAGATTGCATTAAAGTATTATTTTTCTTCATTACTGAGTCTTCTAGCATCCCTTAAACTTTGAGCCCAAGGCCAGTGTTTCACTCACCTCATCCTACTTGCAACCCTGCTGAGAGCTGCTGGATTTTAAGGTCATCAATTTTGTTTCCCTTCATCTCTTGCCTACTGGTCGAAGGTAGTTACGGCCCAAGGCCACAAAACTGCTGTATATCAGAAACTGCATTGACAATATTTAATATGAATTTGCATGTGATTTATTTGGGCTTTGTAAATCAATCTTCTTCTCCACCAGAAATCCTTCAGGGGGGGAATTGAATAGTACTAGAATAAATTAGTAATAAAAAATAATAAATGATCTTTTAAAAATAGATTTTTCAAGCACTATAAACCTTCAGGGTGTGTTTAAGTAATGGCAATATTTTTCACTCCAACACGTTTTCTAAGTAGAACGATGATCATCTTGTTTATGAGATTACTGCATGGTGGTGTATCTGAGGCATATTTCAAATGTTTGCCAATTGGGAGTCATCATCGGCGTTAGCTTGTGTGTGTAGAGCCGCTGGTAGAAAGCTTGTGCTTCACTTTATGCCTCGCTTGTATCACAAGATGACACAGAGTAAGTGCACAGGACTCACAATCAGAAGCCACTGATTCCTCATTTGTCACTTATTGCCAGAGTAAGCTTCAACTTCTCTAAGTCTTGATTAACTACATCCTTTCAATAGAAATAACAATAGATTCTTCCCAGGGCTATTGGAAAGAACAAATTGAATCATAGGGGAAAGTGCTTTGTAATCTGCCAAAGGGCTTTACAAATAAAATGAGTTCTTGCCTTGATCAATCCTCCACCACAGAGCTGATGAGTGTCTGATGGAGGTGAGGTTGATTTCTCTGCCAGAAGTCGAGAGAATATCTACCAGCTAGGTTGCATTTTCAGTTGTAGCATGTTATTCTAAAACACACTACCCAGATAAAGGGATGGTGAAAGGAAATCCTTCATTGAAAAGTTTATGCTTATAAAATGCAAAGTAATCATAAAGAGTAACTTGCAACAAAGCTTCCTGAGAAAGGTATACAGATTTCAGATGAACTCTAGCTAACTGCACAAGATTTTCATTGATGTGGCAGTGTCAAAATAATGAACAAAGGAACGGAAATATGCCCCATGGAGAAGACAATTGTTTCTTCAGGAAATGCAATATTTGCACCAATTCCTGGCAGCCAAGGGCCAATACATCTAACTAACTGGACGAGCAATTGGTCATCTTGACTTTAAAAGTATCCTACCTATTGGAGACTGGAATAGTCCCTTAACATACCTAAGGGGAAAACCAAAGGGATAAAATTATCCTTTAGAATTTTCATCTGTCAGGTAAACAGACACCATTTTTGAAGAGTAATTACTTTTTTTTAAAAAAAACCCTTAATTCAGAGAATGCAAGTTTCATTGATTTCGTTGCTCTTGTTTGGTGCAAGATGTATGGAGCGGGTGATATACGAAAGTCAGGTCTTCAGTTAAGCTGCTGGCAATTCCTGTGGCGAGGAGAAGACGTTCTTAGATGGGTCTGCATGAACTCGTAAGAGAGCATGCAAACAGTGTCGATTTCTTTTTGAAAACTCAGTTACAACAGGAAGAAGGAGCAGAGTAATATGTATCATACGTGAGCCCAATTTTGTGGAAGAAGATGGATGTTACGATTTTTATGGCTTTCTAGTCATTACTTTTATTTTCCCAGGTAAATTTCTCCTTGCTCATTTGCAACTTCCCCATGAGGTTTTTTATGTCAAATGATTTATGAACTATGGCATAACATAGTATGTTTCAAGCGCAGTATTGTAGTAAGTAGGTCCTAAGTGATAGGAAAGTTAATAATCCATACAAACTAATAAACACATTCTAAAACCGTAAGAAACAAGCAAACAAATAAAAAACATTCTTTGCAGACTGCATTGTAAGATGGTTATGTCTGAACGTGAAATTAGAGGTGAATCAACTCCTATCTGACAAGGCCCTTGATTGGCATTAGTTTGATCTTTGGAAAACCTCAAAGCCCCAGAAGAACTCTCCAAGGAAAATAGCACTGTCTTGAAGGAGAAAGTTGGCAGGGGCTTACTTCTACTATACACTCATCCCAGGTCCCAGGAATGCAGTTGCCTGCAGTGGAGGGTTTACTTGGTGTTGTGTAGTGGTCAAGTCTCCTAAAATATTTGTCAATAGTAGACTAAAATATCTTGGTAGGTGAGGCTATTTTAAACAACATTGCTCACTGGGCAGCATTTAAAAAACTTGAGTATTGTATAGAATCCATCAAAGGAAAGTAACAGACACCCGTTATTGATTTAAATTATTTTTCTTATACTGTTACTTAAAATACATTGTGATGCACTGAGCAGAGTTGTAGTGTGTACACACTGGGTTGCCTGGGTGATGAGCGAGCAGGGACTGGGGGACCCTTCTCCCCCTGTGGCTGGCAGCTCCTTTCTCCCGACAGCAGGGCCTGGGCTGTCCTTTGCAGATCCACTCCTGCAGACAGCCGGCAACCACATCCCCACTAATGGTTTGATTATCCCCACTGAGGAGACTGCATCCCATACTTGCCATATAAAGAGGAAGACTTACATAAGGAAGGTCCCTCTATTGGGACACAAGCTCCAACGGGTGCCTGGGCTTTCCTCTCCATGGGGCATGGGAAGGTGGGATATCCCATGACTTCTCTTGTGTTAATCCGGTCTTGTTAGTCTTTTTCTTTTCTCAATAAAGCCTATTCCTTACCTTTTTCCTTGTGGAATTTGTCCCAAAGCACGATAGATGACAGATGAAGACTGTTGGGATCCAGTTTTTATGACAAACATGAAGTTAGGTATAAATGCCCTATGAGTTTGGCTCTTTTATAACCATGAAACTAAAATTTTAAAATTAACTGCAAGTGTAAAACATCGTATTATAACATTAATTACTATTAATAATAATTGTTGTCTTGGTGAAACTAGATCATACAAGTTGTGTTTAATAAAAGAAAAGAGTATCCTTAGTTTCAGTTGCATATTAATTCATTTTATATTTTAACTTAAATGATATTAAATTTAGAGAATGCTTGTTTGGGTAAGTTTGATGGGCAAAGTGATATTAATAACTTCAAGGCTTCTTCAGTAAATAGAGCCTCATTTAACGAAAATTCTTGCAACAATTCTTGAGTGTGTATTTTGAAGGGATGTCACGTAATAACTGGGAAAGCTGATTCGTTCACATGAAAATGAGGTCGGCGTTGTGATGATATTGAATTCACTATACTCGGTGTCTAATCCAATTACTGGAGGAATTAGAAATAGAAAAGATTCTTTATTGTAATTCTGGAAGTTGCTGCTAACGAATTGCTCTAAGTCAGTGCAGAGGAAGATGGGCTGGACTGTATGCTATGCGCCCACCTGAGATGGGAGCACAGAACCATTGCTCATCTGGTGCAGGCCCTTCGAGTTTTATGAAATTAGTACCACACACTGTGTGAGAATTCACATCTTCGACCACTGTTCCCTATTTTTAGCACGATGAAACTTCTATTTAAGCAATGAGTTATGTGTGATTCGGCCTATATTCCATTCACTCATCCATTCATCTATCAGAAAGTTAGCACATGCCACGTGCCAGGCACTGTTCTAGGCAATTACGCACATCAGTGAACAAAACAGATAAGATCCTTGTCTTCATGGAGCTCATACTCTAGCAGAAGGAGATAGAAAACAAAGCATGCTAATAAGTGAGCTTTATAGTGTGTTTAAAAATGATAAATGCTGGGCTTCCCTGGTGGCGCAGTGGTTGGGAGTTCGCCTGCCATTGTAGGGAATACGGGTTTGGGCCCTGGTCCGGGAGGATCCCGTGTGCCGCGGAGCGGCTAGGCCCGTGTGCCACGGCTACTGAGCCTGTGCTCTAGAGCCTGCGTGCCGCAACTGCTGAGGCCTGTGCGCCTGGAGCCCGTGCTCCGCAACAAGAGAAGCCACCGCCATGAGAAGCCCGCGCGCCGCGGCGAGGAGTGGCCCCCGCTCGCTGCAACCGGAGAGGGCCAGTGCGCAGCGGCGGGGACCCAATGCAGCCAAAAATAAATTAATCAATTAAAAAAATATATATATATACCTCATATAGCTGAATATATGATAACATTGGGCAGACTTCTATTCTGAATTACATATGTGTGAACATCCCCATAAACATTTATTTAGAAAACAGAATGTTTCTACGCTTCTTTTAATAATAGAAAGATCGAAAGAGAAGTTGATCACAACTGGCTTCCACCTCGAGCCATGGAAAAGCCACTGATAGCTAGGGATGAGGGAGCACCAAAACTTTTGGTGAGGAAGGGGTGCAACAGAGAATGAGCTTCTCCTGAGAAGCCATTTAGGTCTTCCCAGGACCTGCCCACTGGAGCCCACCAGAGCTGCAATAGGTCACCCCCTCTCTTCCAGCTGGTCTCCAGTCAAACACGTTCTCCAATAGAAACACCCTAAAACCTGCTCTCATTCATCTATTGACCTGGCTCAGTGAACTGTGGGTTAAATGAGCTTCTTGAGCTTGCCTGAATGTGTTTTTTCTTAAATGGAAAAGTTCATTTTGCATTTCAAACAAGCAACTTAGAGTACAATCAATTGTAACTAAAGACTTGTTCATTTCTTCTAATGTGTTATAATTGTAATTGACAGTCTCTGGGATTGTTTATCAATATTTCTCCCATATCGTGTTTATATATTTGCAGTTTATATTTGCAAGACTTTAAGTAGTATTCACCGCATGGGCAGTATATTTGTATGCAATGATTGATATTCTATGCAGTGTTCTTCCAATATACCAGTTGCTTGATTTGGAAAAGCACTGTCTTGAAATGGTAAATATTTTTCAAAGGACATTGTACTAAGCCCAACAATTCAAGGTGTGTTTCATGGAAAAAGAATAGAGAAGCAGAAATCACACTGATTTCAGCTTTGTTTTCTAAAAGAGACCTAATATGGCTCTAAACATGCCGATTCATAGTTGTTTTATACAAAACAACAAGATTTGGACATTATATATAGCCAAAGTAGTTTTTCTGTGATTGTGTGGAGGGGAATTTTCCTGTAATATATTCCAAAAGTGTAATTTGACATCTGGGGTTTAATTCCTGCAATATAAAACTGTAATGCACCATTTCCTTCATTGAATTGTTTCCGAACTTTTAGATCAAAAAGTAAAGAACTACAACACCTCTTTCCACTGACAGACCCATCATTTAAATATGACCAAAAGGATTTTTATGTCAATTAATATACATCTTTTTTCTCTTGACAAAAATAGTACATGCTCATTGTGGAAAACTAAGAAAATTCAGATAAACAAGAATGGTGCATGTTGCAAGTAGAGAATGTATGTTTTTCAATTTACATGAACTATTTATAAAAATTATTCAGGTCACCATCTCTGAGTACAGTATGAAAAAACTCAAATTAATTCAAAAGATAAAATTAGGAGGGAATTAAAAGTAGACTCTTCTAAATAAAGCTTGAATAAAAAGGAAAATTAAGATCAAATCACAGACTATTAGATAATATACTACATTTACAAATGTAATGGGATATGGTCTAGGTCATACTTAAAGAAAATTCCTGACTTTAAATATTCTTATTATTAAACAAGAAAAAAAATACTTGGTTAAGCATTCAGAAATACAATGTAGAAAACACAAACGGACAAAAGACACCATAAAGAAGAAAATAGAATTAAATGCTAATAATTTCTGTTAAAAACCCAAATAATAGAATTGTTTAATTTAAGAGCAGGTAGTTCTCCACTGTTTCCAGTTTTGCTCATCTGAGGAGATTTACTAGGAGAACTGGCTCCCTATCTTTTAGTGCTGTGTTTGGTTGGTCCTTTCATTATTCTTGACAATTATGTCTTAATTTTAGGTCCTGCCTTTGATTTATGAAATGGCCCCCATTTTCCCAGTGCTTCCTTTTCCCTTCATTCTAGTTGGTCTGATATTAATATTGTCATGCTACTTTCTATTTGTGCTTATCTGATGTATCTTTGTCCATCTCTTTAAAACTTTTTTTTTTGTGCTTCAATTTGTTTTACAAGTTTCTTGAAAATAATATTTAGCTAGATTTTGTTTTTCTGACCAAACTGGAAACCAATCTCTGTTAAAGATGGAATTTGACCCATTTGCACTTTATCTCAGTTAATGCAATTGTGTGTCATGCTTCTCTGTTGTTCTGCTCTTCACTTTTCCTGTGGTTTTGTGGGGGCTTGGGGGAGGTGTACCATATTTTATCTTTCTACTGATTTGGAGAATATACATTCTACTCATAGTCTATTCAAGAGCATCTTTCATTAAAAATATGTAAACCCTTCTTGGCCTGTTAATATTATCAGTAAAGCCTCAGTGTCTCATATGAGGAATTTTAACTGGCTTTACATTTTTTCTCTTTTCCTTACCTCCCAGATCGTGTTAGAATTATCTCAGCTTTTTAAGCTAGGGTGTTACACTTAAGCTTTTCACTCTGTAGTTTCTCTTTCAAAACATTTTGACATTTTAATTACATATAACCATCCAAACGACAATTATTCAATGGGGACTTTGTTTCATTGGTATGGCTATTGTTCATCTCCTTTACTTCCTTCTTGGGCATTTTTAATATGACAAGGGTGTTCCACTTTCTGAGTAATGGCATGTATCAGAATATGTTTATCATTTCCTAGTGCTGGGATGATAAGTTTTCTCCGTTTAGAACTCTGGGCCACTCCCTTTTCCCTCAAAACTCTGTGGATTTTGTTGCACTATTTTGGCAAGATT
The DNA here is from genome assembly GCF_963924675.1 of Phocoena phocoena. NCBI lineage: Eukaryota > Metazoa > Chordata > Mammalia > Artiodactyla > Phocoenidae > Phocoena > Phocoena phocoena. The sequence continues at coordinate 10,600,873 of NC_089227.1, forward strand.
CTATTACACAGAAGATGGGAGCTAGAGCCTGAAGTTTACTTGGTTTTACTGCTTGTGTCCTTGATCTTTAAAAATCTGAAATGTCACCAAGACATTTAGATGTAAGTCTCTTTTTGTTTTCAAGGCAAAAAACACATCAAAACCATACTCTGTTATTTGAAGTCTCAAAACTTTCTTCTATTGTTTCTTTATTTGTTTTTTCTTCATTTGCTCTGTTTTTTCCACTCTGAATTTCCTTATTCCAGAACTTCAACCCACTGTCTTTTTCACTGATATTCTAGTTTCCATCTAAGTCTCTTCTTCTAGCAAATTTGGGAAGGTTGCAAGGTTGGGAAAGAGGCAGGGAGAAAGGTGTATGACTTTAGTTGTCTTGCAAATTGGCATCACTGCAGAGAGGTGTGGCCTATTAGCCCCCCAGGCTGCTGAGATGGTGCTCACAGGCTCTCAAGGAGTCTGGATTCCCAGCACCCACATCACCTGAACACTTGGGCTGTTCATGGACTCTGCAGACCCATTTCTCTGTGACACCTGAGCTTCTGTGTGATGGATATGATCTCTTCCTTTGTAACTAAGATTAAGCTGCTGACATTGGCCTGCTGTAAACAGAATTCTCAGTCATCATCTTGGGCAACTTCTTTTGCTCTCTTTCCTAGAGATGCATTCCACAAATGAGTATATTCCAGCATTCTTTCTGTTGCAGGAAGGGGACTCTTTCCAGGGCCCGAGAGTGGGCTCTTGTCTAACACTCAGAAATGAATTGTCCGAGGAGACACACGTGCTGACAAAACAAGAGACTTTAGTGGGAAGGCGCGCCCTAGCGGAGAGCAGCAGGGTAAGGGAACCCAGGAGAACTGCTCTGCCATATGGTTCACAGTCTTGGGCATTATGGTGATGGGATTCGTTTCCAGGTTATCTCTGGCCAATCATTCTGCCTCAGGGTCCTTCCTGGTGGTGCACGCATTGCTTAGCCAAGATACATTCCAGTAAGGATTCTGGGAGGTTGGTAGGATATATGGACTGGCGTCTCCTCTCTCCTTTTGACCTTTACCAAATTCTACCGGTTGGTGGTAGCTTGTTCGTTCTACCAGGACCTCCTATTTAAGATAATTCATGAGAGTGGTAACTATCAGGCCTGGCCAGGGCAGGTGGTTTCAGTCAGTGTTCCCCCTAACATTTCCAGAGTTCTGACCTGCAGCTGGGGTCCTGGCGTTTCTCCTTCCTGCGTGTTCCTTCTCTGGGACCATCTTCTTCCATTCCAGCTCTCACTTTTCATCTGGAGTATGTTCAGGCCCGAACATTTTCACTGTAAGCTTTTGTTATGGTTGTTTCCTTCTCTCATCCCACCAAATCTGCATCTTCTTGACCAGGGATTCCCTGGAAAATTGACAGGTGTCATATTGTTGATTTTAGTTTGCTCCTTTCAGCCATGAACTCCATAATGGTCTTTGGCTATGGACTCCAAAATACTCTAAATAGCTTCAATAAACATGAATGGTACCCCCATTCGTGGCCTGTACTCGGAAATAATCCAGCAGCAAAGAAAATGCATTACAGAAACGTTGACTTAAAAAATACACACAACCTAAAAGTTGAGAGTTATGTTTTATTCGGAGGGAATTTTTAGGACCTAAAGCCCGGGAGGTAGCATCTCAAGTAACCCTGAGAGACCAGCTCCGAGGTGAGTGGAGAGCTAGGATATATAGGAGTTTTGCAACAAAGGACAGGTAGTCTGAATGTCAAAAGATTATTGTTCATTAAAGAAAACCAGATATCCCAAGTTAAAGAACTTAGCACTTTTCTATATATGGGAAGATGCAAGAGTCTGGGCTCACTGAAATAATTCCTTTGATATGCACCTCAGCTCTCTGGGGCCAGTATCCTGTGTTTTCACAACCTGAGTTTGCTCAGGGCTCACCTTAGGGAGTGGATGCAGCCTGATGGCTGCTAGATGGCAGGTATTTTTTTCCTTTCTGATTTCTCCCAGGGCTCACCAGCTCACCATAGGCTGTGGCTGCAGTCGCTGATGACTGTGACATTCTTTGGTTACTGATGTGACAGGAAATATTCCGTATCTCAGAATGAATTTCCATGCCCTCACACTGGTAATCAGAGTCCACCGTTCCCAGACATAGGAATCCTTCAGTCTTGGGACTTTGTTCTTTCAGACACCTCTGGGGTTGTACTGTGAGAAGCAAAATGTCGGAAGACCATCATATATTCATTAATTCTTGTGGGGAAGAAAGGGCTGGCTCCCAGCACCATCTCAAGCTCTCAAATTCTGCTTTTGATTCTGTTAGCACAAGTTTGTGTGCCTGACGCACAGTGAGGCCAAACACACCAAAACGTCGAGTCTGGAGCAGAGAAAGGTTTACTGCAGGGCCATGTAAGGAGATGGGTGGCTCATGCCCTAAAGAGCTCTGAGTTCCCTGAAGGGTTTTGTCAAAGCATTTTTAAAAGCCAGGTTGGGGGTGGGGTCTGCAGGGTATGTGATCACCTTCTGCACAATTCTCTGATTGGCTGATGGTCAATCAGAACAGGGCATTGTCACAGGGGTTAACTTTATCAGTCCTTAGGCTCCAGGAGGCCTGGGGGCTATGGTCATGGTCATCAAGTAGTTAACCTCTTCCATTTGGTGGGGGGTTTTAGCATCTAAAACAACTCAGGAGATGTGCATCAGATACTGTTATCTAGTACTTCAGAGAGGATCTAAAGCAGAGGATGTGGGGGAAGGCCTGTCCCAGGAAGACCCCATAGGGTCCTGCTCAGTTACAATTCCTCTGCGTCACTAACCACCTTTTAGGAAGGATTTGACACATTTAACTCCAAATTCACTTTGAGGAGTGCCTTTCTTCTGCCCACCAAGTAAGCCTAAGGAGGTTAAGTGTCCTTTTACCATTTACAGATAATTTCCCTGAGCCATTTAAATTGAGCCCATTCTGCCTTTCCCTGCATTTTGTCCATGGATCTCCAACTGCTCTACCAAGAGATGGAGATTCAACTGGGATGGCCAAATTCCACAACAGAATCTAGAAACCTTTCTTCAGCTCCTGGCCTTTCAATAGTGTTACAGTTTGTAGCTGTGTCCTGCCTCCTAGACCTGCAAAACTGGTGTCTGGTTTATATTAACTAATGACTTACTAGAACAGCAAATGTCAGCATGGGGTCAGAGGTGGGCTGTGCTGGGCTGGACAAGCCACCAGGGCCTGGAACACCTGCTCACATTCTTTTCTCCACTGACCTCCAATTATTTAAGAGGATTGTGACTCTCTTCCTCCTCTTGTCTTCCAAATGCTCCTCTGCGCTTCTCTCCTTACCAGGGACCTAGTTTGGAATGGAAACCCTGAGGTTGGATAAATAAGCAACTTTGCAATAATGGAATAATTTTTTATCAACCTTCTGCTGTCTGCAGTGACTCTCACGTTCATGCCGAAGGCCCGCAATGCCAAGTTTTGAATTTACTGTTGTTCCTTCTGCTTTGGTTTTGCTTTCTCTTTTTAAATTTCCCTTCTCCATTTTAGTTTGTTTTGTATCTTCTGTTATATGTTCTCTATACTTTATTTTCTCTGGAGATTTTTTTTACTTATAAGAAAGATTTTTGATATATGCACTAGTTTAAATTCTACATTTCACTGCTAGTGCTGTACCTACGACATTTATATAAACCTGCAATTTACTTATACCAAAATTTTGCTATTCTTTTATTAGTTTTTCAATTAACTGGAATACGTTTCGATAAATCTTTATAGGAAGGTTACATGTGAGGTATATTTCAAAATTATTTCATATTTGATCATATCTCTGTTGTTTTCTCTTGGTTTTATTTTTATATATCATGTAATATTGTGAAGGTGAAATCTGAAACAAGCTTGATTTCTTTTCATTGTAGGTAAGTTAAGTGAGTTTTCTTCCTAGGCTGAAGTAGAATTTTTAATTTATATGTGGGGTTGTTTGTGTGTATGTGTGTGCGTTGTCTCTGTGTGTAAATGTCTGAATGCTTTGCTAAAGTCTTTCTTTAACTTTGAAAATCAAAATGTCCCTATGATTTGTTGAGATCTTTTTGGATCAATGCATGGAGTGGAAATACAGAAGACCAATGAAATTTGAAAGATGTTCAGTCTCCGTGGTAATTAGGGGATCTCAGATTAAAAACCATAACACGATACTTTAGGTTGTCAAGCATTTTTAAACTTTTTGTTTGGAGTATAATACATGTACATATCCTAATTGTACAGCCTGACACATCTCCATAAACTGAACCTCGGTGTGTAACCGGTAGCCGGATCAAGAGCAACACCGTGCCAGCTCCCCAGAATCCCGCTTTGAGCCCCATCCAGCTATTCCTCAGCAGAAGCAACTGACTTCTAACAGCCTAGATAAAGTTTGAGTTTGGTAAACAATTTCAAGTTCGATGACATCACGCAATGACAAAATTGGGGGAAAGACTTCTCTTTCACAACTGGGGAAAATGTAAATTTGCGCAGCCATTGGGAGAGCAGCTAGACAACGTCCACGTTCTCAATCTGTCAGTCTTCCTTTTACATCATTCATTTCTTACTCTCCTTGTCCTCTTTAAAGCAGGTTTAGTTGTGTTTCCTCTTACCTAATTAGGATCTGGCCAACCAACCTTTGCTACTGTATTTCCTCATTAAACAAGCTTGCTCTTAGAGATGACTGTGAATGTTGACCTACGATGCCTCTCACCTTCATCAATTCTATGCTACCTGTCAAATGTATCTTGGTTCCAAATATCTTTTTCATGCCACCCTGTCCTTCCGGTCATCCCCAATCCATTGACTACTTCCCTGAATAAAAGTGAAATTTCTGCCAACTGCAGAAATATACTTAAAGCTCCCCACAAATGGAATAAATGGAAATGATATCTCAACATCTAGCACAGAACGTGTAGTTAAAAATGGGAGTCTCCTTCCTTTGCCCCTTAATTTCAAAAGCCTCACATTTAACCTCAAAACATCATGAAAGGCCACACTGGAGCACTTGCATAGAGTGGAAAGAATCCTTTTCTCTTTCAGAGAAATGGTAATTGGTGGGTTAAAGTTTTTAAATAATATTTTGGCTTATTCTTCTGACAGTGATAAATACAATCTATGAAAATGTAATTTCCTCCAGATTAATTAAAGTGTTTTCCAATTGGTAAAATCCTTATGGTGTTTTGTACTCTGAGATGAGCAGAATGAGTGGGGACTGAAAGCAAGCAGTGAAGCACAAAGACGTGGCCGGGGCATGCAGTGTACATCACCTAAAAAGGCAGAACATAGTATTGTTTGGGGTAGACGGCAGAATGTATCCCAGTGCATGGTCTCCTGGGCTACTTCAGGTACTGCAGCATGGTGACATTTAGCCAGATTCTCCCCATTTCCATATTCTTCCGAAATGACTTCCCACAGTTTGCTGTGGCTTAACTTGTCTGACTTAAAATTACGCCACAGTGCCCCAGAAAATATTTACTGTGATAGAAACCTCATTTTTTTGGATCTAGAGAAGTAGGCAAGAAGGCTGAGAAATGGAAACATCCCTTCAATAATGAGCTGCTGGAAGATTTACAGAAAGAGTTGTAAATTTCATGAAACCGCTACTGGCTTATAGACACCAAAGTAAAATGCCATCCTGCACTCAGAGAAGGCTCTTTTCTTTCTATAGTTTAAGTGAACGTGCTAAAAAGTCACGCACGGATATATATGTGGAGGGGTCTTTTATTTCCTGGTTGGAGTGGATTTGTACTTAACTCCTTCTTCTGCCTCTTTCTCCAGCGTCCCACGTCACCGTGACACAGAGCTTTGAATTTATTTAACTTGCTTATTTAATTATTACCAAAAGCTTAGAGAATAATCTACAAAAACATATCCCTTTCAGAGACTGCATCTTTAATCATGGTCTCATGAGTACCTCTGCCCATGGAAATAACCAACATCTTGGACAGATGCAAAGCTACAGTTAGTAACTGAGAAGTCCTTTATTTGTTTCACCGTCGTCACTAAGGTTAAGTGGATAACTCCTTGGCCCTTGATCTTCTGAATCTCTCAAACACTGTTTGTAGAACTATGGCGTCCATCATCGAAGGGCTCTATGACTAATCAGAACTCAAGGGAAATTGGAAGCCCAGCATGGAAACAACTATTCCTTCTCTAACTTCTCTGCCTTCTCTTCTTTCCTGCCCCCTGGCTACAGCGTTGCCCTGCAGCTCTATCCGAGGGCATCTGTTTTTCTCTCACTGTACCTGGCTGCTCAAGGTCCTCCTTGTTCACTTTCTTATTTTCTTCGGGAGGAGTTCAGGACATGCCACCCCTAAATATGCCACTTTGGTATATTACTTTGAGCTGAAGACACTTGAAAGACAGCAAAGGCAGGGAGAGGCTTTCTTTTTCTGAACTCCCCTCATCTGCCTACAACCTGATCCTCCAAAAGGAACTCAATTGTCATAAAGCCCCTCCCTGGAAGTTTCATCAACCAGGGAAGATGACCTAATCACCAGAGAGGAGACTAGAAGTTGACACCACATCCAGACACACTTTGTCACATGCTGTCATACCTCCCATCTACTCTGTTAAGGGCCCATTCATCTTTCCTAAAAATCATTTCCCCTCCTTTAAATTGCCTACATCCCTTCTCTCCTTCCCCTATTGAGACAGGTATATAAACTCTCAAATCTCTTTTGCCTATTCACGTTTTTTCCCCTGTGATGCCCCTTGTACGTAATATTAAAAAATAATAAATGTGTCTACTTTTTCTCCTGTTCATCTATCTGTTGTCGGTTTATTTTATAGAGCCAGCTACAGAAGTTAGGAAGGGAGAAGGAAAGCCTTTCTTCCCCTGCACTTTGGTCACTCCATCCTGATGAGTACGTATCCAGTCCATAGACACGTGTGATCACCAATTTTCTATTTTCAGCGTCTTCGAGGATATTGCCATTTAGATGGCTCCACCTCCCTCACTTCAAATAAATGCATCCAGAGCTGCTCATTTCCCCCTGTCTCCTAAAACCAGCTTCTCTTTCCCATTTCTGGATTAATTCTGGTTAGATTTTCCAAAAGACTGTTGACGTGATCTGGAACGTCAGAAGTGTACAAAGTATTTATTTTCTTTTGCGTTGGTTAGAACAAGGGATGATGAGTTTCTTGAGGGTAGGAATTACTCTTCATGATTTGTATTTCCTATAGTGCCTAGTAAAGTATCTCAATGAATAGCTATTAATTATTGACTGACTGATTAAAATGCCATGATAAATGAGGCAAAATATTATACCCCCCCAAATGTGATCAGCCATTAACTAAAAACGTGTAAGAAAATGTACAGCCTCCCCATTTCTGCTACTACCAAAACACAGGTGCCTGGCTTGCCTGGTGGGCAGGTAGCAAAGTTTCTGATCCCTAACTGTCAGCTTTGGTCCTATTTAACCAAACTTGTGGGGTGGACAGAGATAGAAATGACTTATGCTTTACTAATTTAATTTTAACTGGCCCTTTGGGTGTAAAAGATAATAAATTAACCCCGAATGGTGAAATCCTAAGACTATCTTCAATCATGGCATTATCATAATAGTACCTGGAGTAACTAAAAACAAAACAAAATAAAAACCAACAACCTTCATTCCAAAAATATTCAAACTTCCTTACAAAGGTAATGATTCTGTGCGCATAATCACTTTGTGCAATGCACCGTTAAGGGGGCTGTGTATAGCCTAAATTCTTCAAAGGCATTTTTTTTTTTTTTTTGAGAAGGAAAATGTCTTCAGAGACTCTAACCTATAGTGATACATGAACTGTTTACTTTGATGCAAGAAAAACAACAGCAGAGGCTTACTGAGAGGGGCCTGAGAATTAACACTCCTTCCGTTAAGAATTACCCTGGCGTCCTAGATAATTAGTCAATTGTGCAAGATTTCTTTCCAGCTTTACAAACTAACTGTATTGCCATTCAAGATTAGAAGGTAGGTTGACAGGATTAAGGGTTTTGCTATTAGAAAACAATGGCTTGAATACCTAGGATGACTTTGTTAGAAAGATGTCACAACTCCCCGCTGTGATGCCCTTAATGGAAGGGATACAATGTGACTGCTTTGGAAAATAATTACCTTTTCAAGCGATTGCTGTGAAACCTATTTACAACATTCTTTATTTAATGTCTTCCTGCTTATTGCATTTTCTTTTTCTAAGCCTGGAATTGACAATTAAATGTGTTTTCGCGGGCTATCATCTAACTTTGGGGTTAGATGGGTTTTTAAAAGGTGTTTTCCTAGTGTTTAATGATAGGATTATGTATGTGTGAGTAAATTAGTTTCAGATTTACAGAACTAAAAAGAAATGTAGCATGTAAGTCTTCACAGCTCTCCTCATCTTTGAACATAGGACCCATCGTAACGGTCCTATCTTCATTCTGCCGCACTCAGCACAATAGGTTGAGTCAGCAACTTGTGTTTATTGTATTCTGCTAATGTGTGCACAGCCTGGCACCCGTTCACTTTCTACTAGGGGCACAAAAAGAAGCGGAATTCCTCCCCTGTGCACTGCGAACAGCATATCCTGCTTGGAGAAGCAGGGCTGGGAGCCGGTTTCCTTCCCCATCCATAAGTGATCAAAGAAATCATATTCTGTTTTCACTGTGATCATTAGTAAGGCTGACGGGCTGTTTTTCAAAGCTAAAAGTAGAATAGGCATCTGTTGAAAGAATTAACAGGATTGCTTATTTTGCTTTTCAATGAAAAATAAGAGGTTGTAGATATTGGAAAAGAAGACACACGTCTGGTTTGGAACATCGTTAGGATAGGTTCTTCGTCTTGTGATCTCTCAACAGATATCTACTGCACGTCCAACCTTCTAATAATTACGTGTCTCTTCTGCAGTTTTGTGGATGCATTGAAACCCCAATTGCCGAGGCTCTGCTGGCCAAGGGAAATATTAAAGAATAGAGGAAAAGATCAATAAAATAAAAGAACTACCATGTACTAGATACATTTTATATATTATAAATACTTCATAATAAGTCCACTGTAAATATTAGGAACTATTTTGGTTAGCTATGGGTGGGATTAGAGGAAGGTTTGCAAGAATGGATTGGAAAATCTTGAGGTCAACCACATGTCTGTGACCACAGACGAGAGCTATGCTGCTTCTCTCCTCCAGGTAGAGGGAAGGATGCCTGAAGATGAGTGGTTGTGTCAAAGAGTCACAAGGAAGTATGACCGATTGTTCTCAGCCAGTCTTTCTGCCTTCCACGAGGAGAAATATTTCTCTGCCTCAGCCCAAGCCTCACCAGCAGAGAAGACAGCCACCCTCCAAATACTCATTGTCAGAACTTGGACAAATGCTTTTGTCTTTAAGCCTAGGCCTCCCCCTCTGTGGACTGAGCAGGTTCTCCCCAGCGATCTCTAAAGCCCTTCTTGTTCTAAATTTTGATTATTCTTTTTATCTAGGGACTTGTCCTCTAAAACAACTCATGAAATTATTACTTTTAATACCCCGTGAGAAAGGGACAACTATTGTTCACCCTCCTTAAGGATGAATAAAGAAAGAAGGAGGAATTAATTTTCTACTGTATCCATAATAACATATGATTAGTGAAATAACCAGAAATAGACTACAAATACACAGATGACTTCAAGTCAGTTTAGCATCCGGCTTTAGCAAAGCGCACGACGTAAAGGGTCAGAACAGATGTCAGGGTCAGGCAGGCAGGAACCTGAAGTCCAGTTCCACTTCCACGTGAGCCCAGTTTACTTCCCTCCTTCTCTGGGGAGTGGGAGACACCGTACGACTCAGAATTATTGCAGGACTGAAATTATTAAGCTATGTAACTAGTACGATGTTTGGTGTGCAGTAGTCCTTAATAAATCTTCGCTTCTCCCATAACCACTCTCTACTTTTTCTGTTTATCTTCATTTCACTAGCCTTTCTAAGGGTCTATCCAGGAAAACCTTTGATTTTTGTAATCGCCCTTGCCCATTACTACATTCTGATTATGTACCTGACACCATGCTAAATCCTTTACCTGCATTTCTTCTTTTAATATTTGCAAAAACTCCCTGAGGTAGACACTGTTCTTATTGCCCACATTTTCTAAATAAGGCAGCTCTGTGTTTAGAGATGTATTATTCACCAGGGTTACACAACTAGTGGGCCCCAGGATTTGAACAAAGTTCAGTTAAGTACCAAAGTCCATGCAATCAGCCACCACATTATAATTTATTATTTCCTGTCTTGAGAGGTGTAGAATAAGAGACCCTCATTCTCTTTCCTGGTGGAATAAATAACAAATTAGTAATCAACTGCACTGCCAGCCTTGGTTTTGTTACCTAAAACCTAGAAGGTACAGTTTAGACAATGAGTCTTCATGAATGAAAAATGTCCACATAACCTTCTGGTTCTTGACTTTTAGGTAATAGTTCCAGTGGCTGCTGTCACTGGACAAAGCACATGCCTTCCAAGAGTTAATTGTTGCTATTTTGCCCCCTGACATTCCATCAACTAAAAGAAATACACATTCTCTTTTAGAGAGAGAGAGAGAGAGAGAGAGAGAGAGAGAGGTTGCAATATAATTAGTGATCATGCAAGATATCAACTCTTTGAAAGTTGGGATGCATGCTGAGTTCAATAAACAGATATGTACTTTCCATTATTGGTATTGTTTTGAGTAATAATTCTTACATGCAGCAATGAGGATGTAAAACACCTGTGAGTTAAAAGAATTTTTTCTGAGATATGCATTATTACTCGAAGACTTTCGTGTAAGTTTCCTTCTTTAACAGGAGAAAAAAGTAAAATATTTTGATTTTGCCTAAAGCTGTTCTGCATTAAATTAATGGGTATATTTTCTTTAAATGCAGTCTTTGCTTAATTAGAGGAGAAGGTGTCTTATAATGGCAAGGATATTATGGTATACAATGATAGCATACGTTTTAGCATCAGACAGACATGTTCCAAATGTAGCTTCACCCCCTACTAATTGAGTGGCCATGAAATTTCATACATAAAATTAGCACAGTTATTCTTAGTGTTGTTGAGAGAACTAAGTGGGCTTCAGTTTAAACCTGGGAACTTAAGCACACACTACTGCTACTCTCTTCTTCGACCCCATTAGAATGGGAGAAATAAAGTAAAAGCATATAAACCCATAAGGGAAAACAGAATGCGAAAGAAAAGGGTAGCAGTTGAGGGATATCAATACATTTTTTGGAAGATGAAAAGGGGAAGAAAAAGTGGCAACTGACCTAGCAGAGAAAGTTAAATCTTATGTGTTTGAAGAAGGCTGAGAAGCAAGCAGACTGTGTCACAGAACTCCAGAAAGACTCAGGAACTGGAGGCATGGGTGGGGAGTACACTAAATACAGGAGGATTTATGAAGAGCCTTTGCAAGGAATACCTAGACTCATAGATCTAACTCGTATCCCCACACAGTCAGGTGACTGCCCCTCTCCTACCCCAGCATAAGAAGGGAAATGTACTCTCTGAAGGAATAGAGCACAGGTGGCACAGAACTCAGAGGCAACAGGTGTGGCAGAAGGTAACTGTGAGGGGCACAATGGAGCAGAAAGATTAAGAGAAAGTCTGCTTACTGAATGGTGACGCCAGCATGATTGATATGAAGATAGAGAGACACAGAGGATGTAAAATTTGGAAAATATGAAAAATTAGAGTGAGAATTACATGAGCAGAAGACAATATAGTGTGAGTCCAGATGAAAATGAAGGCTTCTTGGGACATTTAAGTTTTATTTAAAAGGTCACATGCTGCTGCTGTTATCACTTACCATGCATGAGGGAAGGACGACCCAGTTCTCCTAACAGGGTTTACCCTTCTTATAACCCAATTCTACATCACTGTTCTGCAAACTTCTTACAAATCCACATGATCACCAGGTATAAGTCAAGGCTGAAAAGCAAACCCAATGTATCCCTGAAGTTTTACTAGAAGACTGGATGGACTGAAGATCAATTGTCCAGTCATAGCACATCTCAGCCTGTAAGGTCCTTTCTGAAGCCACCTTCCATAAAGCTGCAAGTTTCATGCCAGATTACTCCACTTAGAAATAAATGACAAGATATGACCACATAAAAAGACTGTAATCAGTTTTTACATGCTTTGCTCTTAAGTAACAATGCACAGTCCAGGAGAATTAGTCATATGAGGAAATAATTCTCTAATTAAAAACAGAGATGAAAACCAAACAGAAAAAATAATGACAACACAAGGAATATGAGAAAGTTACATGCATATGTGTACACATAGGTGTGTATATGCAAGTGTGTGTTCCAGACAGAAATTTAATAAAATATCATGAAATATCAATAAAGTGCTATATAAAAAAAGAAAAATTAGAGGTTATTCAAACTCTTACACTAAAGAGAATTAGAATGCTGGAAAAGAAATACATAAAATCTGCTTGACTGAACCAAGAAAGTGAAAGACTTGTACATTGAAAACTACAAAACATTGCTGAAAGAAATTGAAGAAGACAAGATAAATGAAAGGCATCTTATATTCATGACTTGGAAGACTTAAAATGCCAATACTACCCAAAGTGATCTACAGATTCAATGCAATCTCTATCAAAATCTCAATGACTTTTTTTTCTGGAAATAGAAAAGTCCATCCTAAAATTCATATGGAATCTCAAGGAACCTCAAATAGCAAAAACAATCTTGAAAACAAAGAAAAATGTTGGAGGGCTCACACTTCCTGATTTCAACATTTACTATAATGCTACAGTAATGAAAACAGTTTGGTACTGGAATACCTACCTACCTACTGGATGCCTACCATACTACTCTCTCAAGAGAAACTACTAGCCTGACCTCTGACACCATAGATTAATTTAACCTGTTTTTTATTTATATCAATGGACAACAGTTCATTTCTTTAAAATAAGTAAAATTGATATATCCCTGGAGGAGGCTTATTAAATTAAAAAAGAGAACAAGTACAAAAACAGCCAATGTCAAGGATGGGAAAGGCAAACATCATTATAAATCCCACAAAATAAATGTAATAAATGAATATTATTAAAATCTTAAATGTAACGGGAAATTATTTTTTAAGTTCCATCTTAAAAAAAACAGAAATGAGAAGAAATAGAAATCTGAATAATTCTGTAACTAATAATGAAATTAAATATGTAACTTAAACCTTTCATGACAAATCACAAGGGCCATATGTATTCAAAGGGAATTCTTCAAACATTTATGGTTGGAATAATTCCAATCTTATGTAAACTCTTTCAGAATATAAGGAAAGAGGAAATAGTCTCCAATTCATTTTATAAAGCAAACATATCTATGTTACCAAAACCGGACCAGGATATTATGAGAAAGGAAAATTATAAACTAATATCACTCGTGTTCATCAGTGCAAAAACCCTAAATACAATATTAGCAAGCCAAATTCAATGAAATATAAAACATCAAAATTAACTTTATTTTTTCCAAGAATACAAAGATAGCTGAACATTAGAAAAAAGTCAATGTAATTTGCCACATTAACAAAATTGTGTAATAATCTCAATAAATAAGTATGGTAGACTGATTTATTGATCTCAATTCTGTACTCATCTGCCACGATTAGTTATTGTCACTGCCACATTGTGGAGTTGGCCTTGTGATTTACTTTGACCAATATGATATTAGTAGATGTGATACAAGAAAAGACTTAAAATGTGCTTGAACAGTTGGAATTGCCCTCCTGCATTTCTGCCGTCATCATGCTAAGAATATGCCCCCAAGAAGCCTGCTGTTTCCAGAATGAGAAACCTGAGGAACAGACTCGAGCCCAACTCATGGTCTGTTCTGAGACCAACCAAACCCAGCAAAGCCCAGTCTAGATCAGTTGTTCAGTTGTCACAAGTCACTGAGTTTTGCTGTGGTTTGCTAAACAGCATTATTATGACATTGGCTGCCTGATATTATACATGAAAAGGATTTGGTAAAATCCAACATTTTGTTATAATACAAACACTTAGCACACTAAAAGTAAAAGAGAACTCCCTTAGTTTGATAAAGAATATCTACAAACTCCTAGAGCTAATATCATACTTAATGATATGGTTGAATATGTAGAAAATTCAGAATCATCTGTAGATAAATTATTAGAATCAATAATGGGTTTATACAGCTGGCCAGCAAACACATGAAAAACTGCTCAACATCACTGATTATTAGAGAAATGCAAATCAAAACTACAATGAGGTATCACCTTACACCAGTCAGTATGGTCATCAGCAAAAAATCTACAAACAATAAATGCTGGAGAGGGTGTGGAGAAAAGGGAACCCTCCTACACTGTTGGTGGGAATGTAAATGAATACAGCCACTATGGAGAACAGTATGAAGGTTTCTTAAAAAAGTAAAAAGAGAACTACCATATGACCCATATGACCCAGAAATCCCACTCCTGGGCATATACCCAGAGAAAACCATAATTCAAAAAGATACCTGCACCCCAATGTTCATTGCAGCACTATTCACAATAGCCAGAACCTGGAAGCAACCTAAATGTCCATCAACAGAAGAAAGGATAAAGATGTGGCACATATATACAATGGAATATTTCTCAGCCATAAAAAGGAACGAAGTTGTGCAATTTGCAGAGACGTGGATGGACCTAGAGACTGTCATACAGAGTGAAGTCAGAAAGAGAAAAACAAATATCATATAATATCACTTATATGTGGAATCTAGAAAAATGATACAAATGAACTTATTTGCAAAGCAGAAACAGAGACACAGACATAAAGAATGGACATATGGGTACCAGGGATGGGGGTGGGGGATGAATTGGGAGACTGGGATTGACATATATACACTATTATGTATAAAATAGATAACTAATGAGAACCTACTGTACAGCACAGGGAACTCTACTCAGTGCTCTGTGGTGACCTAAATGAGAAGGAAGTACAAAAGAGAGGGGAGATATATATATATATATATGATTCACTTTGCTGTACAGCAGAAACTAACACAACATTGTAAAGCAACTACACTCTAATAAAAATTAATTTAAAAAAATAATGGATTTAGAAAGACTGCTGGACACAGGCCAAGATACAAAAACTAATTGTAGGGCTTCCCTGGTGGCGCAGTGGTTGGGAGTCCGTCTGCCGATGCAGGGGACGCAGGTTCATGCCCCGGTCTGGGAGGATCCCACATGCCGCGAAGCGGCTGGGCCCGTGAGCCATGGCCACTGAGCCTGCGCATCCGGAGCCTGTGGTCCGCAACGGGAGAGGCCACAACAGTGAGACGCCCGCGTACCGCAACAAAACAAAACAAAACAAAACAACAACAACAAAAAAAAACTAATTGTATTTCCTTATACTAGCAGCCCAGGTAGAAAATATATATAATAGCAAAACCATATACTAGCAACATTTTACAGAAAAATTAATTTTTAATAAGATATTATATACAACATCAAAATAAAGTAATTATTAGGAATTAATTTTTTAAAATAGTTTTGAAGAATTCTAAGCAAAAATTTAATAATACTGTGTTGAGAAAGAATTATAAAACTTAATTTATAATAGAGATATAGATTGTGTTCATGAGATGGAAGATTCACTATTGCAAATACCTCACCCAAATTGAGAGATTCAATGCAAACCCAATAAAAACACCAAAGTATTATTTCTGTGTGTGTGTGCATAGGTGAAACTTGACGAGCAGATTTCAAAACTGCTATGAATGTGCAAGAAGAATTTGGGAATACTTGTTCTACTGAATATGCAGACATAATAAAGGTGTGGTGATTGAGATAGAGTGGAATTGCTGCATGGAAAGACAAACAGACAAATGCAACAGAATCAAAAGCCCAGAAACAGAAGCATGTATGCATGAACACTTGATTTATACTGTAATGAAAACTGTACTACAGAGCAGAAAACAAGGCCAGATTTCAATGAATAGCTCTGGGATAATAGGATATCCTCATTTAAAAAAACTTGACCTTGCCCTCACACAATCTATAGTATCAATTTCTTGTGAATTTTAACTGAAACATGAACAAAAAGTAGTGAATCACAACATCATCTGTCATCAAGAATACATACATTAAAACCACAATAAATTACTATCTCACACTCCTAGAACGGTTAAATTCGGAAGCTGACAAGTCTAAGAGTTGGTGAGGAGCAACTGGAACTCTCACACTGTTGGGTGGAGTGGGAATTGGGAGAACATATTGGCAAACACTTTGATTTTCTTTACTAAAGTGAGGATGTGCTGACTCTATGACCCAGAAATCCCATTCCTAGGTATATGTCTAACATAAATATCAATGGTAAAAAGGATTCATGCATTCTAGCATATTTACAGAATGCTGTAAAGACTAAAAATGAACTTACAAGCAGCATGGATGAATTTCTCA
The DNA here is from genome assembly GCF_963924675.1 of Phocoena phocoena. Lineage (NCBI taxonomy): Eukaryota > Metazoa > Chordata > Mammalia > Artiodactyla > Phocoenidae > Phocoena > Phocoena phocoena. The sequence continues at coordinate 10,617,240 of NC_089227.1, forward strand.
GACACAATATTGAGCAAAAGACTATAAATAACATATATAGTATAATTCCAGTTACATAATGTTAAAAAAAGAAAGGCAAAACTTAGCTGTAGTTTTTAAGAATGCATGATGTGATGACTATTACTCTAAAGACAGCAAGGAAATGGCCATTCCCAAGGTCACGACAGTGGTTACATTTAGGGAGTAAAAGAGATTATATCTGGGGAGGAGTATGTATGAGCGTACTGGGGCAGCTGACAGTGTTCTATTTCTTACTTAGACTGGTAGGTGTAGGGGGCTTATTTTATAATAATTCATTAAGGTGAACATTTATTATTTATACACTGATTCTCACGTGTTGCTTTACAATTCTTAATAAAGTTTAAAAAAAGGAAAAAAAATCACAGAATAAAAACATGTCTTAGAAAATCAAAATATGATTTCAAAAAAAAAACCTCTAGAATATAAAGTCCAGTATATTTCTTAGAAAGACAAAGAAATAGAAAACAGAAAATAAATAAGATAGAGGATCAACCTTGAAGGTGTGCGTTGAATGGTTACTAGATCTGAAAATAGAAAAGAGAGAAAGTGGTTGGGAACATATTCACAAAGAGACAATGAAATAGTTTCCCAGAATGGGAGGACATAGTTTTTTAGATAACAAGGGCCCCTTCAAAATAGCCCACACTAAGGCATATTCCTGTGAAATTTCAGAACACAAGAGGTGAAGGGAAGATTACAAGTTTCCTGGAAACAAACAAACAAGATAAGCTTTACGTAAAGGATCAGGGATCAGAACCTGTTGTGCTTAACGACAGGGCTGGAAGCCTTCCAGTCTCTGGAACATCATTACCAACTTGTAGTTCTACCCCAACCATGTTGTCAATCAAGTGCGAGGGTGGAACACAGAATTTTAGACCTGTGAAGTCTCAGTTTGCTTCCTTGTATTCTTTCTCAGAAACTGAACTAATGCTTCCTAAAATGAGTTAGTACAAAGTGATACGTCATCTGATGCAAAAGAGAGAGGATTCAAGGTGATAGAGCGAGAGCAATTTCAGGAAGAGGTTGAAGAGGAGAGCCAGGCTGCCATCAGTGCTGAGAGAGAAAAAGACAGATCTGACAGGAGGTGAACAAAGGGTCCTGGGAGTGTGTCGGAAAAGAAACCAGGAGCTGGTAGATTTCCTAACTGGTGACTGGTGAATGCATTGAAGAATTCTAGAGCTTTTAAAGCTTCGGGGCTTTGGCAAGATTTAACAATAGTATACAGAAAATTAAGCAGATGAAAAAACAAGGTAATGACTAAATCCAGGAAAACAAAACATGTATAAGAAAAGAAATGTAACAGTGAAAGAAAAATAATTAGTATAGATTCAACCAAATATTTTATGAAACTATTGAAAGATGGAAGGAGAGGGAGAGAGTGTGGGGTAGTGGGGAAGGGTTCGAGGGCTAGAAGGTCTAAATTGTAATATTCAATCATTAGGCAGTCGGTCAATAAGGACTAAACTTGTAAAGTCAAGGAGTAGGATAGGCATGTTATTTAAACATAAAAGCTCTAGTATAAGACTTCCAAAAGAAAGCATAATAGAAAATCTTTGCAACTTTGAGCTAGGCAAAGAATTCTTTGACAGGACATATTTTTATATTATATGCATTACAGCACAAGCTATAAAAAATTGATAAATTTGACTACAATAAAATTGGCTAAATCTATACTGTCTTGATTACTGTAGCTTCATAATAATTCATGACGTCAAGGAGTCTAAGTCCTCCAGTTTTGTTCTTTTTCAAGAATGCTTTGGATATTCTAGGTCCTTTACATTTCCAGAGTCATTTTATTTTATTTTATTTTATTTTTATTGACATATAGTTGACTTATAATATTGTGGTATACAGCAAAATAATTCCATTATATATATATATATATATATATAAATGTCATATTCTTTTCCACTGTGGTTTATTACAGGATATTGCATATAGTTCCCTGTGCTATACTGTGTGACATTGTTGTTTATCTGTTTTATATACAGTAGTTTGTACCTGCTAACCCCAAACTGCTAATTTATCCCTCCCTGCCTTTCCCCTTTGGTAACCATGTTTGTTTTCTATGTCTGTGAGCCTGTTTCTGTTTTGCAAATATGTTCATTTGTATCATTTTGAAAGATTCCACATGTAAGTGATATCATATGATATTTGTCTTACTCTTTTCCAAAGTCATTTTAGAATTAGCTTGTTAATCTCTACCAAAACAGCCTGCTGAGATTTTGACAATTTATTATACTAAAACTATATCAAAGTTCTTGACAATTAGTCAAAAAGCCCCCAAACCTCCATGTCTGAGTTCCGCTGTTAACTGAGTATTATATTTGTGAATTGGGGGTGTGGCTTAGTGGCCAGGATGTCAGTGCCATAGCTACATGGCTCAGGTCCAAATCCTGGCTCTGCCAGTTACTAGCTGTATGACATGCACATGGTACTGAATGCTCTACGTCTCTACTGCCTAATGTGTAGAAACCCTGTAATAATTGCACCTAGTCCATGAGGCAGTAGCAAGGTAGATGAGTTAATATGTAGAAAACTTAGGTCAGTGACTGGTATGTATCAAGTACTATGTAAATCTTTGCTCTTACAATTATATACTGTCTATATATTTTCCTTACCTCATCCCAAAATGTATTTAAGGTGGCTTACAGTGGTACATAAAACATCAACATAGTTAAATTAAAAATCAGAACAAAAGCAAAGAAAAATAACTTGCACTGATTCTGGATTTTCCCGTATTTTCCAAAAGTTCTCATTAAAGTTTTTTTTCTCTCTCTCATGGGCATTATTTTTATGAGGAATTTTACATTTCTAATTTAGATACATGGATGTAAGAGAAAGTAGATCCAAAAGGAGCAAAACTGTGAGCAAAGCCTCAAGGGGACCTGTGGAAAAACAAAACCAGCAGAGCATCCGGAGCAAACACGCACTGGGAGTAACAGGAAGGGAGAGGAGTTCCCACAGAGTCACTTTACAAACAGTGTGGAGCTCACGCTGAGGAATCCCATCGAGGGTAACAGGCTTTTGAGAAAGGAGTTTACATTATTTAACTGATGTTTCAAAATATTAATCTGAACTCGGTCCTTATTAATTTCATAATCAGATGTGTAAGAGTCATCGTGGTGAGATCCAAGTAAACTTTTAGTAAAGGGAAACAGAAATATAAAATAAAATGACGGTAAGGAAATCAAGCTCTTCTCTTCATAGGGTCGACCATGCATAGCACACTGGTGATCACTCGTTTTCAGAAATCTAGGTCTAAAATACATATGGCCTTTAGGTAACTTATACTGAGCATCAAAGGGAAATATTTTAAGGCCTCAGAGCTCCAGACTTTCTTACGTTTTTCGTATCATTTTCCATAGCGCAAAGACATTTAATAGAAAGAGGGAGAGCCAGTGTTCCTGAGAAATGACTTTCCTTTTTCACCCTTCTTTGCAGTCAAGGATGAAGTAGGCTGGGAGACATTTACCCTGCAGGTTCCGGTGGCCTGGGACTCTCACTTGTCCAAGCTACTTCTAGGCAGCTGGTTAAGTTCACAACTTTGCTGTAATATCATACCCAGGACTGAAACAGAAAACCCCTGAAGGCAATGGACATTTACTACCCTGAGGGGTGATCTGCTCTTTCTCTAGTTTCCTGGGATAAACAGGGAGGTGATGGAAGATGAGCCCTCAGCACAGAGCGGTGATACTCCCTCTTTTTTTTCCTCAATTTTCCTTTCTATAAAACTTTTCCAGTAAGTCATAGAGTAATAGAAGGTTCAGGGGCTTGATTAAAGTAGAAAAAAACACATTCCAGATCACTAACATGAAACCAACAGTATTTTAAATGTAGGAAATATAAAATTTTAGAACAGAAGGGAAAATGGCATAGGGTCCAGTTACAGTATCTATAGTGCCAAACCTACAGAATAGGGGAAATCTAAATATAAAACTAAATAGATGTGTTTGTTTATTTAAAGATAGAGGGAGGTCAAAGATAAATAAATAAGGTTGGCTAGGACACTATATCCCGCATTACAGGTGAATTTTAATTTGGACAGTGATAGTTGTATAAGCAGAGGACCATATGATCCAAACATTCCATAAACAATATTTCCTTGTTCCACAATGTCATTCTTTCTTTTGGGAGGAGAATAAATTTTTCTTCTGGAAACAGCCAATATGTCTGTTTTTAATAAAAATCAGTTGAATGTCTGAGCTGCATTCTGTGCTTCCTGAGTCAGAATCTCAAGGTGGATGGAAGCATCCCTACATTCTTTTCATGCCAAAGGTGATTCACAGTGTTCTTTTCCAGCACTCTTCCACGTTTGGCTGAGAATTACCCAATGACCGTATCCGTTGCTCAGGCTCTAAAAGCCAGTTCTGTTTTTAGCCAATATTTTTCCTCCCTTCTAAATTACAAAAGAATCAGCTTTTCTCTCTCAAATTTCACCTGGATATTTTTCAAGAGCAAACGAATTCTGAAGCAGGAGAGGAAACCGAAAACGACAAGGTTCAGTGAACGGGTTTTATCAGCCTAGTTAACATTAAAGTAAATTCAAGGTAAGATTCAAGGGGAGAATAAAAACATTTCTTGTCATGCTAAAGTACTGTAAGCATTCATTTCATTATACATTCATTTTGCATATTTTGGTGACATTCTTTTTAAAAAATAAAGGAATAAAGAAAAGGGAAGCTGTGTTAGTCATATATCAAATCTCGACTCAGTCTACTGTACAATGAAAGGTTGAACGTGGGCGAAAGTGCCTTGAGGTTGGAAACCTATTACTAATTCAGGAGCAAATGCATTAGGAGGTGCTTCAGAGCAGTGGTCCCATCAGATACTATCAAAGAGCTGCACATGGAGACAGCCTCTTCATAATTCATAGGGCAATTCCACTTTCTTTCGGTGGAGGGGAGGTTTCTTATCAACAGAAATGTGTCCTTGTGGGTAAATTGTTAGGAATCTCAATTATGTGCCTGAGTATTTAATTCTACAGATATTCTAGTTAAGTCGTGAAAGCATGTAGCTGATCAAAATCGGATTTCAGCATCCTACAGTGTCATTCTTCGATAGCTCCAGTCTTGTTAAATGTGGGTTAATACAAAGTAAAGTTTATTAGGAATAATTTTTGATGTTCAGAATAGCTCTAAGGCTCCCCTTCTCCCAAATCACTGAAGTATCAATGCTCTAGCTGCCCCCTGCCCCTCAAAATACTCCTGACTTTGATGCAAGAAAAGTAACATTTACTTTTTATTCAGCGTTTAATGTTCTCTTCTTCTCGACTTACAATGAAAGTGATTCCCAGCAAACACTACTGATGAAAGCAAGTGAATTCATTTACAATCAGTTGTCTATGCATTTTAAGATGTTAAAAAGGGACTTCCCTGGTGCGCAGTGCTTAAGACTCTGCCCTCTCAATGCAGGGGATCTGGGTTCAATCCCTGGTCAGGGAGCTAGATCCCACATGCATGCCACAACTAAGGAGCCCACGTGCCACAACTAAGGAGCCCTCAAGCTGCAACTAAGGGGCCCACCTGTTGCAACTAAGACCCAGCGCAACCAAATAAGTAAATAAATATTTTTAAAAGATGTTAAAAAAAGAAAAACTTGGTGGGGGGGGGGGTTAGATTGGGATTCCTTGCCTATATATATCTCTCTTAATGACTCTGTGTTTTTTAAAAAAATTATTTCCCATCTACTACTAAGAGTTACTGAGTTTTAAGTGTTCATTTGCTGGAATTCAGTCCAGTGCTGACAGCATTTAAGGGCATAGTCTCATATAACATTAGCTCATTTCACAACTAGACAGGGCAAAAAAAGTAAAAAGTTTAAATGGAAAACAATGAAAAGTCTACATAATCTCTGAGATTTACAAAAACCCTAAATATTAGATCTTTACCAATTATGACAGAAAGGGACTGATTCCTTTTCTCAATGTAAGAATAATCCTAGGAAGCCAAAAGGAGCTTTGAAAAGAAGATACTTAGGAAAAAGTACTCAGTCTTCCAAAAATTTATCGTGGGGAATATTTTACTGGAACATACCCAAATACCTTTGCTCCAAGAGTGTATATTTTAGAATTCTAAAAATAAAATTTTTGAAAAAGACATCAAAATCAATGAATGTAATATACAGCCACTGGAAAAATGAGGTCTCTAAGATTTATTTATACTGAGTACCGAAAAGTAGAGGGGAGTTCGGGCCATGGCTTTTTTCTGGGGGTGCCAGTGGTGTGACCTAGAAATGGCCAGAGCAAAGGGGATTTAGGGGAGAGAGAATTTCCCAAGTGGATGGAAACTAGCAGTGTCTCCCTTTCTACCATAAATGATAAAGGATTCAAGATTCTGGTGTTATGCAAGAGGGTAGATGTGGCATCCAGGAAGAAACACCAGTTTTAGGAAGAGATTCTCAATGGTAGACATTGAGTGTGGTTTGCTGTCCAAGTCTAAAAAGCAGTGGGAAAAGCTGACCCAGATCAGGAGGGTGATTGGTCTGAACATGGGGCCGCAAAGGTAGAGCAGACCTTAGGTTAGGATGCTTTGGTGAGAGGACCAGAGATTCCAGAACTAGATTTGGGATATATTCGATATTAGGGGGAAGGAGGGTGGTAGGCCCTAGTGCCAGAGACAGGCTTCTCCATGGCTTTTAATTTAATGCACATTTAATTCTCAGTATAGAGATTTATTTAGAAAGTTGGGTTATTTTCTTGATATTGGGTAGGGAGAATTTCTAAGGGTTCATGTTAATCACTAAATTACTTTAGGCTTAAAAATAGCACGATGTTTCATACAGACTCCCACTGAGTGAGCACAGTGTAGTAAATAATTTAACATTGTTCAGCCAGGCAGGTTTTTTTAAACTGAAATACAGTTGATTTACAATGTTATATAAGTTTCAAGTGTAAGACATAGTGATTCACAATTTTGAGAGGTTATACTCCATTTATAGTTATTATAAAATATTGGCTATATTCCCTGTACTGTAGCTTATTTATCTTATACCTCGTAGTTTGTATCTCTTAATCCCCTACCCTTATCTTGCCCTTCCCCCCTTCCCTCTCCCTAATAGTAACCACTAGTTTGTTCTCTATTTCTGTGAGTCTGTTTCTTTTTTGTTATATTCACTAGTTTGTTTTACTTTTTAGATTCCACATATAAGTGATATGATAAAGTACTTGTCTTTCTCTGTCTGACTTATTTCACCAAGCATAATACCCTCCAAGTCCATCCACGCTGTTGCAGATGGCAAACTTTCATCTTGTTTTATCAGCCAGGTAGTTGTTTTCTCTCTTTTTATTTTATTTTTCCCCTTTACTTGCTACCACATCTAATACTGACCAGCAATTTCTTTGCAAGGCAAGGTTATTCTCTATTTCTTCATCTTCCGCACAGGTCTTGAGAAATGGAATTAATTTTTTAAATTGAAGCAGTCGAAAGATTGCTGACTTGATACAGTTTTGCATGTGTGAGTTGTAACAATATTGGTTCCTCCAAAAGACATTTTCTGCATCTGACTGAAGACAAGCTCTTGCCTCAGTTAATATTACCAGATTCTAACAGAATGCTTTCTTAAAATCTGAAGCACTCAAAAGACAATGATGATTTCAAATCACATCCTCAAGATTTAGTTATCACTCAAATCCCTAGTAAGGTGTTTACATTTTAGGCCTTATGCCCATATGGCCACAGCAGCCAATACAAAGGCAAATTTATGATATGGGGATGGAAGCCTAGCTTTCGTTCTATTGTACCTAGTACTTCTAGTTGCCTCTAACTACTGGAAGAGATTATTCTCTCTGAAGGGAAGGTGGTAGCAGGGCCACGTGGCCAGAGTGAGGTTGGGTCTCTCAGATTGTGGGTTGGGAGCAGGAAACTGTCACCTGGGAGAAAGGGAGAAATCAAGGAATAGAGTAGTTGGAGAATCCAGAGTTCATAAAGGAAATGTGAGGATCAAATGCTTGGGGGAGTAAAGGTGGAGCTGCATCAAGATGAAAGCTAAACTTGGAGTTTGGGAGGCAAGAGGATGTGAATAAGAGACCAGCCACAGGGGCCCCAAGTTGCTTTCTGGAAAACTACCTTCGGGAAGGCTTCTTTGACTTCTCTAGCTCGTGTCTCCTCCTTTAGCTCCCTATGAGTATCTTTTTATGGTACAACTAGTAATGTGCGTTATGATCTTTTGAGGGTATATTCATCGCGCCAAGTCCACTGCGCCCTTCATCCTGTGTCTTAGTAAAGGTAATAAGGAGATAAGAAAACAGGCATTTATGGAGCACCTGCTATGCAGTAGGTACATTTATGCATTATTTAATTAAACAGTTTATGTAATTGACAGACGAGGAAACTGAGGCTCATGATCGCTGAACTAACAAGCAAGGAAAGAGCCAGGACTGAGTTCACGCCCTACCCCGTGGTCCGCTTCTCACAGCATCATCAGCCTGCTGGTCATGAAGGAGAGAGGGACCCCTGTTCTGCTCTTGAAGCAGGAGGAGACCCACAAGGCACAGCTAGCTCCTGTTTGCTCCAAAGTGGACGCTCCAGCTTGTGCATTATTCAAGCCCTGGCTTCTTAATTTGCCTGTTCTCCTCTTACTTCATCTTTACTATGACCTCCACCCAGGGAAGCAAAGGCAGGACAAGGAAGGAGAACTCTGGTGTGGATTTTACTCTTCATTGGAAGCTCCGGAGAAATTTTGCAGATAGAAATCATTTGCTTAAGTTAGTTTTACGGAGTGACTTTCTGACTTCAGAGAAGCTTAAAATTTCCTTTTTTTTTTTTTTTTTTGCCACACAGCAGCATGTGAGATCTTATTTCCCTGACCAGGGATCGAACCTCTGCCCCCTGCAGTGGAAGTGCGGAGACCTAACCACTGGAGCACCAGGGAAGTCCCAAATTTCCTATTTTGAAGACGTCGAAGGGATCATCTGTATTACGCGTTTGCCTCCTATTTCTCATGACAGATAAAAGTGACTTATAAGCACACTCTGGAGATAAAGGCCTATTGTTATCTATTGTAGAGAATATCTTTACTATTATTTTTTAAAATATCTCTATCACTTTAATAAGAAAGGGGGAAAAGCTAAGTCTCCAGAATGCCTTCCCTTTTGACTGTAGAACCTCAGAAGGTAGATATTTAGCAAGGAATCTGCTAAGCTGGAGACTAATTCCCTCCAACTTTGGTTTAATTTCTGACCCCTCCAAAAGTAAAGTTGTTAGGAATGTTCATTCCTGTCTAAGAGCCGGATGTGAACCCCAGATAGTTGTGATTTTTAATTTTAATTAAAAAAAATATATTTATGCTGCTCTGGGTCTCAGTTGCTGCATGCAGGATCTTTAGTTGCAGCATGCAGACTTCTTAGTTGCGGCATGCATGTGGGATCTAGCTCCCTGAGCAGGGATCAAACCCGGACCCCATGCATTGGGAGCACAGGGTCTTACCCACTGGACCACCAGGGAAGTCCCAGATAGTTGTGTTTTAAGCACAAAGGTCCCATGCACAAGATTTGCAGCATCATTCAGAACCCTTCTGAACACCTCTTTCTAAAAGATACTTTCTCTTTATGGCTTCCATCATTATGATCTGATCCCAGGCTCCATCTCCTCTGTAACCTCTCAGACAAGTAAAAACTGCAGTTGTCTTTGAATGACAGGAAACAAAATGAAAAGTAATGAGGAGTTTCTGCCAGAGAGGTTTTGTTTTGATGCTTTCTCCCATCTTCCTTTACCTCCCCTGTGGGGAAAATTAGGGCGATGCATTCATCAGCTTTTATTATCTTGATTTATAACCTTAGGTCACAGTTGGGAGGTAAAACATAAAGGCATAGATTTAAATATTGCCAGTTGTGCCCTCTCCATTTTGTTCTGATCTCTCTTTTGCTAGAAATGAAATTCCTCATGCCCTGTAATTGTGTATAGATCTGCCAGTGCAGAGAATGTGTCATTGCTCCCTTGTCTTTACTTAACACTACCCTTTTCTGCATTAACTCCAACCCACACGCTATACATTAGTGTCCTTTCATGTCTGGTTTGCACCCATTCAATTAGATGTACAACGTGCCTCCCCTAGTTTAATGAGTTGATTATGACAAGACTTGAGACGAACGACATTCAGTAGCTTCAACTGATCAGCCAGAAATTTTCATTGTCTGACATCAATCAGGGAAGTAAAAGAATAGCTAGTAAGCTGACCTATTGTGAGTCTTCATTCTCTTGCATCATTTCACATTCATTATGGTTCACAGTGCAAAACGATGACATTCAGTCATTCATTCAAACAAGGTTCATTAAGTTGCCTTCTATGTATCAGATACCAGTCGAGGTCCACGGGCAACAACAGGGAGAGGACAGGCAAAATCCTAGCTCTCAAGAGGCTAGCCAGCTAGGGGCAGGAAGGATCTCAGACCAATAAACAGTCTGTTTTTAATACATCAGGGGGATGACAGTAGGCAAAGGGCTTGTGCGCCATGGAAGGGAACTGAGGTCCCAGGAGTCTGGAAGACCTCTCTTAGAGGTCTTAGGGAAGACCTCTGGGTAGCCTTCCAAGCAGAAGGAGCAGTGCATGTCACGAAGCCCAGGACGGAGCAGGTTTGGCATGTGTGAGGAACAAAAAGGACACAAAACCTGGGGCACAGGGAGCAAAGGGAAAGTGGTTGAGAGAGTAGGTGGCTGATGGACAGACTTAGGTATGGCCTCGTGGGTCAAAATTAGCAGCTTAGGACTTCCCTGGTGGCGCAGTGGTTAAGAATCCACCTGCCAGTGCAGGGGACACAGGTTCGAGCCCTGGTCCAGGAAGATCCCACATGCTGCAGAGCAACTAAGCCCACGCACCACAACTACTGAGCCTGTGCTCTAGAGCCCACGAGCCACAACTACTGAGCTCACAAGCCACAACTACTGAAGCCCATGCGCCTAGAGCCCGTGCTCCACAACAAGAGAAGCCACCGCAATGAGAAGCCCGTGCACCGCAATGAAGAGTAGCCCTTGCTTGCCACAGCTAGAGAAAGCCCGCATGCAGCAACTGACTCAAAGCAGCCATAAATAGATACATAAATTAATTTTTTAAAAAAATAGCAGCTTACATTTCATTCTGATAAGGTGTGGATACCACAGGAGGGTTTTGAGCAGAGGGGGCATAATCTGACCTTTGTTTCAAAAGAGTCACTCCAACTGAGAATGGACTATAGGGGTAACAGTAGAAACCAGGAAGCCAGTTATGAGTTAATCACAGTAAGCCAGTGAAGGACCAGGATAGGAGTGGTGGAGGGGAGACAGGCAAGGTTAGGTTCATGCTGTACTTTGAAGGTGAAGCCAACAGGCTTTGCTGAAAGACTGGGCATGTGGTAGGAGAGAAAGGATAACTCCAAGAGCGGGGGATGTACTAGATGAATAATGCTAGTGTTTACTGAAAGAGGGAAGCCTGAAGGAAGAGAAGATCAGACAGAAGGAGAAAGAAATCAAGGATTCTCTTTCGGACATACTAGCTTAGAGAAGGCTGTTGGATCTGTAGGTGGAGATGAAGTTCAGAGTTGAGGTTAGGTTGCAAATGTGAGCCCAGCCTCTTCTGACATCTATATATCAAGATAACCTTAGGTTTGAGTCTTTGTTTATGTCTGAAGTTTAGTTCCTTTTTTTCTCTTCCCTTATCCTCACATCCTTTTATTTCCCCTCAGGAGTACACCTTCTGATTTCCCCTGTCCCCAGCCCACAAACCAAGTATTCCCAGGGTGCTGCATGTGAACTCAAGCACTTCTTCAGAAGAAAAGCAAATTCCAAAAAAAAAAAAGCAAATTCCTCCTCTCTAAAGTGTGTCTTGATTACTCCCTCATATGCCACTTACACAGTATGACCGAGAGCCTTCACATTTTGAGAAATGTGAAAGATTCTTTTGGGGAAAGTAGTTGCCTGTAGAATAAAGGCTGAACTTGTCAGGCTGGCATTTAAGTTTCTGAATAATCTCACCCTGTCTCACCTCTTCAAGGCTCCATGTGTTCAAGTTCAAATCTCAGATCTGACCTCTGAACTTCAAGAGTTGGTCTAACCTTCAATTGGCGGGTACAGGCTGTTACTCCCAGACACTCAGGGAGAACAGGTGGTCACAGCATAAAAGGAAGATCCACATGAACAGAAGCTCAGTCCCAGAGGGAAAGACCCTTAATTCTGAGGACAGGAATGGCCCTGGAAAGGTGATCTCCTGTGTAGGGAGGAGCGATTCCACCACTGCTCAGCGCTTCCATGCTCTTTTGTGATTCCGTATCTCCAGAGCGATTCCACCACCCCCAGAGCTTCCATGCTCTTTTGTGAACATCTAGTATCTTGTTCCTGCAAAGAGGGGTGCCCTAAATTGCAGAAGAAGTATTTGGATCATTGGAAACAGGGCTCCCATCACGATCATCACTAATTAATAAATTGTTGTTCTTCTTATAGACAGATTAGTCTCATTTGCTGCACAGAACTATGGTTGAGCATGGTCCCTGCTGCCTGTCTACCTGGACTTGGAACCTACCCATCCTGGGTCTGTGATGTGGAAGAAGTGACTTGATTTTTCTGTAACTCAGTTTCTTTCTTTTTTTTTAACTTGTTCTTTATTTTACTTATTTATTTTTAAAATATTTATTTAATTTATGCATTTGGTTGTGTTGGGTCTTAGTTGTGGCATGTGGGCTCCTTAGTTGTGGCTCGCAGGCTCCTTAGTTGTGGCACGCAGACTCCTTAGTTGCAGCATGCAAACTCTTAGTGGTGGCATGCATGTGGGATCTAGCTCCCAGGCCAGGAATCAAACCCAGGCCCCCTGCATTAGGAACGAGGAGTCTTAACCACTGCGCCACCAGAGAAGCCTCTGTAACTGCGTTTCCACATCTGCAAATCTACTTCAGAGGGTTAGGGTGAAGAGTAAGTGACTTCATACACATAAGGTGCTCAGAACCATGCTAAGCATGGAGTCACTGCTTAGTGAATGAGAGGTATTGTCATTACCATCCACCCACCAGGACTGAGAATCTGATCATCTATGGGTTACGAAGAAAATGCAGTTGAAGGAATTGAGAAATGTTGACTTAGAAACTGGCTCGGCCATGGTGGCGTCCTTGAGTGGTTCTGCCAGTGAAGGGCCACCTCTCCACGGCCCTCTTCTCTCAGACCCAATCCTGACCCCCATCCAGGCAGACCCACTGTCTTTCTTTGTTTCTCCCTGAAAAATACTTCTTCACTGGGGTAAAGTTAGCTATTGCTGAGTAAAAATTACTCCAAAACTTAGTGGCTTAAAACAATAAATATTGGGCTTCCCTGGTGGTGCAGTGGTTCAGAGTCCGCCTGCCGATGCAGGGGACACGGGTTCGTACCCCGGTCTGGGAAGATCCCACATGCCGCGGAGTGGCTAGGCCCGTGAGCCACCGCCGCTGAGCCTGCGCGTCCGGAGCCTGTTGCTCCGCAACAGGAGAGCCTGTGCTCCGCTCCTCTTACGTGAGAGGCCCGCGTACCGCAAAAAAAAAAAAAAAAAAAAAAAAAAAAACCAATAAACATTGACTATCTTGCAGGATCCAGAACCCGGCTCAGGCACACAGCTGTTGGTAGGAGGCCTCAACTCCTCACCACAGAGACCCCTCTGCAGGGCCACCTCATGCAGTGGCAGCTGGCTTCCCGCAGGGTGGGTGATTCAGGACAGCAAGAGGGAGCCATGATGCCTTTTATGACTAGTTTCAGAAGTCACCTACTGTCACGTCTGCACATTCCATTTGCTAGAAGTAAATCTCTAAGTCCCACTCATGCCCGTGCAGTGAGGAACTGAGCTCCACCCTCTGAGGGGGAGATTGGCAAAGAGTTGTAGACATCTTGTAAAACCGCAACCATCGGTGATTGAGACTCAGAGCTAGTGAGTTATAACATTTAGGACAATATAGACTCCCTCCTCTTTAAACCTCTAACTGGTTTATAAGACCTTGGGCCATCTACCCAGATATTCACTAAAAACTCTGAGAACCCCAAAGCAGTGCTTTGTGGTTATAAAACTGAGCAGGGCACTGCAGGGTCCTCCTGGGTACGAAAGCCTTTCTGTGTCCCCTGTTTCTCGTCTGCAGGAAAAAGGCTTCAGCCTCCTAGACCATCCCTGAGTTCCAAAGGGCAGATTCAAACAGTAATTAGGGAAGTGAGGGAATGTAGAAACAAGAGTGGATTTTGTTTGTTTGTTTGTTTGTTTCAAACCACTGAGATTTCAGTGCTGTTTTAACATAGGCAGACTCTAGCCCATCCCAATGGATAAAATTGTTAAAGCAGAAAAGGCAAGTGCTAAGAAAACTTTATTTCTTCCGTGTCCTTCATGAAAGAAGGGGGAGAAATATGACAGATATAGGTATTTGCTTACATTTTCAGAAAAACAGTGAAAGAATAAAACAAGAACAAAATTTTAAAAAATTACTAATAATGACAGAGAGGAAATAGAGTTAAGAGGATACGGATGGAAGGCTGACTTCTCTAATTATGTCTTAATATACAGTACTCATTTTTGAATCATGTAATTATCTTCCATATTTAAAATATAAATCAGGAGAGGGGTCCTTGTGGTGATGGAATTGTTCAGAATCTTGACTCTGATAAAATTATTTAGAGCTAAACACACACACACACACACAAGTACAAGTACAAGTAAAACTGGAAGAATCTGAATAAGATCCATGGATTGTTTGAATGTTGATATTCTGGTTGTGATATTATACTACAGTTTTACAAACGTTACCATTGGGGGAAACTGAGTTAAAGTATATGTATGATCTCTGTATTATTTCTTACCATGTGAAAAATAGCATATCACAAGAAACTTTTAAATATTCAAAACACAAGAAGAAAACTTCAAAAACTCAATTGTCATGGAAAGCTTTAACTCATTACTCCTACACTATGACAAAAGATGAAAACATACTTAGATTTGACTAATTTTATTTTTATCCGTTCATCTATTTAGATAAGTGGATATTTATGAAATAATAAAGGCAAAACTCTGATGAGTGAATTGAACAAGGAATAGAGGGTAAATTTTATAAATAAGTACAGAAACTGCTTCTTTTGAAGAAAGGATCCTAAAATAGAAACACATCTGTAAAATGTATTCAGTGTTGGTGATGTCACAGTGAGATGGATTTTCACATGTAAGCCTGGGGAATTGTAAATTATCATTCATTTAACTAATATTGTCTTAAGTATAAAATACAGAGATGAGTAGAGGGTGTGTTAACCCCAGTATTTTGACACTAAGGAGACTTTGAAAATTGAGAGTGTTCAGAGTGGACTCCATCAAATCCGTTTTACTCCTTGATCAATTTTCTGTAGAGCAGTGCTGTCCCACAGGCCTTTCTGAAATGATGGAAATGTTCTACATCTGCACCATTCAACATGGTAAACCTAGTGTTAGAAGGAAATCACCAGGTCTATTGTACTTACTACTCTTTGTATAAACTGGTATCATAACCATGGGAAAAGAAGTATTGTTACCTCCAGAAGTTACAGTGAGAATGTCTCATCACCTCGATTTCTGATGACGTTTGGTATTTGTGTTATTAAAAGAATGAACATTTGCAAAGTCATGTATGGCCAGGATCATGATCCAGGTAAAGAGTTCTAGACCCACGTGTAACATTCATTAGCTTTGTGATCCTGGGTGAGTCTAGGCTTGAATGTCGTGAGCTCCAAGTGAAGCCATTGGACACATCATTTCCTTTCAAGCTTGAACAAATTCTACTATAAATATCCATATGCCACCTGGGAAGCTGGCCGACATTTGTTCTATAGAATTAAAAGGTGCAGCTTTAAGATGTGCACACACCAACTCTGTGGAGGCCGTGAGGAGGAACCCAAGCTGGCCTCAGACTCCACCTCCCCACTGTGAGCTCCGGGCTGTGGATAAATGTGTGTCATTTTTTTTTTTTTTTTTCTTTTTGCGGTACGTGGGCCTCTCACTGTTGTGGCCTCTCCCGTCGCGGAGCACAGGCTCTGGACGCGCAGGCTCAGCAGCCATGGCTCACTGGCCCAGCCGCTCCGCAGCATGTGGGATCTTCCCGGACCGGGGCATGAACCCGTGTCCCCGGCATCAGCAGGCGGACTCTCAACCACTGTGCCACCAAGGAAGCCCTCTATAATGTTATTTTAAAGATTATTTATAACGTATGTAAAATGTCTGGCATATAATAGATGTTCATTAAATGTCCCCCATCACAGTGAAGAAAATGGTTTTGAGTTTAATATAAAGACTGATAGTGTTTTCGAATGACGGCGTTAACTGGAAATAATAATTTTTTAAAAGACTTTGAGAATTTATCTTTCCTCTTGCTCATTTTTATCTCCTGTCAACCACATCTGATGCTAGCTCAAAGTATATACTTAGATGTCCCTGGCCTTCATATTCTGGAAGATTGTATCAGCAGAAATAACCATTAAGCCTCTGGAATGACACATGACACATAACACCGGCCATTAAATCATCAATATATTGACCAAATGGAATTATTTGCTTCATCTAAGTCTAATGGCAGGAAAATGGGAAAAGCAAAATTATAGATTGGGCTGTTGTGAGGGCAGATTCAGAGACTCAGACTTCTAGGTATGTTCCAGAAAAGTATGGAAATGAATCAGGCTTCTCAGATATCTTTTGGCTTCTTCGGCTACTCTGGTAAATAGGACGTGTCTGATGGAGGTGGAAGCTCCACTGGCTGACTAATAGGATACAGTCTCTTCTCCACTGCCAACATTTTGGGTCAAGGGCATTGAACTGACTCTTGCAATGAATGCATGGGATCTGTATGAGGAAAACCAGAGAATCTTAATTAAGGGTAGGAAATAAGATGAAATAAATATAGAAAATACCATGTTATGTAGAAAGACTAAATATGCCAAATTCATTAGATTTTAGGGGTAATATTATCCCAAGCAAAATCCCAATGAATATAATACCGGCCCAAATGATTCTAAAGTCTGTTCTGAAAAATAAATATAGAGCTAATTTTTTTTGAGACAATGAAGAGTAAGGAGGAGATACCTCCTTTACCATGCAGGAAAATGCACTATAACGTGGCAGTAATTAAAATGGCATTGCTGTGGTTCACGAACAGAAATGGGAAGGAAGAGCCTGAGACAGACCCTACCATATGTAAGAATTTATAATGGAAAAGTGTGTAAATGTTAAATAGTATTCATCTTTTGTGCATCAAAGGATGCCATTCATAGAGTGAAAAGGAAATCCACGAGAAGATATCTGTAAACCATATATTTGATAAGGGGTTAATATCCAGAATATATAAAGAACTCCCACAATTCAACAACAACAACAAAATCAAACAACCTGATTCAAAATGGGCTAAGGACTTGAACAGACATTTCTCTAAAGATGAAATCAGTGATGTACCCGAGGGTAAAAAACAATCATTTTAGATTCTGTCCATATATCACATATCAAAATTAATTCCAGATGTAGTAGAGCTTTGCATGTAAAAAGAAAAATCAAATCATAGGAAAGTTGAAGAAACGAATTTTGTTAATCTGACAACATGGAATAAGGTCATAAGCATAAAAATAAAACCTAAGAAAAGTTATCATACATGTGGCTACCAGCCTGGGGATTCAAAAGAGTTAGGCTGCTACTGTTGTTTCCTTTGCAAAACCAATTTTTAGTTTCTCCCCATAAATACTACAACTACTCTCTACTTATTTTTTAATTTTATATTGGAGTATAGTTGACTTACAATGTTGTGTTAGTTTCAGGAATACAGCGAAGTGATTCAGTCATATATATATATATATATTTTTTTCAGATTCTTTTCCCATGTAGGTTATTGCAGAGTATTGAGTAGAGTTCCCGTGCTATATAGTAGGTCCTTGTTGATTATCTATTTTTTATATAGTTCTACTCATTATTTTTAATGAGCAAAACCACTTCCTTGATACGAACTTGGTGCAACCCTGTCCCAGGTCTGCCTCCTGGTATAACCTTCAGATGTTAGGTTAGAGGGTGCATTCCTCTTTCTGAAGAGTGAGCCTTGGGCCCATCCTCTCACTTCATTAAAGACAGCTCCCTCTATCTGGCTGTTGGGCTGTCTTTCTTTCCATCATTTTGCCAACAGTCTCCTCTTTTACTGGATAATTCCCATGAGCATAAATACATGCTTGCTCTCTCAGTTTGCAAAACACACGCACACACACACACTCGCACGCACACACCGGCCCCTCCCTCCCCACCCCTCCTCCAGCTGTTGCCTCACTTCTCTACTCCCCTGCAGAGCATGACTGTTGGGAAGACCTGTCTAGGAACACAGCCTCCATATATCCTCAGTTCACCTGTCCTTCAGCCCACTCCTATCTGGCTTCTGCCACCAACACACAAATGAAATCGCTTTTGTCATGTCACAAACCAATTCCATCTGCTGCAATCGTTGGGCCCTTTTCAATCCTCATTCCAGGCACATCTGACAGAATGGATGGCTTCCTCTCCTCAACATGCTCTCCGCTCTTGGGATCTGTGGCAGGACAACATCTCCTGATTTCCCCCTCAGTTTATGGCTCTCTTCTCTCTCTTGAATACTCACCCTGGATAATCCCATTCATTTCCATGGCTTTAAAAACATCCCATCTGAGGGAGTTCCCTGGTAGCCTTGTGGTTAGGATTCTGGGCTTTCACTGCCATGGCCCAGTTTTGATACCTGGTTGGGGAACTAAGATCCTGCAGAAAAATTCCATGTGCTGACTGTTTCCGACTTTACACACTCACATGTCCATCAGCTGCCCCTACATCTCAGCTTGGAGGTCCAATAGTATTTCAAAAAAAAAACTTGTCAAAAATGGGCATTGGGGCTTCCCTGGTGGCGCAGTGGTTGAGAGTCCGCCTGCCGATGCAGGGGACACGGGTTCGTGCCCCGGTCCGGGAGGATCCCACGTGCCGCGGAGCGGCTGGGCCGGTGAGCCATGGCCGCTGAGCCTGCGCGTCCGGAGCCTGTGCTCCGCAGCGGGAGAGGCCACAGCAGTGAGAGGCCCGCGTACCGCAAAAAAAAAAAAAAAAAAAAATGGGCATCTTCAGTTTCCCCCATAACCTGCCTTCACCTCACACAGGCTTCCTAATCACATCTCCTGTGTTGCTCAGGCTAGGAACTTGGGAATCATCCTTGATTCATAATCAGAGTCCCATCTCTTCTGTTTCTGAAATACATCTCAACTTCCTCGCGTTCTCTCTATGTCCACTGCCACCATCCTGGTCTGTACTATATCATCTCTGACCTAGATTACTGCCCCAAGACGCATTCTTGCCCCTCCCTAATCATTCTCTTTGCATCCCTGCCTATGGCTCCAAACCAATTGCCTCAGGTCTCTGATATGTCATTGGGATAAAGTCAAGAGGAGTTGCTTTTGAATTGTATGTCCAATAAGAAGGGAAGAGAAAAATCAAGAATGACTAGGGTTTTGCTTGAGCAACTTTGCACGAGGCAATGACTGTTATCAAGGTGGGAAAGTTTGGGTCAGGTACAGGTTTGGCTGATGGGGATGGGTTGGAGGGGTGATCAATAGTTTTTCCATGTGCTAATCCTGAAATGTCATTTAGCCAAGCAGGAGTGTGCTATAGTCGCAAAGAAATATTAGACAGGATAGATGTTTGTTGAATGAATAAGTGAACCAAACTAGGCTACCAGAGAAGCAAATTCTGGGGGAAAGATTTGGAAGAGTTGGTAAGGCTGTGAGGTAACATTCTAATGGAAATCCCTGGTATTATTTGGATATATGGGCCTGGAGAGCAATAGGAAAATTAGACCTGGAGGCTTAGAACTGAGGGTTATCTTAAGAATTTAAAGTACGGAAAAGATAAGATGAAAGTGAAACTTCTAGAAAACTACAATATTTTCTTTTCACATATTTTATTCAAAATAAAATTAGTTTTATTGAGTTTGACGGGGAAATGTTTAGTGTCATCCCTTTCTTCTACCCACTAGGAGCCAGTAGCTCTCCTCTCCCTCCACTCCAAGTGGTGACAACCAAAAATGTCACTAGACATTTCCCATCCCCGGGGTCGAGGAGAGAATCGCCCCTTGTTGAGAACTACAGGATTATAGCAATGGCAATGAGAAAATCGGTACTTCTTTTTAGCCACTGAAATGTTAATATTAGAGAATACTGGAGCGATAACTACCAAGTAGTGGCATTCTGAGCTTTTACCCTGCAAAAAGCTCTTGGCAAGAATTTGATCATGAAGCAGGCTGCGTGCACTGCGAGGGCGTGGGGTCGGGAAAGAGGGTGGAGGAGCGCTCCCACGCAGCAGAGCATCGCTGAAGGCCAGGGCAGAGGAGAGCAGCCAGCACCTGGGCTCAGCGTTGCAGGCAGCGCTGTCTCCCCGTGAAGCAATCCTGGCTGCTCTCCACACGCGGATGGCTTTGGTGGACATAGGCATGTCCCAGCATTGCCGAACCCGATGGGTGTTGATCTCATTGGAGATGACTCAGTACAGTTCACCTGCTGCCCCCTAGCGAGGCGGCTCGGGATGCCTGGTAAGTCGTGGTACCTCCCGAACTACGTGTCCAGGCTGAATGCCAAGCTGGCTCTGAGCGTGAATAACAGGGGTGGTGCTGTTTGCAGCAACCTGGATGGACCTGGGGATTGTCGTGCTGGGTGGGGTGGGTCGGACAGAGATCGAGGTGGTGTCGCTTACGTACGGAATCTAAAAGAAAGGTGACGGGGGTGAACTTATTTGCGAGGTGGAAACAGACTGAGAGAACGAGCTTGTGGTCGTGGGGGGCGGGGTGGGAGTGGGGGGAGGGAGAGTTAGGGAGGTTGGGATTGACATGTACCACTGCTGTATTTAAAATAGATGACCGGCGGGGACCTGCTGTGTAGCTTGGGGAACTCTGCTCAGTATTATGTGACGCCTAGATGGGAGGAGAATTTGAAAGAGAATAGATACACCTATATGTATGACTGGATCATTTTGCTGTGCACCTGAAGCTGACACGGCATTGCTAATCAACTATGCGCCAATATAAAATAAAAAGTTTAAAAAACAACAACAAAAAACACACAAAAAAACAGGATCCAGGAGACCGGAACAGGTTGGCCTTCTAGCATTCCTCCCGTCCTTGCTTCAGATAGCATCCTTAACAGTCACTAGCGACTTCCCAAACGTGGCGAAGGGGACAGCACAGGACGTCAATGGGACAGCGGGAGCGGGGGGGGGGGGGGGGGGGTTGGTGGTGACAAAAAGGCTCGATCACTACAAGTGCTTCCCAGGCGAAAAGTAGCCCGGCGAAAAGTGGGCTGGGGCAGCCGCTAGGGCACCAGGAACATGCTCTCTCGGTCGCCCTCTGCTGTCGAGACGAGTGAGGACAGCTCCTGCAAGAGACACCTTTCTGTTCCGGAGGCACAAATTAAGATGCTAGGCACCGATATAGGCCACGGGATGACATTGCTTCTTACCAGCTGCAGTGAAGACAGATCATCTATTTCAGTGTGTGTGCCAGGAAAAGAAACGCTAATCATAGACCGTAGAGTCCCAAAGCACAGATTTAGAGATACTGAGGGACTAATCCTGTCCCTGAAACATAACAACTGCATATGGGAGGGTAGCAGTAGGGATAAGAATTAGTTCTCTGAGGAGAGTGTTAAAATGATCTCCATACCGGGGATGTATGCAAGGCCCCTACTCTTTGTACTTCTTTTGAGAGGAAATCTTGAGTTTAAGTTATACCACACGAATTATGAAAAAAATCATTCATATATTAACAAGATTTATCACAACTTCTTTAAATAGAGGTCATTCTAAATACCTAAAATATTTTTGATTTACCAAAACTTACAAGGAATTTGTATATATACATATGTTCGTGTGTGTGTTTGTGTTGATCACATAAAGCAAAAATCCTCATGTATGTATCTGCATGTTTCATCTGAGTTAAGGTTTTGAATAAAGGAATTTGAAGAGAGAGGAGACGTGATTTGACCTGGTTTGAAAGGATTCTGGCTGCTGTGTTGAGAATAGACTATAGGAGATCAAGGTGGTGACAGGGAGACCAGTTAGTGGGGTACTTTGGTTTTCTAGGCAAGATGATGGGGGCTGTGATCAGGGCGGTAGTGGTGCAGGCGGTGATGAATGGTCAGAATCTAAGTATATTTTAAATGTAGAACCAGTGGGATTTGTGGATGTGCTTACAGATTGGGTGAGAGAGAGAGAGACCGAGAGACATCAAAGTCAAGGTGACTGAGCAACTAGGAGAATGGACTTGCCATCGACCGAGACGGAGGAGACTGTGGTCGGGGTGGGAGGGCAGGGAATAGTAGGACCCGGAGAGAAAAGATTCTGAGTGTAGACACTGAGTGAAGACATCTGTTAGACATTCGACTGGAAGGCCAAGCACAGTAAGTCTCCTACATACGAACGAGTTCTGTTCTGAGAGCACATTCGTTAAGTCCAATTTGTTCGTAAGTCCAACAAACACAGCCTAGGTACTCAGCCAACACAATCGGCTACATAGTGCTGTACTGTAATAGGTTTATAATACTTTTCACACAAATAATACATAAAAAACAAACACAAAAAAATAAAGAAAACCTTTTTAGTCTTACAATGCAGTACCTTGAAAAGTACAGCAGTGCAGTACAACAGCTGGCATCCAGGGGCAGGCATCAAGTGAACAGGCGAGAAGAGTTACTGACTGGAGGAGGGAGAGGAGGTGGGAGATGGTAGAGCTGAAGGATCGTCAGTAATAGGAGATGGAGGGCAAGCTGCGATTTCACTCACACCTGACGCTGATGGAACGCGCTGATGCATCTTTGAAAGTTCGAAACTTGAAGGTTCGTATGTAGGGGGCTTACTGTACACAGTTGAATATGAATCTGGAGTTCAGGGGAGAGGCCCTGAAATTTGGCCCATACCAAATTGGAAGGCGTCAAGATAGAGTTGCCGTTTAAAGCCATAACAGTGTATGAGACCCCCAAGAATGGAGCCTTGGGCACTCTCAAGAGGTTAGGGGGAAGAGAAGGAATCAGTAAGGGGGTCTGAGAGGGAGACTCAGTGAGGTGGGACAGAGTGGGCCCAAATGGGGATGGGGGGGTGATGCGTGCTGAGGAGGGCGTCACAAGCTCTGCTACACGTGGTTATGATTTCAACAAACTGAGGGGTGCGGTGTGTACCTCGCTGTGGTGGGAGGTGGGCACAAGGACTGGGGCAGATCGTGAGGACACCAGAGAAGGTTTCATTAGGAGTCTGGTTTTGATCAGGGAGCGATACGATCAGAAGTGTTTCAGAAACCAGAGCGTGGCATTTAGAAGCATATACTCCATAGTGGTAGAGTAACAATTCTTCACTTTTCGCTTATATACTGTGCATTGCTTCATTAACTATAGTGATGTATTAATTTTGTAAGTGAAAAACTATTAAAATGAATGAGAAATATGAGAAGGCTGGAAACCAGTAATTGGAAAGTGCATTGTAACAGCTCAGAAAAGAGATGATTAGGGTTCAAAGGAGGACCCTGGCTAGGAGATGCAGTGAAGTCAGACACTTAGACCTTCAGCATCTGGCAACCTGCTAGGAACTGGCTAAAGGAGACAGGAAGATGAAGGGGACTGTCACCAAGCTCAGAGGGGACAGCACGTCCTGACCCACCTCTCCCAAACAAAACTTGGACTCCTCCTTCCAAAAGTAATGTCTCAACATCTTGACGACGCAGACAGGTAGGGATGAAGTTCATCTCTACTGTTCAGAACATGAACGAATCGGTTACGTAAATGATTTTATTCAAACTCATGTGTTTTCTTTTTCCTGAGAGTAAAAAAAAAATGGAGGTATTAAGTGATATAATCTGTTATAAAGATAACTTTGTGGGGACAACCTCTTCAAAAACAGTGATAGGCACTTTCCCTAATGACATGGCTTTCTGACACGAACCAGATATCTGGTTCTGCTAATTTGGGGATGCATTTGATGTTTACCTGCCCATGAGTAGCAAACAGAAAAGTGGACCTGCCCACACATTCTCATTAGGTTCATCTGTGTAGCTTTCTGCTAAATCAGTGGACAATATGTTACCCAGACATGCACTTTGCAACCTGTTGAGAGTCAAATGAGATGCTGAGTAGGCGGTGGAAGATTCAGGTGTGTACTTTTTAGCCTTAGCTTCCAAGTGTACCTAGTTTGACACTAGGCATTTCTAAGGCTTGTCAGAGTGAAAAATCAGTATCTGCAGAGGATTGCCTTAATAAGAATACACATACAACAATTCCTCCAGAATTTGTTTTTTTTAATGTGTGGGTGGAGCTAAGTCTTAAAGAGCTATTTACTGGGACTCCGGTACTTTGGAAGATTTAAGGATTTGCTCTCACTGATTGCACTCCGATATATCATCGATCTGTACTGTACCACATGACATTGGTCATTTTACTTCTAGGAATGTTAACATGGATGACCCCATCAGAGTCCTCGTGAAGTTCCAGGGGCAAAACTTACCTTAGGCCTCAATACCAGGATAGAGGTATACTTCTGGATTATGTCTTGTGGAGACTTATCAATGGACATCCTTTTCAAGGCAAAGCAAGTTCAGGGTTGAATTCACTGCCTAATTCTTGTAAGTACTCAGGCTACTGTAGCATGCATTTTGTTTTGAATACATCCCTGGGCTTTATCTTATTTTGTCTATTAATCTTCCATTCAACTGTAATTCTCTTACTTTGTGTTTTAATACGCTACCTCACTTTTATTATTTTTTTTAGCGAGGCAAGAAACAGCAAACCTTGGACTCAGGGTAGACACAGGAACGGGCGAAGGAGACGGAAATATGAAATGAATTGCGCTAAGTTAAAAAGGCCATTTCTATAGAGAGAAATATGATGAAATGTGAAATAAACTAAAAGGTCATCCTAGAAGGAAAATGCAAGGGCGACCCCCTCAGCACATTTTCTGTGTGCTACTGAGTTCACTCACATCTCCTTTAAAAGATCTCTCTCCCCGGACTACAAAGTACAGATCTCATGAGCCATCTAACGAATTCTGAATGTCATCTTGATTTAATGCGAAATGTCAAGAACTACTTCTAAGTAAACGAACATGTCTCCTATAAAGTGCCATACAGAGGCCATTTTAATTTGCTAAAACAAACAAACAAAAAACCAAACAGAACGAACTTTTTCTTACTGCTACATCTACCATCTTAAAAAAGCGATACCCAGAATTTAAATAACCTATTTTCAGGTGTTACTTAAACAAAAGCATTTGTGTAAGTATTCTTGTAAGAAAAACCAGTGGCAAACAAACAAAACCAGAGCCCAGACGCATAATTCTGGCTACGAATTTTAAATTATGTTTTATTTTTCTGTCCTGAAAATTCTGTTCACTAAAACTTCATAGTATAATAGAAACAAACACATAAATCCATTGAGCCTCTGCATAAACAAACATTTTCAGACTTTACTACTGATGCATTCTTCAAATTACCCGCAAAAAACTAAGTGCTTATAAAGAATGTTTTAGGCTATGCTGATGATTTAAAAACAAGCACACAACCAACATAAAAACAAAGAATTTTCCTCTTTTTCAGGAGAAACGTCTTGTGTGAAGTTATCGTCTAGAAACATGTTTGCTGTCAATCCTGGGTGAACCAGGATGGCCGCTTCCGTTCTCGCTCGATGATCCTCTTGCCCTGGTCTTGCTCGGAGGGTGTCTCCCCCAAGTACAGCACCATGGTCTCCACGGTAGGAGCCTTGAAAGGGCCTCCCTCTTGCTTCCCTATCTGTCGTCTGATTTCCGCTGTCTCTTTACACACCTTCTCATAGCAATAGCCACAGAGGACGTGTTTCTGTTTCAGGTGACCGCATTCAGGACAAACGTCTATATTGTTCTTAAAAAAAACCCAACCAAACAAAAACATTTTAACAAGAGGCAATATAACGCACACATCACTGACAGGAATGAGGCTTATATGTAAACTTCCTTGGAATGTCCATGCCGCACAAGGTCACAGGACCACCCAGTTCAACCTCATTTTAATAGGGAAACTGAGGACACACACTGATTTGAATTAGTAGAAAAATTGGGACTAGAATTCAGGTCTACCGACTTTGAATCTGGTACATTTTTACTTAAATACAACAGTCTTATTATGTGAAACGGTACTCCATTCCCCCATCCTCAAAAACTAAACATCTGATAAGGAGCCCATCAATACATTGGGGTGAACCACACAGCCAGCATCTTAAATAAGACACCAAGGTAAAGGGAATTCACTTTTTCTTTCAGTCTATCCTGGGAAGAACAAGGTGATAAACACATTACAAGTTGGCTTCCCCTGGTCATCAGAGTGTAATTCAAATTCCTGCATGGAGTATAGCTGGTATGTGGTGTGAGTTTTCTTCCTATAAATTAACACTGATTATTCCTTAATGTAAAATTCCCTATATATTACAATTTGAGGTTTCATGAGTTTTATATGTCTACCCAACTTTAATAAGACAATTCTAACCTCTAAAGAAGTCCTTTCATTGTGTTCTAAAGGTAGGTTTGAAATATAAAGAAAAATAGTAAACGGAAACATCAAAGAAACTCTGAGCACTTCCGAAGATTAATCTACAAACATCTGTGAGGCAGACGACAAAAAGAACTCCATTTTCTGAAAGAAACAAAAAACCTTGCAAATCATTTGCCTCACCGACTTCTCATCTTACTCCAATACCTGGAAAACTGGATCGCACATCCATCTTCGAGGTATGGAAAAAATACCCACCGTCACTTGGTGCCCTTTTCCTAACAAATCCCTCAGCATAACACACTATATGTAGCAGAAAACAATTCACCAAAGGAAATGAATGCACAAGACGAGAGCTATTCTTTTCCCTCAGAAAAAACAAAGTCAGGGAAGTCATGTAACAGATCGTATTCCTAAACTCTTAAATTCTCTCAACCAAACTGTATGAATTATTGGTGCCTCAATTAATGAAGTATTTTTCAGTTGCACATTTTAAATCTGGTCCCAACTGTGACTCAATAATACTTTAGAGCTTAAGTTCTAAGGGTTTGGTTTAATACTGAACGTGGAGGCTCATGAAAGTCCATTTTCTGTCCTTGAGTTCCACCTGTACTGCCCCATTGCTGGGGAATGCCGTGGAGTAAACAGGAACTCAAATCACGGCTATTAAAGCCATAAATTAACAGATCAAAGGTAAGAAATGCTGGGCTTCCCTGGTGGCGCAGTGGTTAAGAATTCGCCTGCCAATGCAGGCGACATGGGCTCGAGCCCTGGTCCGGGAAGATCCCACATGCCGTGGAGCAACTAAGCCCGTGTGCCACAACTACTGAAGCCCGTGTGCCTAGAGCCTGTGCTCCACTACGAGAGAAGCCACCGCAATGAGAAGCCCAAGCACCACAACGAAGACAACAGAAACTAGAGAAAAGTCTACGCGCAGCAACAAAGACCCAACACAGCCAAAAATAAATAAAATTTTTTAAAAAAAGGTAAGAAATGCTAAAATTTTTGTTACTAGATCAATGAAGAAAGTGTACCCATGGGACATGGTGGGGGGGATGAGGAAGAAGAGCACTGAGATCTAGAACTGTCTGAGGATAGGAACACACACAAAGTTTCAAGAGACTGCTAGGGTTCAAATCCTGCTTCAGCTTTTAAGTCTGAGACCACGGGCAAATTCTTTTTGCCTCAGTTTCTTCATCTTAAAACTTAGCAAAACAATATTTACTCTGGAGGGTTGTTGTGAGGATATGATGAGAAAATTCATGTAAAGCGCTTAGATACATCATTAGCACTTAATAGAGATTAGCTATTTTTATTACTTATCTAAGGATTTTCCTTCAACTGTACCTTATTGGATACAGTGAAGAACAGAATAAATCTGTAAGGGCTAGTAAAACCCCATAATCGAATAGATCTACGCTTCTGACTTTAATTTTAGGGTCTGCCATAGTTAAAATGTTTATTCATATATGGTTCAAAATCACACAGCTTAGGACTGGCACAGCTCACAATACAAAAGTCACATAGACTCTTAACAACCCAGTCCTCTGTCCAGACTCTAAACTCCCTCCTTGACTATGTTCCTAAGACTTAGGCTACAAGACAGTAGATACACACACATACATAATGAGAATATTGTATTTAATTTAGGCCAGAGGAAGGTAGATATGTAAGATCTGAAAATAATTCACTCATGGGTTATGTGAATAAACCAAGAGAATATGCGGTGGTGGACATGAGAAAAAGCACACCAACAAAAATCACCATCTTACCTTAACTTTAATAAGCTTATGAGGGTTTCTTCTCCTACACCGGTTAACTTCAATGCTGCGTCTGTTTTTGGGAGCTGCCATCCAAAAGATGTTCTCCAAAAAGCTGGAAATCTCCTTACTTCCATTGGTACCATTTGCTGGTTCTGTAAACATAGCTGGACCTTGGACCGCTAATGCTGGTCCTATAAAACAAACATGGAGATACAGAATCAGTTTCTAACTTCTAAATGACCATTTACAGGTATCATTCTCCTTAACAATCAACAATGATATATCAAAAGGCACATATAAAATATTACACTCAACAGGCATTTAACAGGAAACCTTAGTAGCTACTGAAATATAGTAAAGCTCACTCATAAAGTAATTTTAAAGAACACAGAATTTTTCTTAGTGGCACCTGCTTAAATGAATCGGTTAAATTCTACCAAGAGTTTCTCATAATACAGAACTCAGGGGTTTAGTGGTAAACATGAATAAATCTAAGCTTGAGATTTCCAAAATCCACTTCCTACTGGCACTGAGATAACTGTTGATTGCCCTTTTATATTACATTCAAATTGGGTTAGCTCCTCAGTCATATCCTGGTAGGCCCTTTAAGTCACTTCGTTCTTCATAATATTTAATCTCAATCTCCGTCAGCTCTCTAAGGAAAAGAACTAGCTCATCACTCTTTGTAGAATATTAATTTATTTATGTGATCATCAACATTTCACTTTTGTTTTTAAAACTGTTTATAAAATCAGAGAGTTTCCTTTACCGTCTCTTTGCAATATTCCTCAGACTTGCAACAGTTCTTTTGACTTTAGGAACGCTTAAAAATATACAAAGCTGTCTAACACTTAACAACTTGTATTCCTTGTCAATATATCTAAAAGTATTGCTATGCATAGTCTGATGTAATAGCGCAGGCTCTGGAAGGTCTGTGTGACCTTGAGACCTTTCTGTACTTCTTCAGTTGAAAAGTGGAGACACCTAATGGGATTGTCGTGGAGATTATCTCAGGAAGCACATGTAGGCTTTGACATATAGGGGGCTCACGGTTCAGACTGCCTGGGTATTATCATTATTATGTTCGGGGTACCTTGGAAATCGAGTGGAATGTAAATGTCAAAGCAATGACAATTTTAACAACCAAGACACTTCCCTTTAAAAACGCGTGGCCGAAGATCAGGACGCGGAAGCAGGGCAGAGCACGAGCGGTGCCCACCACTCTGCCTGGGGTCCCCTCCCCACCACCCCTCTCCACGTACCCCATTGAGGACTGGGAAAGCCTGGCCGGCTCTGCCGAAGTTTCCGCTGCAGTTGCTCCCAAAAGTTCCAGAGGAGTCCCTGGGCTGCGGGCCACAGCAGAACCTTCTGCCTCAGCATGGCGGGCGCCATGTTGCTCGCCCGTAAACCACTCCCACCGAACCGCTGGGTCCCGCCCCTACCTCGAGCATGCGCACACATGCAGAGTCGGGCAAACGCGCACCTAGAACTACAACTCCCAGCATGCCCCTGAAGCGTCTCTGAATTTCCTCCAATCAGAGAGAGGGAAAGGAAGGCGCGGGGAGGGGAATTGAAAAGAAACGGGCCGCAGTGCGCATGTGTGCGGAAGTGCGCTGGGTCTTCGGGTAAAGATGGCGGAGCGTGGTTACAGCTTTTCGCTGACTACATTCAGGTATGGAAGGGCCCCGGAGGTCCTCCTCGTAACCGAGGTTGCAGGAACTCTGCTGACCCGGTTTTTACCGTCCTGGTCTCGGGCTTGGTGCTTCCGGAGGGCCCAGTAGGGAATGGGGGTGGAAATGCCACTTTGCAAAGTCATTTGCAAGGCCCTCCCGCGGCCTGGGGAGCGGTAGTGCCTGGGGTTCGTGGAAACGCGAGTCGGGGGGTCCGGGGCGACCTTGACGCTGCTGGAGGTTGAGGCCGTCACCCAGGGATTTGCTTTAGCTTTGGAGATTAGGGAAGAAAGTAGCTTTGCATTAGCTGTCTCCGGGTGTCCCGTTCAGAATTCAGGATTTCCTTCCTGACCGAAGTAGGCCTGATTCGGGAGTTTCTGGAGCTCGGACTCTTGGTCAGACCTATGGGGGCCCTTTTTCTCGGAAAGTCCTAACTTTACAGTTTGGTCCGAGTCTTAGTCTCCATTTGGCACTAATGTCTCTCGAAACCTCTTCTCGCTTTCCTTTTCTTTGGTGCCCCTACTGGAAGCTTAAGGACTGAAAGTGAAAGCGTTATTTATCTTTGTATTCTCTAGTCTTTGTAGGCGCCAAACTACTAGGCTACATTTGCGTTTTGGCTATTATTCTGGGAAGGGGATGTATTTATTAAAAAAAAAGATTGTAGGCTTTTTTATTTTAGAACAGGTAGATAAGTATATTTTTCAAAGTAAAGGAGTTAAACTATCATCATTCCCAATGTAAGAAAACCGTCACCAAAGGATTTAAGAAATCGACGGGGGAAGGATTCAATTTGGCCTTTTTCCTACAGACCAGTGATGCCCCGTTTAATTAAAATGTTTTCTTATCTGACTGCTGAAGGCGGGCCTCATCTGACTTGTTGAGGACTTTCTGTGTGGGTGGAGCTTAGTCCATCTCTTTGGGCTACCATCTGTGTTAAATGTTATCTCAACACCTTACAGATGAACTAACCACAGCTCAGGCAAATTAAATAACTCGTCCCTGGTCATAGATGAGTAGCTGAGTTAACATTCAGACTAGGTTCTTTCTGACGACAAATTTAATACATTTTCCATTACTGTGCGACGTCTTCTTAAAAT
Organism: Phocoena phocoena; assembly: GCF_963924675.1. Lineage (NCBI taxonomy): Eukaryota > Metazoa > Chordata > Mammalia > Artiodactyla > Phocoenidae > Phocoena > Phocoena phocoena. Next base: position 10,648,246 of record NC_089227.1, read on the forward strand.
GCTAAAATACTTTTCTTTTAATAAAAGGTCTCATCATACACAACAATAGGGAGCAATGTTTGCCAAGTAGTCACTGTTCATATTCGTGAACAAAGCAAACCTGGACCTTTATCTTTAAGAGAGTGTAATCCTAGTGGAGCTGAGACATAAAACAACTATATGTTAGCAGGGACTGAATCTTTCTATAATAAATTTCCTTATTAAGACACAGTCTTAAAAAAAAAAAAAACACAGTCTTGCTTTTTAACATGATAGTGCATTTATGTATTAGATTAAAAAATCTGTTTCCAGCCTGTTGGAGTACTCAGAGTTAAACTACTAAAGGTGGAATGACAAGAGACTATACTATAGGAGGTGTTCTTGTGGATTACATTTAGTTGGGGATATTGACAATAAGTGGATAAACAAATGGGTGCCTACTAATGCATTCTGAAGAATGTTTTTCCTTTACTCAGGAATTTTTATCAAGAAAGGGAGAAAGAAGGAACAAAACTTTAGATTGGGTAGTCAGGAAAGACCAGTGTTCTGGGGGACTGAAAGATGAAAGGGAGCCAACTGTTTGAAGATTTAGGGGTAGAGAGAGTTGCAGACAGAGGGAAGAGCATGTATGAAAGTGCCAAAGTTGAGAAGGACCGAACTGATAAGAAGGCCAGTGTGTTAGAGTATAATGAGCAGAGACTTAGCATGGGTCAGGCCAATTTTGCAGGGCCCTGTAGGCCAGAGTAAGGAGCTTTTATTGTAAGTGAACCAAGAAGTTATTATAGGATTTAAATGGGGAATGACATGGTACAAAAGTAACTCCGGGTGGGGGAAGGGAAGTAAGAGTGGAAAAGATGAAAACTAGTTAGACGGCTATTTCAGTTATCCCCGGTAGAGATGCTGGTGCTTTGGAATTGGGTAGTGGCATGATTGAATACAAAGACGGTTGATAGCTCGGTGAGCTCCCAGGTTCGTGAGCTTTCATACGGAAAGATGCAATGACAGAAGTGTACATGTGTGATTATGGCAGCAGAAGAAAAGCTAACTTTTAAGTTTACCTAATCCTTTAAAATGTCCCCAGAGGTATTTGAACTAGGTATTGAAGAATGATTGAAAGCTGGATGGACCCAGAAAGTCATGATATGATTATCGAAATAGGGACCATTAAAGGAAAACAAGTACAGCCTAATTTAAAAAATGTAAATGCTTATTGCTGTTATTCTGCTCAAGTCAGCTAATTTTGTCATTGAACAGTCTTTAAACTGCTGCCCCTAGGCTTATTCCTTAAATAGGTCTAGATGTGTGTCTGTCAGTCAAATGAACCTGGTCATAGGCTGTGTGTTGGAGTACTGACTGAACAGAGCTTACACTTTGTAAATGTTGAAAAAATAATTCAAGTATGATGAATCTTAGCCAAAGAGGAAGCATAGGACAGTATAGGTATGAGTGTGTGGGATTCAACCTAGTCTGGGTGGTCAGGGCAGCTTCCCTGAGGACATGGCATTTCTACTAAGGATCGGAGGATGACTTGGAAGGAGTTCACCAGACAGTGGTGAAGTGCGTTGCAGGCAGAGGGATTGGCTTGTCAGAGGGGTTTTTGAATGTTAAGAGTAGTTGTGTGTCTGGAGCAAGATGGGATGGTGTGAGTTGAGACTTGAGTGACAGAGAGTATCTATAATTTTGTGAAGATAAAACAGATGACCTTCTGAAACCGAAGATTATATTTTCAGTAGTAGACTGGAGATGTGGACCTAGCTGTGTGTCACTTTGGACAAATTACTTTTCATTCAAGGACTTTGTCAATAAAATAGAAAGGTTGGTGACATTTATAGTAATTGTTCTAACTCAACAGCTAGGTTGAAATAAAATGTGACCTAAAAAGCCAGTTTGGGCCTAGCTAGTAGCATTTGGCTGCCAAACTCATGGAACCAGAGATATTAAGTATAACCAGCTCATGGCATCTCGAAATAGTTTTGTATTATATAGCAGATACCTTGTTGTGACTGATATCTAGGTTTTATGTCTTAGGCCATGTCTGCTTTATAAAATGTTTAACTCCACCCACATGGATTATTTGCTGTTATTTGGTATTTAACAGACACATACATGTTCTTAATAATATTACCATTTGGTATTTGCTTGCTGCTAATTTTGTGCCAGGAACAAAAGGCATCACTTCATTTAATCTTCACAACAACCTTTGAAATATTCATAGGTAACTACTATACTCCTATTATCCCCTTTACAGATGAGAAAACTGAGACACAGAGAGGTTAAGTAATTTGCCCAAAGTCACAAGGTTGGTAAGTGGTGAAAGGCAACAGTAATGATGCTGCTTTAAGGGGCAGACAAGAAAAAACAACCTAAGGAAAGAGATTAGTCTTACACTATGAATAAACTTAGTTTCCGTACAACTTCATGATAAATTTTCAAAGCCCAGCTATTCCTTGATGCCTGATTAATGGATTTGGCCTACGTACCTGCCCTTTCTCTGAGGTGTTCCTCTAATAAGTATTTGAGAATGTGAACTTAGCAATACCTTTGTTTCTCTTTAAGCCCATCTGGTAAACTTGTCCAGATTGAATATGCTTTGGCTGCTGTAGCTGGAGGAGCCCCTTCAGTGGGAATTAAAGGTAATTAAATGCTTCATTCATTTCAGATTCCTGTTATTAGTTGTCATGATGTGTTCTTTTGGAATTAATAGGTAATTAATGTAAAAGTAAATAGCTGTGGCAGCATAATTTTTTAACAGTTCTTTTTGGGTTTTTTTGTTTTATAAATTTATTTATTTATTTATTTTTGGCTGCGTTGGGTCTTTGTTGCTGTGCGCGGGCTTTCTCTAGTTGCAACGAGCGGGGGCTACTCTTTGTTACGGTGTGCAGGCTTCTCACTGTGGTGGCTCCTCTTTGTTGCAGAGCACGGGCTCGGGCTCTAGGCTCATGGGCTCAGTACTTGTGGCTCGCGGGCTCTAGAGCGCAGGGTCAGTAGTTGTGGCGCACGGGCTTAGTTGCTCCGTGGCATGTGGGATCTTCCCAGACCAGGGCTTGAACCCGTGTCCTGAGTTGGTAGGCGGATTCTTAACCACTGCGCCACCAGGGAAGTCCCAACAGTTCTTTTTGTTAATCTACAGTATTTTGATGTTTAAAGAAAGTAATAAGCCAAAGAAGATGAATATTTTTTTTCAAAATAAATATAGCACCTTTATCTATTGTGATAACCCACAAATAGTCTTTCCTATTCAGAAAACTGAGTATTCTTTTGTTTTTTTCCACTGATTATGTATCACTGTTCTCTGGCAGTTTTTATTCTTTCCATAACTTAGAAAAGGTTAATCATAAGATAACTTACAAAAAACATATCGTTGGTTGTAAAATTTCAGATTATAAGAACAGTAGGCCAAGTAGGCAGAATTCCATTATTTTGAAACATATGGACTCTTTCTTAAGAAAAGTTGTGTAATACCTTTAGCTGAGGGACTTCTTAGTGCAATCCAGATGACCATTGAGGGAAAGTTGATTTACCTTTCCTTGGGTAATTTTAATATAGAAATCCAGAAGAAAAGGTTTTATAAATAAGAAGAAATAAAGGAGTTTGGCTGAAATGCTTCCGCAACTAGAAAACTGTTGAAGCAGAGTCTTTAAATAACATTTAAGTCTTCTTTTTTTTAAAGCTGCAAATGGTGTGGTCTTGGCAACTGAGAAGAAACAGAAATCCATTTTGTATGACGAGCGAAGTGTCCACAAAGTGGAACCAATCACCAAGCATATAGGTTTGGTGTATAGCGGCATGGGCCCAGATTACAGGTACCTTGTACCCTTTATTCTTTTTCTCACCATCTCATGAATTCCTTGTAATCTATACTTTGAGGAGAAAAATCAAAGGATGTTTTTCCTTTAATCTCCCAACTTCTCATCGTTGGCAGCTGAACTTAGTTTGCTAGTATTAGACAGACTGGGGCTTATTTGAAGAAGAGCTCAGTGCCACTCAGTCGTAAAAGAGGAGATGGATACTTACCCCTCTCATCTCTGTTCAGTGGTTTTCCCTGCTGATCATAATACCTCTTCTACCATCCAAGGGCTCAGCAAGGGCTTTGCTGTTCTCTAAATGTATTTTAAAAACAACAAAAGCAATACATGTTATAATAAACTATATATTTTTAAAGTTGTCAGACAGCAAAAGAAAGCATACCATCCAGAGTTAACCTCATTTTGTTTACTTCTGTTTTTAGCAAAGGGACAGGATTCTCAAAAGGCCACTGAAAGTTGTGGAGTATGACAGCCAGTGTGGATCCAGATGTTTATATAATCACTCCTTTGATATTTCACAGGAAGAGAGTAATCCTGTTACATCAGGGTGCCAGCAGGTTTAAAGAGATTGGCAGCTTTCTGTTTGTCATTTAAGAAGCAAAAGGAATATTATCACTTCATTCTTGATTTTGTGGAGTAAGATAGGTAGAGCCAAAATTTCATGAGTTAGAAAAAGCACCAGCGTCACTGGCATGTGATCAGGCTTCACTACAGTGGATCCTGTTACCACTGCACGGAAGGGAGACTGCAGTGTACTAGCACTCACAGAATAAACTGACACCACAGGAGTATTGTTCAGAGGGATAACGTGCAGAGCTCAGATTAGTACGCGAGCAGGTAAAGGTAAATCCTGCTTCTCTTGCTAGTATATTTAATTGTTATACTTTTGACAAATTTTACATTTTTTTAAGTTATAATTAGTTTCACGCTGTTCATCTCTGGAAGGTACCCTTTGAATTCCAATCTGTGGAACAAGATTGAGGCAGAATGAGAAACATATGCCTGAACACGTGTGTGTGTGCGTATTAGCCTGTTGCCTGGAGTGAAATATAAAAAGGCAAGGTGCCTGCCTTTGGGATAAGGGGCGCACAATCTTGAAGACGCTGTGGCGAGATATAAAGTTCTTGCATACGCTAGAGCCATGGCTGCTAAGCTAATGGGCGCCCCCCAGTCCATAGTTTCCTTCCTTTTGCCTTGTTCTTGTTCATCTATGGTTTGTCTCCTCAGTGATGCTCTGCTATTTTCTTGTAAATTAACCATAATCAGATTTAAGAACAAGACTGGCTTAGAGCGAAGAGCTACTATTGGAGATACGTGTCAAACTTGTGCTATAGGTATATGCCTACAGAAGGAGAATGAGTCTTTAGATAGTAAAGCATCTGAATTTTAATTAAATCTTATTTCTTTTCTGTTTGTCAGAGTGCTTGTGCACAGAGCTCGAAAACTAGCTCAACAGTACTATCTCGTTTACCAAGAGCCCATTCCCACAGCTCAGCTGGTACAGAGAGTAGCTTCCGTGATGCAAGAATACACCCAGTCAGGGTAGGTTGGTTTTATTACTTTAAATGTGTCATGAATTAGAAAAAAATCACTTTATGAGTAGACGTATTTTTTAAAAAAAAGAGGGCTTAGTATATTTCCTTAATCAGTGGAGAAAATCACTATGATGAACATTTCTGATCTTAACTGGACCCGAAATATTTTTTTAAAGAGAAAATGGGAATGTTTTCTTGCTGCTCGTATAGTAGCAGAAACCAACTGCTAGATAAAGTCCTTTTGCTAGTAATTAAACCATTTCTGTATGGGCAGACAGTCATTGCTGCTTTCAAATTTATCTTCTAACCAGAAATGATTATAGGCACATGATGAAAGCAATAACTCTTTGACACATCCGTATTTATTTAATTCCAGTGTTCTTCAGCTTGGGTGTGAACACGGATGAGGTAGCTGCTGATTTGTAAAGCCAGTGGAAAAGCTGCGTTTGTTGAAATGTGTCATTTTGTTAGGACACTGTTACTCCACACTTATTAACCCTGATGTTTGTATCACTCCATTTACCAAAATGATTTGACTGTCTTTTCTCAGTACCATAAAGAAAATTCATTTTGAATTGATTTGTTTAGAATGGTGTTAAATACTTTTTAAGGAGCTTAGAAGTCTAATTCGGTTTACCTGATCACTTACTTTACTTGAGGGTATTAATAAATTCTTAGCTTAGGTTGACTTTAACACCATGAAGATGGCAAGTAATTTTCATTTCTCTCTCTTCAGTGGTGTTCGTCCATTTGGAGTTTCTTTACTTATTTGTGGTTGGAATGAGGGGCGACCATATTTATTTCAGTCAGATCCATCTGTAAGTATCATTAGATGTATTTGAGGGATTTGTCGAAGGGCTCTTTGAATATCTAGTAAAAGTAGAAGCCATAAAAAGCTTAAAAATTAGAGTATTTTCTCTTTTTGTTTTTCATTTGGGCTTTAGAAGTAGTAGATACTCACTTGCACGTTTAAAATGTTGGTAATGCAGTCTTCTAATAAGGAAGCCACTTTAGTTCTGCCCCCCGTGTTCTTCTGGTATGTTGCTTGACTTCACATACCTTGAATGATTAGTTGAAATAGTTATCAAGTCTCTTTAAATCTGTGGAATTCTTTTACTTTTAAAAAATTGTAATTAAAGGTAAGGGTCTGGGTGGGGGCAGTGCCCTTTGCAGTCAGTTTAATCTTGGGGCTGACTTCAGTGTGACTCTTCCTGTACAAATATTGATGTCCATCTTGAATTCGCTGTTTTGCAAAATGGGTGAGTTGTCTGCTCTAAAGCAGAAGAAGGTTGGTGTTCAGGTTAGCAGGTGTCTGTAGAGGGTACCACTCCTCCACGTGTCTCACATCTGTCACTCATGTTTGCTGTGAGGAGACCTGAAAGAAAAAACTCGTGATTAGAAACTGATCTTTCATAGTTTATAGATCACTAGATAACGGCAAGTTCACTCAATTCAAACTAGCTTTGTAATCTGAAAAGGCAAAAAAAAAAAAAAAAAAATTTGGTTGTTACTTAAATCAGAAAAATTAAGTATTTAGGGAACTTTGACAGTGTCTGCTACCCCATATCCGAGCTTCTGAAGCTAAGTGACATGCTCTCTTACCTCCCTTTCGTGGGGGTAGCAGAGCCAGCATCACTGGCATCCAGCTTTCACCTTTTGCCCTTTTCCCCCTGTTGTGTCTAAAAGGCAGTTGGTTCTTTTAAAATAGGTTTCATCTGTTTCTTTCAGTGTCTGTGTGTATGTGTGTGTATGTATTTTTTCAATAGATGAGTCATGTTATATAGGACATACTGCTGCTGCTTTCATTCAACATTAGATTACAAATTATCAACACCTTTGAAAAATTTTAATGCAAAGCTGTGTCTTTTTAATTTATTTGCTGCTGCTGATGAAGAACTGGTCACCATTTTTCAGATATATATGACAGATTTCTAGAGCCCTTCAGTCCTAATAAGCTACAATATTATTTGTGATTATTTGCTCTCAGTTAACCTCAGTTTCTTTTTTTTTTTAACATAAATTTTGTACAATAAGTTGCACATATTTAAAGTGTACAGTTTGTGGGGTTTTTGATGTATGTAAATGCCTGAGAAAACCATCACTACAGTGAAGATGCTGGACTTCTCCATAACCTCCAAAAGTTTCTTCATGCCTTTCTGTTATTTATCTCACTAACGTATTTTATGGCGTATTCCGTTGCATTCCAGTAAATATTTTGTGACCTTAGAAGTTAGAGACGAATTATTGAAGTGAGACATAAATGTCAGCATCCTAAGTAATTAGGTTAATGATTTAAAATGTTCTTTTCCTCTTCCCTTCCTGACTAGGGAGCTTACTTTGCCTGGAAAGCCACAGCAATGGGAAAGAACTATGTGAATGGGAAAACTTTCCTTGAGAAAAGGTGGGCTTATAAAACTAGATTCCTTAGCAAACTTACTTTACAGTTTTCAGCTCTCTTTAAATAATACCATGAATCTAAACAAATTTGTTGTATGACTGTGTATTCAAGCCTATTTACCTGATAGAACAAACTTTTCTCTACTCTGGCTCCCCAGCCTTCAATATATTAAGTGGTAGTATTCATTTCTTACAAACGTCTCTTTCTGCATTCTCATGCTTTTTTTCCTAAATACTATTTTTTTTACTTCATTTTTCCTACTATCTCAAAAAAAAAAAAGACCATTGGATTTGGAGTAAAAAAATTGGGGAGGAAAATTTTTAAATGATGTAAGTGATAACAGCTTACATTTTGACGATTACAAAAAAAAGAAATTGTGAAGCCAAACCCGGTGTTGATGGTGGATTAAAGTTGTGATGTATGTACTTGATAAAAAGCAGAGCGATATGTAAAAATCTGTCCTGCCAGCACAGCAGACTGCTCTCCCTTACTTCCAGCTGTATTGTAGACTCAGCATTATTGTAGCCCACCAAAAGATGTCCTACATTTTGAATGGGAAGAGTTCGCAATTGATTTTAACCACCAAATGAAGCTTCTCAGTACATTTTCATGTAATATTCATGTTAAGATTATTTAAAAATCTTAGACTCGGGATTAATTGGTAAATTTAAATAAGCTTCGGATTTTAAAGCAATTTTTTTTCCTTTTACATATTAGTGAGTCTTCCAAACATAAAAAACATAAGAAATTTTAGCAGAAGTCTGATTTCTCTGCTTTATTTTTATAAATTGTTATAATATTGCCAGCACACTCTGATTGTATTAAAATGTTTATACTTAAGGAAGTTTCCTAAAATAAACTCACGTTAGGGTTACACTCTTCATGATGTCCGGAATGCACACCAAATAATTGTCAATTTCTTATCTGGGGGCAGCTAGCTCAGTGAGGTGACAAAAAGAATTAATCTGTAACTTAATATTTTTAAGAGTGTTTTAGATGTTTAAGAAATCTTACGCTGTTGCTATCATTGTGTTTACATAGTCATAAATAATGTTAATAGTGCCGTAAATCATTGGGTTTTTTTCAAAAAATTCTTCAGATATAATGAAGATCTGGAACTTGAAGATGCCATTCATACAGCCATATTAACCCTAAAGGTTAGTTCAATATCTAACAGTTGGATTTGTGGTGATTGTGTAATTAACTGCTTAGAAAATTGAAATTTTTCCCTCCCTCTTGATCAGGAAAGCTTTGAAGGGCAGATGACAGAAGATAACATAGAAGTTGGAATCTGCAATGAAGCCGGATTTAGGAGGCTGACTCCAACTGAAGTTAAGGATTACTTGGCTGCCATTGCATAACAATGAAGTGACTGAAAATCTGGAATTTCAGATAACCTCTCTACTTAAACATGTTTAAAGTATGTTTTTGTTTTGCAGACTTTTTGCATACTTATTTCTACATGGTTTGATGGACTGATGTTTTTAAAATGAGACTTATAAATCATAATAAACCGTTAAATTCAACTTCCTGCTTTTTAGGAATTAGTAAAATTTTAACAGTTATATCCTGCTTTTCATCCCAGTTGATTTCTGGAAACTACATTGCAAAGCAGAATGGTGAAACTGTCTTTAGTCCTCATGCAGTTTGGGTTAAGTCAAATCTTGTTACTCTCTTTGCTGTCAGATGTCTGCTTCAGTAAAGCAAAATGCTGATTTCGGTAAACATCACTGCTTTTAGAGCTGGGAGAATCTGCAGACTTTCGTGGATTCTGAGACAAGGTGGAAGCATAGATGTTTTTCAGGCACCATTCAGTGTGTGTCAGTGAAACCCTAGCGTGCTCTGTGACATTGCACTGGAGCTGCCAAGAGTGCTAAACCAAACAGTCTCCTATAGGAGACATGTACATACATAAAAATGGTGTGCTAGCTCCTGTTGGTTTTTCCATCGCAAGTAGGCAAATGTATTTAAAAAGAGCCCCCTAGAATCTACTAAATCTTTTTAACTCAAGGATGAACGTGAGTGCTGGAAATAAAATACTAATACTTAAATGTCAAAATTATGGCTTAAGTCTCTCCCTCGTTCATGTAATCTCAGTGTAATCAGAACCTTCGCTGCAAATTAAGGCTCATAGAAGCAAGCAGATAATGGGGTACCTGAAGCCTGTTTTCATTATATGTGAAGGCATAGCACTTAGTTTTCAAGCCATCGTAGGATAAGAGAGATCATGTCATTAGTCTTGCTCACAGAGCATAGAGTTTATGAATGTCACTGTTCTGACCAACAAAGAGATCGTGGGCATTTCTGTGATTTAAATGTGGGCTCTAAAGATCTTGGTTATGATCTAGCCAAGTTTAGGCTCTTTAGGCAAGAGCCTTATCTTGGAGCGTTTTTGTCAGGATTCCCAGTTCTACCCACTGTCACTGTAACACCCCTGTAAGTGGCTGAAGCGTTATGATGGGAGATGGGAGGTACCAACTTGACCTATTTCTAGACATTTGTCTTGAACGCCTCAGTTAACATAACAGTCTCTCCTCGTCGGCTCTTGGTACATTGTGAATCGAGCACGCTAGAAGGTGAACCTAGTGTTAAAAAGGAATGGTTTTTGGAGTTAGGTCTCAACTCTCCCACTTAACTGGCCAAGTGACTGCACAAAGTAATTATCTCAGAGTGTTTTCTTAGGACTAAACTTGATTATGCAAGTGGAAGGCCTGGCAAGGTTAATGGTTAAGTACCCCATAAGTTTTAGCTCCTTTGAATTTGCTTAGGCTCTCTCTAATGTCTCATATTAAGAAACCAGAGGAATGCCAAAATTCTACAAATCAAAGAAGGGAAGAGTAAAGGCATTTTTATTTAGGACAAAAAGAAAGCAACGTGGAGGTTCTTATTGGGTGCTAACACAGTAAGTCCTATGGAATAAAGAGAGGAAGAATTAGCTGAAGCAGATCTGTGTCCAGGTTCTGTTCTTTGCCTCTTTGCCCCATTAAGTACAAAGCCTAGTTCAGCTGAAGCTGCCTAGAACTCCCTTGGTTCTCAGTTTGTTCTTTTCATTGACCTTAATTTTCACTTGTCCCCTTTTGTTCCAGTTCTTGGGAAACTCAAGTTTTTGGTCTGACAACCCATTATGCATCCCTGAATGTTCTCCAACTCTTCTGTCATTTCTAGCCGGTGGATTCTAGCTTCTTTTAATCTTATTTAAGTATCATAATGCTCCTAATATACAGTCCCCTCTCCATTTTTGGTCCAGTTTTTTTGTATCTTCTCTTAAAAAATTTGCCTCCACTTGTTTTTCTCTTCCAGTTCCTCAACTGAACCGTGAATCCCAAGTTTGCAAAACAATTATTAGCAGTGAAACGTGGAAATGTTTAAAATTCACACATGGGGGGAAGAGAGAGTTGAAAAGGAAAGGGAAATAAGGAAGAAAAGTAATATTGATCTTTATAATTATCCAGTGCTGGCTTATTGGGTACTGATTAGGTGAGAAGGGTGATCAAAGGATTTTTCATCTATTATTCGACTATGTTCATGGACTGAAACCGCCAACTCTAAGCCTTAACTTCACCTCTTTATCACGCGTCTCCTTGCTGATGTAGGCAAGCTCTGAGCCCCTGTTGTAAAGAAACACAAGCTGATACTCAGTGAAGTGCCTGAGAACATGTAAGAGTTGGTAACTCCTTTGGTTTAGAATCCTAATTTCCTGAAACCCAGTCCAGTGGTCCTGTATTAATGTCACGTTGCCTCACACGGTTCCTTCAGTTCAGACTCCTCCCTTGACCCTGCTCTCAAGGACCTTATTATCGAACCAGCAATACCTGCCTGCCAAGTAAGTGATAGCTTCCTAAGCATGAGCCTATTTTAAAAGTTAGATAACTTTTAACACTTGATCAAAGGCCCTGTCCCTGAGTTTCATCACTTTTCCCATTTTAAGTATTCCGTCAGGTACTCCCGTATTTCAAAACAGTAGGCTTATTATAGTTATTTCTGGATTCCTGAAGGTCAGCCATCGTATAAACATTTTATTCTGCAAGATGAGAATTTAGAACTCTTATACCACCCTCACTTCCCTTCTGCTTTAATTAGATCACAATGTTTAGCATAAAAGATTTTTATCTTTTAGCATAGAAGATTTTTATTAGGGGTATGTAAGTATACTGTGATTGCTTTTCCTCACTTTTTTGCTTTGTTTTCTCTGTAGCTGTCACTAATTCTTGCCAGTTCCCCCCTAACGGGATTGCAAAACCCTCTGCACAGTTTTCCTCACAGTCAGATACAAAGTAATCTGACAGTTCTCACCCAACCCTTCGCAGCCCCTCTCCCCCAGTACCATTCCAAGAAGTTTCTTGAAACCCTCTCTTTCTGCTCTAATCCAAGCTGGTTGTGTCTTTGAAACTCTTTCTTCTCCTCTTGTCTCTTGATTGGCTGGGTTTAAAAATTCTGGGTTAGAAAGAAATGTCTCCACATTTAAACTCCTATTAATTGGATACTGGAGCCTTTTGTTTTTGCTATATTTTTCACCTATTTTTTAAATTCTACTTTTTAGTAGGTTTTTACACTCTTCTTACTTTTCTGTTGATGTTTCTAAGATTTGGGATATTTTTAATTTTGAAGAACTCTTTCCTATACTCCATTATCTCCCCTTTAAAAACAAAATTCTTCTTTGATTTATGGCTGAAATATCTTCTATCTGAGGAGGCTAGTTAAAGATATTAAAAAAAATTTTTTTTTTTTTGTTCTGCTTTCTGTTTCCTTTAGATTCCAAACAGAAAAATGTTTGGAAGTGCTGTTTGTGAATCCCAAACCTACCTACCGGAGGATGCCGAATATCAGCACCTATAAGCCATTTCTCTGTGGTCTTTCATTTGCTCTGTTTCTCCTGAGAAAAAGGGTTTGAGGGAGAGGGTGATGAGAGGAGTGGGACAGGAGTGCCAGCGTTCCGTGAGGGGCAGAGAAGGGGCCGACAGCATTTTACTGTTCAGGAGGAAAACTTAAACTCTTTTCATAATGTGTCTGGAACCCCTCTGATTCCCTGTCGTCAACATCATAAACTCGACTTCCGCCTGGGGAAGGATGGGTAACTGTCCCAGCTCCACAGGACGGGAGAGAGGACTTGGTGTCTGTTCCTTATACAACATGTAAGCAATGCCCATTTTCAGCCCTTCCTCACTGCCTCCCTTCCTTTCAGGCATCTGTAGTTCAGCGCCTTCCTGGGGTCCTGCTTTGTGAATCACTTGATGCAGTTTCTCTCTGCTAACTACTTCCGCAGAGAGTCTTCCTGGCTTCAAATAACCTCTTTCTGGCGGACTTTAAACCATATCTTTTAGGTTCAGAGGATTGAATAAGTATGTTGAAAAGCACTTGGAACGATGCCTGCCACATAATAAGCATTGAATAAGTGTCATTATTGCTCTTTGTCTTGAAAAATGTATCGACATATCTCATGTGCAATCATCTCTTGTTCTTTTTAGTCTTGTGGGTTTATTCCTTTCCTGTCATTTAAGTAAGGTTTAGGAAAGGAGCTGGCATAGGATTAATTTTAAAGTCCTCTTAAAATTTTAAAGTTAGCCTTACTTTATGGGTGACTCTGGACACTCTACTAAAGCTAATATCAATTTCCCAGCCCTTCAGAAGCCAGCCACCAATCGTTTGTCCTCTTCAGAAAGGCAGCGCGTCTCTAATATGACACTTTCTAATGGAGAGCCCGTGGTGGCGCAGTGGCAAGTGCTTTGGGGTGGGGTCAGAAATCCCAGCACTTAACAGCTGTGAAACCTTTGACAAACCTCTCCAGCCAGTTTTCTGTTAAAATAAGCCAAACTTTTTCTAAGACGACAACCACTGCCTGGCACTCGTAGGGGTTTGAGCTTGATGGCAAAACGGTGTACTTGACCCGCGGAGAGGACGTGGGCGCGATCGGGAGGTTTTCTCCACCAAAATGCACCGACTGCCGCCCCAGGCAAAGTCTAAGCATGATTAGATGCTAGGATACGGGTTCAGCCTGCCTGGCACGCTGGGGATGGAGCGGCTGGTACCCCAGTGGGAGACCATCATTTCTGGGGCCAGGCGGTCGCGCGCCCCGCGCTCGCCTCGCGGCGGGAGTGGAAGAAGCCTCTTCCCTCAACAAACATGGCCGCCGCGATAGCGTCAGCCCCGCTCTGGAGGCCGCGCTGCCGCCTGGGAATAGCGGGCTCGGCGTCACCCGGCGCGGGGCCACGTGATGCGGGAAAAACCCGAGGCGGCGGGGCTGGCGCAGGCGGGGCTCGCGCCAGCGGAGCAGCAGTTGAGGCCCGAGTGGGGTAGGGGCTGCCCAGTGAGGTTACTCGGCAGGTACCGGCCTCGCGCGCACGTGCCCGCCCGCTCGCGCTCGCAGTCTTGGGCGCTGACGGTGAGGAGTCGGGGAACGGGCGAGGGGGTGGGGGAGCCGGGCGCCTCTTCCGAGGCCGGGAGGGGGTTGGGCCGGGTCGGCGGGTCGGGTGGCGGGCGCCGCCGAGCGCTCTCCGCCCGCGCCTCGGTCCCGGCGCTGGCCGTGGGGCCTCTTGGAGCCCGAGCCTGCCCGACGGGGCCAGCGGTGCAGGTGGACCGAGCAGGGCCGGATGCCCGCCCGGAAGGCCCCGCCGACCTCAGGCCCGCCCGCCCGGGCCGCCGCGGGCTGCTCCGTGGAGTTTATCTTCGGGCGTTTTCCTCGGAGTGGGTGCGGGAGCCGAGTTGGTGGGCGCCTTCGGTCTTTAGAAATGGGCTGGGTTGACGTCACATGCAGGTACGAGGCGGTCTGGATTCCTGGGCGTGTGTACCGTGTGCCCCTGGGAAATCACGAGGCAGCAGGTTGAAGGAGACCCACTAATGGAAGGTTAGCGTGGTCAATTGAGGAGAGAGTCTCCTGTTTTGGACAGTTTGTTCACCAGCTAGTCTGTGTGGATGCTTTTATTTTAATCATTTTTATCTTGACCCTTCCATTAAAATTTCTCGACAACTGAACAGTAAGGCTGCTTATAAGGGAATTCCTTATGTAGCAGGTTGCCAGCCCCCTGCGTTTTATCCTAACCCGGGATATACTGTGGATCCCATGACCTTCAAGCTGAAGAAATGAAGGCGCAAAGAGTGTTAGAACCCAGCGGACGTAAGGAGCAGTTCAGAAGTCTAGCTATCATCCTTTCCTTAGCTCTCAGAGGAGGGAGTCACTCCAGAATCAGACACACAGAATCCCAGGTTCATAGACCCGGCCTCCATAATCTTTGTGGTCCGAATGAAGTCTTAGAATCCTGAGTGAAGAATTGCTTGCGGTTGATTTGTTTCTTTTCATAGGAAAGACATAATGCTGTCAGCATGTCTGCACACTCCATGCTTTGTGAACGGATCGCCATAGCCAAGGAACTGATGAAGAGAGCAGAGTCACTCTCCAGGTCAAGAAAAGGTGGCATCGAAGGTAGTGCCAAGCTGGGCAGCAAACTGAAGGCAGAATTAAAATTCCTACAGAAGGTAGAAGCTGGGAAAGTAGCCATTAAGGAGTCCCATTTACAGAGCACTAACCTGACACACCTAAGAGCCATCGTGGAATCGGCAGAAAACCTGGAAGATGTGGTCAGCGTTCTCCATGTATTTGGTTACACAGACACCTTGGGCGAAAAGCAGACCCTTGTGGTGGATGTCGTTGCCAATGGTGGTCATACTTGGGTGAAAGCCATTGGCCGGAAGGCTGAAGCTCTGCATAACATTTGGCTGGGCCGGGGCCAGTATGGCGACAAAAGCATCGTTGAGCAGGCTGAAGACTTCCTCCAGGCCAGTCACCAGCAGCCGGTGCAGTACAGCAACCCTCACATCGTCTTCGCATTTTACAACAGTGTCTCCAGCCCCATGGCTGAGAAGCTGAAAGAAATGGGTGTATCTGTGAGGGGAGACATAGTAGCCGTGAACTCTCTGTTAGAGCCCCGTGAAGAGCTCCAGGCCAGCGAGAGCGAATCAGACGATGATGGCCCCGAACTTTTGCGGGTGACCAGAGTAGACCGAGAAAACATCCTAGCCAGTGTCGCGTTTCCAACGGAGATCAAGGTTGACGTGTGCACAAGAGCCAACCTGGACATTACTACTTTAATCACATATGTATCCGCCCTCAGCTACGGAGGCTGCCGCTTTATCTTCAGAGAAAAAGTGCTCACCGAACAAGCAGAGCAAGAGAGGAAAGAGCAGGTTCTACCACAGCTGGAGGCATTTATGAAGGACAAGGAGTTGTTTGCCTGCGAATCTGCCGTCAAGGACTTTCAGTCTATCCTAGATACCTTAGGAGGACCCGGGGAGAGAGAGCGGGCTGCTATGCTAATTAAGCGAATTAACGTGGTCCCAGACCAGCCTTCTGAGCGTGCCTTGAAACTAGTGTCCAGTTCAAAAATCAACAGCCGCTCATTAACGATTTTTGGGACAGGAGACACCCTAAAAGCCATCACAATGACTGCCAATAGTGGTTTTGTCAGAGCTGCCAACAACCAGGGTGTTATGTTCAGTGTGTTTATTCATCAGCCCAGAGCACTCACTGAGAGCAGAGAGGCCCTAGCTACCCCCTTACCAAAAGACTGCACAACTGACAACCAACACTGATGATAGCCTTTAAATACTGTCATGGGAATAAGTTATTTATACCAAAGGCTGTGTCTTCCCATTCTTAATTGGAAAAAAAAAATGGTCTGTAGTAAAAATAATGCTCTTTAATACTCTTTAGAGCTCTTAAACCAGTCAAGTTGACTGTCTAACTCATCTATAAGGTATATAACCTAAAGTAGGAGAAAAAAGCACATGAGGCAACCTTATTTATCAAACTGGCTACATTATAATTAGAACAGAAATACATCTATATAAGGCTTGTAGCTGTATCACAGTATTTTGTTTCATTCAGTAGGGCTACCACTCCCCTAATGGTAACCGCATCTCTTGGACTGTGGCTGCGTGGCATCTTGCATTAAATATCTGGAGAAACCTCTGAAGCTTGTTTTTCATTGTATTGATTTAGCAATCGATATGGGTTGAGGCTGGGAGGTAGTAGTTTTCAATGAATTTTAGATTCCAAAGTTATGGCTGTTACTGAAAAGACACTTATTTGATTGCTATCTGTCAGGTGCAGTCTGGTGGTTACGTTTACAAAGAGGACATTAATATAGAAGGAAATAAAGGGAATTCTGATCATGGGAGTCCCATGAATCTCTTGATACACCATCGTGATAAGGTAGACAGCAGTCACACTACTACAAACCTAAGGTGTTTAAGGTTAAATATTTGTTTGAATATATTGAAAAAGAATTATATAAAATAATAGGTTTTACTTTTAAATATAAATGGCCCCCACATTAGCAGTATTTGGATTATGAATACTACTTTTCCCATTCCTTTTGCAAGTGGGAAGGGACAGCTGCATTATTACGTCTCTCTCATGAAACAGTGGCAGGGAGATTCCATGCCTGTTTCATGACACAGTTGTAATTAAAAAGTAATTTTTATGTCCGTATTGTGCTAGGTGTTTCATGAATGTGCAGTGAGGACAAATTAGCAAAATAGGTACGTATTCACATTTAAAAAATTGGGAATTGAGTCTTAAAGCTGAAGTATTAACTTGTGCTAAGTGTAGGAGCCATTATTAGAACGTGATTTTGTGTTCTCACAGCCTGGCCTTTCCACTGAGCCAGCCCCTCTTCTGTGAGTAGGGAAACTTCAATTGCCAGCCACAATGTTGAGAAGGTGGAACTTGATTGTCGGGGCCCATGAAATGAAATGCAAAATGAAGTGTATGGGGGGGGACGTTTCTCCTGGGAGAGATTCTATTACTAACTCAACATGTTTCCTAGGGGAAAAGGCTGTGATTGGGGCTCCAAGTTAGTGTGGAGAGGTAGATTTAACTTTCACTGGAGCAGAAATTGTCAAGTGTTAGAAATTGGGCTTAGGCCTTTTCAGGCACCTATTAAAGTACTAATTACTTGGTACTATTATGTACCAAGCATTATAACAGTTACTGGTATAAAAGATGAATAATTGCTCTTTGGTTTAAGGGATTCGTCGTCTGAAATGGAAGGAAACAATTGAAGTATAATTAATTTACTAAATTTTCTAAAAGAGTTACGTTTAAAAGACTGGGAACAGAGTAAGGGAGTAATTCGTGCTATGGGGACAGGAAGTCAGAGAGGCAGTGATCTCTGAGGGGTTGGATGTGAGACTCAACAGGAAGTGTACAGGGAGTGGATTGGAAAGGTACAGAAGTGTGACTATGAGGGCCTGTTCAGAGACAGGGCTCATGTGGACAGTTTATAAAACTGGAAGTGAAGTAGAAAAGCAGGCAAAGTTCTCTGAAGAGTTTGGCATTAGAGAGCCATTGGCCATTTTTAAGAAAGGATGGGTCATGATCAAATCTCTTAGTAAAACAAAGACCTGTAGTGTGGAGGAAGAATTAATGGAAGGAAAGATAGGGTTATAATGATAGCTAGTACAATATGGTGGAATGTAGTATATGCTGGGTGTGTTCAAGGCAGAATTGATGTGATACTCATTCATTTAATAAACATTTATCAAGTTCCTGTCATGTCAAACACAGTTTGCCATAGAGCAATATAGTTGCAGGTATCAAACAGGAAATATTACTGATACTAAAAGTGAAACCAAGCTGAATCACTTCCAAATGAGGGACAAGGGTGGAGAATACATGTGGTCTATATAAGAGAAGACAAGTCAAAAGAATTCTCAAGGGAAGCATAAAAACCAGAAAGTACAACATAAGAGAGCTGTTAGACCAAGAAAGATATAAAACAGCTTTGGAGAAGCTATAATTTCCCTAATTAATTATAGGGAAATATACAATAGCTAGATACTATTTTGATAAGTTTAGACATCTCAGTGAAACAGATGATATTCTTAGGAAATATGAGTTAAAATTGAGGAAGAACTAGAAAACCTATTTAACCCTTGAGAAGATTGTTCAGGTAGTTAATTAACGACCTCCAAAAAATGTCCAGGTCCAATTAACTTCTTTAGGTAAGTTTTTGCTTACGTTTAAATATCAAATAATCTCCTTGCTCTAAAAAATAATGTGGGCAAACTGAATCTGACACATAAGTATCATGCCAATTCTGCCCTAAACAACTTGGGGTGATGAAAATGTTTTGGAGCTTTATGATAGAGATGGTAGTCACGCAACATTACAAAGGTACTAAAGCCACTGAATTTTTTCGCTTTAAGTCATTTAATTTTATGTTTTGTGGATTTCACCTCAATTAAAAAAAAAACAGTACCCCTAAGTGGGGTGGAAATATTTAGCATGGTAAGATGTGATGTTCCACTTACTCGCCCTCCCCTACCCCCAAATGAGAACTTGGGCTGCTCCTGCTTGAGGACAGGGTCCTGTGAAGGTGTGCAGCCTGGGAGCTGTATCTTAATTTGTGTAATTGCGAGCTGGTTGTCTCACATCATTACTGTATTGGGAATGTTTTCAAATTCATTTTGTGGAATATAAGCATGATTCTGATACTAAAACAAGATATCCTAAAAATGAAATCCCAGGCAAAGAACACCTCACCTTGTGGGAATCTTGTTTGCCAGAGGATAAAAGACAGAGACGATCCCCCCAACTTAAATATTAGGGACTTGGGGATTAATCTCCATGCTGCAATAAAATTGGAGGCAGGAGGCTTACTTTGAGGTAAATAGGTAACCCCAAGACTCCTCCCTGCATGAAACCGGAATCTTGGAAAGGCTGGAGTCCCTGAGAAAAAGGATCTTGTAAACACCGCCCAGGGTGACAGCAAGGAAATGTGACTCCAGTGGCTCTGAGTGGAAGAAAAGGAGCCTGAGGGATGTCAAGTCCAGACTGTGCTCTGCTAGGAGCGTCATGGGGAAGGCCCAGGCGTGTGAAATTAGTATAAAAATGGGTCCCAGGTAAGTACTGTCGTTCAGATACCTCACAGAAACACTCATGGCATCGTTCGTGACTTGTGGGACACTTCAGTTTCCCAAGCTTCACAGAGTCCAATGGAAATGAAGCTTTGCTTGGATGGGCTTTCAGTGAGACATTGTGAAATCATGTGAGGAAATCTTCCACCGCCAGTGAGTCAGCAACACAAAGTTCCTCAACAACTTAAGATCATAGTAAAATAATCTGATAAATAATATAAAGTAAATATGGAGGGTTTGACGTGTTCCCCACGTATATTATTAAAAAAAAAAAAAGGAATGAGTCAAAGAGGCAGATAGAGGCTAAAATACCATCTGTGACAAAACACTGCGTGTAGCTAAGATGGAGGATGTGGTTTATATCTGCAGAAAGTGGGCTGAACCCCAGAATTAGGCAGATGCTACCCACCCAGGCACAAGTAGTGCTGGGCGTGTGATGGGAGAGCATGTCTGGTGCAGAGGACACCTCACTTGGGAGAAGCTTGTTCCCAAGAGGAAAAGGGCAGAGCTGAGCAGAGCATCCCAGGTGGTCCAATAAATGACTCTGTGTCCCCAGAAGGGGAGAAGGGCAAGGAGTGCACTGTGGGGAAGACCTCCCCCGACCTGGCATGGTGGAATCAGAAATCCGTCTCCATATAAATAAAAAATGTTTTAAGAAGGTAAAGTATAGAAACCATAAGGAGAGAATACAGGCAATCGGGAGTTTTAGTAGAAAAAGCTTCACTAAAATGAGAAGTTCAGAAAAAAACTTCAAAAACGTCAATCAGACAAAACTAAAGAAAAGATTCTGAACTGAAACATAGCTCTTAATAAATTTCCCAGAATGCAGCAAAGAAGTAAAAGGATGGGAAATCCGAGAGGCTGAGACCTGGAGGACAAATAGTGAGGTCCACAAAGGTCACAGCAGACAGCAGGAGCCAGCACACTGCACCTGGTCCAGGTTCTCCCTGCCTTTGCCTGCCTGTCCTGTAGGGGCTGGAAGCAGCCACATCCTTGCTCTCTTAGCCTGAAATCCTTGCCAGTGAGACCCGGGGCAAGTCTGTTAGTTCTGCCTCCTCTTCCTTCCATCCTTTTCCTGATTTGACGTGGGCAATGGCCAGGCTTGCCCCGTGGAGGAATGCTAGCTAGTGCGCCAAGGAAACAGTAGAGTCGGGGAAATCACCATTTTGTGACGGAATAAATGATTTTATAAGGATGAGAGGAAGGCCGAGGGAACGTCACAGACTCTGGTGCTAACGTCAGCTTCCCTCAGGACTTGTTGCTGAGAGAAAATATAAAACCCCGATTTATTTAAGCCACTGGAGTTGGCTTTTCCTTTCGTGTATTAGGAAATATTTCTAACTGCCATTATGGTTTTTTGTCCCCAAAAGGAAGAATAGACAAAATGGGAGAGAAGCAATAAATACAGTTTTCAAATGTACAGAAAAACAATTAGAATAGAGTATGAGCATTCATATACCCATCACCTCAGTTAAACAGGCGTTATTATTTTGTCCTATTTAAGTTTTTCTGTTGCTGAAATATTTTAAAATAAATTACAGACACCATGATGTTTTTACCTATACCTCCCTCAGTATTCAGTTCCAGAAAGAACATTTTTTTGCATAACCATGATTCCATGAGCACACCTAAGAAAATTAGCAATAATTCTGAACATCACCTAATGCCCAGTTCATATTTCTGATGTCAGGGGTTCTGTTGATCCAGTGTTGATCCAGTCAAACACTAGGCGTTACTTTTGGCTTTAATATTTCATAATTCTATTTTGATTTAACACATAATCTCACTCTTTCATGACTGGCTTTTGAAGATACCAGGACTGTTGTCTTACAGGATATCCTATATTCTTGATTTATCTAATTGTTTCTGGTGGTAAATTTTATTTCCTGTAAACTGGAAATGAGATCTAAAAGCTGGATTAAATATTTTATAGGTGATACTGTATTCTTCATTTGCATTACACCAGGGGTCATATCATATCTGGTTGTTCCACTGTTAGTAATGTTAAGTATTGTCCCTTTGAATAAAGTGGTGACAGCCAGAACTTTCCATTGTAAAGTGATGTTTTTCCCCTTGGGACTAGTAAATTAACTATGAAATAATACTTTTGCACTGTGTGAATATTCAGTTCCCCATTGTCCTTTCACCTAATGATTTTAGCGTGCATTAATCATTATAACCTTGAATCAGTTATTTCGTTCAGAGTGACAAAATGGTGATTTTCCCACTTCTACCATTTCCTTTACACTTATTAGGTATCATTCTTCTATAAGGGTACCGAAAAGCTTTCCCTATGAGCTGGGGCCATTTGGTTGCTCTGAAATATAGTTTCTTCTTGAATGTCAGGGTATCCTTAATTCCTTTTCTCTAATTAATGGTTTTCAGAGTATGGGATTGCTATAATAGTCACCTTCAATAACAAAAATGAAATTTTTGGAGGGAGATTCTATTTTGTGAGTACCATATTGGACTCATGAATTATTATATATTTAAATGTGCTCAAATCAATTACACTTCTTTTTTGTTATAATGATTTATTTCATTTTATTTTATTTTTTACTAATGATACCGAAAATTGGCCTCTGTATGCCAGCACCAAATTGAATCTCGGAGACAGAGTTTGGATGAAGTAGAAAGGAATAACTTTATTGCTTTTCCAGGCGAAGGCGGGCTAATGCCCTCAAAACAGTGTGTCCCAAGCCAGGGGGCTTTGTGGGGAGTAGTATAGTCAAGGAGCAGGGCTGCTGATAAGGATCAGGGTGCCTGCAAGGCCTGCATTCCTTCAATCCAGAGGTCATCTGGCTTCAGGTGGTTTTGTGATGGGCTTCTGTGACCTTCTCTCTGGAATGAAGAATGCTTCATTAAGTAGGTAACATCTTGCATTTGGTGGGGGGTTTAGTTCTGCAGAAGAACTCAAAGATAGTGTTAGGTATCCATGAGGTAGTGTTAGGTATCCCTTGAGGAGGAGCCAGGACCCTGTCCCAAAGGTATCCTTGAGGTAGTGTTAGGTAATCCCTTGAGGAGGAACCAGGACCCTGTTCCAAAGGTATCCTTGAGGTAGTGTTAGGTATCCCTTGAGGAGGAACCAGGACCCTGTTCCAAAGGTATCCTTGAGGTAGTGTTAGGTAATCCCTTGAGGAGGAACCAGGACCCTGTTCCAAAGGTATCCTTGAGGTAGTGTTAGGTATCCCTTGAGGAGGAACCAGGACCCTGCCCCAAGGCTGCACTCTTGTTTCTTGACTGCTCCTCCCTTGTCTCCTCAACTCCTCACTACTCTGATTGACAAGTATTTGAACCTGCCCTTTGGAACTCAGGGAAGGTCATGGAGGCTAAAGGAAGCCTACTTCATACAAATAAGAAACAGGGGATATGGAAAGACTTTTGTGCTCAGGAGCCCCACTGGGTCCTGATCAGTTTCACTAAGACTTTATGTTTTTTTAGAGAAATTTTAGGTTCACAGCAAAATTGAGAGGGTAAAGATACAGAGATCAATAAAGTACAGAGATTTCCCATAGCTGGCTGACCCTTGAACAATGCAGGGGTTTGGGTGCTGAGCCCCAAGCAATCAAAAATCCACGTATAACTTTATAGTTAGCACTCTGTATAGGCAGTTCCACATCCAAGGCTTCAACCAATTGCAGATCGTGTAGTACTGCAGTTCCTATATATTGAAAAAAATCTGCATGTAAGTGGACCCATGCAGTTCAAACCTGTGTTGTTCAAGGATTAACATACTCTCTGACCTTCATATGCACAGCCCCCCCATTATCATCCCCCACCAGTGTGGTACATCTGCTACAATTAATGAACCTACAGTGACATGTCATAATCGCCCAAAGTCCATAGTTCATGTTACTGTTCACTCTTGGTGTTGCACATTTTATGGGTTTGGACAAATGTATCATGACATGTATTCATCATTATGGTATCAAAGAGTGTTTTCAGTGCCCTAAAAATCCTCTGTGCCTCACCTATTCATTCCTCCTTCCAACCTCCCCCAAACTCTTGGCAACCGTTGATCTTTTTACTGCTTACATAGCTTTGCCTTTTCCAGAATGTTATATAATTGGAATCATCCAGGCTTTTCAGACTGGCTCCTTTCACATAGTATTAGGCATATAAGGTTCCTCCCTGTCTTTTCATGAGTGGATAGCGGGTTCCTTTTCAGTGCTGAATAATATTCCATTGTCTGGATATACCACAGCTTATCCATTCATCTAGAGAAGGCCTTCTTCATTGCTTACCACTCTGGCAATTATGAACTGAGCTGCTGTAAACATCCATGTGTGGGTTTTTGTATGGACATAAATGTTCAACTCTTTTTGGCAAATACCAAAGAGTGTGATTGGTTCTCCCTCAGGTCCATTAATATTTGCTTTGTATGTTTAGGTGACCCTATGTTGGGTGCATAAATATTTGCAAATGTCATATCCTCTTGATATAATTATCATTATATAATGATTTTCTCTGTATCTTTTTACAGTCTTTGGCTTAAAGTTTATTTTGTCTTTTATGAGTATAGCTACCCTTGCTTTCTTTCATTTCCATTGGCATGGAATATATTTTTCCATGTGTTTACTTTCAATCTGTGTGTACTTAAAGCTGAACTGTGTCTCCTGTAGACAGCAAATAGTTTGGTCTTGATTTTCTGTTTGTTTGCTTTTATCCATTCAGCCACTGTATATATTTTAATTGGAGAATTTAGTACATTTATATTTAAAGTAATTATTATTAGGTATGGACTTAACTATTTCCATTTTGTTAATTTTTCTGACTGTAATTCCTTTTTCCTTTCTTCTTTCTTTGCTCTCTTCCTTTGTGATTGGTTGATTTTCTGTAGTAGTGTGCCGAGATTCCTTTCTCTTTATCATTTGTGTATCTAGTCTAGGTTTTTGCTTTGTGAATACTACACTGTTTTGATCACTGTAGCTTTTTTTTTTTTTGCTGTCCGTGGGCCTCTCACTGTCGTGGCCTCTCCCGTTGTGGAGCACAGGCTCCAGACGCGCAGGCTCCGCAGCCATGGCTCATGGGCCGAGCCACTCCGCGGCATGTGGGATCTTCCTGACCCGGGTCACGAACCTGTGTCCCCTGCATCAGCAGGCAAACTCTCAACCACTGCGCCACCAGGAAAGCCCTACTGTAGGTTTATAATAAGTGTTGAAGTCAGGTAGTTTCAGTCCTCCAACTTTATTCTTCTTTAATATTTTGTTGTCTATTCTAGATCTTTTGCCTCTCTATATAAACTTTAGAATTGATTGTTGATATATGCAAAATAACTTGCTGGGATTTTGAATGAGATTGCATTAAATCTATAGATCAAGTTGAGATAAACTGATACCTTGACAATATTGAGTCTTCCTATCTATAAATATGGAACATCCCTCCATTTATTTAGATCTTTGATTTCATTCGTCAGTTTTGTAGTTTTCCTCATATAGATCTTATGCATATTTTGTTAGATTTATACCTGAGTATTTAACTTTGG
Source organism: Phocoena phocoena (assembly GCF_963924675.1). Lineage (NCBI taxonomy): Eukaryota > Metazoa > Chordata > Mammalia > Artiodactyla > Phocoenidae > Phocoena > Phocoena phocoena. Next base: position 10,673,362 of record NC_089227.1, read on the forward strand.
TGGGTGCTAATGTAAATGGTATTGTTTTTAATTTCAAATTCTACTTGTTCATTGATGATATATAAGAAAGTGAATGACTTTTGTATATTGAAGTGTATCCTGATGTCTTGCTATAATCATTTATTATTTCCAGGAGATTTTTTTTTTTTTTTTTGCTAATCCTTTCAAATATTCTACATAGATGATCATGTCATCTGAGAAACAGGACAGTTTTATTTCTTCCTTCCCAGTCTGTATACCTTTTATTACCTTTTCTTATTTTATTGCATGAACTAGGACTTCCAGTATGACATTGAAAAGAAGAGGATATATCCTTGGCTTGTTCCTGATCTTAGTGGGAACATTTTGAGTTTCTCATTATTAACTATGATGTTTGCTGTGGGAGTTTTTGGCTATTCTTTATCAAGTTGAGAAAGCTTCCCTCTGTTCCTAGTTTACTGAGGGTTTTTATCATAAATGGGTGTTAGATTTTGTTAAATGCTTTTTCTGCACTTATTGATATAACCATGTGATTTTTCTTTTTTAGTGTATTGATAGATTATATTAATTGATTTTTGAATGGTGAACAAGCCTTGCACACCTGGGATAAATCCCACTTGGTCATTGTGTGTAATTCTTTTTAGATGTTGTTGGACTCAATTTGCTAATTTTTTCGAGGATATTTGCATTTGTGTTCATGAGAAATATTGGTTTGCAGTTTTCCTTCCTTATAATGTCTTTGTCTTTGTTTGGTATTAGGATAAAGGTGGCCTCATATAATGAGTTAGGAATTGTTCCATCTGCTTCTATCCTCTGAAAGATTGTAGAGAATTAGCATAATTTCTTCTGTCAGTGTTTGATAGAATTCACCAGTAAACCCATCTGGGGTGGGTGTTTTCTGTTTTGGAAGGTTATTAATTCTTGAAGCAATTTATTTTATATACATATGCCTATACATGTTATCTGTTCTTCTTGTGAGAATTTTGACAGATTGTATCTTTCAAGGAATACTCTATTTCATTTAGGTTACCACATTTGTGCCATAGAGTTGTTCACTGTGTTCATTGCTTACCTTTATGTCCATGAGTTCTGTAGTAATGTCTCCTCTTTCATCTCTGATATTAATTTGTGAACTCCTCCATTTTTTCTTAGTTAACCTGGCTAGAGGGATTGATTTTGTTGATCTTTTCAAAGAATCAGATTTTGGTTTTACTGATTTTTCTCTGTTGATTTCCTGTTTTCACTGTCATTGATTTCTGCTCTGTTCTTATTTTTATTATTCTTTTTTAAATAAAAATTTAAATTTTGAGATCATTGTAGATTCATGTGCTGTTGTAAGAAATAATACAGACAGAATCCATGTACCCTTTACACAGTTCCCCCAATACTGTAGTAACATCTTGCAAAACTATAGTACAATAGCATAGTAAAATATAGAACATATCCATCACCACAGGATTTCTCATGATGCCCTCTTATTATGCTTTTCGATGCTTAAGTTGTTCAAACTTTGGCCAGTAGGAACCCTTTTGACTTCCCTGTGTCTTTTTGATGTAATTACATTATCTTCATTTTCTTGCTTTCTGGCAGAACGAGATGTCTCAAAATTACCTGTACTATTTTACCAGAGACCTGGAATCAGCTATTTCTTCAAGGAACCTTTAATAACCAATGGCATTTCAAAACAATATTCTGATGGCCAGGGCATCATTTATCCTGGGCACTTTCAAAGCATAAAGATGAAAATGTTTACATATTTCAAAGTAATTATATTGATGTCATCAAATTAAATCAACATTATAAGATTTTAGTTAATATTAATTTCAAACTCTTTTCTCCTGCTCTGAAGATCTTTTCTTCCTAACAAGATTGCTTATTTGACTTATGCTACAATATACATTAAAAATTTCAAAATTCTATTATTACTGATTATAATAAAGTCACTAAATAAATGTGATTATTTCTTTGTAGTTCTTGTCCTTATAGCCTATTAAAGAGATATGGTTAAAGTACTGTTGTAAAGTCATGTAACTATTTTTTTCCTTGCAGTGTTATGTTACTAATTACATATCTAGTTAGGTTCACTAGTATCAGTTTACTATTGATTTTAGAGTTTTAAAAATTAATTTTATTCTTTAAAATATGTAAACTTATGTGGTTCAAAAGTGAAAACTATATAAATGTGTCATCAGAAAAATATTGTTTCTATCTCCTTCTCTCACATCATTTCCCTCCACCCCAATAGAAACCCATTTTTATTCATTTCATGTTTTTTTCCTTCCTTCATTCCTTCCTCCTCTTCTTCCTTGTCTCCCCTGTCCTCTCCCCTCAGTTCTCCTCCCCTTCCCCTCCCCTCCTTTCCATCCTTTCTCCCCTCTCTCCCTCCTTCTGCTATTTGGCTCTTGTTATTTTATTTTTTTAGCTTGAAATGATATAATCTGTTTCCCAACACTTACTTATAAGTAAATCAAGGAACTAATCATACTTTTTCCTTTCTTTTTTTCTCCTTTTTAAGTTGTGCCGTTTTTACTTTGTCAGATGGTTTAATGTGTACATACTGTTCTTTCACCCTTATTCTCACCTTTGTTTTAGTCTTAGATCGTCAGTTAAATATATTTAATGCTCACTACTAATTTCCTTTTACCAGTTTTTCCAAGTATGAGCTTCCTCAAAAGGAGCTAGCTCATGGGTCATATCCCCTGAGTTTTTGCATGTTCAAAACTTTTTTGCATATTCAAAACTTTTTTTCTGTAGCTTTGATATGTGAAGGAAGGTTGCTTGGATATAAAAGCCTCATTTCACACTTTCTTTTCTTGTTTTATTGTAGATGTTTCTCCATTATATTCCTGCGGTAAATGTTACTGTCAAGAAACCTGATGCCAACTTGATTTTCTTCCTTTGGTAAGTGATTTGGTCATTTTCCTTGGAGGTTCAGAAGATTTTTTCTATAAATTATAATAATTTCTTTGGTTATGACTTGGAGTCTGTTTTCATATATGTGCTATACCTTTTTAATATGTAGATTCGGTACTTCTGTTTTTCAGGAAAGCTTTCTTAAATTATAGTTTTACGTATTCTAGTTCTTGTATTTCATTTTTCTTCTTCAGGTATTCGACTTATATTTGTGTTAGATTTGATTTGCATTCTTTTATCTCTGCTTCCGTTTTCTTGGCTTTTCTCATTCCTACTTGTGATTTCTATTTGTGATGTCCCTTATGACATTTTTTTGGTCATCCTATTCTCCCTTAGGCACCTAGTAATTTAATCTTTATTTCTGAGATGTTTTGTCTTTTATCTCAAATTCTTAACCGAATTTGGTCAGTTCTTATTTTCATCTTATTGTTTATCTGTTTTCTGAGATGTTATTTAATATCTCCAATTGCTTATTTAAATATTCTTTCCAGTCAGAAACATTACCCTTAGAAGTAACCATTATTCTGACCTGGATAGGTCTTATTTGTTTTGCATTCTATATAAATGGAGTAATACATTATGTATTCTTCTGTTTCTGCCTCTGTTACTCAATATTTCTTCCTCAGGATTCACTAATATTGTTGCGTGTAGTAGTAGTTATCTTTCATTTCTCTAGGGCTCTATTGTATGGACACAAGACTTACTTTCATTGTAATATTGATGAAAATTTGTTGTTTCCAGCCTGTAGTTATTACGCATAAAGTTGCTATGAATGTTGTTTTATGTGTATTTTATAGGACATATGCACTCATTTCTACTAGGTATATACCTAGAAGAGGAATTGCTGGGTTGCAGAGTATATGCATGTTTAGTTTTGCAAAGTACCACCAAGCATTTTTCCAAAGTGTTATACACATTGACGCTATTAGAAACAATGTAAGTGTCTTAGTTATACCACATTACTATCAAACACCCAGTATTTTCAGTCTTTCTGTTTTAGCCATTCTACTGAATGGAAAGTGTTAGCTCATTGTACTTTTAATTTGTAATTCTTCTTACTGATGATATTGAGCAACTTTTGTGCTTAATTTTGGCCACTTTAATATTCTTCTATGGTAAAGTTCAAGTGTTTTGCCTATCATTTAATTGGCTTGTCTGTGTCTCCTTATTAATTTGTAGGAATTCTTTATATATTCTGAATATGAGTCTGTTGTTAAAGCATGTATTGCACATGTCAACCCTCATTCTGTGGTTTTCTTTTTCACTGTCTTGTGGTGGTGTTTCATGAATGCATGTTCTGTTAATGATGTCCAATTTAATTATATTTTATTTTTTATTAGTAGTTTCTGTTGCATGCTTAAGAAATATTTGCCTACTCTTATGACGATGTTCTCCTGTATTATTCTCCTATATTTATTTTATAAGTTGCCTCAACTTTTACATTTAGGTTAGTATAAGGTAGGGGGTCAAGGTTTGTTTGTTTTTTCTGTATAGCTGTCCAACTGACCCAGCCCCACGTACCTTTTCCCACTGAATTGCAGTGGAGTTTTTCCCTCACAAATGAGATGCAGGAGACTTGTGAATCTGTTCTGAACTCTTATTTCTATTATATTGGTCTCTTTGTGTATTCTAGTAACAGTACTGCATTGTCTTAATATCTGTGGTTTTTTAGTATGTTTTATATCTAGTGGATTAAATGCACTAGCTTTGTTCTACTTCTTCAGTATTTCCTTGGGCATTTTAGGTCCTTTGCACTTCCGTATAAATCTTAGAATCAGCTTATCCATTTCTACCCAGCTCCCCAACAAAAAAGAAAAACGATTAGGATTTTATTGGAATTGCCCTGAATTTATAAATAAATTTTCGGAGAACTGATGTCTTAACAACATTGAACTTTCCAGTCAATGATTAGGGTACACCCTTCTATTTACTTAAGTCTATTAAAAAAATTCCCATTAATGCTTTGCAGTTTACAGTGTAGACATTTTATACATCTTTCATTAGATTATTTAGAGATATGTATGTTTTGATGCTATGGTAAATGGTAATTCTAAATTTTATTTTCTGCTTGTTTGTCACTCTCATATAGAAATACAACTGATTTTTGTATAGTGACCCAGGACCCTTGATAAATTTCTTAATTATCAATAGTCTGTTTGTAGGTTTATTTGAATTTTGCTCATTTGTCTCATTTATTGATTTTTCTCATTTATTTTGTTAATGTCATTAATTACATTGGCTTTCATATGTTAAACTAGTCCTTTATTTCTGGAATAACCCCCTTTTGGTCAAGATGTATTATTCTTTTTTTTTCTTTTTTTGCGGCACATGGGCTCAGTAGTTGTGGCTCATGGGCTCTAGAGTGCAGGCTCAGTAGTTGTGGTGCAGGGGCTTAGTTGCTCGCGGCATGTGTGATCGTCCTAGACCAGGGCTCGAACCTGTGACCCCTGCATTGGCAGGTGGATACTTAACCACTGTGCCACCAGGGAAGTCCCCCCACCCCAAATTTTTGTAAGTTTTTCTCAAAACTGTATACACTAAGGAAAATAATTGTCCATAATCTAAAGATTAAGGGTGGAATTCCTGAATGAGTTGTGTGTGTGTGTGTGTGTGTGTGTGTGTGTGTGTGTGTGTGTGTGTGTGGAGTGGGGACTAAAAGAGGGCAGAGGGCTGTGGTTCCTAAATCTCCAGCTCAGAAAAAAAAGGCAAGAGCCTCTGATACTTCTTCTCCTGGGATATTTCACAGTGAATAAAGAAGGAAGAATTCTCAGTCAGTAGGACCCTTAGAAAATGAAAATGATGACAATAGTAATAATAATACTGGTAATACCAATATCTATATAACAAAAGTGTTGTCTCTGGGCCTAATTTAATCACTTATAAAACAAAGAGAGTGAACTCAATAAATTATCTTTAACTTCAATTCTAGCTCCATTAGCTCCATTTTTTCCCCAGTTTTTCTTTCCTTTTTCCAAAAAAGACAAGTGTAGAGGTGGCTTAATGGTCTTACATAGGTCCCTGAGGATGTGCTAGTCGTTTCTGAGCCCTCTGGTGTGAAAGACAACTGTTCCCAGTGCCGAGAATGCAAAGGTGACACAAATTAGTCATAATGTGTAATTTATAAATTCCGGGCTGAATAAATTGGCATCAATTTGGTCATGAAGTCAGGATACTTAAGAATCGATTTGATACGTGGACATATTTTTGCAAATCTGGTGCAATGAAGAATGCTGGATAAAAAATGGACTTCGGAGATCATTTTTGCCCAACCCATCTCATCTCATAGGTAGAAACAGTTTTAGAGAAATGAAGAACAGCTAGAATTCATGTTTGGTAATTACCAGCTCTTGCCACTGGGAGGCAGCACAAGGTAATGGTCAGACCTCACCTGGGAGGCAGGCAGGCCCTGATTTGATTCCTCATTTTGCTATTCTTGGCGTGAACCCTGAGCAAGTGACTTAACCTCACCAAGCTTTAGTTTCCTTATCTACAAAATAAGAATAGTATCTATTTTGCAGGGTTGTTATGAGGATTAAAATGAAATAAGACACTGTATGGACAGCATTTAAAGCAGAATCTGACACATAATAAGGCCTAGTAACCAACAGTTCTTGCTAGTTGTCATACTTTTTGTATATTTTACATATGATTGCTTTGGATTTTCATGCTGATTATTTCTTTTTGGAATAATTTATACATTTATATTATATACACTACATATGCTACACACACACGTGTGTGTGCACGCACGCACCCAAACTTTTGGAACCCTTTCTTTTGCATCATTTGACCCTTTATTACTTTGCACCTCAACTACGTTTCATTTTGAGAGTTCCAATTCCTTCTGATTTTTGTTTGAATCCTAAAATAATTACTCCCCTTTCCTTAACTCCTGGTCATAATTCTGGCAATAATTCAGACATGGCAAGTAGAGGACCTTGGGAATGGCACTGCCTGACCACACAGCTTCTAGAACAGGGGAGGTATTGTTAGGGGATCCTAACAATTTTAATGAGGGTCATTTTCAGTGTCTGTGTTGAAGAGTACACGGACTTGGGATACCTTTCCTGTATGTCTGTGGGTCTTTGGGGGTGCGGAGCATGGAGTCGGGGGGAAGTTGGGACTTTTGTGGGCAGGAAAGTTGTATGTGGGTCAGGGGAGTTACAATGCTGTTGGTGAACAGTTCAAAGATGTACAACTGGATCTTGGTCTCCAGATTCAAGACTGTTCGTCTACACGTGTAGAGCTTGCCATCTGCTAACTAAATTCTGAGTTTTACCTCTGCCCAACCACAAGGGGTTAGATGGGTTAGATGGCGGTGGGAGAGGAGAGATGCCACACGCATTAGAGTCACCCAGGTGGGGCAAGGGGAACTACACGGCATTCATTCCTAGAGATCTACTTCAGTTCTGATTGTAGGTAAAGTTCTGGCCTTTGTTTACCCTTTTTCCTTCTCACCTTAAATCCTTTCTTGAATCAAAGTGGTGATGCAAGTAAAATAAGCTCCTATGAAATGTCCTGTGATTTTAATAACCATCAATTTATTATTTAAAGTCGTGTATGACAAAAAGGAGTGAACCATACAGTGTCACTAGCAGAGCATTTTTGGACGTGACGCGTGATTCCGTGTTCCGTATTTTACCACGGATAATGTGGAAGAAATGAAACTATTTGGCAAGAGGCAGAATTTGGGAGGGGGGAGCCATCTCACAGTATTTATATTCTTTGTGTCATTTTCAGACTTGATGTCTCTGTCATCAGTTCTCGTTTGTTCCATTATTAATGCCACCATCTGGTGAGATTCTAGCCCTCTTGGCACTTCTTCTGTTGAAGATTCTCATGATGCTAGTCTATAAAAGAAAAACAAATGGGCATAGTGTGAGTAAGGCCCAGAAAGTCAGTTTACTTCTGCCCCCTAAAAGGGTGCCCGTGCATTCTCTGCTGTGTCCCTTTCTCTTTCAGTTTTGCACAATGTGTATTGGAGAGAGGGAACATATATTCTGCCTGCATGATTTCTAGAACGTAGAACATTGTTTCAAAAGACAAAAATGTGACAGTAGAGCAAGGTTACAGCTCTAAAGAAAATTCGCAGGAAGAAAATCAAATGGGAGAGGCTAATAAACCCTACTGATTTTTGAATTTCTGAGAACCGAGGGAGGTGATGGCTGGACCACAGCAGAGTGGTTGTTTTGTTTCCATATTTATCAAGGATGGTAGGGTGGGAGCCAAGCAGACTGGTGGATTATAAAAGGTACATGAATGAAGAGGGAAAAACCGACACAAATAGGGTGATCAAAACAAATCTGGAATGTCAACCAGGAGTCCCTACCTAAAGTCAGGGAGCAGTGTGCTTAGAGGCAATGGAACTCCCAGGTGGGTCTGTTGGTGTTTCCTCAGTGGCACCGCTGGTCTCTGAGCAGCCATCGTGTCATCCAGGTCGGTGACTTGCTGACGTCTGGTTCCTGGACTGACTGGTCTCCTGGGGGAGAGGGCAGATGGTCCCTCCGTGGTTGCTTCATTTTCAGCTGGCTGCATAACCACAGTGTAGCCATCTGTTGAGCCTTGGCTAGATGGAATAGTGCTTTCTTCTGTAAGCATTGGACTTAGGTTCTCAGATGGCAAAGTTTAAGATAACGCTGAAAAATAACAATGACAACAACAAGTGAAACATGACTCTCTATTAGATGATTTTCTTCGTTCAGTTGCATTTATCCCGTTCCTAAATCAAGGAAATTAAGTCAGAGAAAAGGGACAATGACACGCTATTTTAGGAAAAGTCTGCTTTCACTAAAAATCACGCCTGACATAAAAAGATTCTCAACATTGCTAATTATTAGAGAAATGCAAATCAGAACTACAGCTTCAGCTCAAACCTGTCAGAATGGCTATCGTCTACAAATCATAAGTGCTGGAGAGGGTGTGGAGAAAAGGGGAGTCCTCCTGCACTGTTGGTGGGAATGTAATTGGTACAGCCACTATGGAGGATAGTATGGAGGTTCCTTAAAAAACCAACAATAAAGTTGCCATGTGATCCTGCAATCCCACTCCTGGGCATATACCTGGAAAAGATGAAAACTCTAATTCAGAAAGATACATGCACCTCAGTGGTCACTGCAGCACTATTTACAGTAGCCAAGAGACAGAAGCAACCTAAGTGTTCATCAACAGACGAATGGATAAAGAAGATGTATATACATAATGGAATATTTCTCAGCCATGAAAAAATGAAATATTGCCATGGGTGGACCTAGAGATTTATCATACTAAGTCAGTCAGACAGAGACAGACAAATATTATATGATTATCACTTATATGTGGAATCTAAAAAAAATGCAAATGAATCTATTTACAGAACAGAAACAGACTCACAGACATAGAAAACAAACTTATGTTTACCAGAGGGGAAAGGGAGGAGGGATAAATTAGGAGTATGGGATTAATAGACACACACTACTATATATAAATAGATAATGAACAAGGACCTACTGTATAGCACAGGGAACTATATTCAATATCTTGTAATAACCTGTAATGGAAAAGAATCTGAATATATATATAACTGAATCACTTTGCTGTACACTTGAAACTAACACAATATTGTAAATCAACTATAGTTCAATAATAAAAAAATAATCATGCTTGCATCACATGGTCCAGTTAATGCAAGCCCTCCTCCATTTCCTTTTATAAGAATTGCTCTGCCTCTAAATGTTGATACAAGTGATCAGATAACCAGGTCTGGAAAATAATGAATTTACAAAATTTGTACATTGTAAGGTATTTGTTATGTTAAATCAAGGCAATGTCTTTCCATAAATACGGCACTTGTATTTGAATGTGTCCTGAGAGGGGGAATAATCTTTCCTATAACTAGAAATCAACAGAAATTCATGACAGTCAACCCAACATATTTAAATTTCAAGAACTTTCTTTTACCATGCTTGCTATTCCTTGCTCACATCTCTCCAAACAGTGGTTTAGATGACGGACGTGTTCTTTGCTTAGCCGGGGATGGGACAGTTGCAAACCAGCAACACAGAGAATAAACTTTTCATTCAAGAAGAATCTTTTCATTAAGGAAGAAACAAAGTCATACTGAACAGATTTTCTTATCGATGGACTCCTAAGTCGGAAAGTATAGAAAAACATGTTTCAACTTCAGAATCATCATAGCAGAATACAAGCAAAATAAACGCTAAGATGTCTGGCTGCCAAAAGTCACCTAGAGTATAAAAGCAACTGTGTTTTTAAGAACTCGAACATGAGTTCATTCGCTCTGAAAACGTCAGCTTCTCCAAAGGGTTTGCGGTGACTGGGAAAGAGAAAACTCAAATTCAAATTGGAAAGCAGCTCAATTCAGGTGCTGAGCTAGAAATAATATAGACGTCAAGTGCAGGCTGGAGGGGTTGCTGCCCTGAGCTCTCCTGCTCCAGCAGCTGGTAATTAATATTGTGTTTCATTCGTAATGCCTGTGACTTCAGCCAGCTGCCAGCTACAAACTGTCAGTTGCCATCTGCCTCTAAAAGGACTAAGCCACACACCGCTGCAGCTGCTGACCTTCAACACCCCCTGAAAGGCGCTCAGGGTGGAGCTCAGGAAGGAGGCACCCTGTGCTCTGGGAAAAACCGGCAGAACAGGCCTTTAGATAGTTAGATATTTTCAGGAGAGGAATTTCTGCGGTGTGTGTGTGTGTGTGTGTGTGTGTGTGTGTGTGTGTGTGAGTGAATCTTTCTTTTTTAAAGAAATTTTTATTGGAGTAGAGTTGATTTACAGTGTTGTGTTACTTGCTGCTGTACAGCGCGGGGAATCAGTTATACTTGTACATAGAGCCACTCTTTTTTAGATTCTTTCCCCATATAGGTTATTACAGAGCAGGAGAGGATTTTATGAGCCCAATTCTTGCATCTTCTCGTATCTAGAAAAGCACTAAAATCATTCGTGGTGAATCTGTTCCTCGCGACCAGCAGCAAGCCTCCGCGAAAGCATGTGTGCGCGCCCCCCTTCACTAAGACCGTATATAGCACTGGCCTTCCCCCCTACCCCTTTGGAGCAGTTTCTCGGAGCTCTCTGAGATGCTGTCTCCGGGGCTGTGGTCCTCATTTTGCCCCCAATAAAACTTAACTCAGAACTCTCACGTTGTGCTTTTGCTTTTCAGTTGACACAGCCGAGGCAGTCATTCATCACCCACCTTTCCCGCCATCTTTCCTTAGTGAGGCATGGGGGAACCATCCCCAAATTTATCCTGTCTGAGAGCATGTGTCCAGCAGGCAGAGGTGTGTGGGAAATAGATGACGTGTGTCTTCTGAGCTACGCTCCATTCCTACTCCTTCCCTAAACTGCCTGTTGCTTCCAAAATCTAGTTCATAGTCGCTCCTGCCTTAGTTAGTACATTCCCAAGGCCACCTGGGGTCTGGACTGTTCCCAGCGCTCAGAGCATCTTCTCAGCTGCAGCGATCGGGCTCTCAGGACAGCAGGCTCACCTTCCTGGGTCCTTGTTGGACCCGGTCACCTCTGTCACCCAAGTGGCCCAATGGCCCAGGCTCAGAGGCACACTGGGCCTTAAGACGCACAGTCCAGTGGGCAGAAATTGAAGATTTTACAGAAAGATGTAAAATAAGACCTTCTTAGTCTCACCCTCGAGGATATTCTCTGTCAACCCTTTGGTTATACATCCCTGTAGATATTTTCATCTCAGACGCTACATTATCATCGCAAAAGAGTGAAACTCTACGGACATTGCTTAGGAATTTGCTTCCCCTCCCCCATTAAAATCCATATAAATTGAACATTAATCTTACCAGCTCCGAAAGCCTGTCTTCAGGCGTCCTAGACCAAAGGGCCAGTTTCTTCACAGGAGAAAAATGTTGGTTTGTTTCCTATAGAAATGTACCTTTTCCTTATTTATTTATTTATTTCTGTAGGAATGTACCTTTTCCTTTCCAGAGATTTTTACCTTCATGCCAAGTGAAGACACTGTGTATCTGCCTTTTATTCTACAAGAACGAGGCCTAACGAGGATAAAACAAGAGCCTTTCTAAAGACAAACCCCACTACCACCCTTAGAACCAGTGGGTGCCCATTTCTGAAAGCTTTATGAGTTCTCGTTCCTTGAAATTTTAGAATACCACTGAAGAAATAATTGTGGTCCAGTCTCAAAGTAGCAATCTATTTTCCATAAAATTTGTAATATTAATAAATAAACTTTTGTGTGATCATTAATTATTTTTCACTTTACTAGACAGGAAGCAAAAACCCCAGACTGTCTGCTTTGTCACATACATGAAAAGAAATCCATAAGAATTCATTTAGAATGAATTTAGAACCATTATTCCACCGAAGTAATTTTTGGTTTCCTTGATGAAGCTTTTGTTATCTGTTCAACCAAATCGTTCTGTCCCTTAGCCTGTGAGATTGTTACTTGATCCTGTTGATTCTGTCAGAGAAAACCTTAGGAAGATTATTCAAGACATCTTTAAACAAACAAAAGGAAAGTCAAAAGGGCATGGAGACAGGCGCTGTGAAAAGGCTCACCAATTAGCCCTCTGGATTAGATATTCAGGAAATGTGAGTGAGGGAATTTGGTTTATGAGCACTTTATTTTTCCTTTGAAAGATGATTGTTGACATCCCCAGGTCCTAATGTACATCTGATCCCTCTACAGGATCTCAGTTGTTAGGGGATTTGCCTTGCTCTGTAGACATAATAGCAACCTTTTAACCCTTTGGTTGGAGATGTCCCTGCCATGACCAGCCCAGTGTGCTCTATTGAAAGGTTTCACATTTCTCTTTGCTCTAATCCCATCCTGCACCTGGGAAAATATATACCACCTACATCCCGGATCTCTCTACCAGCAGCTTTCCTATCACAATATTTTAGTAGGGCGTCTGAGGACCCAACAGCAGCTATGGATCTTCACCCGCCCATGAACCGGAGACTCTCATCATGTCCCACGGTCCCTCTGCATCACTGAGAGGAAACAGGACCTGGGCCGATGTTCTGGGTGGGCCTCTTTTTAAAAAAAATTATTTAATTTATTTTTTTTTAAATTTATTTTATTGAAGTATAGTTGATTTACAATGTTGTGTTAATTTCTGCTGTACAGTATACATTCTTTTTCATATTCTTTTCCATTATGGCTTATCACGGGATATTAAATATAGTTCTCTGTGCTATACAGTAGGACCTTGTTGTTTATCCTCTCTATATAATAGTTTATACCTGAGCAGGCCTCTTTAAGATCTTCACCAGGGGGCTTCACCAGCCACCTCTCTGTCTTAGCTTCCCCAAACACCATGACCAGCCGTAGCGCATCACTGGTCTTAATGGGGACTCCTTTGTGTAATGCTGTCACTTTATTCCTTCAACTGCCCATGACTTGGGGAAAGGAGACCAATAAATGTCTCCTCCAAGGACATTTCCCTCTCTCTAGTCTCTCCTTTTGCATCTATCAAAGCCCCTCGTATCACATGATATGGTTGCCCTCTGGCTCTTCTGTGCTTTGAAGCGTTTTCCCAAAGCTTGTTGAGGGTACTGTCTGCTCCCAGCGCCTCTGCACTCTCCCGTAGAACAGTGTACTCCTCAGGGAGAGGGAAAGAGAAGTTATGGCCACACACCACGGTCACCAGTTCAGATGGTTCCCTGGAACAGGTTTGGGATTCACAGCAACACACCAAGATGTTTAGTACGGTGGACTCAGTTTTCAGGTGAGGAAGCTGGGGCTCTGGGCGGGTAAGTGACAAACCCACAGCGACAGGGTCCTTGGTCCCGTGGCTAGACTAGGGACCAGCTCTCCTAATTCTCTTCTGCTCACTCCCATTCTCACCATCTGCTGCAAACACAGCTCTGCTGCAAACAGGTATAACCAGGCAGGATGGGAACCCTCGTGATTTTGAGTTAGAAACATATATACGCTTCAGAAATGATGAAAATGTACATGTATCTTTAAATCAGGAAATTCACCAAGATGTTAAGACTTCACCAACCGACACTTCCTATTACTTGAGAGATCTATCTAGACAAGGGTTTGTTTTTCTAAGAATTAGCTAGATTTTTTTCCTACTACAGATAATCCCTGGAAAGATAACTTTTCTTCTGTCTTTTAATTATAGGTTTCTACTACTCTGACAGTTTCTAAATTCCTGTCATATTTAAAAGCATTGTAAAAGTAATAGATAACTCTGTTTCTGAAAATCCAAATTTGGAAAATTTTGTTTCTAAAAGTGCCCTGGTTTTATTTGTGTCAACCAGGATTTCATCGTTAACAGACATTCATATATTAAAATATTTATTATGTTTATTTTTATTTTTCCAAGTATAAAAGTAACATGTGTATTAACAAGAACTTTGGAAACCACAGAAAGTAGAAAGGACTTCAAAGTACTCCATAATTCTACTCCTATAGTTAACACTTTAGTACCTTCTTCCAGTCTTTCTGTGTCATTTTTTGTATGTTACATGTATAATATAATATATATTATATATATATAAAATATATGTAATATACATAACCTCTTATATGTAAATTTCATATATATGAAGATCACTGTGTTTTATATATACATATATATATGGTAATTTGACCATTTGTAATAATAAGAACATTAACAATAAAATTATCCAAATGTTATTATAAAAATGTAGATAGAAAAGACAGTTGGTTTTTAAAAGCAGGAATATGGTTAAAATGATGGAGCCTGTCTTCAAATGTAAATAAGAACACTGATGGACTCAAATAGCTCTACCTAATAGATGAATGAAAGTATAAAAATATGCATACCGGAAGTTAAGGAGGAATATTAATAGCACCTGTTTACAATACAAAGCACTTTGTTCCAAAAGGTCATTTGCAGATTGTGCTGGGAGGTTTGCATTGAGGGCCGGAGGACATCTTCCCTGGCAGAGGGGCGTCGGGCACTTTCATGCCCAAACACTGGTTGGGGGGTCCCGGGGTTGGGCCTGGCTGGGCTCCAGAGGTGTAAGCGAGGGGCAGGCAGATGAGGCTGCAGAGAATGGGGCTCAAAGGAGTTCCTCTGTGGGTGCAGCTCTCTTTCCTATTTGCCTTCCTGCCTCCCCTCTCTTCCTCTGGCTGCTACTGAGGACAGCACTGAAGTGGGGGTCAGAGAAGGGGAATGGTGAGGGGCTTCCCTTCCCTCTCTCCTTGCATCGTCTCCTCTCTTTCTTCCTATCCCCTCTTTCCACCAGATATGCTTTCAGAAGACTAGTTGCTCCTGGCCCGGGATCTGGGGGTCAGAACCAAAGAAGTGTAAGGATGGCGACAGGTGAGGGTGGGCTTGAGTCTGTAGGTAGGTTAGCAGGGTGTGGGCCAGGCAGGAGACCCTCTTCGGCTTTAAAGAGAGAAGGGGGGTTATTTCACAGCCGTACGCATGCAAACAGCCACTGATCTACAAGGCGCATGTGTGTCTTATGGACAATTGAACAGCATCACCTTGATTTAAAATCCTGGTCACGTCAGTCAGTAGATAAATCAGTAGGTATATCCAGCTCTAGGAGGTGGAAGGAAAGAAACTGAAAAAGCTAAGTCTACAAGGTACAGGGCATCGAGATAATTCTTATTTAAGAAGTTGAGTGCACATTGGAACTTTGGCAAATTTAGAAGAGGGTGACTCATACCGTACATATGTACGTATGAACTTAGGAAATTTTAACATTGGTTCCTCCTCAATGGTTTTTACACCTCCAAGAGGCACGTCGTTTTCTTCTAAGAGATTCTGGTACTTGTTATCTTCTTCAGGTTTAACCTTCTTATTCATAGGTGCTTATTGTTACGTTGGGCCAAATGACACCAAGTAATGAAATTTATCCAGATCCAACATCGATAGAGGACGTAGATGGTCAACTCTTACGTGTATCACCAAGCATCAGAAAAAGTCATACCGGGATAGCAAGGGAAACAAAGTTAAACAAAACAGTATATTATTTCCAGATTATCTCGAGGGTGGAAGGAAGGCAGGGAACGTGTGATGATAGGGCTGAGCAGTGAAATCACAGCGCTTTTGGGGAAGAGGTTCATTGGCAAAGTTGAATGGAGACAGACATAGAAAATGGGAAAATAATCGAAATCGGGCATAGACAGCCAATAGCTCTTTATTAAGTGCCCACAATGTGACGAATGTTGTTCCAAAAAAAGGCTAGAAAATGTGAAGAAATTATCCCAAGTAAATCTTTCTAAATGATTTGGTTGGTTAAATGTTGCTAGAAAGAAAAAAATGGCCTGGCATTCTTACTGAGTCTCAGTTCAGAGGCAAGCAGATTTTGATCTTGGCTAGAAAAGTGAAATGAGTAAGTCAAGTTCTAAAACAGTAGGACCTTGGGAAATGTCTGGGGGACGGCCCTGAATCCAGCAAAGGTGGGTGGTTCCTGATGCAGTATAGGAGACATCCTGGCCCCAGGCATCCTGTTGCCATGGCCCATCATTGGGTCTCAACACTGTTAATCTGTAGATTGTCTGGTCTGTGGCAAGGGCCAGAGCATGGGCAGAATTGCCACAAGCAGAACTCACAAGACAACAATGACGGGGAACCTCTCGCATTAGTCTTTTTAAAAAATGTTTATTTAATATTGGGGTTGGGCTTCCCTGGTGGCGCAGTGGTTGGGAGTCCGCCTGCCGATGCAGGGGACGCGGGTTCGTGCCCCGGTCCGGGAAGATCCCACATGCCGCGGAGCGGCTGGGCCCGTGAGCCACGGCCGCTGAGCCTGTGAGTCCGGAGCCTGTGCTCCACAACGGGAGAGGCCACAACAGTGAGAGGCCTGCGTACTGAAAAAAAAAAAAAAGAGGCATGTTTGAACAGATCTGTATTGTTTTTACTCGTTAACTCTCAGAGCGGGAGCTGGGCAGGCCTAATCGCCAACCCTGGGCATGGATGGGCGGCAAGGAGCGCTATCACAGAGGGTCCTTGGAGAAGGTACCTACTCGAAGGGAAGGGAGCAGCCCGAGTAGAGTTCAGGTTTGCTTCTGTGCTGTCCGGTGTGTGTACGAATTTCTAGGAAATACGACTAAAACAGGTGAAAGCTCGTTTTCCTTCCTGCTGTTTTCATTCAGTTCTCCATTAAACAACTATCCGTGTTGCTCTAGTCATGTTTAGCTTATTGCTTCTAAGCGCATCTGTCCTATTTCCTTATCTCTTCTCCTGTGATGGAGCTCTAGGTAGCTTCCAACTCCCCATGAATACAAATAACTCTGGGATAAAAATCCTGATGTGCCTAAGAACCGACTCATGAGCGTTTCTTGGGGTACATCCGGAAGGGGGATTTCTGGATCCCGAAGGATGAGCGTATTAAAGTCCAGAGTGACTGCACTCCGTTACATTCCCTACCTACGCTGCCAACAGATGCATTTTCTCTTCACTGTATCTAGAATCATGTGGAAGCCCAGTTTCTAGAATGGAGCCCAAGGTTGTCTGTTGGCTGGTAGTATGGAAATACCAGTTTGACCCCTCCAGATTAAGGTTAAGTCCTCGGACCAGCTGAGTCTGTAGGTGGGGTCGGGTGGTCTCACCCAAAGGAGGGTGTGTTCTTGAGGCAGTTTTCTCACCCTGGCTGTCTAGACTCACTGAAAGAGACATTTAGGCTCCAATATCTGCATTGGTCACAAGCACCTCCTCCCCACACCTGTTACCTCCCCAGTGATTCTGCTACAGCTTGAGAACCATTGGGTTAGGTCAAGCTTGGATAGAATAGAGATAGTGAATCTGCTGGGGTGGAACATTACGCCATTCACTTTCGTTCACCATCATCATCAATACCTAATGCCACTAGTATAAGAACAAAAATTACTGAGCCACTTTCCCTGTGCTAGGCACCAAGCTAAACCCCTTATGACAGAGTCCTGTTTATCAATAATTCTTACAAGAAACCTACCCCTGGGTACTACTCCCACTTCAGAGATGCAGACCCCTGCCAGGGAGATACAGATCTCACACATACCACTAAGACACCAGGCTCCTGGAACCCCGCAGCCTGGCTTTCATTCCCTCAGTGCTGCCTTTGATGAGCTCCCTCTGAGATGGAGGTTTGTGGGCCCGTGGAGGTCTCTTGGGGGGTGCCCTTGACGTCAGTACTGCACGGAGTGAATGGAGTAGGGTTTTGCAGAGGGACTAGTTAAAATTCGATGCACAGCTGAGGCTGGGGAGCCTGGTGCAGTGGCAGCCCTTCAAAATTGCCCAACATGAGGCACCAGGGCTCAGTCTCTGTGCCCCTCTTTGGGTCACTGGTGTGATCTTTTCCCAAAGAGGGACATCACTTTGGGCAGAAGGCTCCCCTTGGCACAGAGCAATCTGAGGGGAGAGGCTTGTGTCAGAGCTGGGCAGTAGTTAAAGTGTAAAAGCAGATTTTATTCAGGACTATTGCAAAAGGGGAAAAGTGACCTCAGGATAGAAGCGGGCTTGATTCCATACACAGTGAGAGCAAGCGGGGATTTATAGTGAAGGAGCAGAGTGGGGGCCAGTGGATGGAAAATTACTAAGAGGAAACATCGGGGATGAAGGGGATTCTGGCTAAAACGACCTAACAGGATCTTTGCTGGAGGCGGAACCCAAAGAACAAGGATGGAAGGGCACCAGTATTCACCCCATTTGGCGTGTGTTCAGTGTGAATTTTGCCCTGGCATTTGTCGCAAAACTAGGAAAGTGGCCACCGAACAAGCTTTTCCTAAACTTAGGCTCTGAGTACATTTCAGTTTCAATCATTAGAGAAATGATAAAGGTTTGGCCTTGGAATGGAATGATCATCTAGCTCGATGCCCTGATTTTGCAAAAAAGAATGGAGGCCGAGGGTGGGCATAACCTGCCCAGGGCCTCACAGTCAGAGAGAGCTTCCCTGGCAGCAGATACAGAAGGGACGTGGCTGGGTGAGGCAAGCTGGGCTTGTATGTCTGCTCTGCCTTGTGTTCCTGGGCGAGTCACATCCCCTCTGTACCACAAAGACAGAAACATCGGCCCCCTGGAGCTGCTATGGGGACTGAGTCCAGAGCGGTCAATCCCTCTTTCCCTTTCTAATCCCCAGGCCCGTGCTCCTTCTGCTGCCTTGAGGCTGCCCCATTCATTTATGTGGATGGAGTGCCCTCTCGGAGAAAGTCAGATCCTTTACACTATTATTTTTTAGGATTCTTCTCTATTTGGACCCATTAATAATTTACTATAAAGCAGAACAAAGTGTCTACACCTTTTTATATGCCAAAGAGGTAGAAATCACCTAAGACATTTGCAGGAGCTAATGCATAAGACCATAAACAGGCAAAATAATCCAAACCTTTTAGAAATATTATGATTTGAGATTGTTGTTCTCTTCCAAAGAGAAGTAATTTATTTTTGACTACAATTAGGATGGGAGATCTTGGTTAACATTTAAGAGTGTATCAGACCTGGGACTTCCCTGGTGGTCCAGTGGTAAAGAATTCATCTTACAATGCAGGGGAGGCGGGTTTGATCTCGGGTCAGGGAACTAAGAACCAACAGGCCACAGGGCAACTAAGCCCGCACGCCACAACTATTGAGCTCCTGCACCTCAACTAGAGAGAAGCCCGCGCGCCACAACTAAGACATGACGCATTCAAAAATAAATAAATCTTAAAAAAAAAAAAAAAAAACAGTGTATCAGACCTGGCAAAGTGTGCTCTCTTACAAGATCTGCCGTCTTAGGACAGAAAGGGATAAGGAGGCACCCAGCCGCTTTTATGTGTTAAGCAAGGCACGGCTTGCTTTAACCCGTACTGGCCACACGGGGGCGCTTTAGTCCTTTCCTGCTTAGTCTAGTCGCCCCTCTAATATTAATTGGGCGGCTCCAGGACCAGAACCACATTTTAACCAAATGGATGACCCCTCTTCTAACAAGTACACCAAATGGTCATTTGAGGCGGGCTGTGTCACTAGAAATCAATGTCAATTTAAAGTTACGTAGGAAGACAATGCAGATATTGCAATGGTTGCTTTGTGGAAATGGCCTGTGTGGAGCAGGTCATCTTTGAAGCGGAAGAAAATGTGCAAGTACGTCCCAGACTGCATATGTTCTGTTTTTACAGGATCAGTAAATAGAATTTGTTGCCAAGTTTGGAAGGGGGAAAAGGCGCTATTTTATAAGGGTTCTTGAGCTCTTTGAAAACTTTCTTATTATTGAAAACTTCAAACATATACAGAGAAAACAGTACAGTGAACCTGATGGATCATTCCTTATTCATGTGTATCCTGTGCAGGTGTAATTATCAACACCTGGACAATCTTATTCAACTATACTTTCTTCAATGGTATTTTGCACCCAAATCCAGACCAAACCTTCTCATTTCATCTGAATATTTCATTATGTACCTCTGTAAGAGAGTCATAATACTATTATTCCACCCAAGTAATAAACATTAATCCCTTAATGTTCCTTGATATCAAATGTCTAGTCAGTGCTCACAGTTTCCTGATTGTCTTGTAAATTTTTTAATAGTTTGTTTTAATCGCAATCAAGATAGAGTCCATATGTTGTGGTATTTCTCTTATGTCTCTTAGGAATCTATATGTCCTTTCTGTTGTTGTTGAATAAACTGGGTCTTTCGTCCTGGAGAACTTCCCACAGTTTTGATTTTGTTCTTGACTTTTGTTCTTGTATTGTTTCACACGTTTTCCTATCCCCTACACTTCCTATTGGGAGTTTAGAGTTATAGGCTTGGTTCGATGCAAATTATCTCTCTGACCATAGCCTGGATTCATTAATACTGAGCAGTTGCTAAATAGTGATACTCCAATTCTTTTTCTGTTTATTAGCTGGAATACTTCCACAAAGAGACTATGCCCCTCATCAGCTACATGGCTCACTTAGGTTCAGATCATACAGAAAAGATGGGTAAATGGTGGAGGATTTCTCTCTATTTACCACTTTTCTCAACAATGTGTTCATTCCATAGCATCCACGAAAGGTGACCAATAAAGTTTATGTTGTTGCATCGCTATGAATTATGGATTTTAAACATATTTGATCTGTTTCAACCCATGGCAATTATTGCATTATCTTTGCCAGGTGGGGGCTTATGCAGGTTGACTTCTGTCGTGATCTTGGTGGTCACCAAGAGCTGTGTTGCTATCTGGTAAGGCAAGATGTCCCAGGCTCATCTTGGACTCCTGGTTCCTTTGGTGAGAAATGATATTTAAGGCCATAAGCTGGGTGTGCCAGACATTTTATGCTTTTCATCTCCTGAGTCATGAGGAGAAGAGGACCGGGCATTATCAACCCACTTGTAGATGTGCTGGTAAGATCCAGCAGCAGTGTGCCGTGTTCTATCCTTGCATCTTTTTCTCCGTATAGCCAGCCAGTACTGCTGGGACAGTGCAGTCAGCAAGGGACTGGTGACTTCTGCTCAGTCTGGGCATTGGATGCACTTGTTTCCTCATGGAACTTAAGGGGAGACCAACTCAGCTACAGATGGTGGCCTGACATTGTGGAAAGAAGCAAGGGCATCAAGCTCACTGACAACCTAAATCCAGGTCATGGCCAGCCACTTATTAGCTCTGAGCCATGGCCTAGTTATTTAAACTCTTTGAGCCTCTGTCTCTTAATCTGTAAAATGGAATGAATAACATCTATCTAATACATTTTTTTATGGGGATTAAAATGGATGATCTTTTCTAGCTTACGGATAACCCGTAAAGAGCCTAGCATAGAACCAGATACACATTAATATAGACCATTACCTCACACCCTAAAATAGTAAATTGGGGATGATCATTTTAATCCTAGATAGTAATTAGATACCCTACTTCTAATTAAATCAAGCATCACGCTGCTGTGAAAACAAACAAATAATGAGGAAGAAGTCCAAATAAGGGAACATGTGAGCTGTTCGCTGGTCTGGTTTTATCCATTAGATTAAGGTCTAAAACATTTCTGGGTTTTTTTTTGCGGTACGCGGGCCTCTCACCGCTGCGGCCTCTCCCGTTGCGGAGCACAGGCTCCGGACGCGCAGGCTCAGCGGCCATGGCTCACGGGCCCAGCCGCTCCGCGGCATGTGGGATCTTCCCGGACCGGGGCACGAACCCGTGTCCCCTGCATCTGCAGGCAGACTGTTAACCACTGCGCCACCAGGGAAGCCCTAAAACATTTCTGCTTTTGGATAAATTTGTTAAGGTAAACACCTTCCCACTTCTCATCTCCCAATACATTAGTGGTTAGCATATAATAAACCTTCAATTTATGAAATCAGGCAGGAGTCCATTTCATAAGCATGAACCTAAAAAGGCCACGTCCAGATGGAAGGGCACCTGAGACCAGTAGATTTCCAAGAGTTTCCAACATGGTGCCGTCTTTGTCCCTGTTTTGTCATGTTTTATTCCCCTGTGGGAAGGTACCTTCTTCCACCCCTGTTTAACCTTTCTAGTTTGGCCCAGTGCAGTGATTCCTTACTATCCAAAGTTCTATTCTTTGACCCTGTTTCTCACACTCATAAAAATCCCCAGAAGTAGGACTGGGACCATTGCCTATGTAAATATTTGTACATGAAATCAAGCCTGTGACCAGCACTCTTATGCCTTTTGAAAAAAAAAAGAAAATCAAAGATCCCAAAGGAAGAAATGAATGCAGGTAGAAGTATTCTGTGTATCACATCATCAAAATGCAGGTAATACATTCTGAGGCTCAACTGTGGGACCCCTACCTACAGTGCTATGTACACATATCTGTTCACACTTACCTCACCACACTGCATTCTTCGTTTAGTTGACTGAGAGCAAGGACTATTTTTTTTTAATGTTAAGTGGCAGTGGTGTAACATGAAAGCTTAAAGATACTTCTTTAATGGTGGTCACCGAGATCTGTTAAGATTCCTTCCAAAAGACTTGTTTTCATTTTAAAATAACATATCTGAATTGTACAAAATTTAGAAAATAATGACAAGAAAAAAGATAAACGATCCTCTCATCACCTATATAACTACTGTGAGCACTTTGCTTTCTTCCTATACATAATGAAATTTTAGAAAGTTTACACATTTTCAGTACTGTGTTTTTCTTAATCTAACATGGTATCATAAACATTATGTTGGTACATAGTTATTATGGTCATATTTAAATAATTGCACTATTTTGGAAACTTAGATTATTTCCTGTTTTTCTGGAAATAATAGCACCATAATAAATATGTTAGTGCATATAATTTTTAAATGAATTTTGAATTATTTCTCCATGAAAAAATTAAAGATTTGGAATTTCTCTATTAAAGGATATGAATATTTTTATGGATGGTGACACATATTGTCCAGTTACTCATAAAAATTTTATATCATGTTATAACCCCATCACTCTTATGCATGAATATCTGTCTCACCACACTTTGGTGAGATGTGGGTGTTTTTCTTTAAACTCTTGGGAAAAATGGAATTGCATTTGGTTATCGTTGAGGATAAGCGGTTTTTCATGTTTTGTAACTAGTTGTTCTTCTTTAGGTTATAGAATGATGGATCTTGACTAGATCTTAGCAATCATCTGGCCCAGTGTCCTTCAAATTTTTTAAATCACAGTAGTATGCACTTTTCAAATGAGATTTACACACTCCAGTCTCTTAGAACAGCTACAAATACAAGTGCTCTGATTGGAGTGGGAGTGGAGAGTCCCGTAAGCCCTGGCACTCAACTTTCCTTCAACTCGTGACACTGCTCCATGAAACCCCTGGTCTCTGGGAAAGAGTTTGCAAATCACCCATTTTCCTCTAGCGTGGTCTTACCCCCTTCGTAGACATTCCTGCTGAATCCCTGCAGGAGTAACTTAGTGACCTGTGGAACCACAGCCTGTGTGATCAGAAGGTACAAAGTGCTATGAGGGATGCCAAGGACCACCCACAAGATCCTGCTGGGCAGGTAGGCAAGGAGTGGTGTTGAGGAGGTGTGTGTGGGTGGGTGATGGTGCTGGGAATATTTCTGCTGAGGAGGAGATAGAACCTTTCTTTTATAGGACAGCCTTTTACTTTACTGAACAGTACACCTAACATTGGTATCTAAACATTTATCTTGCAAAGTTGAAACAATAATGGGTGTAATGACTTACATCACAAAAAGACCATAGGGTCTCTTTAAGTGGCATCTTCTTGGGAGCTTATTTGCAAATCATTAACTACTTAATAGAGGGAGAAAGAAATAATTGATGTGCTCTGGGCCACTGGTGTTTAGGCAGCAATCAGATATGAAAACAGATCGGGTCTGAAGTTACACTGATTTATGTCTGATTTTGAAATTTTGCCTTTTACTGGCCAGGGAGCTAAAGAATGAAATGATGCAATTTTATATCTAGGGACCTGCCAATGAAAAGTTGTTTCTCCAGTCCATACACACCTGCTGGTGTTGCCTATGCGGTGCGTTTCAATGTGCATACCAGTCCCCTGGGCATCTTGTTAAAATGCACTCTGGGGAGGGAACGGGGCATCTTCATCTCTGACAAACTCCCAGGTGGTACCAATGGTGTTGGTTTCTGGACCACACTTTGAGTGGTGAGGGTCTAGGGAACCTTTCAACAGAATCGAAATTTCCTCTCTTGTTCCTCTCTTGGAACAAATTAGGACCACTTTTTTTCCCCTACAGATAATAGCGTTCAAAAATTAGAATCACTCACTCGAATGAAACAGACACCACTGACCAACTAACTGATCAATAAACTAACCGAACACAGACACCCCAGAAGTTTCTCTGCCCCTTGCAGTACTCTCATGGTCGTCACCAAATCCCGCTGTCATACTTGCTATCGCTTCACCTCGTAGGCTAAATACAAACAACTCACAGAACTGAAGAGCCACTTAATGAGCAGATGTTGAGCACAGTGTGTGGATTTCTGGGGTTTCTCAACATTTTGGACCGGATTATTCTTTGTTCTGGAGGGCCATCTTGTAGGATGTTTAAGAGCATCTACTCACTAGATGGCAGTAATATTCCAGCTCCCCACCTCTCCCCCAGCTGGACACTGTTCTGGACAATCAAAAATGTCCCCTGGGGGTTGGGGAATCACCCTGGTGGAGAACCACTGCTCCAGACTGT
This sequence comes from Phocoena phocoena, assembly GCF_963924675.1. Taxonomy (NCBI): domain Eukaryota; kingdom Metazoa; phylum Chordata; class Mammalia; order Artiodactyla; family Phocoenidae; genus Phocoena; species Phocoena phocoena. The sequence goes on from NC_089227.1 coordinate 10,698,263, forward strand.
GCATGGCTTGGGGAGCGAACAGAAAAAACTTTTGAGTGGAGCAGGGAAGAAAGCAACGTTTTCGATTGTCGAACCTCGACATCGACAAAGTCAGGGACAAGGTGCTGGGATCTCTGCTTCAGCCACTGCAGAGTAAGGGCCACTGTACTTGAAGATCTTGGCTGCCACCTTCCAAACTTTGAATGGGTGCGTCTCACTGGGGGAACCCAAAGCATTTGCTGAACCCTGCTTGCAAGGGTGTTCAGGAAATGTGGTGGTTAGTTTTTCACCTCTGCAGCTCTCTAGAAGGGTATGTAATGGACATAGAGTGGGCCAGTCCATAGGTCTACCCCTCCCCTAAGCCTCAGAATTCCCTGGTAGCAGCTACACCTGGAGAAACTGAACTTTGGCTAAATCAAAAGGCCCATTAGAGCTTTTTGTAACAGCAGGGCAATTCTCCTGAATAGTTTTAACGCGATAATTTGCTTCTTTTCTACCAACATAAGTAAGATGAGTTATCACTAGAGAAATATACAAAGCCTATACAAGACATCTCTCACCAGGCCCATCTATGGCTGATGGTTTATGATTAAAAAATGTGCAGACGTTCCATCAGTAGAATGGCCTTTCAACCTGGTTCCTCATGAAAGATTAACAATCATGGCTACTGCTTATAGATGTTTCCTATGTACCAGGGGCTATTTTTAAGGACTTTTTTCTATATTAACTTACTTAAGCTTCACAGTAATCCCCAAATAATGGCTTATACACATGAGAAAACTGAGGCCCTGAGGCCTTAAGTGTGTTGCCCAAGGTCACCCAACCAGGAAATGGTAGGGCTGGGATTCCAACTCATGGAAATTTGGTTACAAAGGCTGTTTTTTAATAACTATGCTATAACTAGGACTCAGTTCAATTTAATCTTATTATTCATAAAAGTAATGTGGTCCTAACAGGGAGAATATGAAAAAAATGCAGAAGTATGTCAATTCAAGGTCTTTATGGTTTGTGAGAAGACATTTAAATATTGTATGAAGGAAAGAAATGGAAAATTCATCTAAGTGAATGGAGGTAGCAGATTTTCACTGAGAAGAATTCAGTTAGATGAAATGAATCTAAGAGACATAGGCTCTCTGTGATGTCAACCCCTTCACTACGCTATGAAGTCTCCCTTATAATCTGTACCTGTGGTTAAAGGTGGCCCACTGGGGTCACTGGCTAGAATTTAGTCAACTTCTTGCCTGATACCCCTACCCACCTGCAAAGCCTCAGATACAAAGTCATTCATGAAATAGCAAAAGCCTCTCCATGTGTAATTAACAGGAAGGCAGACGCATTTAGGAAAGGACAGAGAAGTTTCATACCCTTTCTCCAAATTAGGAGCCTAAGTTTTTCAATTGAAAGAAAAAAAAATCAAATGGAATATTTTGATCAATAATGTATTTCAGCACTTTTGTGTTTCCTCCTCTGCTCTCTTCTTTCAGAAATTTTGGGATGAGTCTCCCCATTCAAAGATCAAAACAGCGAAGCAACTCTTAATAGCAATTATGAAGTTAATGTATTTGAAAGAGTCTATTGTGGTGGCTATAAATGCTTCTCAGAATATTTCCTACTTTACTTAAGCAAAAGCAGGCCTTCATCTTTGAAAACTTCAGTCTTGAGGACAGGACTAAATCAATGTATCGTTCATGAAAAATTCAGAGTAAGACTTTATCCATTTGGCTTAGAATGTCGTTGTTGTTTTTTTTTTTAATAATTGATTTGTATCTATTTTATAGATTCTGGAAACTTCTAACTGTAGAACTGGTTTTTTGAGCAAAATAAATTATTCATTGGAAAAAACTAAACGATATAGTGAAAATATCGATGAGTATTCTTGTTATAAAAATTAATGTAATTATGGAATTATGTTTACAAAAATGTGCCTATTTCCTCATTGAAATTGTGAAAATTCATGTCTTCTATGCATGTGCTTTTCGCTTTCTTTCCCAGAACCAGGGCTGGTTCTTGGTCCACCATTTACAAAGGGTGGGTCGGGGTGGTGTGTCAGATGCTTCCGTCTTTTGCCCCATCTAGGCTTTGGGTTCTTCATTTTTAAAGGTAACCTCGGAAGGATGTCTTGGCACTCATAGGATACTGTTCTGCGGTTTAAAACCTGGTTTACTATTCAGAAATAGTCCCTGTCGGTGATAAAAGCAGGGGAAAACTTGTAATGACTCCATTTATGGCTGTCTGAGCAGCCCCAGTTTAGGACATTTAGATGGCACAGTCTTTTTCTCAGAGCAAACATACTTAGCCCTGGAGAAGAGGCTGAACCTTGGTGTTCTAACGGTGAGATGGCAGGATTCATCGTTCCTCAGAGGAGCCAGTGATCGGGAACTTAGCACAAAGCTGACTCGTAGCACAGTGCTCAGTGTACTATGGCAAGAAGGAAGAGCCACTGCTAATCATCAGTAGCAGGAAACCTCGTCCTCTCTCAGCAAGACTGCAAGGTGATCCAGGGCTCTGGTTAGCAATTTCATGGCTCTCCTTTCCAGAAATTCTCTCCCACTTGGGATTGTCACCCCCTCGCCAACTTCTCTTTTGATTAGATGCCCACTGTCTTAGGTTCATTCCTCCCCTTGCTTCCCCTTCCTCCCCCCCCCCCCTTTCTTAAGAGAGAATCTCAGGGCTTTGACTCTTGCTCTAAGCACTGTTTTGGACAACAGTCCACAGGTTGCGTGTAACTGCGTCATCCAGGGCACTTAGGAAACTGAGGTCCCTCAGTCCCAGTTAAGACTTGGATCGGGTTCTTGTTTTAACAGACTCTTTTTTATATTTTAAAATTTTCTTTTATTTTTAAAATTTTTAACAGAAGTACAATTGATTTACAATATCATGTTAGTTCCAGGTGTCCAGCACGGTGATTCAGTTATACATATATATATCTTTTTCATATTCTGTACCTTATAGCTTATTACAAAATATTGAGTATACTTCCTTGTGCTGTACACTAGGTCCTTGTTGGTTATCTATTTTATATATAGCAGCGTGTATATTTAACAAACTCTTGAGCTGATTCTCAGTGCTCTAAATTTTAAGAGTCAATGCTCTAGGTACGAACGATTCCTCAACTTTAAACATAAAAAAATACTTAAAAGGGATACATGGTTTTAGGTCAAAAACATGGAGCTTAAATTCCGTATTTCAGGCGTTAGGAAGAAGGCAGGAGAGTTTGAGACACTAGTGGGAACTCTGGAAATTCCACCCAAGTTGTTATTCACCTTCTCCGTCTACTTGCAAAACCGGCCTCACCAGACCCAGTGATTTCTAGCACCGTCCTCCCCAGACAAGCCATTTCGGAGGTTAGAGTGACCTCTCTAGAAATGAGTTATTCAGGAGTGACAAATCTTTCAGAAGTCATAATTCAAGATCTTCGGGCAGGGAGGGGTGTGGAATAGTGACCAGACTAAATCCCAACTTTTAATTGGAGAACGCTAAATTAAAAACTTTGGAAAATATCAAGGCGCTTGCTTGTGTGTGTGCGTGTGGTATGCCTGTGTGTACCAGTGTGTGTGAGTGAGTGATAGGTGTGAATATGAGTGTGTGGCATACGTGTGATTGTGTGTATGTGGGGTGTGTATGTGCTGTGTGTGTGTGTGTGTGTGTGTGTGTGTGGCAGGTTCTGACCTCTGCTGAAACAGCAGTGCAGGTGATGGAAGCCTTCTGTTCAACCACAGAACAGATTGTTTTCCTCCAGATCCCTCAGACGTGGCCAGACCTCTGAGCCAGGGTCTCTATCCCCACCATGATAAACACTGTGAGGCTGACAGATTCCCAAAACGAACTTTAGCTTGGGCGCCTATTTACTGTAAGTTCCTAAGAAAATTATTTGAGAACATAATCTGTGCTCAAAATGCCTCAGTTGGAGTGAGCTGTGGGACGGAAGAGACGATTTGAGTGTTAAATCTGTAAAAATACCATATCACGTCTTTTTGTTTTATTATATCTTTATTGGAGTATAATTGCTTCACAATAATGTGTTAGTTTCTGTTGTACAACAAAGTGAATCAGTTATACATATGCATATGTTCCCATATCTCTTCCCTCTTGCGTCTCCCTCCCTCGCACCCTCCCTATCCCACCCCTCTAGGTGGTCACAGAGCGCCGAGCTGATCTCCCTGTGCTGTGTGGCTGCTTCCCACTAGCTCTCTATTTCACATTCGGTCGACATATATGCATGTCTTTTTTTAAAGATGTTTTTTAGAAGCAGCTCAGGCAGCATCAGTAGCATTTTCTTCCCTGGCCAATGTCTACTTGCTCCTTTTTCCTTCGGCTTTTGTTTCTGATCCATCACCCATCATTCCAGGACTTGCTAATCCAGCACACACTTGCTGTTACCAAGTCCAAGCTCATTCTGCTCTTCACTTGACCAGTAAATCGGGAGACGAGGTGTTAGGACATGGAATAGTGACTTTATTCAGAAATCTGGGAGTACAGGAAGATGGCGGACCAGTGTCCCGAAGAACCATCTTACTGGGGTCTGGTTGCTAGTTTCTTTTATAGAACAGAGAGAGGGGGGAGGTGAGGAGGTAAAGTAAAACGGCCATAGGTTTTGTAACTATCTCCTGGTTTTGCCCGACTCAGGGAGGGGATGTGTTAATTTCTTCTTTCCTGCAGCTGTTCATAGGTAGGCAGGATAAGGATGTTTCCCTGTGAGCTGAACAAAGGTACAGTAAGTCCCTTACGTGCGAACCTTCAAGTTGCAAACTTTCAGAGATGAGAACGTGCGTTCCATCAACGTCAGGCATGAGTGACATTGCAGCTTGCAGTCCGTCTCCTATTGCTGGCGATCCTTCAGCTCTACCGGTAATCTCCCACCTCCTCTCCCTCGTCCAGTCAGTAACGCTTCTTGCCTGTTCACTCGATGCCAGCCCCGATATGCCAGCCGTTGTACTGGACTACTGTACTTTTCAAGGTACTCTACTGTCAGATTAAAAATGTTTTATTTTTTGTATTTGTTTTTTATGTATTATTTGTGCGAAAAGTATTACAGTACAGTACTATATAGCCGATTGTGTTAGTTGGACTTACGAACGTGCTCTCAGAACAGAACTTGTCCGTATGTAGGGGACTTACTGTATTTTAGTTTAATATTCAGGCAGAGGGGGCAGGGTTTCCTGAGATGGGCCATTATGTATGCTTGTAGCTATAGGCAACATCCTTTTAGTGACTAACTTGTAACAAAAGCAACAGAAAGCAAAGGTTAAAGTAAAAGAAACAGATCTAATAGGGAGTCAGATTTGTTCTTCCCTGTTACATCACCATCCTAATGATCCCATGGACTTGGACACAGACCTCCAGGTGGAATATACTGGACTCTTCTCAGGCAAAGAATAAGGACTCTGAACCAGCAGAGGGAGCTTTCTATCCAAACTGAACTGCCTCCGAATTTGCTGCATGGATCCATAGCCTCTCCCCTTTTAAAACTTCAGAATGAATTTTCATGCAGCCTGGCTGAACTTGAAATCCCAGCCTGGCTTGGTGCATCGAATGGCCTGTGTAATTCCAGATCTGAGGCATGTGTTCAAAGCTTCTCACCAGCACCTTCCATGCGGTGGTTTGAGGCTGAGAGAGAAGGCCTAGGACATCCTGTGGGTTGACTTCAGGTTAACTCTCTGAATCCTGTTTCACTGTCCTGCCCTTGTCATAAAACCATGGTGTGAGAGTGGACTCTCTGTGAACTTTCTTGTTCTTTGTTCCTTCATTTATAAAACGAGGCTGCTACAGCTATGTGGTAACACAAACAATGACCTCAGCAAAAGAATACAATGCCGTGCTAGAGCCAAAACCAGGATCAGAGAATCACAGCATCTTGAAGCTGGAAAGAGATGGGAGGGGGCACCTGATCCAGCCCCCATCTGAGAAGGCAGAACAGCTTCCAGGATGGAAGGGCGGTTTTCCCTTGGCAGCCAGCCCGGGACTTGGGATCTCAGCCTATTGTTATCCAGGATATTGGGTTTCTGCAGCCTTGTGTGTGTGACCCCGTGGAGCCCCAGTTTTTGACTCTGGGACAGGGAAAATGAGCTCTCTGATGTGGCTGATGCATGACCCCTGGGTCCTCCCACGAAACAACACCATTTCAACTTTTCTCTGTTTCTACTCCATCTGCAGAATTCACTTGTTTTATGTGCTCATTCATTCAGCAAATACTTTTGAGTTCTTCCTGGGTATCAGTTACTGGGCTCCATAGTGGGGCTGTTGCCATGAGATATCACTGCCTTTGCACAGCTTACAAAGAAAGCTGGGATGAATGCAGCCCATCTGACCTTCTTACATCTTCACCTGCGTCCACATCCATGGGTATGGCCTTCTGTCTGAATCTTCATACTGCACTTTGATGCCGGTTGAGTTACTGTTTCATTTACTTTCCACGGTGCCATTCATGTAACTCACCAAATATTCCCAACTGCCTTGCAGTTTGCACGTCCTGGCCCTTTGGACTTGAGTGGGGTCACGTGACTAGTTCTGGCCAGTGACCTGTGAGTGTGATGGGTTTTGCTTCTAGGTCAGAGCATTGATCATGGGTTCCAGACTCTCCAAACAAGAACAATTCTGGAGAAGGAATGATGCCTGCTCCTCTGCCTGGTGTCCGAAGGGACTGTAACAAGCACAGTCTCCTGCTGACACACCAGGACCATGTGTTAGGAATGAGAAAAAAACGACCACTGGGCTGTTTCTTAACCAGGAGCCTATTCCAACTGATTACTCTCTTATAGAACAAGCGGTTTGGCTTCTGCTTTCTCTGGGCTAAGCAATGGGATAAATTCATTTATCTCTTCATGAATCCAGAAATAGGTAGCGAGTGCCTCCTGTGTGTCAGGTGCAGTTAGGAGGTTGCAGCGTGAACACAGAGTCAGTAACTGGCCCCTCACGGTGCTTACTTTCCAGCAGAGAAGAAGAGGCAGGATCACAATAACCTCCAAATAAAAGCAGAAACACAAAGCCCATGGGCTCCACAGTTAATGAGGCTGTTCCTGATAAACCCTGACGTTTCAGAGTGTTGTACACAGTACGTGTGGATGACAACACCGGAAACTCCCATACGGTCATCCAGTAGATTGTGCTCAAAGGACACCTCACGAAGGACTAGGGGGCCCACAGCGTATGAACTTACTGGGTACCACTGTCGAATATTTTGAGGCATCAGGTCATATGAGGAAAGGCCTGGAGCTCCCCAAAGCAGTCACGTGAATTCCAAGACCGAGGAGATTCTCCCCACTCATCTGCTTCCCAACTCCTGCTCTCACTCAACTCCATCTAGCCTGTTCTTTCACCACATGGGTGGGGTCAGGAGTTAGTAGGAAACAAAAAATAGTCTTCGCGGGAGTAGAGGGGACCATCTGTGAAAGGCGGGGTGGTCTCTTTCCCCTTTTTCCAGGCACGAAGGTGAGAATGAAGCTCACAGAGAATGACTGTTATTGTTATTTAGAATCATCTTCAGGGGGACTTCTAATCCTCTGCTTTCTAGTCTGTGTGGCCTTGGCAAGTCACTTCCCCTCTTTGAGCCTCAATGTCTTCCTCTAAAATGGGAATACTAGCTACCTTACGGTATCACTGTAAAGATGGGAGGCGATAGGAAGAGTGCCTGACCACGCACAAAGTACTTACTGGTAGCCATTATTTTATGGAGGTAGAACATCTTTCTCCAAGGGTGTTAGAATCTATTGTCTCCTTTCTTATTTACAACACTCCCAAAGGGGGTGGCGGAGAGGCACTGGCATTGTTGTGATTCCCCCAAATAAGAAAGATGCACACAGTCTACATAATACTACCTTCTTGTTATTAGGTCACTGTGTTTTTTTCTTGAGACATCTGCTTTCTCCTGAACATCAACTTTTCTATTTCAAATAAAGAAACATCTGTAAAGGTGATGTCTGATTGAGCAGAGAAGTGGCAAGCCTTTTAAATACCTGGGTCATGGGTGTTCTGAATGCCAAGTTCTGGGTTGTGTTTGGGACTCATGAATTAAGAAGTACTTCTAATGCAACAAACTCACAGATATAGAGAACAGACTTGTTGCCAAGGGGGAGGTGGGATAGGGGAGGGATGGATTGGAAATCTGGGATTAGCAGATGCAAACTATTATATATAGAATCGATAAACAACAAGGTCCTACTGTATAACACAGGGAACTATATTTGATATCCTGTTATAAACCATAATGGAAAAGACTATGAAAAGAATATATATATATATACACACTTATAACTGAATCACTTTGCTGTACAGCAGAAATTAACACAACATCGTAAATTAACTATGCTTCAATAAAATAAATTTTAAAAAAAAACAAAGATTTTGGTGCCAATGGCTTTAAAGTCACTAGCTATTCATCCGTTCAACTAAAAAAAAAAAAAAAAGAAAGAAATGCTTCTAATGGTACTTATTAGTTGGTACATTAAGGAACTTAACATCTAGTCCAAGTATTTAGACCTATCCCACCTGTGGTTGTGGACTCCTAGGAACAGACATAAGCCTAGAAGGTGTGAACTTGTGACTGCTCACCTGAGCTGAACCTGTGGGCAAGACCTGTGGGCTGCCCTTTCTCAAGAACTCAAACTGGTTCTTAAGTTTATTCTGTGTGGGAGGTATCCTGGACTCCAAATCCTTAAGCAAGCATCCAGGTTAGAGTTCATGGTAGTTTATACATGAAAGCAACCATGACCATTTACTTTTTCTTTTTGAGGTGTTGGTTAAGGAATGATGGCCACCTGGGCACATTATACTATGGAAGACCTATTGCTTTCTAGAAAATGGTTCCTTCCTTTACATATGTCATGAAACTATGTGTAGGTGTCGGCCTTTGGTATTTTAGATGATGAACAATAAGAGATACTGAATCGAATCAATGCTTTTTGTTATCGCTCTAATGGAGCGTTGGACATTATTGCTCTAATGCCCTTAAAATAACTGAGTGAAAAATGAAAAACCCTCTTTCTGTTCAACTACAGCCAGTTAGCTTCCTTATATAAAAGATGTAGGTTCTTTTTTTTATTAGGCTACAAAACTATTTCAAGAAAATGAAAACCAAATGTATACCAAACAAGCCCATGTGTCATTGGTCCATGCCTTTGGGCTCCAGGGCAGAGATCAGCCAAGTCTCCCTCTTTCCTTTGTGCCTTGAGGTGGGAATAAAATATATACCTGTTAAGAACATGCTTGTGTCATTGGATTAAATAAATGATGTATTAAAATAGCCCCAAGCATTTTGAATGGAACCATTCCAATGTTTGGTTAAAAGCTACTTAAACAATAAACACAGGATCATTAAGCTCCATATACTTACTGTGGAAGAGAATAGTTCTTTATAGAGATTAATCTTAGTTTTTAAGAGTCCTGAAATCGGAATATCTCTGATTTCTTGAAGTCTGTTGAGCAAGGGCCTGTGAATCTCTTAATCGCCAATGCTCATGGAATTTAGCTCCAAAATGACAATTTCCGCTTGAAATCAGTAGGAACTATTTATGTACCACAAAAGTCTGTGGGGTAAGAAGTGGATGAAAATATGACCAGAACAGCAAGCAATCAAGGAAAAGAAGTAGATGCTACAAATGCATACACATAGTCATCACACACCCAATTTGTAAGGCTAAGTTTAATTCACGGCAAACATGGGCTAGCTAAAAAAAATTTTGTTTCCAAAATTGAGAAAAGTGGTATTCGGTGGAAAAGATTCTGAAGAAACTATCTTTAATTTCCTTGCATATTACTCCTTGAGCCTTGCCTGCTCTCTTTTAAAAGACTGGATTCACGTAGTGTTATCTTCCTGGCAAGCTAGGCCACTGTGGCACACATAGTGTAATCAGTAAACAAGCAATGACAGAGGGAGGCAAGGCTGGCCGTAATCCAACAAGAGCCTTCCCTGTCCTCTGTATTTATTAGACCCTTGTTCACATTAGGCTTACTAAAGGCTGAAAGAGGTGCCAAAGGATAGATTTGTTGAATATTCGACGCCCGTTTTTCTCACCATCAAGGCATCAGCTCTGATTAGGAGAAACACTGTCTCCAGCAGGACCCAGAGCTGGAAGTAGCATTCGGTGGGCGGATGTCAAGTGCACAGATGTGATCTTTGAAGAACTGAAAATCAAATGAGCTAAAGTCGGACCAAACCAGATGCAGAGCCTCCAGGCTCAACCAAATGGACTGTAAAGAAGCAGTTGTTCTGCTAAGGCAAAGGGATCCAAAAGTTATCTATTTGACGCTGAAGTTAATAGGACTCTCCCAGCCTCCTCCATGCATCATCTTGAAGTTAACACCCCTTTTCCCTAAGATGAGGAAATCATCTTAGCACGAGTGCTGTAAAGGGATGCAAAGAGGATGACAGTCTGTCAGAGCCTTAGAGATGCAGCATCTTGATGGGTCCAGGGTCTGGGGGACCGAGGTACTCATGCCCCAGGCTCATTCACTCAGTTTATCAGTTCGCCCAGAGGTAGTTCACTTCAAGGGAAGTGATTCAGGCTAACCCCAAGTTTGTAAACCAGAGAGACAGTGTTTTCCCAGCGGTGCCCACGCCTCCCTTTCTTCGTATGAACTTGCCTGGGGAACCAAATTTGCTTTCAAGGGATTGCTTACTAAGCCTCAGAAATGGAGCAAACATTTTGAGGACTTGTCATTCAGAGCCTTGTGAACCGCTCCCTCCTTCACTATAAATGCAGCTTTCTGGAGAGAGCTTGGGAGGCCCCGTGGTCTGTCTCACTTGACTTGAAGGGTAGAACCACTGATACAACTTTACCTGTGTCCCCATGTCCTGCCTACGAAGAAAGTCTGAGATCCTGTCTGTCTCTTCTGCATTTGCTTTTTTTCAATTCAGTTTACTTTCATGGCATGTCTTAGTGTGGGCCTGTTTGATTTCATCTTCTTTGGGATCTTCCATGCTTCCTGTACCTGGATATCTGTTTCCTTCTTCAGGTTTGGGAGTTTTACAGCCATAATTTTATCAAATACACTTTCAACCCCCACTTCTCTCTTCTCCTTCTGGGACCTCTATAGTGTGGATTTGGTACACTTGATGTTGCCCTAGAAATCCTTTAAGCTGTTCTCATTAAAAAAATTTTTTTTTCTGTTCTGATTGGGTGATTTCTATTATTCTGTCTTTCAGATTACTTATGCCTTCTTCTGTATCAGCTAGTCTGCTGTTAATTCCTTCTAGTGTGTTTTTCATTTCAGGTATTGTATTCTTTAGTACTCTTTCTTTTTTATATTTTCTAGTTCTTTGTTAAAATTCTCACCGTGTTCATCTATTCTTATCCCTATTTCAGTTAGCATTCTTATTACTAATTCTTTGAATTTTTTATCTGGTAAATTGTTTTTTCTGTTTCATTTGTTGTCTTTTTCAGGGGTTTTCTCTTGCTCATTCAATAAGACGAACTCCTCTGTCTTCTCATTTTCTTAACTTTCTTTGTTGTATGAAATTATGTGAAATAGTTACCTATTGAGGTCTAGAAGGGGTGTCCTTATGTAGGAGTGTCCTGTACAGTCTGTGTGTGCCCAGTGCCTTTGGTAGGACAGCTGGATTTGATGTGAACACAAGTCATGACTTTCCCCAGGTGTGCTGGCAGCGATCACCTTGGGAGCAGGTGGGCCTAGAGACGGAGGGGCTAGGGCCAGAGCCATGTGTGAGCCAGGGCTTCTCCTCAGCTCATTGGCCATCACTGCCCTATTTGGGTTGGGGATGGGTTCCAAGTTGCTCAAGTAGAAGACCTGAGGGTTGGGTCCAAGCTAGCTGTGCTTCCCACCCCTGCCCCAGCACTGGCACTCTTGCCCTAGAGGGGAGCAGGGCTGGTACAGGCACTTGGCATGGGTCTGGGTGCAGGCTGTGGCGGTCCAGCTGCAGCCAGAGACCCGGATTGCTTCTGATGCTCTGCCTGTATAAGCTCCGGTAATGGCTGCTCTGCCCTGCTCTGACGTCACTTCAGGTCTGAGCCACCTTTGTGCCTCACAGCCGAGTTCTCTTCTAGGTCACAGCAGCTCTCACCCCAGTGTGGAGCTGCACTGTGGGGCAACTGGGGTCAGCGAGCTTGCTCTGTTCAGGCCGGCACATGCGCTGCTGCAGTCCCGGAAAACTGGCCAGCAACCCATTCAGTTTGAATCCTCCCTATCCGCGTGTTTTGGGAATAGGCAAGCATGTGTGCACGCTCCTTACAAGTGTAGTCTAAGCTTTCCATGGCCCTCCTGTTAGTCCCACCAGCCCTCCAACCAGCCTAGGGAGCTAGGCTGTCCAACCTAGTTGGACTGGGGTCCAACTGGGATTCCCAGTGTCCAACCCCAGGACTGGGGTGCCCAGTATGTGGCTCAAACCTCACTCCCCAGCAAGGTTCTCTGCTTGTGTGATCTCCCTCCTCTTCTGAGTCCCCTCCCAGAAGCACAGGTCCTGACCTGATTGCTTCTTTTCCCTTCCTACCCAATTCCATGTGGATCTTTCTTACATCCTTGATTGTGCAGGAGTCTTTCTGCCAGTCTCCAGTTAGTGAGAAATTGAGAATTTTTCCGCACGTAGATGTATATATTTTTTGGCCGGGCGGCATGCGGGATCTTAGTTCCCGGACCAGGGATCAAACCCATGCCCCCGGCAGTGGAAGAGTGGACCTCCAGGGGAGTCCCCGTGTAGATGTATTTTTGATGTGTTTGTGGGGGGAGGTGAGCTCTGCATCCTCCTACTCTACCATCTTAATTTTTATTAATTCTCTCACTCTAGCCCTCCTGCTCTGGCTCTTTCCATGCATTATTTTCTTTATATAAGGGTTTTATTTATTTATTTATTTTTTTACATTTGTTCCTGTCTATGGATTGTCCCAGTCAAGAGGTACTGGATCTGATAGTATCCAAAAGTGCTCTTGTGAGGAAGACTAGAACCCAGGACGCTGCTGGATGAAACCCCAGTAGGAAGTAGGATAACAGGCTGCAACATGAAGAGTCAAATCTTTTCTCCAAAGGAGTGATGAGTGGAAAGAGCACAGACAGAAGGAATTTAAATGCTACCAAAACTTAATATCCCATAAGACTATCTGGCTGAAATTCAGGCTCCATCTCTAAGTAAAATTGCAAGATTTGACATATAAAAATATAGGATTTCAAATATTGCACGGGACATCCCATCTGTTAAAAAAATTCCTTGTTTATCTCAAACTCAAGTATAACTGGGCTTCCTCTTAGTCTAGAGATTAGGATGTATCAGGCAACCTTATCTCTAGAGGTTGTAACCCAGGGGTTAGTAATCTATCAGGTAGAAAACGGTTTCAACCAAAGCTGTCCTCTACATTGGAGACAGTGCAGTGTTTTCAGAGGAAAGAAGTGCCACCTTTAGATAATATTTCTTAGACCTGAAAACATATTTGTTGCTTCAAAAGCTCGTATTTCTGATCAAATTAGGCCAGCTCTGCCCCACACTCTTTCTAGTTGGATGTCCTTGAACTTAAGGTCGCTTATCTTCTCCAAGTCCCAGTTTACTCATCTCTAACTGCTTCGAGGACTGAATGGTGACTTATAAAAAAAAGTACTTCACAAACTTGTAAAGTGCTGTATAGACATAAACTATTACTATTATTTCCTCACTAATTTTCTTTTTAATCTCTTTTCTACCAGAATAATGATGCATGTTTTGATGTATTTTTAGTCTACTATAACCCTGTAGACTTTTCAGAAAAATATTGTATTCTTTTACAAGGAATGACATCTCACTGGGCACCACTTAACACGTGTTCCAAATTTATTTCCCTCCAGGAAGTCCTATCTCTCAACTCCTGGAAAATCACAGACATTTGGGCTTCAGATAAACATAGAAAATGCTTCCAAAACTTTTCTTGCTTCTCTGACCCAAGTAATGAACTGCATAAATTTCCCAAATCTCCAGTATTTCCTGTTGACTCCACATCGCAGGAGGCCACTTGGTCACTGGATCACAGGTGATCTCACGTGGCTTTATTGACACTCTGTGGTGGTTGAGAGGTCAACAGGTTCATGGGTCCCACAAAATTCCCTCCATAAGTGGTCAGCCAGTGGACCACAGCTGACTCCAAACCCTGCCACCACCAAAACAAAACCCAAAAAACGTTTCAGGGTTAACTGTAGAAAATGTTCAACGTGCAGAAAAGTATGATTAAGGAATTAGAAGTAATCAGAAAGCTCGCCACCTAAAGAAAACCACTGGTGGCATATATATATATATATAGTTATAAAATTTTTTATAGAGTTGGGATCATATATCATACTGTGGAATTAAGAGTTTTGCATCCTACTTTTTTTCACATACCATTATGATTTTTTCAGGCTATTTCATAGTTTTCTAAACAATAAAAAAAAATTATCTTTATACTAGTCTATCATATGGATGCACTCTGGTTTATTCAAGCATTTTCTATATTCTGAGGCATTTTAAAGCACAGTACATCCATTAAACAGGTACTATTCCAGGGATATGTTCCAAGTGCATATTTATTTTTGTGTCCCTAGTTTTTCCCCATCCTATGGCAGGACCTGTGGCTTCTCTGTTATTTCCTAGGTAATAGAAGGTCCTGGGACTTTCCATTTGATAATTAGAATGCCTAGTCTGGTGTGTATTTCAAAACCTCTGAACTGGATTTAGAATTAAATCTCCTTTACTAGCCGATAGCAGGCAAGAAGCTTCAGTGTGGAAAGTGAGGGTGGCTTCTCCCTGTTGTGCATTTTGGGCCTGGTTGCTGTTGAAAGCTGAGGATTTTCTCCAAGAGCACTTCCTGGCTTCTTCAGAGGGTCCCCTGCTGGACCTTCTGACTATGCCCTTGACATGGTAGCACCCCCCTCGCCACGCTCCATCTCACCTGGACTCTCCCTGTTCCCTCACCCTGTGACAGGTGTCCTCTTGGATAGGATCCAATAAAAATGACCTCAGGCCCATGTTCCTTCTCAGGAGGCCACATCCAATCTTTGAGCGTCCAGCAGCCTGGACAAGCTATCACTCTGCTCAAGCCTTTGCACGAACGGACACTTTCATCTCTCTTTGGTAAATATCTAACAGTGGAAAGGCTGGTTCATGTTTGGAAGTGATGATTTTACATTCCCACCAGCCATGTAGGAGAGTTCAGGTTAATCTAAATACCCACCAACTCTTGGCGTGGTGTCTTTTAAATCTTAACCATTCTACTAGATGTGTCGTGGTATGTGTAGTGACTGAAATTTGCATTTTCCTAATGATTAATGATGTGACAGTTTTCTTGTGACTCACAGCCAGAGCATAGAAGGTTAAGGAGGCAGAAGTTTTGTGTGTCCAGTTTGGGGCAGGGAGAGCCCAGAAGTGCTGATAGAACTATACGCTGGAAGGCCCAGGAAGAGGAGGCCGAGGGAGGGACTGAATTCATGAAGATCACGGTGGGAGCTGCATACTCTAGCAGTTGGTGTCAGCGTGACATCTCAAAGACCAGACACACCTTGGGAAACATCAGTTAAAGGAGACCAGTGACCTGGGGAATCAGGGAGACCTTTATGCCCAGGGGACAGCATGGAGGCCAGAATCCTCTCCTCTGCTCCTCTGAGGATGTGTGAAAGGAAAAAAAGTAGAGTAGGACCCCCACTGGAGAAGAATCATTCCTAAAAGAGAGTCTGAATTTTGAGTTGACCATATATTCACTCAAAAGAGACTGCTTTAAAGCCAAAGGAATGAACACAGCACAGAGGATAGATATGAACAAGCTCACTGGGAGTGAAGGGGTGAGGACAGTTGATTACATAGGAGAGGGAACACTGTTGATGCCTGGGTGCCACGTGACCCTTGCGACATGATGGTTTTATGAGTGAGTCAGCCAGGTTGAAAGCCAGATCAAGAATGAGCAACACACTTTTGATCAAGTCCGAGTATATTCTCAACTAATCTCTCTAATCTCCTTCTATAAGTCTATATTTAAGACAACTTGTATAGCTGTGTTTTTTAAATTTGATTCCAAGTCAAGAGCCTTATGTTTGTGCACTGTGTTTATCTTGTTGAATATGGAATATATATATATATATATATATATATATATATATATATAAAATTTTTATTGGGGTGTAGTTGATTTACAATGTTGTGTTAGTTTCAGGAATACAGCAAAGTGACTCAGTTATACATGTACACATATCCACTCTTTTTTAGATTCTTCTCCCATTTAGGCAATTACAGAGTACTGAGTAGAGTTCCCTGTGCTACACAGTAGGTCCTTATTCGTTATCTATTTTATATCTAGTAGTGTGTATGTGTCAATCCCAATCTTCGAATTTATCCCTCTCTCCCCTTACCCCCTCACTCCAGTAACCATAAGTTTATTTTCTACATCTGTAACTCTAGTTCTGTTTTGTAGATAAGTTCTGTAGACTTTTTTAAACTTTATTTATTTATTTTTAGCATCTTTATTGGAGTATAATTGCTTTACAATGGTGTGTTAGTTTCTGCTTTATAACAAAATGAATCAGCTATACATATACATATGTTCCCATATCTCTTCCCTCTTGCATCTCTCTCCCTCCCACCCTCCCTATCCCACCCCTCTAGGTGGTTACAAAGCACCGAGCTGATCTCCCTGTTCTATGTGGCTGCTTCCGACTGGCTATCGGTTTTACATTTCGTAGTGTATATATGTACATGCCACTCTCTCACTTTGCCCCAGCTTAACCTTCCCCCTCCCCGTGTCCTCAAGTCCGTTCCCTAGTAGGTATGCATCTTTATTCCTGTCCTGCCCCAGGCTTTTCATGACCTTTTTTTCTTAGATTCCATGTGTATGTGTTAGCATATGGTATTTGTTTTTCTCTTTCTGACTTACTTCACTCTGTATGACAGACTCTAGGTCCATCCACCTCACTACAGAAATGAAATAACTAAATAACTAAATTTCATTCTTTTTATGGCTAAGTAATATTCCACTGTATATATGTTCCACATCTTCTTTATCCATTCATCTGTCAATGGACACTTAGGTTGCTTCCATGTCCTGGCTACTGTAAACAGAGCTGCAGTGAACATTGTGGTACATGACTCTTTTTGAATTATGGTTTTCTCAGGGTATATGGGTCGTATGGTAGTTCTATTTTTAGTTTTTTAAGGAGCCTCCATACTGTTCTCCATAGTGGCTGTATCAATTTACATTCCAACGAACAGTGCAAGAGGGTTCCCTTTTCTCCACACCCTCTCCAGCATTCATTGTCTGTAGATTTTTGATGATGGTCATTCTGACTGGTATGAGGTGATATCTCATTGTATTTTTGATTTTCATTTCTCTAATGATTAATGATGTTGAGCATTCTTTCATGTGTTTGTTGGCAGTCTGTATATCTTCTTTGGAGAAATGTCTGTTTAGGTCTTCTGCCCGTTTTTGGATTGGGTTGTTTGTTTTTTTGATATTGAGCTGCATGAGCTGCTTGTATATTTTGGAGATTAATCCTTTGTCAGTTGCTTCATTTGCAAATATTTTCTCCTATTCTGAGGGTTGTCTTTTGGTCTTGTTTATGGTTTCCTTTGCTGTGCAAAAGCTTCTAAGTTTCATTAGGTCCCCTTTGTTTATTTTTGTTTTTATTTCCATTTCTCTAGGAGGTGGGTCAAAAAGGATATTGCTGTGATTTATGTCATAGAGTGTTCTGCCTATGTTTTCCTCTAAGGGATTTCTAGTGTCAGGCCTTACATTTAGGTCTTTCATCCATTTTGAGGTTACTTTTGTGTATGGTGTTAGGGAGTGTTCTAATTTCATTCTTTTACATGTAGCTGTCCAATTTTCCCAGCACCACTTATTGAAGAGGGTGTCTTTCTCCATTGTACGTTCTTGCCTCCTTTATCAAAAATAAGGTGACCATATGTGTGTGGGTTTATCTCTGGGCTTTCTATCCTGTTCCATTGATCTATATTTCTGTTTTTCTGCCAGTACCATACTGTCTTGATTACTGTAGTTGTGTAGTATAGTCTGAAGTCAGGGAGCCTGATTCCTCCAGCTCTGCTTTTCTTTCTCAAGATTGCTTTGGCTATTCAGGGTCTTTTGTGTTTCCATACAAATTGTGAAAGTTTTTGTTCTAGTTCTCTGAAAAATGCCAGTGGTGGTTTGATAGGGATTGCATTGAATCTGTCAATTGCTTTGGGTAGTAGAGTCATTTTCACAATGTTGATTCTTCCAATCCAAGAACATGGTATATCTCTCCATCTGTTTGTATCATCTTTAATTTCTTTCATCAGTGTCTTATAATTTTCTGCATACAGGTCTTTTGTCTTCTTAGGTAGGTTTATTCCTAGATATTTTATTCTTTTTGTTGCAATGGTAAATGGGTGTGTTTCCTTAATTTCACTTTCAGCTTTTTCATCATTAGTGTATAGGAATACAAGAGATTTCTGTGCATTAATTTTGTATCCTGCTATGCTACTTTACCAAATTCATTGATTAGCTGTAGTATTTTTCTGGTAGCATCTTTCGGATTCTCTATGTTTAGCATGATGTCATCTGCAAACAGTAAATTTTGCATTTCTAACAAGATCCCAGGTGGTGTTGCTGTTCTAAGAACCACACTGTGACAACTGTTGACTTAAAGGATGAAGCTTCAAGTCCTTATATGGTGTGCATTGTCTTTATGATCTGACCTCTGCCTGCCTCCAGATGATGGAGTCTTATACTCAAGCCATGTGGAACTCTTAACCGTTTCCCAAATTTCTGATGCTCTTTTATGCCTTCATGCAAGAGCTGCAGTTCTTGTGTCTGCAGGAAAATTTCTGATTCTCCCTTCAACATTCCTTTCCCGCATCCCATTCCTCCTGCTCTAAGCAGAGAGGCGCCTTTGCTCTGCTGTATGTCAGCAGTCACTGTGCTGACCGTCCACGTGCGTATATCATGGACAGCAAGTGACTTCACCTTTCATCTGTGTCTTTTCAGGGCCTAGCACACTCTGAGCCTTCAATAGTTGGTTCAGAGGATACGTTCATTATTTGCTCTAAGTAGATACATGGTTGCTTGTCATGATTCCTGTTATCTGGATAGAATTTCAGAATGAGTGAGGGACTTTTCCTTCCAATGCCTACAAGTTGTCTTAAAAAGGCATGCTACTGGTCCCAAAGAGAACCAGACTAGAGGCAGAGGTACATCATTGTCGATCCATTTCTACAGGTGGGAAAACAAGTCAAAACATATTCTTTACTGAATCAGCCTTTTGATTTTTGCCTTTAATGAACAGGTCTCTAAAGGACATCTTCAGCTCTAAAGCTATTACCATAATATTTTCTACATAATGAGATAATCTTTTGTAAAGAGCGATGGTAGCTTAAGGAAGAGATCCATTAGTATTTGGGCTTTTGTTTTTCCACTTGATTGCATATGACCAAACATTGATTGGGTTAGAAAATGATGTGAAAATGAGACTACAAACACAGATGTATAGTTGAAAGATTCATGAAAAAATATCCAAAGTTTTGGGGTCAGTTTTTGGTCCACAGAGCCCTGCTTTGGGGTGTGTGTATGTGTGGTACATGTGAGTCTGTGTGTGTCTGTGTGTGTGTGTGGCTGTGGGTCGGGGAGGAGGTTGTGGGGGAGAAGAGAGGTTTCTTGAGGTTTCTCCCTCGAGGCATCATGCACACCCACATAAAATCCAAATATAATAAATTTTGGAATGCAAGCACAGATTATCCATCTAGCTGCAGAGGTGGAAGGCTGCCTTCAGACATGGGAAATGACAGATAATTACCCAGTCTTTTGACAGCATGTCTGCTACCTAATAATTCAAACATCCGTATGAAGAAGAAAGCCAAGAATCTTGAAGTTAGAAGAGGAGCCCAACAATTTGTCTCCACCTTCTGCATTGGAGTCTTTTCTTCTATATTTAGCTGCAGGAGTGGTAAAAGGTGGCCAAGCAGAGAAGAGCTCAGATGCTTAGGGGGACTGCAACTTTATCTTTCAGCCCATGCTCAGTGCCTTTTTCTGCAAATGATAAGTGCAACTCCAAAGAATAATGGAATAATGACAATCCGTTCCATTTGCAGAGTGCTTCAGAAGTTAAAAGAGGTCTCACTTATTTCTGAGAACAACCCTGCAGTGGAGGCAAGATGCACACCGTTGTTTCTCTTTTACAGATGAGGGCCTACAAGGCCGTGCAGAACGGTCGCCGGCATAGCTAATAGCAATTCATGTCTCCGATTCCTTGTCCACACGTCCCATTTTAAGATTAAAATTCAGTGCTCCCTTTAGATTCATGGGGTTGGGTGTTTAATAAGTACCTGAGCAGTTTTATTTGGAGTAATTTGATTAGTGCAGATGGAGTTCACAAATTCCTTTTACATCAAAAGGAATTTTTAAGGAAAGAATTACATAGGTACTTGTCTCAAAACTTCCCTTGATTCTGCTTCCTTTTACTCACACATTCTTTATTTATTACCTTCCTTTCCTTCGTATGATCTGATTTAACAAATCTCGAGTGATACATAAATCACTATTGTCAGCATCACCAGCCCTTGTTAGGAGCTGGAGTCCATCCAGGGGCCTCAGATGCATTGTGACATTCCTATCCCACTGGTTATCTGGTTTAGGGCCCCAGAAAGAAATGTATCATTCAACTGTTTGATAAATATTGTTAATGTTTTCCTGGGTCCCAAGTGAACTTAGTTGAAGGATGATGTGTAATGAACTAAAACTCAGTGCCTTGTATTTTCCTTCACGGGAGAACCAAATAATTATTCGGTTTTATTATTTAAAGAATTTGATGAAAATTCTTTAAAAACTATTTTTGAGTCTTTTATATTACACATCAAAGCAGCATGAGTCCTTTCCACCGTCCTTTTGGTTGAGATGAATATAAAGAATAATTCTCAAATGGACTTCTCTTTTGTCACAGTTGATAATGCCAACACCGCTGTCTCTGGGGCAGAGGAAAAGAGCAAACTTTCCTAAATTCTTCTCCACAACCGTTTCCCTTCAGCCAGGTTCAAATGAGCTCACACTGGCGTTCTCATTCTTTGAGAAGCAGCCAGGACTTTTGGGAAAGGCATCAGGCGTCGCCGCTGGGTATGTGCCCGTGTCCTGGGGGCATGGCCTCCCCAGAGTCCTGTTCAGCCTCTCTGGGCTCGTCATTCTTCAGAGGTGAAAACCGTGGAGAAAGGAGGTCTCCTTTTTATCCTCCCTTTCCCAGGATACTGAGAACAGCCCTGAACCACTCTGTGCACACAGGCAGTCCTGAGGAAATCGCCTCACCCGTGCCGGGCAGCGTTCAGCATCCAAGGGAAGAAGGAGAATTGAATGAGGACAAAGCATGGCAGGGTCTGTGGCCAACTATTGAATATCTGGCCCCGTGGTCTAAACATGCTTTCTCTTTCTCACCTTCATGCTTTTTTCTTCTTTTTTTCTCATCCGTCTGAAATTCTCTTCTCATCCCTCTTCCCAAAGCCAGCTTGCGATGCTCCCTGCCCAAGTCCTGGGGACTAACCGTCACCTTCACTTGCACACCTGGGAGAGGGTTTTCCCCGGGGACCAAAATAGCTTCTTCTAGTTGGAACCCAGGGCAAGGCCAATTTGACATAACCATCATTTAATGAAATAATCTAAGGATTTGTGCAGCATCGACTTTTCTTAAATCCCAAATTCCATTTGGAACTGCAAATGCAGTTAATCCTGCAGACCCCCAATCCTGTCGTATTTCACCTCTGCCCCAAAGACCCACTGGTTGTTTAGCTTTTCCTAATGCTCCAGACACCCCCTTTTCTATTCCTTCCTCTTAACTTCCTACTTCCCTCCAAACTCTCCCTGGTGCCCTCTGTCACCCCTGTTCCAATAGAAACAAACTCCTTTGCTGTCTGCTGACTCTTTATTGTCATCAGCTCTCCCCAAGGACATTGCTTCCTCTGCTGATTTTTCAGGGGGGCTCACCTTCCCATGGCTAGCACAGTGAGAGGTCAGGAGAGAAGATGGTATAGCACACCTTCTGTGCTTGTAGCTATAATGCAGCCCTTTAGGTTCCTCTTCTCTCTCTATTAATGCGTTGGTCATCCATCCTCCAGCCTCAATCCTGCCATCAACCAGGGCAATTCCAATGGCCAGTGGGTGACCTAGGCAACAACTTAGCAGCAGAATTCTTTGACAAAGGCAGCCACATTGAACTTCACCTTCATTTCAGCCACCCATAGCCACGGCCTCATCCTGGGACTGGACAGGCCGTCAACCTTTAATATTAACATCCTGCACCTTGGACACGGTGTCTCATTGAAAAAAACTCTCCTAATTCCTTTATTCCCATCATGCTTATCTGGCAGCTTCAGGAGCAACTCCCCTTTAATCCTGCAGTTCTCAAGCTTTAATGTTGGTAACAATCACCCGAGAAGCTTGGAAAAATGCAGTTCCCGAAAGCCTGCCTCCATAGATTTCAATTGCCTAGGTATGGGGGCAGTGCCTAGAAGTCTGCACCTCATAGATCTTCAGATGGTTCTGGTCCAGGTCCCACAGACAACTCTGAGAAACTGCTTGAACCCTTTACTTTTTCCCTCAGGGTGTCAGTTTTCTCCTGTTGCACTCTCACATGTAATCAGTGCGGGCTTTTAGCTGTAATTTCACTCACTCGCTTACTACGATCATTGTGATGGTCACGTTTATGTGTCAACTTGGCGAGGCCACAGAACCCAGATATCTGGTCAAACATCAGTCTCGATGTTACTATGAAGGTATTTTTTTCTAATCACTTTTTAAAAATGTTTTCTATTATCTCTTTTTTAAAGTTGTTGTTGAAATATAGTTGATTTAAAATGTGTTAGTTTCAGGTGTACAGCACAGTGATTCAGTTATACACACACACACGCACATATGTATATATACACATATATATATATATATACATTTTTAGATTCTTTTCCATAATAGGTTATTCCAAGATATTGAGTATAGTTCCCTGTGCTATACTTGTTGGTTATCTACTCCATATATAATAGTGTGTGCATTTTAATCCCAAACTCCTAATTTACCCTTCCCCCTTTTCCTCTTTGGTAACCGTAAATTTGTTTTCTATGTCTGTGAATCTATTTCTGTTCTGTAAATAAGTCCATTTGTGTTAGTTTTTTTTAGATTCCACATATAAGTGATATCATACAATATTTGTCTTTCTCTGTCTGACTATGAAGGTATTTTTTTAGATGAGATTAACATTTAAATCAGTGGTAGGGACTTCCCTGGTGGTCCCGTGGTTAGGACATCGCCTTCCAATGCAGGGGGTGTGGGTTCGATCCCTGGTCGGGGAGCTAAGATCCCACATTCCCCGCAGCCAAAAAACCAAAACATAAAACAGAAGCAATATTGTAACAAAGTCAGTAAAGACTTTAAAAATGGTCCACATCCCTAGAGACTGTCATACAGAGTAAAGTAAGTCAGAAAGAGAAAAACAAACACCGTATACTAATACATATATATGGAATCTAAAAAAAAAAAAAAATGGTGCTGAAGAACCTATGGGCAGGACAGGAATAAAGATGCAGACATAGAGAATGGACTTGAGGACACGGGGAGGGGGAAGGGGAAGCTGGGACGAAGTGAGAGAGTGGCATGGACATATATACACTACCAAACGTAAAATAGATAGCTAGCGGGAAGCAGCTGCATAGCACAGGGAGATTAACTTGGTGCTTTGTGACCACCTAGAGGGGTGGGATAGGGAGGGTGGGAGGGAGACGCAAGAGGGAGGAGATACAGGGATATATGTGTACATATAGCTGATTCACTTGTTATACAGCAGAAACTAACACACCGTTGTAAAGCAATTATGCTCCAATAAAGACGTTAAAAAAAAAAGGTCCACATCAAAAAAATCTTTAAAAATCAATCAATCAATCAATCAGTAGTAGACTGAGTAAAGCAGATGACCCTCCATAATGTGTATGGGCCTCACCAATCAGTTGAAGGACTTACAAGAAGAAGACTGAGGACCCCAGAGGAAGAAGGAATTCTGCTTCTAGACAGCCTCCAGACTGGAGCTGCAACATCAACTCTTCTCTGGGTCTCTAGCCTGTTGGCCTGCCCTGCAAAATTTGGTCTCTCGCTCTCTCTCTCTCTCTCTCTTTTATACACACACACACACCCACACACGCTCTTGGTTCTGTTTCTCTGGAGAAGCCTAATGCAACCATATACTTCTATGCCCATTTGAATAAGCACATCCTTCAGGATTCTAGGCTTCTGTCTCTGACTTGCTGAACCAAACCTCAGGGATCGAGGCCACCAGGCCTTCACATTCTTCAGCCCTGCAAGGATCTCAGTACAGTGAGTCCCCTACGTATGAACGAGTTCTGTTCTGAGAGTGCGTTTGTAAGTCCAATTTGTTCATAAGTCCAACAAAGTTAGCCCAGGTACCCAACTAACAGAATCTGCTATATAGTACTGTACTGTAATAGGTTTACAATACTTTTCACACAAATAATATATAAAAGACTAACAAGCACAAAAAAAATAAAGAAAATATTTTTAATCTAACAGTACAGTACCTTGAAAAGTGCAGTAGTGCAGTACAACAGCTGGCATCCAGGGGCACGTTTGGATCTTTGAAAGTTCGCAACTTGAAGATTTGGATTCAGGGGACTTACCGTATTTCCTGGTTGTCCTGTGCATCTGTACAGTCTGCAGCACTGAGTTCCCACATGTGCTTTTTCAGACCTCACCACTCTTTTCAAAGCTCCGTTTCTAATCATCTCTGCTATAGATATTGACTGCTGACTGGTCTCCTACTTTACTGAGAACATAGAAATCAGGTTAGGAACTTTCTCTATTTCTTACCCACTGTAAAGTTTCTCTGTGTACATCTATCATTTGGTCTGGTGTTGGCGGCAAGGTAGGTCCAAGATGGATGGTTTCCACTTTGGACTCCATCCTTTCACTCTTCCTCAAAGGGCCTTCTGTGCTCTATTAATGGCCCACGCTCCTCTCCTGGCACCATTGCTACTGCCCTAGCCTTGTTGGGCACACTCCATCCATGCCATCCTAAACAACTTAACAAGACTTCCCCCCCCCCACCCACGTTCCCCTCTAGCTCCTACCATTTCTCCTCCTTTTATGGCTGTCTCCTCTTTTTCAACTCACAGTCACACGACGGTGCCCCAAATTTGCCTGCTACTCCCACTGCTTTACTGAAAATGCTCTTGGCGAAGTCACCTTCCAGCTGCTAAATTCAGAGAAAATTTTCATTCCTTCTCTGGCTCAGTATCTCTGCACTATTTTGCACTATTCACCAATTCCTTCATGAAACTGTCCTTCCACTTTTCCCCGTCCAAGACACCAGACTTCATTGATTCTCTCCTATCTATCTGGTCTCTCCTTCTCTCTTAGTTTAGTTTTTCTCTCCTTCTCTCTTAGTTTAGTTTTTCCCTCCAAGACTCTGAGATGGGGGGTGGGTGGAGGGAGAATGCAGGTTGTTTATTTGGGAAGTGATCCCAGGAAGTGCAAACAAGGAAATGGGGAAAGTGAAATAGGACAGGAAACAAGCCAATGAAAGGCGTGTTAGTGGTCAGGTGGGGGCAGTGGGCACCATGGGCCTTGGGTGAACCCTGTGGAACACATGTCAGAATTGACCCACCAAGGATGGGAAGCTGGATTATTTCTCTACCTGAGTTCATTAAGTTCTCAGCACCTGTGAGATGCCCTGTGCTAGCTGAGTCAGTTCTTCTGGCACCAGAGAGGGCCCTCAGACAATGAAGCAAGAGGTAGGAAGAGGCCAGCTCAGCAGGAAAATGAACTCAGATGTGGGTGGGCAGGGGGAGAGGTGGCACCACCAGCTTCAGAATCCTTTGTGAGCTCTTCTTTCTCTTCCCTCCCTTAAAATACTGGTTTGCTAGTGTTCTGTCCTTGCTCCATTTCCTTCTCTGTCTCTACATGTATCTCCCAGGAGCGCTTATCCACTTTCATGCCTTCAATCACTTCTTGATTCTGAAGTATATATTGGGTTGGCCAAAAGATTCGTTCGGTTTTTTCCATCACATGGCTCTAGTAGCACTTAGTTGTCTTTAACTTAATTTGAAACAATTTTGTCAGATTGTATGTGACAGCTGTCATATCAGCGTGCATTTAGAAAAAGACATCAAAATTGGTGAATTTTTGTGTAGCCATTTTAATATTGAAGATGGAAGAGAAAAAGCAACATTTTCTGCATATTATGCTTTCCTATTTCAAGAAAGGTAAAAACGCAGCTGAAATACACAAAAAGATTTGTGCAGTGCATGGAGAAGGTGCTGTGACTGATGGAACATGTCAAAAGTGGTTGGCGAAGATACGTGCTGGAGATTTCTCGCTGGATAATGCTCCATGGTTGGGGAGACCAGTTGAAGTCGATAGTGATCGAATCAAAACAATAATTAATAACAATCAACGTTATACCACGTGGGAGATAGCCGACATACTCAAAATATCCAAATCAAGTGTTGAAAGTCATTTGCACCAACTTGGTTATGTTCATCACTTTGATGTTTGGGTTCCACATAAATTAAGCAAAAAAAACCTTCTTGACTGTATTTCCACATGCGATTCTCTAATTAAACATAATGAAAACATTCTGTTTTTAAAACAAATTGCGGGTGATGAAAACTGGATACTGTACAGCAATGTGGAATGGAGGAGATCGTGGGGCAAGTAAAATGAACCACCAACCACACCAAAGGCTGGTCTTCATCCAAAGAAGGTGATGTTGTGTATATGGTGGGATTGGAAGGGAGTCCTCTGTTATGAGCTCCTTCTGGAAAACCAAACGATTAATTCTAACAAATACTGCTCCCAAGTAGACCAACTGAAAGCAGCACTCAATGAAAAGTGTCCAGAATTAGTCAACAGAAAAATGCATAATCTTCCTTCAGGGTAACACCAAGAGTGCATGTTTCTTTGATGACCGGGCAAAAACTGTTACAGCTTGGCTGGGAAGTTCTGACTCATCTGCCATATTCAGCAGACATTGCACCTTCAGACTTCCATTTATTTCAGTCTTTATAAAATTCTCTTAATGTAAAAAATTCCAATTCCCTGGAAGACTGTAAAAGGCACCTGGAACAGTTCTTTGCTCAAAAAGATAAAAAGTTTTGGGAAGATGGAATTGTGAAGTTGCCTGAAAAATGGCAGAAGGTAGTGGAACAAAAGGGTGGATACGTTGTTCAATAAAGTTCTTGGTGAAAATGAAAAATGTGTCTTTTATTTTTACTTGAAAAACTGAAAGCGCTTTTCAGCCCACCCAATATTTTCTACCCAGACCTGTCCCTTGAATTCTAGGCATATATATCCAATTGGCTGTGGCAGTCTCCTCCTGTGTGTCCCCTGGGCATCTCACCCTACACAAGGTTGAATCCATTCATGTCCACGATGCTCCCTCTTCACCCCTAGACTCCAAATTCACTCCTGCTCCGTGATTCTCTCTTGGAGAATGGCACAACTAGGTACCCAGTTGCCAAAGTGAGAAAACCTAGAGAGAAGCCATCCTTGAAGCCACCACACTCTCTGTTAGCATCATATCCATTGCTGAGTTTGCATCAAGGTCAGCTGTCCTTAGCCCGACCGCACCTCTCCACTCCCACAGGCATTAGTTCAAGCTCTTATCAATAATGCTCCCTCCTCAGTAGGTCTCCCTCCTGCAGTCTTACTCACTCCCACACAAATATGACTTTTCTCCCATGCAGGTTGTAATGTACTTAAAAGTAAAGAACTGGTATTAACTGACACCTCACATATATGGAACATTTTGCAGTTTAGAAATACTTTCAATTCCCTTTTCCTCTTCCCTTCCTCTATGCCACCAATGATCAAGGCCAGGTCCAGAGTTATTTAGCAAAGCCTATGATAGTGAAGTTGCACTCGGAACCCAGATTCCATTGTCCTATCACAATCCCAGGTGACCTGACACCAAACATGGAAAGAGCACATTTACTGAATCCTCAAACAGACTGAAAGTATGAGGGCAATGCCATTAATACTTACAGAAGTTTGGGAATTGTTTATTCCTGTTTTGATTCCAAGAAGGATTTGAGGAAAATTATGGAATTTTTCCTTTTGTAGGAGAACAATAAATAGCAAATGTTAAAAGATAAGACACAGAGTCTCGTGACTAATCTACCAAGATTAAATGAAATCAGTGACGTGAGCATTGCTGGTTATGGACAGAGCTGGCTCTACTCTCACTCCCCGCATTACCTGGATGTGTTTCCTATCTTAATAGCTAGCTTAACGTTTATAAAATGAAATGGAAAACAGACTGAGTCCATAAATCCAGGTGAACCAAATGAATTCCTAGGGGGAAATGCACTCCACTTGTAAATAATTCTCATTTATATCTTGTAACTTGGAAGGGCTGAAACCCACAATCATTAAAATGACATTTCCTGTATTTTTATCATTTTAGTAGGAATGCCAGTAATCACCATATTAAAGATCCCTAGAGGAGAGGATTAGTGGGAGGATAGACAGATCCTACAATATTCAGGAAGCATAAATCCAGCATGCAGCTTTATAACCTTAATGCTAAGGAAAACACTTTTTGGAAAACTCAAGGT
The DNA here is from genome assembly GCF_963924675.1 of Phocoena phocoena. Classification (NCBI taxonomy): domain Eukaryota; kingdom Metazoa; phylum Chordata; class Mammalia; order Artiodactyla; family Phocoenidae; genus Phocoena; species Phocoena phocoena. Next base: position 10,726,740 of record NC_089227.1, read on the forward strand.
CTCTTGTTTAATTATTTTGAGAAATTTGACAAGCCTCTCACTACATTTATAAAATTCAACTAACGTTTTAAAGAAAATAACTGAAGACATTGTTAGAGCAGGGCATCTAATTTCTCTCTATAAAAAAATTCCAAAGGTATTTAGTGGTTGTTAAACACATGTATGCACTCAGTAAATAGTAGGTCTCTTAGTGTTGTCATTATTAGATATCAGGTACTCAATAAATGTCTGCCCACTGAATAAACCGTTTTTCCATAACTAAAAATTCTAAGTGCTTCCCTGATTATAGTGGTTCCTTGGTCAGAACCATTCCACAGTTCCCTATTGTTTAGATCAACATTGTCCAATATGGTAGCCAAAAGCCACATGTGGTTATGAGTACTTGAAATGTGGCTAGCCTAGACTAAGATGTGCTGTAAATGTAAAAACACACTGGATCTTGAAGACTTAGTGTAAGGGAAAGAATGTACAGAGTTCATTAGTACTTGTTATACTAATTATCAATTGAAATAATATTTCACATATATTGAATTAAATAACATATAATTCCTTTCATTTATTTATTTTTACTTTTTGTATTGTTTGGCTGCTAGATAATTTAAAACTAGTTTTGTGGCTTGGATTTGTGGCTCACAGTATATTTCTATTGGACAACACTGGTGTAGAGACCAAGCTCTCTTTTGTTCTCTATACTTAACTTCCAAACCTTATTTCCTGTTATGGTTTCTTTTTTGCTTTTCTCTTCCTCCTCCCTCCTCTTTTTGTTTCTTTTAAGGACTAAGCACACTTTAGGATATTTTTTTCTTTCTTTCTTTTTTTTTTTTTTTTTTGCGGTGCACGGGCCTCTCACTGTTGTGGTCTCTCCCGTTGCGGAGCACAGGCTCCGGACGCGCAGGCTCAGCGGCCATGGCTCACAGGCCCAGCCGCTCCGCGGCATGTGGGATCTTCCCGGACCGGGGCACGAACCCGTGTCCCCTGCGTCGGCAGGCGGACCCCCAGCCACTGCGCCACCAGGGAAGCCTCCACACTTTAGGATTTAAAATCCTCCCTTCTTTATGAAGATTATCTGCTTCTCCTAGCCAGAAGCACCTTTTTCCTCCTCTAAACCCCTAAAACTCTTTACTTACAGATTTTTTATGGCAACAATCAATTTCTGTTTGTATTATAGATGTTTGTGCCTATGTATTATTTCCTCCCTAAGTTGTGAGTCTTTGAAGAAAAGGGGCACTTTGAATTCTGTTTCAAATCCCTCAAACTGGGTGAAGATATCAGGGTATCAGTCAGAAACCACACTCAATGTTTTAACAGAAATTGTTTAATGTAGGGACCTGATTAAATAGGTATGGGAGACCTAAGAAGTGAAAAAGGGAATACCGAGGTGATGTAGAGTTAGTAACTGCAAGAAGCAGCTACCACCCTTAGGCAGCGGGGTCCAGGGAAGTGGCAGGATGATCAGAATCCAGGAGCTGGGAGAAGGGGCTGGGGAAGGTGGAACTCAGACCTCTGAAGAGGTGGGCTCTCAAGCTGGTGCTTGGAGGAGGGGCTTCATGGCGCTAGAGTTCTACCCTCTAATGAGAGGATGCTGCCTAGCTGGTGTTAGTACATAAGAGGAGGTGTGATGAGACTGGTTCTGGGAGTATAGAAAAGTCTGGAGATTGTAACTAACTGCTACTTGTTCTAACTGCTGCTTCCAAGATGAAGAGCCATTGCTGCAGTGACACTAATAGGAACGGTAGGAGATCGAAAGGCGCAAGATTCTCTCCCACTTTGGCCTTCCTACCTCCTCTAGGGCCCTATATTGATGGACCTTAATAGGAACCAACTGACAATGAAGAAATGTAGAATCCCAGTCTGGGATAAGAGCTTCTGTCATGTCTCCCAATGGTCCCTGCATCTGGTGTTAATGCACCTGTGTAATCTCCTCTCCTTGAGTGAGGGCTGGACCTAGTGACCTGCTAGCACTTGGCAAGAGGTACATGATATCATTTCTGGTGCGACTTCCATCTATCTATTGTCTTCTTGGCTCTCACACTTTAATAAACTGCCATGTGAGAGAAACCCATATGTCGAGTAACTGAGGTTGGTTTCCAGCCAAGAGCAGGTGAGGACATAAGGCCTGTGGTTGTGAGAAATGGAACCACTGAATGAGATTGGGATTGGACCATTCCCCAGGTGAGCCATGAGATGAGACCCCAGATCCTGAGCTAACACATTGCTAGCAGCTCTGTGAGGGATAGTGAGACATGCAGCTCAGCTATGCCCGGATTCTTGGTCCACAGAAATTGGGAGATAATAGATGTCTGTTGTTTAAAACTGGTAAATTTTGGAGTCATTTGTTACATAGCAACAGCTAACTAATACATAGCCCTAGAATCACAAAGTATTAAAAGATAGATTTGAAAATAAGAGATAATAGCTTAATAGCTGGTAAAACTAGTATCTAGAATCTCTCTCTATATACATACATACAGAGAGGGATAGATAGAGAGGTAGAGATATTTATCTAGCCATCTATAAAACAATCATTTAATCATCTATCTATATTTCTTTAAATTCATAAGTAATAAATACCAACGACCCAATAGAAAAAGAGACAAAAGAGTGAACAAGCTCTTAACAAAAGAGGAAAAATATAACCAATAAGTATATGGCAAGAAACTCAATTTCAGTAATCAGACAAGTACAAATTAAAGCCACAGAGAGCAACAGTATTATGATTTAAACAGATTTAAAAGATTGACAATACCAAGTGCTGGTGAGGTTGGGAAGCAATGGAAACTCTTATTCTTTGCTCGTGGGAGTGAATATTGGTCCAATATTGATGAATATTGGAAAAGAAGTCAGTATTGCTTAGAAAAGTAGAATGTCTGCACAGCAAACAACTCAGCAGTTCTACCCTGAAGAATAGATCTTAGAGACACTCTTGGACTCATAGGCCAGAGACTACTCAAAATGTCTATGGAAACATGATTTATATTAGCCAATAGTTGAAAACCCAAATGATCATAATCAGAGGAATGGAAAAATAAACTGTAGTATTTTCATATAATGGAATAATATACAACATCAAAAATGAATGCATTACAACTATCCATATAAACGTACATGAATCTTAGAATTATAATAATGAACAAAAGAAGTAAGCCACAAACTAGTGCGTACAGTATGATTCCTTGTACGTTCTATTCACATCTGGCAGACCTAAACAAACATTGTTCAGAGATGCTTCCATATACAGGAAAACTCCTAAGTAAAACAAGGAAATGATCGTTACAAAAGTAATGAAGGTGATGTGAATGTGATCTAGGAAGCCCCACAGAGAGTTTTAATCTCTTAACCTGGGTGATATCACGTGGATATATTGACATAAGTATAATTCTTTAAAATACACAGATTAATTTGTACATTCCATTTTCAAAAAATTATCTGAGGTTCCTTTAGAAAGAATCCTTCTAGATTCCTTTAGAATCCTTTTAGATTCACCTTTTTTGTGTGTTAAATTTGAGGGGATTAAATGAAATATTACATATAAAATAGCCTATGATTGGGGCATCATTCCTGCATCCATCCATCATTTTATCTTTGAGAGATATCTAGAAGGATGTTCGCCAAATTTTGATGAGCATAAAGTTATTTCAGTACAATTAAAAACATTTCCAAATTATCACATTGATCAAGGATAGCAATAAAAAAAGTTAATATTTGGATATTCTTGCAAGTTGCAGTCGTAAGGTACTTTAAATATTCACATTTTGAGGGGCTACCGAGTGTTGAGAAAATTTGTATTCACGCAATCTAGGAATGGAAATTGTACACTTTGCAACTGTTCACCTTCAATCTTGGAATAGTCTTCATTCAATTAAACAGTGATGGCAGAAGTAACTTTACTCTTTAGTCTTAGGAAAGTCCAGTTCACTTACCTGAATGGTAACAGGTGGGTAAATCTCTAAGTTGGGTTTTTAAAATGAAGGTTCTAAAAAAAAATTGAAAAATGTTTGAAAAGTGAAACTTGAATCAAGTATTTGTGGAAGTACTTCTGTGGAACCTTACGGTTGGCAGGGATGCTACTTGAAAACTATCACACTGGGCATTGTGACAGATTTTACTCTAAATATATGACAGCAATTTAGCAACACTTTTGTAAAGTTGGTCAACAGAGCCAGACAATTTAGATTAAAGCAAATGCTGTGTTCTTCTCTGGGCAACTAATTTAGTAATTAACTTAGTAAACAAAATGAAGCTGTTCATCCAGGCACAGAATGTTTACCAAAGTTTAACACAGATCATTTCTGTAAGATAAGAATTTGGGTGATGTGTTGCTTTATTTTTGAACTTTTCTATATTGTTTGAAATGTATGTGACACACATGCATACTTTTTTATAAAATAATAATGAAATTCGTAAAAACAAAGAAAAGATAAAGCATTTTTACTCATTGCCTCAAGGGAGTCTCAGGATAACCACGTGAAACTTGCACTAGATAACCTAACTTGCCCAATGTCAGACAGAGACTGGCAGAATTAGAGGGCAGATCTGGAATTTCTTTGGCCACATATCTGGACTCCAGTGCCTATGGTGTGTAGCTTGATGTCCTGCGCATAATCCTTACTCATGAAAAGTTCAGAGTCCTTCCATCCCCGAAAGACTTTTATACAAGGCAGCAGTTCTGCTACTCACTTCAGTGACTCCATGGCTTAGCCATGTGACTCCAACCATTTGTTTTTACCTTGATGTCATCTAAACACTCCATAAACATTTAAGGCTATGGCCAAGCACACGTGCACCAATTAATTCTCTGTCTGATCACTTCTTCCATTTCATCATGCGGGGAAGGTGACCTGTCAAGTCTGCAGTGCAGCCCTCTTACTGGAGGATGTAATGGAAGCAAGGCACACCAGCCTTCTCATGTGACTTGAATCAATCCATCTCTTTTCCTCCATTCATTGCTGGCATCTCAGCTCCCGCAAGTGAAATCAGATTTTCCATGTTTGGACCAAATTTCTCAAATTTCCTACTGGCAGGGGGTAAAGTTCTAATTAGTTTACGTGTACCAGCTAATTAGGTAAGAGGTTATTTTGCTAAGAATCTCATGCAAGCCTTAACCTGGGGTCAATCTGACTGTATTTGAATCAGAAGCTGCATATTCATGTCCCTGCTCTAGTGACAAAATGACAGGACAATCATTTAGTTTAGAAAAAAGAGAAACAAATGGAAATTATGATTTTTCCTATGATTCAAACCAACTTCAGGCAAAATGGTGCAGGGGCCAGGTTGGTCCCAGGTCACACTAGTCTACACTCCCGCGGATTTTCTCTTACCTAGAAAGTTCTCTCTTGCTTTTTTTTTGTCTCTGAAGTTTCTCTTAGAAAATGAACTGATAAACTTATTCATCCTAAGGGATAAATGACTATTTCTCATGGAGATATCCTTACTTCATAATGGGATAAATCATTTCACCAAATGGATACATTTTTAATCTGTGATTCAGATTTGAGCCACATTAATAAAACAAAACTAGTTTCTAGGTAATTGTTTATGAATTTCATGTATTTTCATATTATCATTTTCTATATGAAAGACAATAAGAACATTCTACTTAGCTTCTTACACAGGAAACCTTTGGACAAATGTTTTTAGAGCAGCTCTGAAATGACTTCACTGACCATGGATTTCATTAATTGGGTCCATGTCCTTATTAAGAACTAATTAATTACACATGCACACAGATGTCTAAACAACCACAGACCGTCAGTTCCGGAGGTGTTATTCATTTTCTTCTGGCTCTATTTTCCTATCTCAGAGAGGAAGAAACTGATACCCATAAAAGCAAACTTGACAGACCCCAGAATGCTGCTGGTTAGTGGCCAAACAGGGATTAGAACCCAGGTTGGCCAATTAACAAGTAAAATAAGGAGACGGACTATGCCAGTCTCTCCTTAGGGCACAGAGAAGGAGGCTCCATGTACACAGAAGTAGTGAGCTAAAGGAGAGAGCTGGATTCCACAGGGGAGTTTGATGCCTTAAACAGTTCAGAAGATTACTCTGTATGTATCCTTTGTAGAAGCCTGACCCTGGTACTAAGCATCTAATACTAAAAAAGGAAGTGAAGCATATATTTAAAACTTGTGTTGCATTGGGTTCCATCCAATGTTCAAAGGATCAGTGGTGCTGTGTTTATTCTGTCCAAGAGGGCAAGCATCACAGATGACCACTGTGTTTTTCTAGTGCAAATAGAAGTAAAGCCCCAGGGACACAAAGCTGATCTTGGGTCTCCAGGATTTAACAGAAACACGATGAAGATTTCCAGAAACACATAGTAATTTACCTTCTTTGCAAGAAATATTCCTTTTACTGGCTTCAAAGTTTGGTGGCTACTGAAGGTAGAGGTGGGTAGACTTCTTTCACATAACTTTCATGTAGATTGGTCTTCACTGTTTCGAAGTACTATCCCACGTTCTCTTGTTGGAGTATAAAAGAAAGCAACACATACTGAAGCTGTTCAGATGAGCTCTTTACTCCAAAATGGGGTAAAGGATCGAGACATCTACCTCTTCATAAAATCTCCTGCATGATTAAACTTGTAGCAGGCCCGCATGGTTCTAGCGTATTTGTCTGATCGGTAACCATTTACTGTGTTATTCAGGATCATATTTTCTGTAATTGTGATTGGCTTTACGTGCAGTGAAACATCTAAGTCCTGTTTCCCTATTTCCTGGACTGGTTCACACTTTCGTAGCCTTTGTGGGGAAGCCTAATTCTTTAAGTTTCAGAATTTCTGGTGTTAAAAAAAGCTGCAATGTCCCCATCTAAGCTATATCAAATGATTGTTCTATATTAATAATCATTTTAGGAAGGCAGAAACATTTTAAAGGTTAATATTAAAATAGAAATAATAAGAGCTAACACTGATACCTGAGTCAGCCAAGGCCCCCATGCATAATTACGTTTGAGATTTAAACTCTTGCACTGGAAAGCAGTGAGGGTCTTTGTCTGGTTGGAGTTAATGATGTGGGTTAAGGGCGCCAGGGCTCCTGGCAGTTCCTTGTACATAGGGTGACAGTTGTTATTAGCAGAAGTGATTTGCAGAAACTTCTCTCCTCCATTGGAAGAATAGAGAACGGATGTGGGAGGGGAGTGGGTCCCAAGGACTGAGTTCTGGAATTCATTCTCCTTAAAAATAGGTCAATTCTATTTTTCCTAGGAAGTCCCCTGGGCAAAGACCCCATCTCCTGCACTCTTTCGAATATAAATTGACCCTGACAGTAAAACAACTTCTAACTTTTGCAACTCCCCTTGGGGAAGGGCTTTAAATACATTTCACCCTGCAAGTTTAGAAATGACCTTGGTGCTCTGGGGAGCTTGGGCTCAAGGTTGTAACCTCTCTTGGGCCCTGGGGCTTAGAAATCCAGGGACCAAAAGACCCCAGAAAGTAGGCTCACTGGCCTGCATTACCTTTGCTGAGAAGGTTGAAAGTAAACACTTTCTTCCTTCCCACAGAAGCAATGCTTTTCTTTCCCTGGGCCTAGTGTCTCACATACATGATGATATCCAGACAGTGCTAACCTCTGGACTCCATGAAAAGCCTTTTAACTAATCATTCCGCCCTCAATAGTCAGGTTGTCCAGAAGACGCAGATTGAACTGATCTGAATAACTTTGGCTTTTTGGTTTCTTTTGAAAATATTTTTTTTTGTCTCTGTGGCAAATGAACTCTTTTAAATAGGTTTTCCTTTATTATTGAGAATTATGGGAATGGGAAAGAAAAAGAAATAAATTGTACTGGTGAAGGAACACGTTAAGAATCTCAGAAACAGGACTGTATTGTTGAAAAATATTGCTTAATAAATGCAAATTGTCTTCTTATAATAAAAACTTGCCTCATTCCACACTTTGCAGTTGTGGTTATAACACTATGTTCAAATTTGATTATTTACAGAATCAGAGGACACATGTCAAATTCAGATTGGACAAAGGCCCTTCTGTTTGTGTTTTTAAACCAGATCAAAGGGGCCCCTTATTTAAAACAATGACTGTAATGCTCAGCTTGTGTCCAGACACTGGCGACCCAGCCTCTTGGGAAAAGAGAGAGAAATGCTCTTGAAACCTTTTGGTCTGTTTTTCAGACTTTCTTCCAGATAAAAGGAGGCTCACTTATGAGGTTCTCGCAGCCCTGTATGGCTAGGGTTGTTCTCCAGGGCTGGTTCACAGGGGACCTTGGGTGGTTGAGAAAACGTTCCACTCTCCTGAGCTTACCCCTTTTGTTTGGTTGGCCTGGGCCTATATATAGAAGAGAATCTGCATAGGTATAAAGGCTATGAGAAATGCTAAAATGTTTATTAAAAAAATCACCAACACTGGTATCCTACGAATTCCATTAAGTCCCTTTATGTACTCATCAAGTTGAAAGCCATAACCCTTGCCTTGAACATCTTAACATCTAAATATGCTATACTGGCAGAGTCAAAGTCAAAACGTAAAAACTCCAGAAACCTACAAAATGACGTTATCCGTGTGACAATCATGGATGATTGATGAATTTTAGTGAAAGTCATAGTAAAAGTCTAATTGACATATCTAGTTTGGGAATTCGTGGATATTAGGGAAGGAGATTTATTTCCCTCTATTACATCCTCTAGTAGAAATATTGAAAAGGAGATTCTGGGATCCATCACTAGGCCCATTGGGTACACAGGATTCATTCACTTATTTATTTGATAATATTGATTGAGTTCTTGCTATGTGCCAGGTGCTGTCCTAGGGACTTGTGAACCAAACAAGATTCCCTGTTCTCGTGGCACTTATTCTAGTGAATATTGTGGGCCAGATAGTAAAATAAATATGTGAGTTCTATAGTATGTTGGAAGAGGATAAGCACCATGAAAAAACAAAGTACGGAAATGGGAATGGGGAGTGTAACAGCGTGGGGGCTGAGTATGCCAGGGCAGCCCTCATTGAGAGGGTGACAGCTGGGCAAAGACTTGAAAGAGGAGGGGAGATTAGCCGTGCAGATATCCAGGGGAAAGGCATTTCAGGAAGGAGGAACAGCCAGTGCGAATGTCCTCCAGTGGGAGCATACTGGGTGTTAGAGGGACATAAAGGGAATAAGTGTAGGTGATAAGGTTGGAGATAAAGGGGGAGCAGACTGTGAAGGGCTCTGGAGCCATGGCAGTGATGTTGACCCCGAGGAACACTTCACTCTCAGTGAAATGGGGCATGACATGATTTGACTCGGATTTAACGTGATTACTCTGGCTGGTTTTGAGAACAGATTGTACAGGGCAAGGGTGGAAGCAACAAAGCCAGTAAGGAACCTATAGCAGTTGTCAGGGAGATCGATGATGGAGGCTGGGACCATGGTGAGGGCAATAGAGGTGGTGATCAAGAGTTAGATTCTCCGTATTTTGAAGGTAGAGACATGAGAAATTCCTGTGTGAATGGATGTATGGAATTAGCCGAGCTGGATCTAGGATGTAAAGGGCCAGAGGTTATACAATTTGAGGGCAGAGGCTGGCATGATGCTCACCCATCCACGTGTCCCTCTTGAGTACACAGGACTTCATTTTCCAATCTTCCTTGCAGTGATTTTGGACCATGTGACTGCGTTACGGCCGATGGGAATGTGGAAGGAAGAGATGTGCTACTTCCTGTCTGAGGCAGTTGAGCAGGTGAGTGCCCTTCACACTCTCTCTTGCCTGTGTAGCTGGAAGTGGAGGACTGTAAGGTGCTAGAATTATAAAATGCAAGCAGCCTGAACCGCTGAGTCACCCCTGGGACAGTAAAGCGGCACAGAAAGTCCCCAGAGCCGCGTCAGACTGTGACGTGAACCAGAAATAAACTTTTATTAGTAAGCACTTGAAATTTATGATTTATGCTTTATGGCAGTATAGTAATGCCTTCTTTAGTAACAAGTCCAAATCTGTGAAGATGCGAACACAATCTAACAAGGAGAACATGTATACGTATGTGTGTGTGTATATACATAGATCTCCGTGACCCTTGCTTTGTTGTTCATGGTTAACAAGAGGAAACAACTTTGACCCTAGCAATCTAGTGTGCCACACATACTTCCTGATTGAATCCTAGAGGGCATGAAAAAGGAAATATTGAAATCAGAAGAACAAAGATATTTTATAATTCCCTAAAGGTTATATACAAAGGTCGACCTAAAGAGCTCAAACCTTTTAAGGTACAGTTTTTTTCTAAGTTGCAGCATGTAGGTATAGGATCAGTACTGAGAGGGAGCAAAACATTGGGCTTGAGTGCAGGCAGGCAGGGAGGTACTAGTAACTCTGAGCAAGTATGTTGGCCACCCCAAGAAATGGAGGCATCTGAATGGCTTGGAACCCCGATTCTGCCATGCTCAGAGCTACCTGTGCAAGATAGTGGCCATAGGTGAGTCCTTACATGTAAATCACAATGTAGGGTCCACAGGACTCCACAGTTCAGACGGGTACAGCTAACTGGTTCATGGAAGGGTCACATGATCTAAAGGTGTTACAGCACAAAGAGCATGAGCTTTGGAATCGGATCATCCGGGTAATTCACCACCTAGCTCAAAGTCTTGGTTTCATTTTCTGTAGAAAGGGGCTAATACTTGGCACGTTACATGGTCCATGGTACAAGATCAAAAACTTACAGCTATTGCTATTATCATCATCTTTTTCATCATTATTGTCACTTTTCATGTGCCAAAAGCTGGAAGTATTGATGTGAGAGATGGTCCCCATGGGCTCTTTGATAAGCAAATTGTAGTAATGCTAGAGAACTAGCACAAGAGTATTGACGAATAAACTCCTATGCTAATCACCCTGTGGTTGATGGCTAGAGCATAACTGGTTATTGTGTGGACTCTGTTTCAGTCCTTACAAGGTCTAGCTTCTTGGCTGTGGTGAAGTTCCTTGAGTTCTAGCTGAGGTTTCTATCCTTCTCGTTTCCATATGTAAGTCTGCGGTATCCTCTCCCCCTGTTATGTGCTTAACCTCAAGGGAATCCCTGAGCTGACCTGTTCACCAGAGCTTTGGGGCCTTTACTGTTCCAGAGTTGTTTCCTCACATATAAAATTAGAGCATTGTTCTAAGTACCTATTCCATTGGCACTGGCTGATATGACAGACATGTCCTGCGAGAGAGACAAAACCTTATAAACACGGCAGGGGGTGTATCTGGGTTGGATGCCACCACATTTACAGAGCAATCATCATCAGTCATCAGGGATAGCATAGCCAAGAAGCCACCTGATAACATTTATTAGCCATGGTGACAAAGAGTCCAATTTATGACTGGAATTAAGTTAGTCTTTCTGTGATCCTCAAAATGGTCAGCTCTCAGGAGTTATCTCAAAAGCCTAGTTCTTGGCTTGCAAGGAAATCTAACTTGTCTTATAAGCCCATGGAGCAGGATGTCTCCTGAATATTTTAGCCTACGATCTGTCATAGAGATCACAGCTTCACCGGGAGAAAATCACTCCTTTCTTTTGGGTTTCTTTCCAGCCTTTAAGAGATCCTTTATAAGAACTCAGCAGAGAAGAGTAAAATGATTACCAGAATGGCAGTGGTGTAACAGGAAAGGAAAGACACTTGAGGGAGTCAGATGGTTTAAGGCATTCGTATTTGCTATTATGTAACTAGCAACTTCCTCTGGATAATATTTTCCATTTGCTCCAAAGTCGCTCCTCTTGACCAAAGCAGAGTCATGCTACTTAAAGTTGCAGTAAATCATGGATTGCTAAGAAACACAGCTGGTCAGCCTCTTTCCCTTCCTGAAGCTACCATTTGATACCTGGCTGATCTAGCTTCTCTGCCTCAGATCTTTTGGACTGAGTCATTTCCATGGCTACTGATTTGCCAGGATTCCAGACTCAAGTCCATTACTCCTAGGGTCATATGGATGGAATATAATCTGCGTGGCCTTAAATGGGGCTCAGTTTTAGGCAGTGGAGGCATTTTAAAAAATAATAAAATAATAAAAGATGAATAGAAATATAAAATATGAAAATGATAAGATTATCTATTGTTAGACTAGAATAAGATAATGAAATACTACACAGTAGTGACAAATATTAACTGTTTCTTCTGAGATGGTCTTATCTTGGTATGCAGGGTCATCCTTAGGTATTTAGGAAGCTAATCTTGCAATTCTTTGACTTCCACTTACGATCTACAGCACAGTCAATAAACTTTTTCTATGTGCCTCTGTCTCCCTACTTCTCCCAGTTTTCAGTTGAATTATTTCTACTTTGTCATAACATTTACATAAAATTCTTCCACTCTTCCTCCACCTTTGTTTTATTCTCAGCTCTATTCAATATATTTTGTTCTCATCACCAGACTTTTTACCAGTTTCTCCAGTCATCTCTTGGTTTAAATCCTTTAGTAGATTTTTCAGGAAGGGCCTATGAGTGCAGTATTCTCTGAGTTCTTGCAGATTAAAACGGTTTTTCTATAACCTTGGTACTTGAAGGAAAGCTTGAGTGGATTTAAGATCATTGAGCTTATGCTTTACCATCTTGAGTTTTTCAAAAATGTTGCTGCAGTGTTATCTTGCATCCATGTTGCTGCCAAGAAGTCTGAGACTCACCTGATTTCTTCCCTTTGTAAGTGAGGTGGCCTTTTATGAATGAAGATTATTTTTAATAAAAAATCTAAATTTTGTTTAACAAAGTTTAAACGCTTTACTAAAATACATTTTGTAGTTGACAGAAATGAATACATTGTAGGCATTTTCAGTATGAAGATTCAATTCTATTATTTTTAGAAAGCTGCTTTGGATTGCAGTTCCCAGAATGCTCAAATTAAATGTATGTTGCATCTTCTTTGTAATTTTATTTCTCATGTTTTTTATATCTCTTTATGTGTTTTCTCAGTGATCCCTCTCTTCAATGTCTCCAATCACATTTTTATCCAAACCTCTTTTCCTTTGGGCACCTTGTAATTTAGTGTTCATTTCTGAGATGATTTTAAAAATTCAATTACTTTACTGAGTTTGATCAACTCTTTTTTCTCATCTTTGTGGGTTGTTTTTTTTTTTTTTTGCGGTACGCGGGCCTCTCACTGTTGTGGCCTCTCCCGTTGCGGAGCACAGGCTTCGGACGCACAGGCTCAGCAGCCATGGCTCACGGGCCTAGCCGCTCTGTGGCATGTGGGATCCTCCCGGACCGGGGCCCGAACCCGTGTCCCCTGCATCGGCAGGCGGACTCTCAACCACTGCGCCACCAGGGAAGCCCCTTTGTGGGTTTTTTGTTGTTTATTTCTTCACTGAGTTTTGAATCTCTGTTTTGAGATATTCCTTCATTAAATAGATCATTAAACAAATTGTTGTATAATAATACTTAATTCTTATTAGGATGCAGTGTTAAATTTCTTATAGTTTTTCTTGGGTCAGCAATTATAGGTGTTTACTGTAGGCAAGGGAGAGGAAACTGGGTGGTTTACTAAGTTTCTTGGTCTAAAAGTCTGTTGGTACAGTAAAATGATATTTCTTTAGTAAATGATGGCTTTTGGGTGAGGAGGTGGGAAATTCAGTGTGTTTCCTTGTTTTTACTTTCTTTTACATCAGTTGCCTTTTTCTTATCCTTCACCACCATGTCCCTAAGCATTACCACCCCTTCCAAATATCCTCCTCTCCCGGAATCTGTGCCTTTCCAAGACTGCTGCCTCTGGTCAAACATACCTGCAAGCACCTTCCTTTCAGATCCTTAGTGGTCATGACTCTGTTTTACCACCACTGATCAGAAATGCTTTACTATTTTTCCACTCAGTGTGGACTCTTTGGGGGGTGATTGTGTCTATATTCTGCCATTGACAGGCTCTTATCTCCCTGTTGTGGACTGAATGTTTGTGTCCTCCCCAAATTCATATGTGGGAAGTCCTAAGCCATGATGTGATGGTATTAGGAGGTGGAAACTTTGGGAGGTGCTTAGGTCATGAGGGTGGAGCTCTCATGAATGGGATGAGTGCCCTATTAAAAGTGACAGTGGAGAGCTCCCTTGCCCCTTCAACCGTGTAAGAACACAAGGAGCAGACAGCCATCTTTAAACATGAAGCAGGCCCATACCGGACAAAGAATCTGCTGACACCTTGATCTTGGACTTCTCAGCCTCCAGAACTGTGGGAAACAAATTTCTGTTGTTCATAAGCCACCCAGTCTATGGTATTTTGTTAGAGCAGCCTGAATGGACTGAGACACTCTCTTTCCTGATTTCTGCCATCCGTCCCTGCCTGACTCTCCACTCCACTGTGGGCTTCAGAAACTAGCTCATATGGTCCAGAATGTTTATTTGCCCATTTCCATAAAAGTAAAATTTGTAGTAGTCTTGGTCTTATGTAAGTATAGGCAAAGGAGTAAGTATAGGTAACTTGATTTGTCTCCTTTTTGAGCTCTATGATTTTGTAGTGTTGTTAGATTTGGCTTTAGAGGGCTTCCATTATCCCATGAGCCTTGAGAGGGCTTCCACTATCCCGAGAATAGCCTTGGTTCTAGAGGCCTTATTAAAAAGGGAGACGGCATAGAGAGGCGGATACTTTTATTTAGTGCCTGCTATGTCTGTCGTTTATTAACCACTTCCCAAGTGTGAGTGAGGTCTGGTCCATGATGTATGTTTATTAAATTGTGATGAATTAAAGTGCAGCAGGCACTTAATATATTATATCTGATTCTATACGGTGGGTGTTATTATCACCAGTTAATAGAGGAGGAATCAAGGCTAAAGAGGAGTGAATGCTTTCCTCTTGGTTACACAGCTAGTAAGTAATAGAGCCAGAGTTTGAGCTCAGATCTCTCTGACCCCAAAATGCACATCCTTTCATTCTTACTAGGCTGCCTTAAGGGCCTTAGGAAAGAAACGCTGAATAAAAATTAGGAAGAGAGCCCTGGGAATGCAGAGAAAGGAGAAAAAAGGCACTAGATGAAAAGGAACAAGAGTTTTCACATGAACAGCACAGATACTATGAATCAGGAGGTAATTATCCTTTTCTACATCTGAACTTCTTAATTATGCCAGAAAAGCAGACTCTGCAGGAAGGGTGGAGTTGCAGCTGCATCACCTGTTGATGTGGTCACATGTTAAGTCAATCGCATTTAAAGTCTGTAAACTTCTAGATTGCTTCATCTCATGTGTCTCAGAGGAAACATAACTCCTCAGAAGACCATATCGAAGGTAGTGCAAGAGCAGGAGGGAAGGGCATGAAAATCTCAGAGGACAAAGTTCTCAGAAGGCATGTGGAGCTGGAAGCCAGATGGAATGAAACTGAAATTGCAGTATCTTATCTTTGCTACATGCTTTACAGTCTACACAGCATTCTCGCATAAATCATTGCTGTCCACACATCTCTGAAGGAGGTGGGGAAAATGTTATTAACATAATTTTAAATACAGTGGGGCTAAAGTTTAGAGAAGTCAGGTATCTTATCCAAAGGTCCCAAAGTAGAAGGCAAATCTGGGGCTAGAATTTCGATGTTCTGCTCCCCCAAGCAGACCTTTTCCCACAGAGAAATATATTTACATACAGAGCAATGAAAGGATTTAGTGTCACTTTAGTTATTAACAACCTTGATTTTTAAAAAATGTGGTG
This sequence comes from Phocoena phocoena, assembly GCF_963924675.1. NCBI lineage: Eukaryota > Metazoa > Chordata > Mammalia > Artiodactyla > Phocoenidae > Phocoena > Phocoena phocoena. The sequence goes on from NC_089227.1 coordinate 10,742,306, forward strand.
AGTCTGTTTGGCCCTCTCCTTTGGGTGACCGATCTTCCCTCTTGCTTGAAAGACACTTGATCCCTTCTTGCACTTTGTAAGATTAACAAGTTCCTGAAATAAGACAAAAAGTACTTTCCAAAAGAACAACAATAAGTAGATTAACCTTGTTTTCACTCTTGAAACTGACAATGTCAATATGATTTGATTCGTTGATTTTATTATAAACACTGATCTCTGGGATAATGAAGAGAGCAAATCTAAACATATCAAGAGTTTTTTTATTTATAGCCATCTGGGTACTAGTCCAACTGTTTGCTTCCAGTATAGCAATCAGCCATTTTTCTAGAATACAAGACTCTGGAAGTCAAATAGGGGTCAAAATAACATGGCAGACTAGTACATTTCTACCGCTCTCATCTACTGCTATTGTAGGATTTTAACATGCTCCTCTAAGACCCCAGACCTCTAGTCTTTGTAGTTTTGATAATATCGTTGGTGTACCCACAAATGCATCCTCTGAGCTATCACATGGATAGCTTTTTTTTACTTCGTGTTTTTTGAGATCCTCTCTTAGGGCCTCTGATCCCTGTGAAGCAGCTAACGTCCACCAGGGGCGCTAGACTTTGGACGCTGGACAAAGGTGTCACAGCTTTTGGTGATATTTGCCGGTGTTTGAGTTTCAGTGACTCATGCTTGTTCTCCAGGGCACTGGTGTCTGTCCCCCCACCGAGGGGCTGCCAAGAACTCCAAAGAATACAACAAACCGATAGTGGCTGAGTCCGTCTCCCTGAACTTTGTGCTACCAGATTCCAAAGCAGGTCTTCCCAAAGCTTCCCAAGTCTTCTAGACACTCAACGGACACAGTTCTTTCTGTTTTCACTCACAGGTACATCCCAGAGTAGACCCATTCGTGCTCTAATCAGCCCTCCTCACTGATGAGGAAGCACTGCTCTCATTTACACCCTCTCCTTCTCCACGGTCAGTCTTCTGCCAGGAAGCTCCTCCGACCCTCATGCAAACATCCTCATGGAGCCCACTTCTCAGCCTGCTCTATTTTTCTCCTCTTTTCAGAGGAGCCTTTGAATCAGAACTTTTTTTAAAAGTCAAATGTATACAAATGTATGCTTCTTTTCAGTCACTTCCTATTAATCACTGTGAAGTTATCCAAGTTATCATTATTTATCCCCCTCAGTTATTAAAATAATTAAGTTTTAACTACCCCTGAAATTTAGCCTAGGGAGTTCAGTGGTTACTGTATGACTCCAGTAGGGGAACAAAAGGTACCTTTCCAATTAAAGTTAATAGTGGGATAACTTCAGACACACAAAGGGAGAAAAAGGCAGGTACGAGTCATGTTGAGTTCAAAGGGAAAGCGTTAAGGTGGAATCACGGAGCATCATGGGAAGGGCTATTCAAGCCGCCATGTCAAAAAGGCTGATTAACAACAGTCCCCAGTCAGCCTCATCACCAGGGAGTCTTACTGATAAAATTATTTCCCCTCCAGAGAGAATCTCCCTGAACCGAATGAATGTTTCACTTCTGAATAGGATTCATGAAAAGGCAGGGGGATGGTAGCGGCAAGAAGAAAGAACCACATTCACAGAACGATCTGAAATGTGTCACCTGATATCGCATCCTCAGTGAAATCAAAATTTATACTTACGTCATTAGTGTGCCAACATTTCAAGTGTCTCTTTACAGACACATAATTAAGAGTGCTACAATACGGGGAGCAGCTATTCTAGATTACTTAAAATATTATTTGATTGTCTCTCAACTTCTGAGTTAATATTTTCAATAAACACGTTGGTAAATCCTGCTAGGTATGAAGCTTTGAACAGCTTGATTTTTTTGGTAGTAATTTGACAGTCTTTTGAATTTCTTATTGTAAATGTTTCTTCTCCCTTGGATCTACTTATTTTAATACCTTTGTTTTGCCTTATTTCTTTTAAGCAAGAAAGAAACAAGCAAGCAGTGTGCAGTATATATAGGAAATGATGCAAACCACAGGGAAATAATGTACAGTCGGGAAGAAGGGTATTAATGCACGCCATAGGAGCACGTTATTTAAAGGGGCAATATGTTGTTCCTGCATACTATAAATATGTCAGCACTTTAATGAAATGATAATGAGGTACTTGTGACTGCATATTTGTTACCATGGAAACAAACCATGACATCATAAGCACAAATGATTGACATAATTCTGGACGGCAGCTGGATGAGGAAGGAAGAAATCTCACATAGATCTAATTATTTCTGACGGCAACAGCTGAAATAACATTTTACAAAATTAAATGCAGTACAATGATTTAGAACAAACTATAATGATAGTCAACGGCTACAGCTAAAATAAAGGACCTTCTCAAGTCTTTACCAAGTATGAAATTCCTCTACAAAGAAAGACCGTCTTACACAAACAGGGTGTTTGCCAAGATATCCAATTAAAAAGCTGCAAATGATCTTGTGGGACGTTTTGGGGTTGTCCAGAGAAAGAGCTGGAAGCTTTGGGTAGGAGCTGGGAAGATTGCTGTAAGTAAGCAGGGAGGAGAACAGATGATCTCAGTCAAAGCGAAGAGAGTTGCAGGAGTGCAGGGGTGGTCAGTGCAGCAGGTCCTGCACAGAGAAGTAGGTCATAGAAACACGTAGGACCTGGCTAAAGGGAGAATGTGCTGCAGTAGGGTAGTTGGAGTAGAGGAAAAGGAGAATGAGAGGGTAGAAAGGAAGTGCATACAGACCTCAGCCGGGACCTCATCTCCTTTTGGTGTCTAAGAGTACACTTTGAACATTGATGTTGGAATTTTCTAGATTCTTAGCCCCATCTTCTTAGTGCAAGCTCTTTCTGCCTCTCCTCAAAATCTTCATCCCTCATTTCTCAGAGTTTCAGAGAGAGGGTCACATGGGCTCAGACATAAATGTGCTCATGAGCTTCTAGAAACTCCAGATGGCTTGTGGGATTGCTTCTGCAAATTATTGGAGGGAAGAATTGGTACTAAGAAGCAGCAAGGTTGGCCTTGCCTCAGTGTGAGAGTAACGGCCCGTCTCTTCCCGCCAGCTCTCCCACTCTCCATGGGCGTGAAGTCGTGCCACTGTCTCTCCACAGCCCTCAGGGGTGCAACACTGCAGGCACAGCCAGGTGGCGGGGAGGAAGGTGGCCCCGCCTATGATCAGGAACTCAAAAAATCGCTCCGAAAAACACGGACTGATACCCACTTTCCAAGGTGTTCAAAATAGCCCAAAGTAGGAACAGATATTACTGTCATCTTAACATTATCCTGCTTTTTCCCTCCTGTCTCTCTGGCACCCATGTACAGACCTCTCCCCATGGACTTCAGGAAGAAACATCCATTGTGCACATCAACTCATGTGTAGAGACCCAGGCCCGGGAGAATGAGGGTGGAGGAGTGGCGGGTGACCCTGGACCCGCAAACCCAGCCGCTGGGTTTAAGCATAGCTGTCTCCATGGCTACTTGAGTGTTTCACGCTTCATCATCAAAGCAACTGACGCTTTCCCTAGCTCCAAATCCTGATGTGAAATTTACTGTTAGTTCTCTCTACTTCTATCCCCAGTCTCCGATCAAAGTGACGGTCTTCATTCCTGGAAAGCAGAATATTTTTCTTTCTTGGTCCTTTATTAAGGCAGCCACCTGGACCATGAATGCTGGCCATGGATGCTGCATACCTATATTTTGCTAAATAGTTCTTTTGTAGCTCAGAGCACAAAATAACCTTCTTACTTTCTCTGAACCCAGTGCTCTCACAGATTTCTTCACTCTCCCTCTGATCTCCCGGTTTTCTAAAGATGGCTCAACTAGATGAAAAATCATCTACCTCAACCTTGATATTAGGAATGTATCTTGGGTTTTTAACCTGGGACCAACGTGTCCCTCCCCCTGGGGGAGGCTTGTATCCCAGTTGCCATCCCACATTATTTCCGCTCAAGTCAATGTGACTCTAGCGTTACTTCAACATGTCACAGCTGACGTTTTGCCCTCTGTCGGGTACCTTCCAGTGCATCTTATGTTTGGAAGTTTTTGCCCTGTCCCCAAGTTCTTCGTAGACAAAGGATTTTTTTACATGGATTTCATAGATTTGCTTAAAGTCATAAAACCCTTTGAGAATTATGAATGATCTTCTCAGAAAAAATGTGCATATTCTCATAGTCATATAATACTGCATTTGATTCTACAAATTCCTAAAGTCCTTCCTTGCTCTACAGGTTAATCACCCCTGAACGGTCTTTTTCAGGATTTAGGGTTTAAATTAGCTTTCTCTGCTGCTGGCCTACCAAAACGACTGCTCATTCAGAAGCAATGGTAGGTACTGAGATAGACCCTCCTTTACATTCATTGGATCAACAAAACACCCCTGGACCAAATGTCAGTGAAAAGGAAGAGAAATGATCAAGCTGATACATTGGATCATCTTTTTTTTTTCTAAGAAGATGTTGGGAGTAGGAGTTTAGTTATTTATTTATTTATTTTTGCTGTGTTGGGTCTTCGTTTCTGTGCGAGGGCTTTCTCTAGTTGTGGCAAGCGGGGGCCAGTCTTCATTGCGTTGCACGGGCCTCTCACTATCGCGGCCTCTCTTGTTGCAGAGCACAGGCTCCAGACGCACAGGATCGGTAGTTGTGGCTCATGGGCCTAGTTGCTCTGCGGCATGTGGGATCCTCCCAGACCAGGGCTCGAACCCGTGTCCCCTGCATTAGCAGGCAGATTCTCAACCACTGCGCCACCAGGAAAGCCCTGGATTATCTTAATGATTCGATGGTAGCTGATAATAACTATTTTGCATAAATGAACTTGCCTTTAGTAAGGTGTTTAGTAAAAATGAGTAAATAAAAATGTGGCTACATTTCCATAAGTTGAAATTTCAAACACGTGGGCGTAATGGGAGCCATGTTCAAGTAGCATTTTCGTAGGCTGACAACTCTCAGCAAGGTTTTGGACTCAGTACAAATGTTACGGTATCTGTGGAATCGTAGTTGATGAGTTTGCTAGTTCTTCTTTGCAGGGATACTTGAGTATCTTTTTTCACTTGGGACTCGGAGCAAACTCATCTTCCAGGTACACCAGTGAACACTTGTATTTAAGGAAGTCAAATTCTAGTGTGCGTTGCTCGAACCTCATACTTTGAGCCCCATTGGGTTTGGTTTGTGAATTCTGGTCCAAGCAGTCAAGTACAGATTGAGTACAGAATGGATGGAAGTACAGTGCTGTTGGATATTCCTCCTTTCTGGGTCATGTCTGGGAACCAACTCTAAAAGTTTATTTCATGTCTGTTTCCCAGATAGCGATTCAAAACGAATCTATGAACCCTAAGTGGTGGTATTTATTGGTGAGTTTGGGAGACGAGCCTCATCTTGTTTAGGTTGACATTTTCCTCAAAAGGGCATATGTTATAGGAAAAGTCTCTTGTTCCCTCTCTGGACCCTAATTATAGAAAAGTCAGTGGCCCAGCCATTGAATGCATCTTCCCCAGGGGCCTCGACAGAGGGTTGGCTTCCAGCCTGAGACTTTGGGGTGGAAATTTCAGGAGTTTCTTAACTGTCTTCCCTGCTTCTTGTGGCTGGTAGGCTGGGTTTCGTGGAAGCACAGTGAGCTGGGTGGGTTCTTAAGACACAGTTGTCCAACCCCTCATTCTACAGCTGAGAAAACAGAGGCTCGGTGGAGTTCAACAACTTGTCTAAAATTACTTCGTTCTGCCTGAATCACAGGCTCAGTGCTCAGAGCCTCTCCTCTTCTGTTCCTCTCCCTCAGGCTTGCTCTTTATGCCCCCAACCCACACTCCACACACACAAGCAAACCAGAACCCCGCTTTCCTTTGACTACGTCTCTTTCATAGCATGAGTAGAGTCTTTGTCACAAAGAATTTACTCCATGTCTGCATAGCAAAGTTATTCTCTGATAAACTAAATTTATATTTTATCTTTGGAATTAAAAAAAGATTTATTGAAGTATAGTTGCTTTACAATGTTATGTTTAATTTCTGCTGTGTAGCAAAGTGACTCAGTTATATATATATATATGTATATGTATATATATATATATACACATATATATATTCTTTTACATATTCTTTTCCACTATAGCTTCTCACAGGATAGTGCATATAGTTGCCCATGCTATACAGTAGGACCTTATTGTTTAGCCATCCTACATATATAATAGTACACATCTGCTAATCCCGCTCCTTCCCTCCCCTACACCCCCGCCCCAGCTGACAGCCACAAGTCTGTTCTCTATATCGGTTAGTCTGTTTTTGTTTCGTAGTGGAATTTTTGTTGTCGTTATTTTTCTATTTGTACAAGTGTAGGAATAAGTGGAATGGTAGCTTTAAGGAACCACGTCAAGAGTACCTCAATAACAATCAAATAAAAAATTAAAAATCTGTAGTTTTCGACCATCATCATTATTCAATAAACCCATAGGCAGAGTCCTATGAATAATTATATTGTGTCTGCAAGGTTAACTAAGTGTTAGGTGAGCAAAATCACCCAGAAAAGGCTTTCACAGGCTGCCAAAGCCCGCAGGGCACCAGCGGACATGTGCGGCTTTCGCCTTTGGAAACTATGCTTCAGACAGGGATGAAAATGTACACCACACAAACCACTTGGTTTCTAAGAGAACACATTTTGAAAAACCATGTTTTGGAAGAAAGCCTCAATGTTCCATATCACAACAAAACTCCCCAAAGAAATTTTCTAAAATTATAAGGAATACTGAGGAGAGCATGAGTAGAGAAGGCTTGAAAAAAGAAAATAAGAACCTAGTTTAATCACGAAAGACTTGATTGCCCAGCAGACAGAGCTGGTGTTCTAAAGTGGTGTCATTCCCTCTTTCCTACCTCACAACTTCTTTTCACAAAACCCCAACCCTCTGCCACGGCTTTTCAGTTCAAGGCTCCCTAAAATTTCATTCCTAGAGCTTAAGCTCCAAAACTCTACTAAAAGTGAAACTTTGGTGGATGAGAAAACACCAGGCTGCATACTCATATTAACTGATTTTATATCCTCCTTGAGCATAGGTTTTGCTAAGAAATTAGCATGAGAGCATTTGCACGCTTACAAGAGTCAAAGGGAAAAGTTATAGACATGGGATCATTTTGTCCATTTCATCATGTCTGGAGTGGCTAATGCAGCTGGCAGACCCCAGTTCTCCTTATGGTAAGGATGAGGTGGGAATGGAGCCAGAAGTGGGCTTTCTGATCTCTGATTGAATAGCCCTGAGCAAATGACTTAGCTTCTCTGAACCTCAATTTCTTTCTCTATAAAGTGAAATTATACCTGTCTCCTACCTGAGAGCATTATTAGGAGTCCTGGATGTGATAAGAGATACAAGCATGCTTAATAAACTTTCAAGTGTGATTCATTTATAAGGATAAACTTACATGTAATTGTATCTTCACTTTATAATCAGAATTTATTATTTTGAAAGGTTAAACTAAACTAAACACACTGTAAGTGGTTTGGATGTCTTCTATTCCAGCAATTAGTTCCAAATACTTTTTGTTGTTGTTGTTATTTTAAATAGCTAGTGGGAACTTGCTGTATAGCACAGGGAGCTCAGCTCAGCGCTCTGTGACAATCTAGATGGGTGGGATGGAGGGGGAGGGAGGTTCAAGAGGGAAGGGATATATGTATATGCATAGCTGATTCACTTCACTGTACAGCAGAAACTAACACAACGTTGTAAATCAATTATACTCCAATAAAGAAAAAGAGACATTGAATAATTTAAAATCAATGCCTATCCAATTTTAATGTATAAAAACAATGGAGGGGGAACATCTGAAGGCTCACCCAGGAATGTGAACATGTGGTATATAAAAAACGAGGTCATTACTTTAAAATTATTACAACTGTGTCGTTACAGTGCTGTGTGTATCTGCCCACATTAACTTGATTACCATCAAATTTAAAAACAAACCTTTCAGGCATACTACATAGCCATCTCCTAACATTTGTTCAACTTGGGTGAACTCCTCTTCCTATAAAGGTGAAAAATACAGAAAAAGACGTGACCCTGAATGCAAAGCATTTATATAGACATAAGACAACTGATAGAGAGGGCTGTGGGAACTTACACATGAATGATGGTGGAGATGGAATCTGGTTGTTTACCAATGTATATACTGAGAGCAAAGCCAAGTGACTGAAAGGCAGCTCACACCCATGCTTCTCCCCCTCACCCCCTGTCATACGGATTCAAAACAGTTCTGTTTTCCCAGGCGTGAACTTCAATCTTGAACTAGATTAATTTGCAAACTCAGAGTCTGTCTGAGCATTTTCAAATCCACCTCAAGGATTCCCAGGAAATATTGTGTTGACTCACAAGTTTTCCCAAGGTCAAGAGCTCATTCCCAAGGTCAAGGATGTTTGCAGTCTGGCATACCTGATCGATTTTCCAACTTCCCTGTGGTTGGTTAAGGTCTGATTTAGTCAATTCTTGGTTTTCCCTGGTTAGCTTCCCAAGTCAATTGCAGGCAGCATTCATTAGAATTACACCCTTCCATTAAATCATTCTTTTTTGTTTCCTGTGACTTTTTATAAGTGAACTGTGTGTTGACATTTAAAATTTGAGTTGGGGAAAAGTGCCTGTTTGCAGCTGCCCCCTGCTTTGGTGTGGATTTCTTATATGAAATGTTTAAGGAAAGCCATAGCCGTCACCAGGGTGAGTAGCCTGAAAACTCATAAAAAGCAGCGTGCCTGAGCTGGAAGGAGTTGTAGAGTTTGTCTAGTCCATCTCCTCAGATTGGAAATGGAGCTCAGACAAGTGTTTGGACCCATAATTCAATGTTGTGTGGTAGATAAAGGACATGAACCCAGCTTTCCGGATCTTGATCCTGTAATTCCATTAAACCACTCCCAACTGATGAAGAGATGCAGTGATTATAAAGGCTTCATCTATTGCTTTGCGTTGACTCTGAAATAATAAGTTGTTTCTCTGGGTAGCAGGTGCTGTTGGCACCTTGCCATATTTCTTCACCGAGCACAGTTGCTCTGTGCAGTGAGCTGTCAGCTTCCTCCTGGACTCATCTATGACTCCCAAGAGCCTTTAGGAGATGCCCTCAGAACAGCCCTCAGGCTGTTAAGTTGTCCCTTAGAATGAGACAACTCTGAAGTGAGTTCTACACCATCTCCCAATGTCCCCAGTAGGGTTGAACCCCCCAAGTGCCTACCGTAGTGACCTGCTTATTAATGCACATTCTATGGGCTTCCATCTCTTTTTTAAAAGAATTTTTGTTGGAGTATAGTTGATTTACAATGTTGTATTAGTTTCTGCTGTACAGCAAAGTGAATCACTTAAACATATACATATATCCACACTTGTTTAGATTCTTTTCCCATATAGGTCATTACAGAGTATTGAGTAGAGTTCCCTGTGCTAAACAGTTGGTCCTTATTAGTTATCTGTTTTTTATACAGTAGTGGGTATATGTCAATCGTAATCTCCCAATTTATCCCTCCATCTCTTTTTTTTTTTATTGAAGTATAGTTGCTGGACAATGTTATATAAGTTACAGGTATACAATATAGTGATTCACAATTTTTAGAGGTTATACTCCATTTATAGTTATTGGCTATATTCCCATGTTGTATAATATGTCTTTGTAGCTTATTTTATACTAATAGTTTGTATCCCTTACTCCCCAATCCCCCTATCATCCCTCCCTCTTCCCTTTCCCCACTGGTAACCACTAGTTTGTTCGCTAAATCTGTGAGTCTGCTTCTTTTTTTGTTATATTCATTAGTTTGCTGTGTTTTTTAGATTCCACATGCAAGTGATATCATACAGTGTTTGTCTTCCTCTGTCTGACTTATTTCACTTAGCATAGTACCCTCCAAGTCCATCCATGTTGCTGCAAATGGCAAAATTCTGTTCTTTTACATGGCTGAGTAGTATTCCATTGTATGTGCACACTCTATGGGATTCCACCTCTCTGATGTCTCACTTCCACGCTCCCTTTGGTGGACAGAATGATGGCCCCAAAGATGCTTACACCCTAATCCCTAAAACCTATGAGTATGTTACATTACAAGGCAAAGGGGACTTTGCAGATGGGATTAAGGTTATGGAATCTGAAACAGGGAGATTATCCTAGGCTATTTAGGTGGGCTCAGTCTAATGGCCTGGGTCTTTGAAAGCTGAGAACCTTTCTCAACTGTGGTGAGAGAGACATGATGATAGATGAAGGGCCAGAGAGATGCAAAATTGTTGCTTTTGAAGATGGTCTCCTTCAGGTGGAAGAAGGGGGCCATGAGCCAGGGAATGTGGGTGTGGCCTCTAGAATCTGGAGAAGGCAGTGGCTACTGACACCTTGATTTTTGTCCAGAGACACTATGTCAGACCTCTCACCTACAGAACTATAAAACAATAAATTTGTGTTGTTTTAAGCCACTAAACTTTGTGATAGCTTTTTTTTATGGCAGCAATAGAAAGCTTACTCATTCCCCTACTCATTCTAGAATTACCTCTGAAATAAACCTCTTGAATTCCAACCTTTTTCTCCGGGTCAGTTTCTTGGGGCAGTCCACTTTGCAATGTACCCTCTGGAGTCTTCTGTTGCCTATACCTGTTCTTAGTATGTCTGTGTTCCGTGGTCAGGAATTAGACCTTTGTGTTTCATAGTGTGCCTCTCACCGTTTAGTATAATGTCTAGCAGTAAGCAAATACTCCATAAATATGTGTTGATTCAACTGAAGAAATAAAAACATCTATTAAGTTTAAGTTCAGCAACTATGTATGTAGTCATGTGCTGGGGTAAAAGTGGATTTTAGGGAAATTCCACCTCAACTATCTTAGCAATGGCAACTGCCTTTCTCTCCTGGTCATTTCAGTATTCGGAGTTTTCTAGTCTTGGTTATACCTATCCAACCAAAGAGGAAATTGTTCCAAATTGGAGAGTAGGGACTATTGTGATTAGCTTAAACCTACATTGTGTACATTGTGTTTGAATTCATGCCTTTGCTTGAATCAATAAGCACTCAGTAATTTTTCTTTTAGTGGAAAAATGACAGTAAACAGTCTTACTTCTATTTGAAACCACAATTCCTGCAACTTATAGAAGTAATGTTGGCAGAGTTACCAGATTACAGCTGTGGCACAGGTCACAGAGTTACTTTACTAGGTGTTCACCAGTATCTGCTTCTCCCCTTCTGAGCTCACAGGATATGGCACTTCCCAATCTCTTGTGGTTGGATGGGGCTGTGTGACTAGTTCTGGGTCAGTGTCACCCTCTGAACTGAAGCATTTCGCTGCCAGTATGATACCCTCCTCTCACTTTCTTTTTCATGATAGTTAAGGAAGCTGTGTGTTTCAGATGTTGCAGCGTCTGAAGGACATGGAACCACTTTCTACTTGGACAAGATGGAGGACAGTTGCTCTGAAGATTAGGCTGGGTTTGCAGTGGGCTTTTCATCAAAAAGAAATAAGCCATTTATGTGTCAAACCACTGAGATTTTGAGGTTGTTCCTCAGCATCACCTACCTTAAATAGGCCCCTACTATGGTTACTATAAATATGGGAAATACCTCGATTAGGGAACAGATTAGATGACTGGAGGGCCAGAGGAATACATAGATCTTCTCTGCTTGTGGTTGATCCATGCTGGCTTGTCTGAGAGGTCTTGGAAAAACACAAGATTGGAGAAGGGTGATAGGAAGTCTTTTGAAAAGACACATGGATGGACATCTTGGAATGGGTGCAGAGAATGAGGACATTTGTGTTCCATGTCAATACCTCAACAGAAAGCACTCACTGAAGAGGAGGCTCTCTGGAATCACACGGACAACATGCCCCAGGGCTAAGTTTGCCCCCTCTTCTTGTCACATGGGCACTCTGCAGTGGTAGTGGCCAGGCAAACCTTGATTGGGAGAGTCCTGGTTGTCGGACCCTTCTTAACCTTTATGTTTGGACTTGCAGCTTCAAGGATGTCACATCTCACTCCTGGGGGCAGAAGTAAGCACTGGCCACAGGAATCTTTCCATTAGAGAAAACAACCATTGTTTAAGTACCTATTAGATATTATTTAATCCCCTCATCATGTCTACAAGGCAAATATCATTAAAGTTTTTAGATAAGGGAACCAAGATTCAAGAGGTAAATTAATCATGACTTACAGAGCTGGTTAGCAGAGGAAACGGCAACTGGTCCGGACCTGTCTGACGCTATGCCCATACCCCCTTCATGGTACCCATGATCTCTCATCTGCACGGAATAAGTGACTCTCCACTCAGAGGCTCTTCTACCCCAGGTGGAACTGCCTTCTTTTTTTTTTTTTTTTTTTGCTTTCAACTTCCGCATTTCTCATTTTTAAAAAAATTTTTATTGGGGTATAGTTGACTTACAATGTTGTGTTAGTTTCAGGTGTACAGCAAAGCGAATCTGTTATACATGTACATATAATCCACTCTTTATTTATTTATTTTCATTTTTTTAACATCTTTATTGGAGTATAATTGCTTTCCAATGGCGTGTTAGCTTCTGCTGTATAACAAAGTGAATCAGTTATACATACACATATATCCCCATATCCCCTCCCTCTAGCGCCTCCCTCCCACCCTCCCTATCCCACCCCTCTAGGTGGTCGCAGAGCACCAAGCTCCACTCTTTTTTAGATTCTTTTCCCGTATAGGTCATTACAGAGTATTGAGTAGAGTTCCCTGTGCTATACGGTAGGTCCTTATTAGTTATCTATTTTATATATAGTAGTGCGTATATGTCAATTCCAGTCTCCCAATTTATCCCTCCCCTCTCTGGAACTGCCTTTTGGAGCTGATCTGTGCTGCAACTCTGGGCCGTTCATTCCAGTCTGTCTGGAATGTGAACACTTCCCTCCGCTCTGATGCTGTAACCTAGTCCCCACCTTCATCACCTCTTGCCTGGATTATTGCAATGCCTCCTACCTGGGATCCTGCTTCTACATATTACTCTGTATGCTTATTCTCAACATGGCAAGTGTGATTCTGTTAAAAGTCAGAACCTGTCACTCCTTTGCTCAAAGCCTCATGGCTACCCATTTCCCTAGGAGTAAAGCCACAGTTATAGTCGTAGCCTCAAAACCTTGCAGGTCTTGCTTTACGCTTCCCTTTCACCTTCTCTGACCTTCACTCCCTCTAGTTCACTCCACTCCAGTCACAATGACCTACTTGCTCGTCTTCTAACACAGCCGGCGTGCCTAGTATTTTATTTTTCCAGATATCCTATGTATAACTCCCTCACTTCAATGTGTTCTAATTATCATCCTCCAAGTGAGCTCTTCCTCCACCACTCTATTTACATGGTCCCTCCCAGCCCAGAATTCCCTTTATTTCTTCCATTCCTTATTTTTTCCATAGCACTTATCACTTCTACCGTATTTTATCATCCATTTACATTATTTTGTTTACTCATTGGTTCCCCACACCCTGCACCTCCCTCTTCCCCACTGGACTATACGTTTCATGAGAGTAGGACTTTTTTAAAAAATTAATAGAGTTTAATCTTTAGAGCAGTTTTAGGTTTACAAAAATATTGAGTGGCAAGTACAGAGTTCCCATATTCTCCCTAACCTGCTCCTCCCTCCCCCACTCTCACTCCTTCTCTTCCTCTTTCTCTCCCTCCTTCCCTCCAATCCAACCCATGGTAACCACCGATCTTTTTATTGTTTATCGTTTTGCCTTTTGTAGTATGTCACATAGTTGGAATCATACAATACGTAGCTTTTACAGATTGGCTTATTTCACTTAGTGATATATGCATTTAAGTTTCCTCCCTGTCTTAGCCTGGCTTGATAGTTCATTTCTTTTTGTGTACCAGTTTGTTTATCCATTCACCTGTTGAAAGACATCTTGATGGCTTCCAAGTTTTGGCAATTATGAATAATGCTGTAATATTGCTATAAATGCTATAATAATGCTATAAATATTCATGTACAGGTTTTTGTGTAGACATGTGTTTTCAATTCATTTGGGTAAATACAAAGGGGTGCAGTTGTTGGATCATGTGGTAAGAGTATGTTTAGTTTCTTAAGAAACTGCCATGCTGTCTTCCAAAATGACTGTACACTTTGCATTCCCACCAGCAATTAATGAGAGGGCCTGTTACTCTCCATCCTCGCCAACATTTGGTGTTGGCAGTTTTCTGGATTTTGTACATTCCGATAGATGCGTCGTGGTGTCTCATTGTTGTTTCAATTTGCATTTTCCTGATGATATATGAGGCGGAGCATCTTTTCCTGTGCTTATTTGCCATCTGTATGTCTTCTTCGGTGAGCTGCCAGTTTGGATCTTTTGTCCATGTTTTAGTTGGGTTTTTTGTTTTCTTATTGCTGAATTTTAAGACTTCTCTGTGTATTTTGGATAACAGTCTTTCAGCAGATATTTTTTTCAAAGGTTTTCTGCCAATCTGTGGCTTTCCTTTTCTTAGCAATGTCTTTCACAGAGCAGAAGTTTTAAATTTTAGTGAAGTCCAACTTCATTCAATTTTTTTCTCTCATGGATTTGTGCCTTTGGTATGAGAGTAAGATTTTTCACCTGTTTTTTTCATTGCTTTATCCTTAGCTCATAAAACATTTCTTGGCACATAGTAAGGACCCAATAAATATTTGTTGAGTGACCAAGTGCTGTTACCTTGGGAAATTACATGCTTTCCTTTTTGTTTTTTTTTTTTTCAAGGGAAGTTTTCATTTGTTGCATCACCCTTGAGAAGCAGCCCCAGCTCAAAGCCCATCTATCCTACACAAAGGATCTGTAATGCAGATGTGAACGTCATCTACCTGTGTGAAATGAATGGGAGCAGTTTAAAGTGCATACATTTTTTTCAGGATGATAAGGTTCGGGGTTAACCTATCATCTGAGCACCTTTGGTAAATGTGGATTCTCTCTCTCAGGTTAGAATAAAAAAGAAATAATAAGACTAGAATTTATGATGACACATAAAATACTAAGTACGTAAAGCTAAATAAAGCATGGACTTTTCTTTGTGAAAGAGAAAGCGCTTCTTGTTTGAGGGCCAGAGTGAGCACACCTCTGGTTCTCTTCAAGAAGTACCTTTGTGGAGCTGAATTGCTAAGTAGAGTCAAGAAAAGGGACCCCACCAAGGATTGAGCCTTCATCTACTAAAAGCAAGAGAATGGCCTTCCTTCCTGCCTGCCTTCCTTCCTTCCTTCCTTCCTCCCTCCCTCCCTCCCTCCCTCCCTGCCTCCCTCCCCCCTTTCTTTCTTTCTTTCTCCTTTTTTTCTGGGAGAAATGATTTTAGTAAGCTTTAATTACATCATGCAGTGATAAATGGAAAATACTGATGCATAAATATATGTAGATGGGTAAAATTTGATGAAGGGTAGTGGGGAAAAAAAAGTCCTATGAAGAGTAACAGGAATGAGAAAATGTTCCTGAATTTGTTTTTTTGTTTTTTGTTTTTTTCGTACGCGGGCCTCTCACTGTTGTGGCCTCTCCCGCCGCGGAGCACAGGCTCCGGATGCGCAGGCTCAGCGGCCATGGCTCACGGGCCCAGCCGCTCCGCGGCATGTGGGATCTTCCCGGACCGGGGCACAAACCCGTGTCCCCTGCATCGGCAGGCGGACTCTCAACCGCTGCGCCACCAGGGAAGCCCTGAATTTGTTATTTTTGACTAAGATGTGAGGAAGGAGAAATGCAGGTATAATCTTTTCGAGTGAGAGGGGTAGAGGGGCTGCAAGAAGCAGCCTGCTGTGAGCCTTTATCATCTTTATTTTGAAAACTTGGAATGCATTGCATCACACTGCTGCTGGAGTTTTAACTTTAAATGTTTAGGATTTCTTTTTAAAAGGGAAAGGTTCCTTTGCCTCAGGTGTGAAGTCTTTGGCTTTTCCCCATCTCCCCACCTCATCCATAGACAGACACACGGAGTCCTCGGAAGTACTAGGATAAGACAGTGAAAAGAAAATGACCTTTCGTGAACAGTTTGAATTTCGTTGTACAGAACAAGGCTCAAGCTGGGAGCAGCCCAGGGCTGACCGACCTGTACAGCACATACCCGAGAGTACGGCCTCCTTAGATGCTGGCCCTGGGCGCCTGCTTGTGTGGGAGTTTCCATTATAACTTTAAGTGTTATATTTTTATTTCTTATTAAATTTTTTATCAGAAAAACAGTTACCACAGCTAAAAAAAGGAAACGTCAATAGAGACTTATGATGAGTACCGTTATTTTAATGGGCCCATTGGATGGAGCAAAGGCATGTACACGTGCTCGATTCACCATCTTAAACCCAAGGTCTGACTGGGAAGCAAGACATCTCGGTTAATAGCATGAACTCTGCAGGAAGTCTGAGTTCTAATTCTTGCTCTGTCACCTCCTGGTTGTGCAACCTTGGGCCCTATGTGCCTAATTTTCTTTATCTCAAAAGTTAAAATGCAATAGTGCCGAACTTCTAAGGTTTCCATGAATGAGAGAGAATGTCCTGTACTGTAAAATATGTCAGGATTTAGATTGCACCTGTGACGCATACTGACTCTATGGAAACCATGTCATCTTGGACTTCTCAGATATCAGTGAAAATGTATCTGCTCAGAGCTCCCTCCCAAATTGTGAGGACTCAGTTAATGAAATAGGACACATAAAAGTATCTAGCATATGGTAGGCACTCCTAGAGAAATGCTAGTTTCTGTCTTTCAGTTCTGTTAGGAATAGATGATTGCTCTATGCGCGAAGATCTTCTGTAGTTTTCTGTAGTATCACTAACAGTTCCTGAGCTTCTTAGTTGCTTACAGAATGTCTGTCAGGGGCTGCAATTGTTGCGTGAGCCTAAAAAGTTCAGCCTTTGATAAAGAAGCAAAAACATTTCTCATTCTAACAATGACAGAGAAATGCAGGAGGACACAAATTTCTTCTATTTAAATTAATGTGTGATTATTCATTTGTTGACCATGCTCATTTTGATTGATTATTTGAGGAGAAATGCCATTTTATTTAATTTTCATTAACATTATTTTACCTTGGTTATTAGCTGTTCCAGTGTTAAAATCAATTATAGTTGACTTTCTTTAGGTCATGTATATTTCTGATTTTGATTAATTTGAAGAAAGCACTCTAAATATGAAGAAACACGAAGATTTAGTATAGTGTTTGCTTATACTTCCCCACATACTAAGATTAATACTAAACTTAAAAATGCCCAATTATACTTGTGCAATAAAAGATATCTGTTACAACTTCTAATGTTTATGGTGTTGTACAGGAAGATATTTCAAGTTTCTAGTTAATTGTCCAAAGTAAACAGGTCGGTGGATTCTGGGAGCCCATTTCAGGGAAGAATTCCAGCTAAAGGGAAATACCAGCAGCAATATTATAGAACATTAACAATTTTCTGTATTTAGAAAAGGAACTATGGTGTGGAAAGAAAAGTCTTGATGACAAAGGTGTATCTGATGTTGGTGTACAACATACTGTTTGAATTATTTCATCTCTCTAGCTGGTTGAATTTGGATGAGATTTGGCATACTGAGTAGCTTAGACTGAGTTTCCCAGACGTCAACCCTAAGTCAACGACGCCAGTTTATTAAGGACTAACTTCCAAGAGAAACTAGTAAGGAAGTGGTTAAAGCAGCACGGTGAATAGGAAGGGGCCAAGCCAGGGTGCCATCTCAGCCTGATTCTTAGTGAGCTTCCAGAGGGAAATTCCCTAAATTGTACTTGGGAGAGTCCTGCCCTGAGTGTGGAGGGCTTTCGTGTTTCCTCATCAGTCAGTCAGTTGTACCATGGAGGCCTAGAATGTACTCCCAGCTACGGAGACAGCAGATGTGGTGGCTTAAGGACAGTTTCCTCTAGGTCACAGATGGGAGCTGTTAGCATCAAAGCACATAGCAGCTAGGGGAGTGTCCAGGGGACTGATACCAAGAACCAGGGAATCTGGACCAAGAACAGTGTCTGCATCTGGGCAAGACTGTTAGAATTCAAACTTGAATTCTAAGCCAGTCCAGACCAATCAATGGCATTCGAGAGAGAACTAGAGATATTTTTGATAATACATAAGCAGCAGGACAAAATAAAACCTTGAAGACATGTAGATTCCTCTTGAAATTTTCCATCTATTTGTGTTTTTAAGTTCAGGGTCCAACAGCCTCTGGAAAGGTGACAATGTATAAAATTCTTAGAACCAACACGGCCTGGATTCACTTTTTCCAAAATGATTTATCGCTTACTAGGCCTGCCGTTTCTTTTTACAGAGGTAGATTTTCATTCATACAATTAATATTCGTGGAAAATCTAACGATATGTTATGTATTCTGCCGGGAAGTCTGAGAAATATAAGCATTGTTCCATTTCAGCCCTCAATTTGACTTCTAAAACTTCAAAAGTCTGGGAAAACAGAGCCGCTGTCCTATGCTCTCCTGTGGGCAAACGGGTAGGAGAGAGGGAACAGCAAACAGGGAGTAGGGACTTTCACAGGCTACTTGATGCCTTGAGTTAAAATTCAGAATTGTGACTACGTGAGTTATGTCTCCCATATATGCAAATTCTATCAAACTGCTAATGCGGATCAACTGTCCATCCATCTAGAGCACTGCTTCTCAAACTGATGCATGGAGAGCTAGCCTCACACTCAAGAAATGTTGATTCAGGGTGTCTCAGAAGGGTCAGAGCATTTGCATTGCTAACAGGTTCCCAGGTGCCACAGATGCTGTTGGTCCTTGGACCACCCTTTGAGTGTATCCTTGATGTAGACACATTTGCATGCTATTGGATTTGTTTTTAACAGAAAATTTCAGTAGGCAGTGGCACATCAAAGTCATTTTTCTAGAGCTGGCAAATTAACAGATTAGCTTTGTTTTTCCTTCTTTATCCTTAGTTCGATATTTTGATGTGAATATTTTAATGAGGCAAGAAAGTAAATTCATTGTGTCATACATTTAGCATAGAGATGTCAGCACATGTGTACTTAAAAAAATTTTTATTGGAGTGTAGTTGATTTAAAATATTATGTTAGTTTCTGCTACACAGCAAAGTGAATCAGCTATACATATACATGTATCCACTCGTTTTTAGATTCTTTATCCATATAGGTCATTACAGAGTATTGAGAAGAGTTCTCTGTGCTATACAGTAGGTCTTTATTAGTTATCTACTTCATATACGGTAGTGTGTATATGTCAATCCCAACCTCCCTGTTTACGCTCCCCCCCATTCCCCCTGGTAACCATAAGTTTGTTTTCTATATCTGTGACTCTATTTCTGTTTTGTAAATAAGTTCAGAGTACCAAGGGACCTTAGAAGCAAGACATACAATGCCATTACCTTACTGATCACTTTTGGTCAGTCAACAAGATACTGCATCCATTTTTGTTTCTTGGCTTTCAACAACATAGACTGCTTTTGTCCATGTAAAGTAGAAAATCTAGTACTTTGAAATCAGTTTCAAGGTTACTTTAGATCCATCTGGAGTAGTCCAAATGTAATACTCAAGTAATGCTGTTTTATTCAGATCTTGGGCTAAACCACTAACTGGCTAGACACTCTAAAGTCTCGTAGGAACCTCTGTCTTTCTTTATTCCCCTCCTCACCTCATTCCCGTTTCTGATCAATACCATCGAGAAAAAGGGCCCCTGATATGAGTCAAGGAAAACCTAGTCTCCAAGGTCACGGTGAGACCACGAGACCCAGAGTATAGATTTTCTAGAGTAGGAATAGGGAGATTGCAAATAGAGCCAGACTAGGGAAAAGGCACTATTGTGATGCTTCTCACACTGGAGAGGTTGTAGATCCCTTGTGCTCCTGGCGTTCAGCAAGACAGAGTTTAAAAACAATTGCATTGCCTTTTTTTTTTTTTTTTTTTTGGTGCTACACGGGCCTCTCACTGCTGTGGCCTCTCCCGTTGCAGAGCGCAGGCTCCGGACGCGCAGGCTCAGCGGCCATGGCTCACGGGCCCAGCCACCCCGTGGCATGTGGGATGTGGGATCCTCCCAGATTGGGGCACGAACCCGCGTCCCCTGCATCAGCAGGCGGACTCTCAACCACTGCGCCACCAGGGAAGCCCTGCATTGCCTTTTAAATGATATCACTTAAGTGATGACTTTGTGTCAAAAGATTTTGCACATATAAGTAGAAATGCAGGCACTGAAATGAAGTGGCAATACTCAGGTACAAAATGATAAGCAAAGACATTTAGAATACGTTTACAGTATTTTATTTTAGGTTATAGATGACATAAATTAAGGAAACAGATTTTATGGGAAATCTCCAGATGTATGATAATAAATCTATAGCCCTCCAGAAGCCCAGTTTGAAAATCACGTTCTGGTGGATCTTTTGTATCATGTTTTCTCTTTGGATTGAGCCTCCATTTCCCCTCCATGGGACTGTTGTGATGAGAAGGCAGGTTCTTCTCTCTTCTAGAGGAGGCATATCTTCCCTGACCCTCTCTTCCCTGACTTTAGAAGGCCATCTGGGGATGGGCTTAGAGGAAATGGGGGCAGACATCATAAGCCAGCTCTGTTCTAGGCTGTAGGGGAAATATTTCCCTTTGAGTTCATCCTTTCATGCCATTTACTGATTAACTGATTACTTGAAGGCTACAATCAGACTACAAGCAAAGGGGCAATGCCTAAGCAGAATGCTCAAACTATTTTTGTTTTTTAAAGCCACTTATTGAGGTATACTGACATGTAAAAAAAAGCTGTACATATTTAGTGTGTACAAGTTGATGAGTTTGGGGATAAGCGTATACCTGTGAAACTATCACATAGACATACCCGTAACCTCCCAGAGTTTTCTCCCACCCTCACTATTATTATTAATAATTTTTTGTATGTGTACGTTATATGTACATGTGTATGATAAGTACCCTTAACCTAAGACCTACCCTCTTGGAAAAGTTTAAGTATACAATACAGTATTATTAGCTATAGACTCTATGCTGTAAATCTCCAGAAGTTAGTTATGTTGTGTAGAGTTTTGTACCCTTTGACAATCACCTTCCCATTTCTCCCTCTCCCCAGCCCCTGGTAACCTCCATTCTAATATCTGCTTCTATGAGTTTAACTATTTTAGATTCCACGTATAAGTAAGATCATACAGTATTTGTCTTACTGTGTCTGGCTTATTTCACTTAGCATAATGCCCTTTAGGTCTATCCATGTTGTCATAAAGGGCAGGAATTTCTTCTTTTTTTAAGCCTGAATTATATTCACATATATTCATATATAAAATGTGATATATATATATATATATATATATATATATATATATAATGATGTGAGATATATATCTCACATTTTCTTTATCCATTCATTGTTGATGGACATTTAGATTGTTTCCATATCTCGGTTATTGTGTCCAACTACTTTAAGCTCGGGCAAAAAGAGTCCTCAAATCTTACCCAGCATCCAACTCTGATCATAAAGGTAGGAGAATAGAGAGGGATTTGGGGCTAGGGGTCAATTTTATATATATATATATATATATATATATATATATATATATATATATATATATATAAATTGGGTATGGTAATGGTCAAAGGGTACAAAACTTTATGCAAGACAAATTCTGGAGATTTATAGCATAGCACCTATAGTTAATAATATTGTATATATTATTATACTATATATATATTTATGTGTTTGTACGTATAAAAAGCACGTTAGTGAGTTAAAGGCACTCTTTAGAAATCTGGGGCAATGGAATGAGCCAAAGAATCCTGGTGGAACCCATCATGGCAAATAAAAAACAGTGGATCTATCCATAAGTGTAGTTCTCTGCCACAGAGGCAGTGACACCACCCTGCACTGTGAAAATAGATGCTCCCATTACAGAAACAACATGGAAGCATTTTCCATTTCTCTACCATTTTAAATTCTAACTTCTAACATGAGCTTGGCTTGCTGACAGATCAGCCGGGTCTCCAAGTTTTTCGTTCTACGTGAGCTGAGTTTTTATCCAGTTTGGGTTGAGTGAGGAGTCGGTGAGTGGTTTGGGGGGATGCCCTAAGACAAGGAAATTTGGCCAGGATTATCATTTAAGACAAGAGAGTTTTTGAAATCCTGGACACTGTTTCAACTTGAAACTATAATTATGAAAGTATGTAATTGCAAAGTCATAACATCGGTCCCAGACCTCCAAGAATATTCAAGGAATGTTTGAATATTTTCTACGAGGTAAACCCATCATTAAACACATTACCCAAAACTGAGCTCATGGGAGATTTCCTTATGTAGTTATTACAGTTTTATGGGTATTTTTCGGAGTCTTTTTCCTTCTTTTCTGGATTATTTATAATTGCTTTTTAGAGTAACATTCCACTCCAAAGTATTAAGTACTTCTACTTAATTTTAGAGTCTCATTTCATAGAATCATGACTTGAATATTTTCAAACCCATTTTTCCTAATGTTGTTGATCTCAATGGCCTTTTCCTGGTATTCAAAAGGTGGTAAGGTCACTTTCTGCCTACCTCTTATTTCTAAATGCAGATCAAAATTAGTTTTACAGTACTTGGTGTCCTTAAGTAATTTCCACTATCAGGAGATAGTTTTTCACTTTAATTTTTCAAACTTATTTTACGGGTGCTACAGTTTCTTTGGAGATGTGTTTTTGTTATTTTTTTTATTAAAAAAAAGAGGTATAGTTTACTTGCAATATTATATTAGCTTCAGGTGTACAACATAGCGATTCAGTACTTTTATACACTACCCACAGTACAAAGTTATTACAATATTATTGACTACATTCCCTGTGCTGTACATCACATCCCTGTGACTTATTTTATATCTGTTAGTTTGTACCTTTTAGTCCCCTTTACCTATTTCACCATCTCTCCACCCCCATCCCCTCTGGCAATCACTAGTTTGTTCTCTGTATCTGTGAGCCTGCTTCTGTTTTGTCATATTTGTTCATTTGTTTTGTTTTTTTTTAGATTCCAGATGTAAGTGAAAAAATACAGTGTTTTTCTTTTTCTGTCTGGCTTATTTCACTCAGCATAATATCATCTAGGTCCATCCATGTTGTTGAAAATAGCAAGACTTCATTCTTTTTTATAGCTGAGTAATATTCCACTGTATGTATGTATCTAGATATATATATATATACACACACACACCACATCTTCTTTATCCATTCATCTGTCGATGGACACTTAGGTTGCTTCTGCACCTTGGCTATTGTAAATAATGTTGCTATGAACATTGGGGTGCATGTATCTTTGAATCTCTGGAGATTCTAGACAGGCAATGATCAATGGAGTAACTCTTTAGATATGGTAATAAATGAATATGAATGCTAATTTAAGCAATAACCTATATATCTTTCACGTGGGGCGGCAAGGCTACCAGAGCTTCTTAAGTAATTTTACGGTTGAGGATTTGCGACACACAGTTAATGATTGCATTGTCACCAAGGTGTTTGTAAGACTGTGTAGAGATGTGGACACCAGAAAACACATTTTATGTCTGTTTTAATTCATGTACTTTGCATACAAGGTGGAATTATATGCCACCTAGATCCAGGTAAAAGCTGGTTTTAAATCGCACCTGTGCAGATGTAGAAAACAATCTTATGGCTACCGGGGGGGGGGGAAGTGGGGGGTGGATAAATTGGGGGATTGGGATGGACATATACACACTACAATATATAAAATAGATAACTAATAAGGACCTACCGTATAGCACAGGGAACTCTACTCAGTACTCTGTAATGACCTATATGGGGAAAGAATCTAAAAACAGAGTGGATAAATGTATAACTTATTCACTTTGCCATACAGCAGAAACTAACATAACACTGAAAATCAACTATACTCCAATAAAAATTTAAAAAATAGAATAAAACAAGTCACACAAACACCCTCAAAAGAAATTACACGTGTGCACAGAGTCGGCAGTTCCAATTGGTCTGCCGTAAGCTGTTGGGAAATGGGTGAATGCTTTCAAATTGTTTATGGATGAAAATGCAGAATGTTACTCTAAGCTTTGCAAAAAGTTGTGGATCCAGTTGGAACTTTTTGCACTAAAATAATAACTTGAGAAGGGAATTTACTTCCGTTTTTAGACAATTAGGCAGTGCTTAATTCACCCTGACAATTCTAGAATTGTGTAATTTATTACTATTTTAAGAATTAAGTTATTTATTTATTTATTGGCTGCCCTGCAAGGCATGCGGGATCTTAGTTCCCCGACCAGGGATTGAACCCGCACCCCCTGCAGCGGAAGCGCAGAGTCTCAACCACTGGACCACCAAGGAAGTTCCAAGAATTAAGCGGTTTTTAAATTAGTGTGCTAATTTATTTATCTTCCAGAGTTTGAGAAAAAAAAATTGGACCCCAAGTCCTGGTGGTCCTCAGACTTACCTGACTTGTCTGCTTGTGAGTGCTCTTAATGCAATTCATCAGAGTGGCACACACGCGCCTTCAAGTCAGAGCAATCAGAAAACAAAATTGCTGTCCAGGAGACAAGCTTAAATAACATCCCCTCAACATTCTCCAAAAACTGTGCTCTGAGTTCGTTTTGAGAAATAGAAAGGGAAATCAGATCCAGCCTCACACGCTACTGACTTGGGTTCTAAAATGATGAAATGAATGAGGATGAAGGGGCTTCTGACACATCTCTCAGTCACGGGCACTGACCTGTCATACATCTGTCAAAGTCACAATTAACCCAGGGACTTAATATCTTTGAGGTAATAGAGAACTCCTCTTTCAGGTGGACTTAAAGAAATGAATGAAGGCTGGTCAGTGGGGTTTTAAACACACACAACTCTGGTTTAAACCTTCTCACTGGAAGATAGATGGGTCTCCAGCATCATAAGTTCAGGAAGGAGTACTCATTGGTTATAAGAGCCGATGAGATAGAAGGAATGATAAAAGATCTCCAGGGGACATCAATCAATTGGCCTGCTCTTTGAAACTCTCTCCCTCTGCGTGATCTGGGGACTCATCCACTGCCAGGGGGCTGGTGAAGGCCTGCTTTTTCCACCTTTCCCTCCTCCGCCACTACATCCCTTGCCAACTATTCTAGAAAAGTCCACATCCCAGTTGCTGCTTTTTGGATGTCTGTACTAATACCTTCTACGTTGTTGTGTATATTTCCCCCAGTGGGTATGAAAGGTTCTAACTCTGCACAAGCAAAATGACAAATAGTTTTTGGGTGGAAATGACTTGTGTTAAAAACGCAGTGAGCTATGTGGAGATCCTTCTAATGAGCTACGTGGAGACCCTTCTTTAGGTTTTACTGATTACCTGGTCTGGTCAGGCCAGGCTGCAGAATCTGGAACCCAGTAGCAGGGAGAAGCCACTCCATCCATGCAGGGATTGATATATCACAATATCTGCACGAATTGTTTAGTTCATGACTTTATGAAAAAGAAAATGTATAAATTAGTTGATTGCAATACACTGTGAAATTAGGATTACATATGTTTTATAATGAGGAGGCCCAAAATATATAAACATGAAGTACAGTAAAAACATATCCTCCTCATAAAAGGAACCCTCTTGTACTGTTGGTGGGAATATAAATTGATACAGCCACTATGGAGAGCAGTATGGAGGT
The DNA here is from genome assembly GCF_963924675.1 of Phocoena phocoena. Taxonomy (NCBI): domain Eukaryota; kingdom Metazoa; phylum Chordata; class Mammalia; order Artiodactyla; family Phocoenidae; genus Phocoena; species Phocoena phocoena. The sequence goes on from NC_089227.1 coordinate 10,767,784, forward strand.
TCCTTAAAAAACTACAAATAGAACTACCATGTGACCCAGCAATCCCACTACTCGGCATATACCCTGAGAAAACCAAAATTCAGAAAGACTCATGTACCACAGTGTTCATTGAAGCTCTATTTATAATAGCCAGGACATGGAAGCAACCTGAGTGTCCATCGACAGATGAATGGATAAAGAAGTTGTGGCACATATATACAATGGAATATTACTCAGCCATAAAAAGAAACAAAAGTGAGTTATTTGTAGTGAGGTGGATGGACCTAGAGTCTGTCATATAGAGTAAAGTAAGTCAGAAAGAGAAAAACAAATACCATAAGCTAACACATATATATATGGAATCTAAAAAAAAAGTGGTTCTGAAGAACCTAGGGGCAGGACAGGAATAGAGATGCAGACATAGAGAATGGACTTGAGGACACGGGGAGGGGGAAGGGTAAGCTGGGACGAAGTGAGAGAGTAGTATGGACATATATACACTACCAAACGTAAAATAGATAGCTAGTGGGAAGCAGCCACATAGCACAGGGAGATCAACTCGGTGCTTTGTGACCACCTAGAGGGGTGGGATAGGGAGGATGGGAGGGAGACGCAAGAGGGAGGAGATATGGGGATATATGTGTATGTATAGCCGATTCACTTGTTATACAGCAGAAACTAACACATCACTGTAAAGCAATTATACTCCAATAAAGACGTTAAAAAAAAAAGTTTCAACAAAGGAAAAAAAACCCATATTCTCCTCATGAAGAAAAGACCCGATACACCTAAGAAACGGGGGAGCGTTAACTCCTCCACTCCCCACAAAAAATGTTGACAGAAAAACGTCTAGCCAGAGAGCTGAAGCCCAAGAGAGAGTTCAAAGTAGTCAGTTTTTTAAAGGAGGGACGTGAACAACCAAGCCTGCTGAAAAGTCATGTAAGGTGAGCACCGAAAAGTGACAAGTGGATGTGAAAAATATCTCCTTGGCGATTCAACCCATTTTAAAGTCACGTCTGAAGCCTGGAGTTAGTTCTGGGCAGGGTTTGGCCCCTGGTCAGCTCACTGACTCTGAAGGCATCTGGTATATCCACACCACCAAGCAGCTTTCTCAGGGCCAGGCTGGTGGTAGTCTCGTGAGAGCCAGAACGCCACCCAGACACTGTGTCATCCAAGCGTGCATGCCTAATGTGCATGGCCTCACTGCTCCGTGCTGATCATTTGTCTGAGACTTCCCTCTGGGCATCCTGGCTGAGACCTCACTGCCCTTTCCAGCTGGCTCAGTGAGCTGGTCTTTTTTGGCATACCACTGTCCTCCATGCCAATGTGGAGTCTTCCTTACGGCTGTTGTGCTGATAATGATTTTTGTCTGTACATCCCTGTCAGGGAGACAGTTTCCACGAGACTCTCCTTCACTTGGAAAGGAACTAGAAATGGGGGAAGGTGGACTCTGTGCTGAACTGTAGGAGCAGAATCGACATCAAGGCATTGAGTGCAAGCAGCTTACCTGGGAGGTGACCCCAGGAAACATGGAGGCTTAATCCCACCGGGGAACTCTGGAAGCCAGTGCAGATGACGTGATTCAGAGTTATCCCAGCTGGGGGTGAGAGTTAAGGCGTTTCTATATCACCTCCTCTCACTCATTGTGGGAGGGCTGCTGGGTGAATGGAGGTTACTTAACCTCTGGTGTTCCTGCCTACTTCCGGGGCGGGCAACACAGACTCTGGCAGCTTAGGCACAAACAGGCGACACTGGCAGGTGGAAATCAGGCTTGTGTGCACTTATGGGCTATAGAGGAGGAGTGTGGGCGGGGCCCTGACAGCCTCTGTAAGTCTGATGAGCTCTCTTCCAACCCATCTTCATCCATTGTAGTCTCTAGGGAGCCTTGCTTCACTCACTGGGATGCACTCTGCTTCTGCTTCCTCTTCATCACAGCCACCCAGATTTTGGACCCTCCTTATGTTTCTGGGAACCTCCGAGACCAGCTCCCCCTAACCACCCTGGGCTTCTCTGTGGTCAGCCTACACATGGTCCACGTGGGTCTGAACGTTGCTCAGCAGTCTTGACACGAGCTCACACATACTGGTAGAGAAGTAAGGCAGGGAGATGAGTCTGTATACTTGGAAGAGGTTGGACTGAGGTGCATAGTTTCCAGTCCCCAGCTCCCAACGGGCCTCCTCGGGTGCTGAGCAAGGGGGCCCTTTGGCGGGAGTGTTGCACAAAGGTGGCGCCCAAAGTCTTAACATGAGGCTGTGTTTCCAGTCTCCAGGAAATAAGGAAAACCATACCCCTTTATTTCAGCTTCTGTGGCCTCAAGACAAAAAGGTTTTGTTTTTAATCAATCAATCAGCCAAGTAACAAATGTTCACTAGGCAACCACTGTTTGCCAAGCAAAGTGGCACATGTTGAAGGAAACACAGAGATGCTGGAAGGAGTTCTTGCCTTTGAAAGGCAAGTGTACAGTCTAGATGAAGAGACCACGTTGATAACATGTGACTCTAAGGTAGTTTGACTTAATTTTTAGAACAAACATGCCAGAATTTTTACACGGCATTCTCCCTCAGACGTTCCTATACTAAAGTGTTATCATTTCCTATCATGTCATGTTACACAGCTTTGCACAGCAACATGTTTGTGGTAAGTACATGGGGCGGCAGAAATGTGAAAATGACATGATTTTTCTCAGTTGCCACATAACCTGAGGTTATTCTCCTTGATCACCGGACAGTGATGTACCATGTTTAGTAAATATGCACAGGGCTTGGAGAAGCATTTTAGAGAAAACGCTAACAGTGCCGAACTAGCAGCAGGGCATGGAGGCACATTTATTTCACCATTACTGGATGCTGTAATTTGAACTTGTATAGAACAAGGGATTTTTTTTTTTTTTATTGCGGTACGCGGGCCTCTCACTGTTGTGGCCTCTCCCGTTGTGGAGCACAGGCTCCGGACGCGCAGGCTCAGCGGCCATGGCTCACGGGCCCAGCCGCTCCGCGGCATGTGGGATCTTCCCGGACCGGGGCACGAACCCGCATCCCCTGCATCGGCTGGTGGACTCTCAACCACTGCGCCACCAGGGAAGCCCAGAACAAGGGATTTTTAACTTCAAAAAGCCTAATTTAGGATGATTCTTTCTTTACATGGAAGAGAGCTGGTTTCTGGAGATACAAAGTACTACTGTGAGCCCAGGAATTGATATGTATTTTAGCCTCACACAACCCTACAGATCAATTTCGTTTTCCTTCATTTGCCAGGTGAGGAAACTGTGGCTCAGAGAGCTGAGATAACTGAGCTCCATCACACCTGGAAGTCAAGGTAGGTGTGAATGCTGGCTCTTGGGACTCCACAGTCAGAATACTATACCTGCTGCCTCGGCCCAGTGAGAAGTCTCTCCCAGCAAGGGCTGCAATTCATAGGAGACTTGTCTCTTCATTGAGGTATAAAAAGAGACGTTGCCAAAAGCCCTGCTGGATTTTGTTTCCAGGAAAACCAAGGTGGACGCCTGCCAGGGGCTGCCACAAGTTAGCTGGCGCTGCCGAGACACAGGCTCAGGTGACGTTATCTTTGAGAGTAACAATCAAATCTGTGCTATCAACCTGGGTGCAAAAACCCAAATCTGATTCTTGGGGTGAGAGATACAGAGCAAGGGAGAGGGCAAGAAATGTTCTAATAAAAGAACCGGTGCCGTGTGAATTCCGTTTCTTAGAAAGAATCTTAAGAAGTTCTTTCTTTTGTCTGCATTGTCATCAACTCTCTGCCTGCTGTGCTGGCTTTCTTTCCACTACCCCTTCCCCTCAATGTGCATCGAAACTTCTTTCTCCTCTTTTGTTCAGTTTAGCAGGAAAGATCTTTGGAGCAGAAGGAATGGGCACCTTTAGCAAGCTCAGATATCAAATAATTTTTCACCTCCCTGTAATTGAAATCACAGGATCGGGATTTGCTTCCCTTTGGCCTGCTCTTCTCTTGTTCTCTGGGATCACAGATGGAGTGGGGTGAGGGTGCTATTGACTCCCCACGGCTTGTCATCTGACAGACGGACACACCAGCCAGGAAGGGGTCTGACTCTTAGATGAATTCTTTTATCCTCAAAGGGGCTTCCTGCAAAGGAAACCATTAGTGTTTTGCTATTGGGTTTCTACTCCCCATGGTGTCTAAGAAATCATTCATTTAATTTTGTGACATTTTGAGTGGATTTGGAGAGCTAAGCCCATTTGAAAAGGCCTGTTCCTGTCTAGGAGGACAGAGGAAATGCAAATAAATTCCAAATGGTCAAAGGCCCAGCAGCCTGAGTGTGGGCCGGCCTGCATCTCTCTTCAGCCTGGGTTACATGTCTGAATAGCTGGTGATGCATGACCCAGCCTCTTCCCTGGCCACGGCCAGGAACTGACCCCAGAACATGAGAAAACTGGCCTGAAGTTTAGCAGCAGAGAGCTTAAGAGATCTTACGTCTTAAAGAGAAGGACACTGCACATGTTCCTTCCTAATTCTCATCTGGTGGATGAAGGTGAGGCTGGGCGTCAAGGTGGAGAGTACGTGCTCTGTCCCACGCCGGCCATGTCACCTGGGTAAGGTCACAGTAATGCTTTTAAAAGATGTAGCAGTTACCTACCTGCCCTGTGGGGTTGTTCTGAGACCAGAGGTGAGATCGTTTGTGTAACATATTTAACAAAGTACCGGTACACAGTAAAATCGCAGTAAATGTCAGGTGTCACTAATACTGTTTTCAGTATTGCGTTTACGTTCATGGTAGTTATCCACGGTGATTTGTCATGTGCCCTGTTGGTTACCAGACCAGCATTGTCCAATCAAAATATAATGCAAACCGCATATGTAACTTTACGTTCTCTAGTAACCACATTTAAAAAGTAAAAGGAAACGTAAAATTAATTTTAATGATATGTTTAACCCCCCAATAAAAGACTAGTATCATTTCAACATGAAATCAGTATAAAAATTATTGAGATATTTTACATTCTTTTCTCCATCCTAAGTCTTTGGAATCTGTGTGTACTTACATGCATAGATCATCTCAATTCAGATGAGCCCCATTTCAAGTCCTCAACAGCCAAATAGAGCTAGTGGCTCCTTCCATAGAATGGAGAGGAGGTAGGTTCTGTAGTCTGTAACACAGGGACTATACACCCCTTGACATTTGGGGAAAAAAAATATGTAAAACCATTAAAGGCAATTCTTTGGTGATTTCATTTTTTTAGGTCAAGCTTTTGTTTCTTTGAGTCAATGTTGATGATTTGTGTTTTTCTAGATCCTAGTCTATTTATTCCATTGAGGTTTTTAAATTAAGTACTGTTTAACCTACTGTTAACTTTTGATCTAAAAAACACCTCCTGTGCTGGTGGTTATATCCTACATTCCAGTCCTAATTTCATGTAACAAAGAGATGTTAGTCCTGTTCACCCTCACAAGGTACACAGTTACTGAAGAGAATATACACAAGTCTCTTTTTTGAGAAATCTTAGTGAATTTCCGTTTAACACAGACTGGGAAGTGTTCTTTGTGTTTAGAGCCAGGAGGTCATGATGGTTAGAGCAGATCTGGAAGCAGAGCTGAAACAGAAGCCACATGACCATGAGCTGAGGGGTCAAGGGAGTCAAGGATGTAGAGATACAGAGTATTCTGAAAAGAGGTCCAAATAAGGGGTGAGGAAGGGGTGGTGACCAAGATTAAGAAATGACCAGCTATGTGGTGGGCAGGCTGACACCCACGCCAGATCCTGGCTTACCCAAACCTATCCTCTCAGAGAGAAACCTCTCCACCCTGGGCCCAGGAGATCTCCCCCGATACAAGCTCCCGTGGCAGCCTGTGCTTCTCTTTTATAGTTCTTTTAATGGTTGTCATTATATGCCATCTGTCTCGTTCACTAGACCCTAAGCTCCATGAAGTGGGGGGGGGGGGTCATGTCTGCCTTGTTTTCCAGTAAGTTTTCTTGCACCTGTCATAGTGGATGACACCTAGTAGGCTCCCAGTCAATATTTCTTAAGTGAAAGAAAATAAAGAATGCACTTCAGCTTTGATTTTGTGTTAGATGGGAGATAATTGTAGGGTGTGAGGAAATTACCATCAGTGATGAAGAGGTTGAAGCTATGAGAGAGTATAATTGTAGCAACAGCCTTCACACAATGGGATTAAATGGGACTAAGAAGGAATATAAAAGGACAATTATTGAGAAAGAGGAAGAAGAGAGACACCCATCTTTTGAAGAGGATTAAAAGATTGCCATAAGTATTTGTAAGTGAGAAATAGAAATTTGGAGCCACTATCTCTCAATAACTCTGTCTTGATGAAATGGGTTGAAGGGTGTTTGAGGGGATTAGTAGATCAGTTGCTGAAGAGAAAGGGGACGGGAAAAGAAATGCAGAAGGACAGGTAAATAAGCCAGTGATGGACCTTGGGATTCAGCAGAAGATGGAGAGCATAGATGGGGCTGTTTCCAGCCCCTCAGTAGCCCAGCTGGAAGAGCAGGTGGATTAAGAAAAGCTCCTTGGAAGATTTCAGATGGTTTGGTATATGGTGGAAGAGCAGGGGATCAAAGATGTTGAGGATCTGGGGAGAGGATCCAGGGGACTAGCCCTGGGGTGTGGACCTAACAGGTGAGAAATTATGACCAAGAGGCTGTAATTATGGGAAGCATCAAGGAACAGAAGGATGTGGGTCAGAGACATGAAGATTGGAGTTTAAACTTTCACAGGTGGAGTTGTTCCCAGTGATGGCATGGTCCCTGGAGAGAGCAGGGAAGTAGGTAGCCGAAGCCAATAGAAGTGAGGATGGGGTTTTGGATGGCTATTATGCTGACTATTGATATCCCTGGCGTGCTTTTAGACCATGTCTTAGAGAGGAAGACAGGTCTCACATCTTGAAGACCATGGAATGGGTAGTTGATAAGTAACAGAAGCAAGGAAAGGTGGAGCTAGATGGTCATCTGTGAACCAGATTTTGTCCTTTGTCCCTCTTGCTGTCTGTCAGCTTCCCATCAGTGACTCCCAGACTACAAACCTTGTGTGTAAGGCCTGGGCAGCTTCATGAAAGTCTGCAGTGAAATGGATGCCTATCCTTCAGTTACCTGCTCACAGTTGGGAAGGTAAAAGAAATTTGCAAGCTTAGCAAACTTTCAAACTTACCTAAGGATGATAAAAATCTTAAGGGAAAAACTATTTGGGATGTAGGCCAAAATATCTTCAGATTAATCAGATGTTCACCAGAGGCCTGGACAGCCTGTCAGCCAGTGACTGAGATATATGAAAGATCCCATAGTAAGTTTGGAGCAGAGTTGAGGCAACAGACAGACACAATCTGCTTTCTCTGAAGCATCTGGTTTTTAGGGCTGCAGGCCTGTCTCTCCAGGGAATGTATGATTCTGCTGACTGATGAATACAAGAGAAAGGAGCGATCCACTGAAGCCTGGCACATGGTCTGCCGCCGTAATTACTTGGCAAGTCCGTTATCACTCTGGCTCTAGTTTCTTCATCTGGAAGATGAAGCTGGTGGTCAAGATGGACGTTTTCAAACAATGTTCCAGTTAGAAAACCTGGGGGATGTCTCAGCACACCTCATGGCTCTTGTCCTCATCTCCTTGGCTTTCAGATTCTTGATCTCATGGTCCCGGCTTTAATACCTGTCTTTGGTGACTTATTTGAACCTCCACTTTGGCTTTTTGGATCTTGTCTCACTACTCAGCTCTTAACATATACTCATTCTTCCAACGTGAGGATCCCTACCAGCTTCCAGAAATTGAGTCCCTCTTCTTTTTCCAAAGGGACCCTAGGCACCCAATCACCAGAACATCTCTGAGTCTGTGCAGTGGTACCCACCTTCCACATCCAGTCCTCACCTTCGTGCTAGATGTCTACATCCAGGACCACACGAGGCTACATTCGTGTGTTCATGAGGGGAGTTGAGTTCAGCATCGTCCTATTCTGCCGTCTTCATCCCACCTCCCCAGATCCATGCTTTTAAAGGACAGCTCCCTCACCTTTGTCAGAACCAGTCATCCTCCCTGTGGGAGACTTTGTGTCTTGTCTTTGATCCTCTCCTTCTCTGTATGACTTTGAAGCATTCACTGTTTACTAGCATCTCTCATTTTGAGGCAAAGAGACAAGATGCAGTAGGTTCACAGACTTGCGACTAGAGGATGGATAAGTTCTGGAGATCTGAAGTACAGCATAGTGATTTTAGTCAACAGTACCGTATTGCATACTTCAGAGCTGCTAAGAGACTAGATCTTAAATGTTCTCACCACAAAAATGAAATGATACTTATGTGACACCATAGAGGTTTTAACTAATGGTATGGTGACAGTCATGTTGCAGTATATAAATGGATCAAATCAACACATTGTTCACCTAACACTTATACAGTGTTATATCGATCATATCTCAATAAAAAATAAAAATATTGGTTGGCCAGTATTTACCGAAAAACCCAAACAAACTTTTTGGCCAACCCCATAATAAAATAGGAAATAATTTATATAGGACAGGAATAGCCGGGACTGTGATGGTGTCACACTGTTTCCCTACCTTGACTGAGGTTCTTCCAGCACATCCAGGACGATGCTTGTTTGGTCCAATACATTCACCATGTTTGCACTGTGGATGGCACACAGCTGTGGAAAGAGAATGTCATGTATTATTTCTAGGTCGGTTAAAAAAAAAAAAAATGGAATTCAATAGATTCACTTGTCTCTTTGTTAGTAAACCACCAGGTGGTTTGGCAGTTTGAAAACAAGGTCTCAACTTTTGATTCACGCTGTCAATTTTGATAGTTTTATCCTCTATATGATCCTTACTTCTTTTTCACTTAGTTGAAGTCAGTCCTGGTGGAAGAACTAAATATATACATATAAAAATATTTATAGTATATATAATAAATACATATAATAATATATAATATAATAAATATCATCAGGTATATTTTATATTCCTTATAATATTTATAAATATTATAAATATACATAAATATTTATAATATAAATATTTAATATTTATTATATTTAAATTATAATAATATATAATAATATTTATTTATATAAATAAAATATACACAAATAGGACTTCTCTGGTGGCACAGTGGTTGAGAGTCCACCTGCCGATGCAGGGGATACGGGTTCGTGCCCCGGTCCGGGAAGATCCCACATGCCGCAGAGCGGCTGGGCCCATGAGCCATGGCCGCTGAGCCAGTGCGTCTGGAGCCTGTGCTCCGCAACGGGAGAGGCCACAGCAGTGAGAAGCCTGTGTACCGCAAAAAAAAAAAAAAAAAAAAAAAAAATATATATATATATATATATATATACACACACACAAATATATTTTAATAGTTAAGGTAATAGAGCTTATGAATATTTAATCAGGATGAAGAAGATCTGAACTTTTTAGGCAGATGATTGAGCTCTGACCCTGTGTCAGGCACTGTGCTAGATGCTTTAAATATATCACCTTATTTAATAATTTCAGCAATCCCACGAAGGAGTATTACTCACTATTTTAATATAAGATAACTGAATCTCAGGGATTTGAAGTAACTTGCCAAAGTCTATACAGCTAGTGGGAGATAGATCCAGAATTCGAATCTGGTCATTCCACGACACTATCCAGTTACTTGCTGTCACCCAGGAAGGTGACTCACACTTAGACACTCTTCCAGGCAGAATGACCTTTGCACTCTGTCATTCAGAAGAAGTCCCTGAGTTGGCGATTTTGGCTTGGAACTTTCCAAGGGTTCGCAGAAATATCCTGGTACGGGGAAGCACAGTCAATGGCACCTTAAACTGTGGGCTTGGGGACTGAAACATTACCATTTATCCTGTTCCTCCTTCAGAAGAAACTTTAGGTTGGAGGATTAGGTGATCCTGGGACAGAATGGACAACTCATATGTGTATATTGGTTCAGATCCCCAGAAGAGGCAACTGCAGTTGCACTGTATGCGTCCTCCCATCCCTTACCTTGGGCGGAGTGTCTTCCTATGAAGTAATGTCTGAGGATATCAGCTGTGATGGTTCAAGGAAGTGTACGCTTTGCCAGTAAGTTGAAGGCAAGAAGTTGGGAGATGGTCTGAAAGGGTCAGGGTGCGGAGAAGGTTCTGATTCAAGTTTCTTGCCACTTGACGAGCAACAGGCTGACTGCCTGCAAGCTGAAGTCTGGTCTTCTGTACTGAAGTAGCTGGAATTTGAGGAGGTCCCAACCTTCTCAAATGTCCCCAGTCAGGAGGAAAGGACCTGCTGTTTCTAAACCGGGTATTTTAATATTAAGTAAAATGTACAAGGGTTTTTGTAAGTATTATACCATCCAAGCGGGCGTTGGTAGCAGATCTTCCATATCATTCAGGAAATAAAAGGTTCTCAAATAACTTATTTGTTTGAAATACAACGAGTGATGGTCCCAAGAGTTAGTTTTGTGTAACACTATCTACATGACTTCTGCTGTGTAATAAAAAGAATGCTATGATCAAAAAATGTGAGGATGGGGGCTTCCCTGGTGGCGCAGTGGTTGAGAGTCCGCCTGCCGATGCAGGGGACACGAGTTCGTGCCCCGGTCCGGGAAGATCCCACATGCCGCGGAGCGGCTGGGCCCGTGAGCCATGGCCACTGGGCCTGCACGTCCGGAGCCTGCGATCCGCAACAGGAGAGGCCACAACAGTGAGAGGCCCGCGTACCGAAAAAAAAAAAATGTGAGGATGTGTAACCTACTGTGTTCTACTCCTTTTGAAGATTGAGTGACATATAAACTCTGCAATAAAGTTTGTTTATGTTTTCAAACCTGTTTGACTAAGGAATCTCATTGTATTTAATATCTATCAACATCCCTTAAAGCCTATATTCTCCAGCACCCTTTTTGGGAAAGGCTGGGAAATGAGCGAGTCATAAGACAGAGCCTGGGACCAGAAGCCTAGTGGTCCCAAAACCAGCTGGGCCCAAGACATACCAAAAAAACAGAACTTGGCAATCACAGAGGTGGTTTGATTCACAAACTCAGCTGCGTCATTCTGAGCCCTATTGGTGTGCTGTCCACACGGATTATACTAATCAGATGACTGCCAAGTATGTGCATCCTTTTAACTCCTTAGGGTTTTAATGGTGGAGATGGACTAAGTCCTTTGATTTCTGGTACCTAAACTTCACCATCGATGAAACGGGACCTATTTTCGTGCTTCTCAGAGACAGAGTAAAAATGAGGTGAAAGGTGCTCTGAAATCTCCAGCCCATGGGGCATTATCTTGGTGCTGAGTACAACTCTTAGAGGTAATGACTGCTGTTAGTATCACAAAGGAGGTGAAGCACATTTAATACAAAGGAAAGTGAAGCTATTTTGAACAGAGGTCACAGAGGGTGCATGTTATGTGAATTTAGCTTGAAGTTACAGTGAGGAGAATGGAGAAAGTAAAAAGTTCTACCAGTGGGCTGAGAAACTCCGTGCCTGTGCTCATGTTTTATATGAAAATGCAGGATAATAAGAATTTAGTTAATGAGAAATCAAAATGCGTCTACATTTTCAGTATTGAGTATTTAGGAAAATAAACGGATATTGGTGACTTGGTTTAATTATCCCCGCATCCCAACTCAGAGAAGCCCTTTCCATTTGAGGGGTTTAGTGTACGTTTAGTCCACCTTTTCGTACACATTGTACATGGACTGATTTTTATATCTAGCCTACTGTACAATGGGAATTTATGTTCAGAGATGCACAAGATCTTAAATCTGTCAAAAATACTGTATCTCGTGGTACTTTGTTTACACACAGGAGACAGACAAGCACTTATTTACACATTTTGTGTAATTACACCCTGCCCCATTCCAAAGGATTTATAGGACTTCATAAAGAGACATATAAGAAGAAATATTTAAAATAAACTCAAATTCAGGTAAAGAGAAAATACGGTAGAAAAAATAAGACCCGGCCATAAATAATGTTAATAAAAGCAATTTCAATGCAACTCACTACAGTTTTATTTAAAACCTAAAGAGGATTTCATAGAATTTGACAAGCTGAATCTGAAAGACACTTAGAAAGTAAAAAGGGCCACAAATGGCCAAAGCAAAGCTTTTGAAGAAGGACATCAGAAGGGGAGTTTTGTCCTCTGGGATACAAGGTATTAGAAGCCACAGCACCTTGGGCAGCATGGTATTGGTGCAGGATTCAGAAGCCGACTTCACCGAGTCAACAAATTGACTCACATGTGCCTGGAAAACTGACCTATGACAGAGCTGGCCTTACAAAATGGTGGGGATAGATGAGCTGTTTAATAAAGGACGCGGGCAGAACTGGTTATCCGTCTGTAAAAAAATAAAACAGAATCAGCTCTCTATCTCATACAGTGCCTCCAAATCAATTCCAGGGTGAACGTGGACTTAAAGATGATGGCGGGAACTGGATAATGCTTCGGAAAAAAGATAAGGAGAATATCTTTATGGTATCAGCATAGGCAGTGCACCTCAGACAAAGATAGAAAAAAGGAAAGCATATTAATGCAACTGTATTAAATTACAAACTTTTGTGTAAAAATTTTTTAAAAAAGGAAGAAAGGAAGGAAACAAGAGTCATGCTACAGATTAGGAGAAAATATTTTCAAAACTTACCCAAGGGGCTTCCCTGGTGGCGCAGTGGTTGAGAGTCCGCCTGCCGATGCGGGGGACACGGGTTCGAGCCCTGGTCTGGGAAGATCCCACATGCCGCGGAGCAGCTAGACCCGTGAGCCACAACTACTGAGCCTGCGCATCTGGAGCCTGTGCTCCGCAACAAGAGAGGCCGCGATAGTTAGAGGCCCGCGCACCGTGATGAAGCGGGGCCCCCACTTGCCGCAACTAAAGAAAGCCCTTGCACAGAAACGAAGACCCAACACAGCCAAAAATAAATAAATAAATAATAAAAATTAAGGAATTCCTTAAAAAAAAGAAAAAAAAAACTTACCCAAAACAGGTAAATATCAATACTATACAATGGATCAAATATAGTGAATAGTGAATAGTATAATAAATAGTATACAAATCAATAAGAAAAATAAACTCAATAGACAAATGGAATGGGGAAAGGATAAACAAGAGATTTTTGGTAGAAGAATCCAAACATATGAGAAAATGATCAAACACACTAAGGTGGTAATGAAAATGCACATTAAGTTACAAACTCACATCAGTTTGGAGGAAAAAAGTCTACTAAATATGCTAATTGTTAGAAAAAATATGGAGAAAAAAGGGTTGTCATACACTGCTAGTGAAATTTGGTACAGTTATATGTTTGATGACTATATAAATGTGAAGATGTGCTTTACCCCTTCCACTTTTAGGTACACACTCTGGAGAAACTTTTGCACATGTGCACATGTAAATGAGCTGGATAAAACTTAAAAGTTCCTCAGTGGGAACAGACATACATAAATTTTCATATGTTTACACAGTGGAATACTATAACCAGTTGGAAGACAAAAGGAAAGCTTCAGCTGTCAATGTGGATAAATCTCATACACATAATATTGAGAGACTAAAGTAAGTTTTACAAAGATTGATAAATAGAATACCATTTTTCTAAAATTTTAAAAATAACAAAATAGGGCTTCCCTGGTGGCGCAGTGGTTGAGAGTCCGCCTGCCGATGCAGGGGACGCGGGTTCGTGCCCCGGTCCGGGAAGATCCCACATGCGGCGGAGCGGCTGGGCCCGTGAGCCGTGGCCGCTGGGCCTGCGCGTCCGGGGCCTGTGCTCCGCAACGGGAGAGGCCACAACAGTGAGAGGCCCACGTACCGCAAAAAAAAAAAATAAAAAAAAATAACAAAATAGCCCTATTATAAAACAGAAATATGTGGTAAATCAAAAAAAACGCCCGAGAAAGATAAGTACTGATTAATGATAGAGTGATTTCCTTTAAGGAGGGAAGAAGGAATGTGACAAGAGAGCATCAGCTTTACCTGTAATTTTTAATCTATATTAAACATTTCTGAAACAATGAACAGACAATCCAATAGAAGATGTGCAAAATGCACAAGGAAGTGCTTTGTAGAAAACACAGATGGCCAATAAACATATGCAGAAATAATTCCACCTCATTAGTAACCACGCAAATTAAAATCAAGACCAGAATGAGATACCATTTTGCACCTATTTTATTGGCAAAAATCAAGGAATTTGACTGAGGGTTGAAGAGTATGTGGGATCAACAAGATTCAGGATCCCTGCTGGTGCGAGTGAAAACTGGTCCACCACCTTGGAACATGCCCTGGCACTATATCACAGCACATCACAGTATATTACATCTATCACAGTATATCATAGTGTATCACAGTATATCACATATGTCACAGCATATGATGCAATCACAGTATATCACACATGTCACAATATATCACGATATAACATGGCATATCAGAGTATATCACAGTGTCATTACAGATTTGGGGGCTGCACAGAATAGAAACTCGCTCATGCTGCCTCATGGAATTCTATTTAGGGGTAGAGATGACATCAAGGGAACGGAATCTCAGGGGGAAAGGAGGAGAGACGTATTTGAGCCAGGACATGCAGAGCAGAGATCTGGAGGGTCCTTGTGGTGGCGAGGTGGCTGGAGGGACCAGGCTTCCCTGTCGCCTTCTTATATGGCTTTCTGTGGTTGCTGTCTGATGACACCATGAGTCAATTATCTCACTGTTGAGGAATTGCTGGGTCAATACGTTCTTCATGGGCCTGTTGCTAAATTAAGCGATTCAATAGGTATGAAATCCTTTAAACAGAGCCTGGCATTTTATAAACACTGTTATTGTTTACTATTGTTGCTGTCTCACAGTGGCTGTCTACTAACATCCTGAGTTTATTCAAAACTTGAACTTATTTGGGGTCCCCGCAGTTTGCCTTCTCCCCATCATTTTATCTTCTGTTTAGACTGTAAGTGGATAACTGAGTCTCATTTTTAAGCTCCCCTAAGAGGCAATCTAACTGGTGTATTTTTTGGCCAAGCCCCATCATGGTCTGCTTGAGGATAGGCCTTTTGACGTTGCCCAGCAGTTAGGACAGATGGAGCCTCGTGGTACAGTGGATGGCACCCAGCTCATACAACCACTTTGGGCTCCTTCCTTACTACAGACTGTGGCCTTGGCTGTTACAGCGGGACCATGGCAGGTCTTTTGTGAGCAGGGAGTGAAACTGACTTGTTTACACACTCTTCCTATCCCTTGTACAAATCATTTATCTACGTATTTTGCTTAGTGGAATCCAATTAACCTTTAAATATGAAATCAGTGGTCCCAGTTTGGAGTTATTGTACCCATCTACCAAAGAAGCTTTATGAGAACATCTGTTTTAGCTCTGGAGTCATCCTGCACAAATAGAAATCATGCCTCAATCCACTTGAAAATCATTATATCAGTAAGATCAAAATAATCCTTAGCATATTTTGATTTACCAAGATAATGTTCTGACTAACACCAACTAAAACATTGATCTAATACTTGTTTTTCAATATCAACATACATTGGAAATACCTGACCACCAATACATACTGGAAATAAGTGTGGATTTTGGTGTCAAAGGACTTGAGGCTGAACCCTGACACTGTCACTAAATAGGCTGGTGACTTTCTGAAGTAATTTAACATCTCTTAGATTAATTCCCTTAGTTTCAAGAGTTTTCAATACTTTTGGGCTTCCCTGGTGGTGCAGTGGTTGAGAGTCCGCCTGCCGATGCAGGGGACACGGGTTCGTGCCCCGGTCTGGGAAGATCCCACATGCCGCGGAGCGGCTGGGCCCGTGAGCCATGGCCGCTGAGCCTGCGCGTCTGGAGCCTGTGCTCCGCAATGGGAGAGGCCACAACAGTAAGAGGCCCGCGTACCACAAAAAAAAAAAAAAAAGTTTTCAATACTTTAACATTAGCACAACCATGTTATAGAAACATGATGTAGCATGTTAAAAAAAGAAGAGGGCTTCCAACTCAAATACCAGAGTTACAGTAGGTTAAAGGAAATGAAAAATAAAATTGGATATTATTCCTTCATCTTACTGATTTTTTTATTTCTCCAAATATGGTATATTTTACAAGGATGAAAAAAAGCATGGAAATATGACCTAAACACAAATCAACTGAACAAAATACAACAGAAGGTTTTGCTGTTGACTGACTTAATACAGGCTATATTTTTGACAGGTCATCAGCAGAACGACCAGGTGCTAAAAGATCTCCATTACTTGTATTTCTACTTTCTTCAATTGTATTTTTGGATGAACTGAGGATACGCAAGAATTCCTGATCTGATTGAGGTGTCTTATAGACCAGAGTTTTCAGTTTGCTCCAGAGAATGTATGGCTCTTTCCTAATTTATGGATCCTTCGGTTATGCTATTACCATGTGGTTTTTAAACTGTATTTTAAAACAGTGGTGTATTTTTAACACTCTTTGGGGCAGTTAAAGATATTAGCTAATAAATTTGAATTAATTTTTCAGAAAGTGAGTGTAGGATGAGTTCTAGCACTAAAAGCCTTTCTCCAAGATTGACATAGATGAAGAAGGAGCGAGACGGGAATGACACAGTGACCTACCTGGTCTCCCCACCTGGGCCCGGGCTGTTGGTGCTCAGCACCCAAGAGCCCAGTGCCTGCAGCAGCTAATAAACACTTTGCGTAAAACCCAGGTGGAATAAAGCTATTTCTGTTTCCCATCAGCACATCCTCAGGGCAGAAATTATAAATGAAAGCTGAATCTGGAAATCCTCACTAATGGGAATCCCACTTTTGGCTGAGCCTTGATTTTTCATGAGCAAACGTATGGGAATCCCCTTCCTGTCTCCTCTCTCCTCCGCCTCTTCTCCAACTTTCCCTAGTCAGGGCTTTGGTGACAATCCACCCTCTCTATTGCTTTTATTTATTTATTTATTTATTTATTTATTTATGTATCTTTTGGGCCACACCACACGGCATGCAGGATCTTAGATCTCCGACCAGGGATTGAACTTGTGCCCCTTGCCGTGGAAACACAGATTCTTAACCACTGGACCGCCAGGGAAGTCCCTCTATTCCTTTTATTTGTAGGATGTCTCGCTTCAAACTGCCCATAAGTTACAACAGAAAAGATAAGAATAGTGAGTAGTAATGGTTATATACCAAAATATAGATATATATTTAATATAAAATTTAATATAAATATTCTTATTTAATCCCCAGAACAATTCCACACATAGTTACTATTAGCCTTATTTTACAGATGAACAAATGTGAGGTTTGGAGATGTTAAATAATTAGTTGGCCAAGGTTGCACAGTTAGTTAATTACTAACTTGGGAGTCAAACTCAGTCCCTTCTGTTTCCAGAGTCCCAGTTCTTGAGATGCTGCACTAAGTGGGCAGGGCAAGTGGGAGCCCCCGTGGGCAGGAGGAGACCCGCGCATGGGTGCGTGAGCATGTGTGGAAGTTGGGGGCGAAGGTCTCCTGCACGTCTAATCTTGCGCTTATAACTCTCTGTTAGTTTCCCCTCCTCGGGAGCTTGCATACACTTGGGGTGTCAACAGACTGGGGTGAGGGTTTGGAGTGAGTGCTTTTGACTGTATGTCCTATGACCAGCCTTTTCAACGATAGGGATAACTAACTCTGAGAGAACTTGGTGTGGCCTTTCTTATCACTGTCTTTAAAAAGTAAAAACCAAACAAACACAAAAGCCCTTCTTTGGTTAAAGAACCCAGAATCAACATTACCCAGCATTGCTAATTTCAGTAGATAGCCCCCAACTTGGAAACACGTTACCACTCAACACTTATTTTTAGTTTGGGTGTTTAAAATTCAGAACACATTTTCAGAAACAGTATTATAAATGGCAATTTGGTCTCCAGGCTACCTTATAAAAACCTATTTAACACACAACACTGATGAAATATTTTGTATTTCTAATAAAAATAATAGACAATACTGCTATTGCAGTGCTAGCAATTAAAATAAGTAATAATGGCGAGCTCATTAACTTTTACGTAATTTACATGACTTATACAGGAAATCCAGTGTAGCCTAAGAGCCAAGAGCTAGCTCTAGGAATAGAACGTCTGGTCCAAATATTAGCTTTATGGACTAAGAGTGACCGTGGGACAAGGTACAATTCACTGAGCCTCCATTTGCTTAACTGTAAAATGGGGGTAAAAACACTTCGTAAGTTAGATGTGAGGATTAAATGATATAATGTATTTAAAGCACTAGTGTTCTGGGGTTTAACACAAAGTTCCGAGGGTATCATAACTGTGGTGGATATGATTGATACCTGTTGACTGTCAAGCCCTTCCCACTGGACAGAAATGTGCCAAGGATTTTGCTTGTAATTTAAACCTATAGCCCAGTGGGGAAATGTAGTACTTGAGGGTCTCCGAGATGAAACAACTTTGCTCAAAGTCACATAGAAATGTGTCGACTTGACGGGGCCACAGGGTGCCCAGATTTTTGGCTAAACATTATTTTGGGTGTGTCCGTGAGGGTGTTTCTGGATGAGATTAATATTTGAATTAGTCACCTGAATAAAGCAGATAGCCCTCCTCAATGGGTAGATGCGTGAGCCTCATCTAATCTGTTGAAGGCCTGAATTGAACAGAAAGGCTGAGTGGAAGAGAATTTTCTCTCTCTCTGCCTGACTTTCTTTGAGTTGGGACATTGGTCTTACCCTGTCTTGAGACTCAGACTCATATGAAACTTATACCATCGGCTCTCCTGGTTCTCAGGACTGGACTCAGACTGGAAGAGCATGATTGGCATCTTCCCAACAGCTGCAGATCTTGAGACTTCCCATCTTCCGTGATCATGTGAGCCAATTTCTTGACTGTAATCATCTTTCTCTTTTTCGCTCTCTTTCTATGTCTCTATCTCATTACAACTCTTCCTGTGCCCACTACGAACACTTCAGCCACACTGGCCTTCTCTGTTTCTCAAACATGCCAAGGTCATCTTGACCAAGGAACCCTTACGCTAGTGGTTTCCGATGTCCGGAATTCTCATGACTCTTCTCATTCAGCGGCTTCTTCTTATTATGCTGATATTGGCTTAAATGTAATCTTTGTTGTTTATATCACGATGGAATCGTAAATGCCTATTTTATTCAGTGTGCTATAATCAATAACTAGTGTTATTCATTGTGCTGCTCAAAGTGGTCCTGACTTGGCCATTAAGAGTCCCTTCGAGTTGCTTCCCATCTGTGCCCTTCCTGTGCCCTTTTGAGATGTCTGTTATTCTTTGAGTACTTTACTATGTTCTGGTACAAAAAGATGTTTCAGGCTCATTGTATACTTTCTCTGGAATCAGCCGTTTCTTCAAGGAGTTTTAATTCCTTTTAGTAGAGAATGGTATTTAGTAACCAAGATATGGGTTCTAGATGTGCTCATTGTTACTGGAGTATCATTGTTTTTAGGCCTTCTCTGTAGACAGAACTAGAAGACACATCTCCTTTTCTTTTTCTTTCTTTCTTTCTTTCTTTCTTTTTCTTTCTTTCTTCCCTTCTCCCTCCCTCCCTCCCTCCCTTTCTTTCTCTCTTTCTTTCTTCCTACCTATTATCTATCTATTTATAACGTGTATATATATATTTGTGTGTGTGTGTATATATATATATATATATATATATATATATATATATATATATATACTCTATTTGTTCTGTTTATCTGGAGAACCTAACACAGTCACATAAATGGAAGATGAGGGCCTAGAATCCAGGTGTGGAGGTTTGAAAGCTGAGACTCTTCTGAGGTCTGGTGGTGACTCCCTTTGGGTCCACAATTTGGACTCCACAGTTCTTACTCTGTACAGGGCTGTAGTGCCCAGGGAAGGGCTGGGGGCAATCAGGGTTATCTGAGCCAGGATGGGGGAGGAGACATAGCGAGGAAGAACTTTCCAAGCTGAAGAGTTGTGTCAGCCAAGACAGAAATGAATCTCCAACTCATCAATTTTGCTTAATTTAACTTTGGAGTTCTGCCAAGGCTTACACTAGAGACATCTTTTAACTGACTCCAAAACCTGATACTAGAAGCCAAGAGTCTTCCCAAGGACATTACCTGAGGGCTTCCAGCACAACACCTGGTGCACAGTAGGTGTACGATAAACCTTGTTAACTGTGAATAAGCTCCCATAGCACTTACGTCATTTCAATGACTTTAACTTCCTTGGGAATGGGTGATGAAGCCTTTGATTTCTAGAGGTTCCGGATGGGCAGAGTGCCCCATGCTCACCTCTGAACTTCCAAGTGACTCCCTGTGTGAGAGAGCAAGGGAAAGACATAGGTTTGCTAACTACAGGTGCCAAGGGAGAGATTCACAAATGCAGTACCCCCACCAGAACCTGAACCCACAACTTTACAATTTTCCTGACCGGAAGAATTTTCTCTCCTGCTCTACTAACTTGGCTCCAGGCTTCTCCATTTCAGAAGTTGATTCTTGCCAGATGGTGGTTCATTATCTTCAATGCAATGATTATGTTTATTTATTTAAATGTCCTTGGAGCTTCAAATCATAAACCTGGTTTTGCTCATCTTCCTTCTGACTCAGAGTAAATGCTTTAGAATATAATATTCCCCATTTAAGTTTAACAGAAAGAACCTCACAGCATTGAAACACTGGCAGAATTTAAAATGCAGATTTATAAATAAAATCCACTTAAAAATAAATATATATGGATTAAGAGCAATAAAGCTATCATAGAAAATCTAGAAAACAGAAAACAGTGAAAAGCGACAAACTTTCTTAAGTAGCACTAACTGATAAACCCACCCCTACCACCATTCCGGAGTAACCCTCTTTGGTATTTTCACTATTTGTTTTTGTTTGTTCGGTCAGTAGAGTTTCTTTTTCTTTGGCAATTTTACAATAAATAAAGTAAAAGAGATTTTGTTCAAAATGCGTGGTTCAAAGCAGAAGCGAAAGTGATTCCTTCTACTTTGTTAGAGCTCCCTTCCTGCCTTGCCGAGTGCTGCGGGCACAGAGAGTGACCCTGGAGACAGAGACAGTGCCAACTGTAGTTCTCCATCATGACCAGCACTGCATTTCCTGGTCAGGAAAATCCTGGAAAATCCAAGATGCTGAAAATACCCAACTCAGGCTTTTTCCTCTGGAATTCATTGAAAAGGTGACAACATTATCTACTCAGGACCCAGCTGCCCTGTTCTTTTTTCTCTTCCACATGCTTTTTCTCTGCACAGAACTTCTGACACTGAAGCAGACATTTGTACATGAAAATGATACACAGAAAGCTGAAAGAGACTGGAATCTCTCTCCTTATCTACCTCCATGTGGCTGCTGACAACAGAGATATATAACTTCTGGGGTACATCCAACACATGAGCGATTGGGACATCCATATATCACCCATTTCTTTCTTTCAAGAGTAGTTTCCTAATTTTTGCAATCGCTTGACAGGTCTATATTTCACTGTTTTATCTGCTTTCTCCCCATCACTGATTGCTGATATAAATGTGGGTAGCAAAGAATCATTCTTAAGACTTTTCCCTGAGCTTTAGAGTTGCTACCAACTGCTTTGACACAAAAACTACAAATAAAAATAGGCTCCACAATGAGTGAAGTCAACTGGGAACTTTTATTTAGAACCCAATGAATTGGGGTCTAGAAATAGGTTTTCCATCTGTGTGTAGCCTCTTGGCAAAACATGTGCATTTTCACTAACCTGTGTGCTAAATTACTGAGCTTTACTGCATTTTAAATTATTTCATATCCAACTCATAGTTGCAGAGATATGTGGCATTCGTCCAAAAATTTTTTTGGGCTTAAGTTTTTCTCTTCTAGGGATTAGGACAGAAGCAGATTTAAAGCAGAGTGTTACCGGTCAGGATCTACCCCCTGCACAGGCCAACTGCCAATATAATAGTTCAGTGTTCATCAGTTACCTAAGTGAAGTTGCCAAAAAAAAATGTTTAAGACAAATCTTTACCCCCATTAATGAACGAGTCCCGGGAGAAGGAAATAATGTAAAACTTAACATATGCCAACAGCTGTTGCGAATGTAAACAGTCATTCCAGCTTGAGTAAGGTCATCAAATTTTGTTCCCCCATTCTACCATACGTTCTAAGTAGAACGATGCCCTGGAAGTGACTAATAGTAGAGGGACCAACTTTAAAACAAAGCTAAACATCTAGATAAATATCGTGGATTAAAGAAATTGAGCCACTATACACATATTCCAGTGACTGTACCAATTCCTTCCCTTCTCATTGGAGTAAGTTTGAGTCATACAGAAAAATATGCTTGTTTCATTATGATAATTAAATCTACTCCCAAGGATGAAGGTCTATTACCATTGATTATGTTCTCAAAACTGGATCTATTTGTGGGTTAGAAATAGGTCTATTAAAAACAAACTCATCTAGCCATTGACTACCTTGACTACCGCCTGTAGGTGTATGACGACCTACACCCATGTCGAGCCAATTTGGAAATGCTCAGGCCCCTCTGGAGGGGGTGAAGGCAGGACCTGCCATGGCTCCATTTCCATTGAGACAGATGGCCACCAAAGAGTAAGACTCTTGGGAAGCCCATGTACTCAAGATGGTCCAAGAACAAGGCATCATTGTTGGAAGGGAGGGCTACCTCAAAGTCTTCTGTCTGTCACTTATATGTGTCTGCTGAGTAGGAAGAGGAGACTGTAATTAAAATTAAAAGTGCTGCGGTTATTTATTGCAACTGTGCTTTAAAGAAAAGAATTCATAAGAAAAAAAGATTGCAAATAAATACACCAAGAAGTAAAAAAAAAAAAAAAAATTAAAAGGGCTGCTTCACTAGATGGCTGAAACTTCTCAGTAGTAGAGTGAGGGGTAGCAAAAAATAGAGAAATGCTATTTTCACCGTTATTTGGATCAGAACCATGTTTATAGCTATCTCATGAAACGACTCAGCAGACCTGGTCCTTCAACATTTAAAACAATTATTCATGGAGTCTTCAGATCAATACTTTCATAGTACTTATCTAGAGAATATAAATTATCACCAGAGTTTTCATTTAACAAAGGCAGTGCAGTGGTTAAGAGCTCAGGCTTTGAAATGAGGCTGGTGTGGGTTTGAATCCCAGCCCCGCCCTTCACTGGATATATGACCTCAGGCCGGCCATTCACCCTCTCTGAGACCCAGTTTCCTAGTCTTACCAGAAAAAATGTTGGTTAAAAACATAGTACATTATCTAATCACAGTTGAATTTCTGGATTGCCCAACACAAGTCAGGAATGAAATCGGCCTCCACTTTTCTAGTCAAGTTGCCAACTACCAAAGAAAACTCTTGTTTATTCAGAAACTACTTCTATTACAGCTCTTCAGATAAAAATTGGCCTGGGAAAAAATAAAAATAAATAGTGACCCTTCAAAGCAGTGTCCTGTTGTTCTTTGCTTGTGACTTGTCATCCTGTTGCTCCTCTGGGGACAGCAGTTGTGGTTTGAAGCAACGATGGTTCCTATTAGACCCAACTTAACTTAATCCTATATTCCCTGAATCTTGTTCGGAAATTCTTTTTTTTTTTTTTTTTTTTTTTTTTGCGTTACACGGGGCTCTCACTGCTGTGGCCTCTCCCATTGCGGAGCACAGGCTCCGGACGCGCAGGCTCAGCGGCCATGGCTCACGGGCCCAGCCGCTCCGCAGCATGTGGGATCTTCCCGGACTGGGGCATGAACCCGTGTCCCCTGCATCAGCAGGCGGACTCTCAACCACTGCGCCACCAGGGAAGCCCTTGTTCGGAAATTCTTTTTCTTTTTCTTTTCTTCTTTTTCTTCTACAAGCTGTATGATCCTTCTCTCTCTGATTTCTTCTGTACTCTGTGTATTTACCACTCAACTTCTTCAATCTTTTTCTAATTATCACAGGGCCAAACTATCACCCACACGTTGGAAATGTTCTTGATTGAAAAGAGAGAGTAAATCCTTCACTTCTTTTATCCCTTCTTTCCTGGAAACCCTGCTCTGGTCTCCCTGCCTCCAATCTTGCAGTCCTTCAAACTAGAGCAGGAATCATTTTTCTAGAGACAAAAAATTATGATGTCTCTTTTCATCCTTCCTCCTTTAAATAGTTCATTGGTTCTCCATGTCCTTCAAGATGAAGGTCAAGCATCTTCGCATGGCTTACACGACCCTTTACAATCTAGCTCTTGCCTGCTCCTTAATTTGCTTTCTCCATCCCCTGGCTCCTGCAGACCCTTCACCTGGCCACACTCCCTCTTGCTTTGGTGTCTTTGCCCACAGTGATTCCATGCCCTGGCCTGCAGGGCTCCCCTCTTCTTCCTGCCACGTGGCTGACCACTGCTCCTCATTCAAGAGTCAACATAGGGCCCACTCTCCCCAGAAAGTCTTCCCTGACCCAATCTACCCCCTACCAACCAGTCAGGTGCCCCGGATATAGGATTTGAAGAAGGGTTGATGATGGAGAAGAAAGGGGATAAAGCAAGTGAAAATGCACAATGCACAGTGGGCTTTCAATAAATGTTAATTCTTTTCCAGTGATGAAGAACAACTCTGAACATTATCTAGCCTACTCCTGGGTTGCCTTTCAGAGTTTCTTCAAAAAATTATACCTTCTTTCTTGAACCTAGCACTTTCCTAACCCTTGCTGCAAAAACATATTGAGCATCTTGTCAGCTGTATAAATTATTATCCAACTCAAATTTATTTTCCGAAACATTCTTATCAGTCCCTTTTTCCGGGATAAATGTGGCCTTATCTATCTCCTTAAATAGATAGGGTTCTAAGGATCCTTTTAAAGGTCTCTCCCAGCTCTAACATTCTTTGATCATAAGATTTATCTTGGTAAAACTCCTTAACGCAGATGAAGTCAAATTTCTGGAACCCGATTATTTAAAGATTATCTGGGGCCTCAGTTCCTCCTCCCCATTCCCTTCTTCCCCTCTACTGTGTGCCCTGTAGTCATTTTTACTTCTCATAAACCCCCCCACGCGGGGAGGCCGGAAGGAGAGGCAATGCTAACACTGCAGCTTTGGTAAAATGCATGATGGGGGAGGTTGAACTGTGGATTAAAAGAGATTTCTCAGATTCATTATCCCTCCATGTCTTTAGACTGACCAAGATAAGTTAGCTGGAAAATTACTAGACTTCTAATTTTTTTTAAATAACAATTGCTGGGTCCACATAAATCATTTGCTGCTCACCGTGGCGCGCCAATGCTTCCTTTTATTTTTTATGTTTTAATTTTTATTGGAGTATAGTTGATTTACAGTGTTGTGCTAATTTCTGTTGTACAGCAAAGTGAATCAATTCTACATATACACATACCCACTCTTTCTTAGATTGTTTTCCCGTGTAGGCCATTACAGAGTATTGAGTAGAGTTCCCTGTGCTATACAGTAGGTCCTTATTAGTTACCCATTTTATATATAGTAGTGTGTATATGTCAATCCCAATCCCCCAGTTTATCCCTCCTCCCCCCTTACTCCCCTGGTAACCATAAGTTTGTTTTCTACATCTGTGACTCTATTTCTGTTTTGTAGGTAAGTTCACTTGTACCCATTTTTTTAGGTTCCACTTATAAGCGATATCATATGATATTTCTTCCTGTGTCTGACTTACTTCATTTAGTATGACAATCTCTAGGTCCATCCTTGTCATTGCAAATGGTCCAATGGCTCCTTTTACAACTTTCAGCGAATCCCCTTTCTTCAACTAAGCTTTCCTGGACTTTGTCTGTCTCTGCTTCTCTCTGTGCCCCGTCACACTCACATCTCTGTATTTTGATGAAACATGAAATGAAGGACAAGAGGGCTCAAAGGCTTGGAACATTTAGCTGTTTCAACCTGGCATCTTCTATTCCCCTCAGGAAACCTTGCTGAACTTGCCAGTGAATGCCATAAAGAGATCTCCTGGTTGTAACATCTGAGACTGACCTGGAGACTTTGTGTAGAACTTTGCAATGTCAGCAGCTGCTTATCTATACGTATTCCACAGACCACCGCTTTTATAGCTTGACTTAGAGCTAACTTCTGTTTCCAGCTGCAGTGCCAAGAGCCAATGGCTGCTTGGGTTCTAGATAGCTAATGCTGCCCTAGAACTGTCTTTTCAATGCAGCTGACAGAGGCAGAGCACTGCGGTGCTTAATTATCCCAGGGGATATCATGACACTGCTTGCAGAATGAAGATTGGGTCCTGGTAGCCAGCTTGAATGCTGCTGTTTCTATGACTTTGCTGCCCTGGGTCTGCATTGTCCCCAGGTGTCTTCTACAACCAAGGCCAGGCAAACCAGTGAGTCCAGTTCAGGTTTGAGTTTAACCGTTACTGACTTGGTTTCTTTCTTCTTAGCCATGGCCAAGAGTGTTTTGGCAAAGTTTACCAGACTTGAGTTGGGGGAAGAAAACAAGAGTAATGTGTGATCAAAACCTTTTCTAAACCATTTAGCACCTCATGTCCCTTCATAATACAGCAGACCTCAGAAACTGGTCTTGCTTCCAGCTCATGAATTATGAGAGGAGAAATCGAGTTGACGGCTGCTGTCATGCGGATTGGGAACCGGCCCCATTGTCAGGGCAGTAGCCTTGATTAAGGGAGCTTTTTTTTTTTTTTTTGCGTTATGCGGGCCTCTCACTGTTGCGGCCTCTCCCATTGTGGAGCACAGGCTCCAGACGCGCAGGCTCAGCGGCCCAGCCGCTCCACATGTGGGATCCTCCCGGACCGGGGCACGAACCCGCATCCCCTGCATCGGCAGGCAGACTCTCAACCACTGCGCCACCAGGGAAGCCCCTAAGGGAGCTTTTGAATGATGATAGCAGCCTAATATTTCTTAGCTGTGTTCACGTAATTGTAACATGGCCCTATTAGTTTTGTAGTAGTCTTATCCCCATATGACAGATGAAGGAATATGGATTTTTCTATGGTCATAGAACTGGTAAGAGGCAAAGCTAGGCATTGAGCCATGGTGATGTGCCTACGTTTTTACCAGGATTTCATACTGTTCCTTCTCCTTGGATTACCTTTCCAGGTTATGGATTTTCTATTCAAGTTTAAAGCAATGACTGTGCATCAAAGAAAGCCTGGTAGGACATAGCCATCTTCACCTCGAGGTGTGGAGGTTGGGTGAGTTCTGTCATTAATTCAACAAGTACTTGCCAAGTGTCTTGCTAAAGCCTGGCACCAAGCTTCGTCCTCATGGCCATGGTCTTGTGGGGACACGGGCTCTCAGCAAATTGTTATAACTGGGTGCTATAGAAAGGAATTGACCAGGTACCAAGTTAGGTCATAATGAGGCCCCAGTCCTAAAGGCCAACTGGAATCTGAAGGATGAGTAGGAATTACTCCTATGATGAGCCCGAGGAAGAGTGTTTTAGGTGGAGAAGAGGCATATCCAAAGCCTGGAGGCCAACTAAAGGCATTTAGCTGAGGTTCTTTGGTTCTCCAGAAATCACAGAGGGGATGTGGGGCAGGGGGGAACAGAGCTCACAGTTACTGAGGTACATGTGAGGAACATGTAGGTACACCCAGGCATGGAATCTTTGGGGGCCACCCCTGCCAACCTCCTGCCCAGCCACCTCCATGGAGATGTAAGGAAGCATGGAGGCTTATTTCTGAGTTTCGGTTGCTCCAGGGAGTTGTGTAGGTGGGGAAGAGGCCAGTGGAGTCCAAACCACTATGAATCAGCACAGGACCGTCAGTAGAGTGGAAGTCAGATTGAGGTCTAATATAAAAGTAAAATAAAGCCATCCATCTCACCATTTAGGCAAGGAAGCCCAGTCCTCCAGTGAACTGTGATCATGTGGTTTTTCTTTCAAATATTTTTCAGAGTTGGTTATTCACTAATATTTAAAATCTTGGGAAAGAAAGTGCTATAGGCTAGATCAGGGCTATCCATCAGAAATAGATAGGAGTGATCCTAATCCATTTTGTTTCTGGGGGCTTTAGGATACCCAAGACTCTTGCTGTCACAAGTGGAGTTTCCTTTTTGGAGTGATGGTATCATCTCTGTGAATATCATTGATCCTGGTTACACACTAAGCTTTTATTCATTGACGAATGCTCTGTGCAGGTTTGTTCTCACTGGAGTGAGACCAGTAGAGGCACTAGGACAGTTATGTAACAGGCAAGGAAGGAGAATCACTCATTCCAACATCCCTCAAATATTTGAGCGCCTACAGCATCCCAGGTACAGTACCAGGCACTGAAAAAATACACCGTTTGCTGGAGGTCACTGGGGCACATGGTTTCGTGGGGGGGAGAGGCTGGGGAAAGAGGAAGAGATTAAAAAGGGACCCAAGAGAGGGCTGGAGACAAAGCTCACCTGCTTTCCAGGTGTACACAATGAGCAAGGGGGCCATGAGCCCAGGCACCGGGGAAGAAGCGCTGACATAAGTAAGATAATAAATGTTCTGAGATTTCATCACCATTGGAGAGTCCTAACGGATTACTGCCAGGACTTAGTTCTCTCTCTAATTCATATTTCTTCTCTGCCCTGGGATCATTTGGTTCTTGAACCTGTAGAATTACTGGTTGATTCCTTTCTGGTCAGATTCTTCGTAGCTACACACAGACTCCTCTTGTAATGAAAACCAGGTTTCCTGTTACAGCTTGCTTTACGTTCAGGTAACACGTTGCCATCTGGAATGAGCAAGTGTCGACTTTGAGTCATATTTTCCACCCTGATGCTAAGCGCCTGTGCTTCCTACGTCTGGTGCTGAAGGGGAGACTGAGAAATAAAAAGCTGCAGTTAGGTCAGAAAGTTTATTTCCCACCAAAGGGTTAATTGGCTTCTGGAAGGAACAAAGACACAGAGCTACTGTGGCTGCTTCCCAAGCACCAGAGTTAGTATAACACCTTCTAAGCCTCCCCAGAGAGGCTGGCCTCAGTCCATGGAGAGTGGATCCATCTCCCCATCGGGCACAGAACTGGAGGGAAGCTTGAAGAAGTCATCTGATTTACGGTATCTCTGAGAACCTCATTTTGAGTTGCCTTCAGAGACTCATAGAAGACATTTAGGTCCCTGACTGAAAAGGGCAAA
This sequence comes from Phocoena phocoena, assembly GCF_963924675.1. Lineage (NCBI taxonomy): Eukaryota > Metazoa > Chordata > Mammalia > Artiodactyla > Phocoenidae > Phocoena > Phocoena phocoena. The sequence goes on from NC_089227.1 coordinate 10,796,690, forward strand.
TTGGGAAGAAAACCATTACTGGAATTATCTTCCCCAGGGAGCAGTCCGTGTAAACAGGAGCAAGTGTTTGGGGGAAAAGTCCAATCATCAGCAAACGGCAAGAGTTCTGTGCCAGTGTGAAAACTATATAGGCACGTATAGTAACATTATTGAAGAGATTGAATAAACTTTTAAAATAGTTATTGGCACTAATTTGTTTGCAATCATTTTCCCTCTGCTCCAAAAGCAAGGATGAGGGAAAGACACACGTGCGTGCACACACACACATATATACACACATATACACACACACATACACACATATACACACACACATATACACACACACACACATATGAAGGACAGGATCTGGGGGGAGAGTTATTTCAAAAGTCTGATAACACTTTAAACTTATCGCTTAGGAAGAAGACAAGATTACTTTTTATGGAGGAAACTTTTTATGGAGGAAAATACCTTAAGGTAGTAAAAAAGAGTAAGGCCACTTGGGCATAGCTTAGATAAGAAAGAAAATCACAGGAATTTGGTAACTGCAGCAGGAGAAGTTTCTTGAAGAGGGGATAAGCTGGGGAGACAGGAAGGACGGGCCAGGAGGCAACTCCCCGTGGTGCTAAATGACCCTAGGGGTTTTCCTGTATGATGATGCCTAGAACTGAATTTGGAGTTCTTTCTTTTCTGGTGCTGTAGTTATTCTCAGCTACTCCAAACCTTTACAATTCAGTACTCTGGTGCTGAACTTTGTGAGGAATGAAGGAAGAAGAGACTAGGAACAGCAGGAAGAGGTCATCAGATCCAGAAGCCCAGAGGGAGGGAATGAGCACACTGCGATGAAGGCTTGGAAATGGGACACAGCTCATTTCCCTGAGATGTATTTGAAAGTGACACCAGAAAATGGGGGTGCAGCTGGAGGAGGGGAGGAGGAACATTGGGGTTACTCCTATACTCAGGTGTCTTATCTTAAATCCCAAGAATATTTTCAGTAGCTACCACCTTGCTCTGTCACAACCCCCCCCCCCCCCCCGCCGCCCCCATGCTTCTGCTGCGGAAAGGTAAACAAACTCCTTCCTAGAGCTCCAGAGATGTTGCTTTAGTGTGAAAAGTCTGAATGCTTGTGTGGCTGCTAAGAGGAGTTTGACCCCTAGGGGGTGATCACACCATATGGTAAAGGGGAGGGCAAACCAAAGATAAGAAAACAGTCCTACGTTCCCGATTTCAGCTCCAGCTGCTGGGTAATGACACACACGCACCCCTGTGAGTACAAGACATCTGTCTAGTTACAGCCCCAGGATTGAAAGACAGATTCTTCCTGGACTTGGAGTTTGGTGGCTTCCCAATGCAAGAGGTTGAGTGCAGGTGAGCCAGCCCCTCCTGTCACTCACGGGAGCTTGGGAGTGAGGATGGGGCAGGACGGGACTCCTTCTATTTCTGCAACAGTGACCCCAGTCCCTGAGGAGACAGCCTTCTCTGCAAACACTGTGACGAAGTTCGGCAGACCTCGTCTGTGGGAGGGAACGTGGACCACCCCAGGGGGACATGGAGACTGGAAAGTAGGAATTGGAGGCAATAAAATAATACAAGTTCACCTAAATATGACTGAGTGACTCTCAGTAGAGGTGGGCTCCAGCTTTGGCACAGTTCTCCAAGGTCACTCCTGGGGTTGGAAGGCCCAGAGTTGAGAATAGCTCCACCTTGTTTCCACATGACAATTTCTCCTCTGGCCCCTGTCTCGTTGCGTGAAACTGGATGGTGAAGGTGGCTTCTCTCTTCTGCTTAGTTGCCGGCAGATTGTGTGAACCTGGGAGCTCTCTTCCCAGCCCCAGCAGGCGGCAGGAAGTCCCCAACATCCCCCAGAGGAAGATGGGGACCAGTGCATGACAGACTGGTGGACTGGGAAATACTTATTAGTCTGTTCTTTAAAAAAAAAACCCTACTTTTAAAATGTGTACTTTTCAATGAATTTTGGTAAAATTTTACACACATATAACAACCATCACAATCAAATATAGAACATTTCCATCACCCCAGCAAGCACCCTGTGCTCCATCCCAGTTTCCCCTAACTCTGCCTTCCGTCGCTATGGATTGTTTTGTCTTTCCACATAAATGAAATCAACTAGCATTCACTCTTATGTCTCTTCTTTCACTCAGTGTGTTTTTGAGATTCATGTGTGTGTGTGTTAGTGTGTGTATCATTCCTTTCAATTTCTAGCTAGTATTCCATTGTATGGATGTGCCACAATTTATCTGTTTATATGTTGGTGGACATTAGATTGCTTCTAGTTTTGGACTATTGTGAATAAAGCTGCTGTGAACATTCATGTGCACGTCTCTGTATAGTCTAATGTTTTCATTTCTCTTGGGTAAATAATAGGTATGGGATTTCTGGCTATATGGAAACTGTATGTTCAACTTTATGAGAACCATCAAATAGTTTTCCAATCGCTATTACTAATTTGCATTTTGACCAACAACGTATGAGAGTTCCAGTTGCTCCACATCTTTGTCAACACTTAGTATTGTCAGTCTCTTTTATTTGGCCATTCTAGGGGGTGCGAAGTGGTATGGAATTGTGGTGACTGATGTTGAGCAACTCATCATGTACTTATTAGTCTTTTGAATATATATTCTTTTGTGTAATGCCTGTTCAAATATTGTTCTCATTTTTTATTATGTTGTTTGTTGTCTTATTAAGTTGTAATCGTTTTTAAAAATATATTTTGAGTTGCCTTTCATTTTCCTAACAGCAGAAGCTCTTAATTTTGATGAAATCCAATTTATCATTATTTAATGGTTTGTGCCTTTTGTATCCTATCTAAGAAATATTTGACCATCCTGAGATGATGGAGATTTTCTCTACATTTTCCTCCAGCAGTTTCATTGTTTTAGATCTTATGTTTAAGTTTGTGATCTATTTAGAGTTAAATTTTGTGTATGACATGAAGGAAGAATTGAGATTCTTTTTTTAATGAATAGCTAATAGTTCCCACATCATTCTTGAAGAGCTGTCATTTTCCAATTAGTTATTTGGCACCTTTTCTGAAAATCAATCAATCATGTATGTATGCATCTACTTTACAACTCTTGATTTTGTTCCATTGGTCTAGAATATCTATTCCTTCACTAATTATATAGTGAGTCTTGAAATCAGGTAGTGTAAGTCCTTCAACTTTGTACTTTTTTCCCAAATTGTTTTGGCTGTTCCCTATCTTTTGCATAATCATTTAAATTTTAAAATTAACTTGTTAATTTCTACAAATAATCTACTATAATTTTGATTGGAATTATGTTAAGTTTATAGATCAATTTGGGAAGACTCTACATCTTAACAATGTTGAATCTTCCAATCCATGAACATGGTATGAGGCTCCATATACCTAGATCTTTTTGAATTTCTCTTGATAATACTTTGTGCAACTTTTCTGCTAAATTTATGCCTAAGTATTTCATGTTTCTTGATATTACTGTTAAGTGGTATTTTTATTTCAAATTCTGCTTGTTTATTGCTTAGTACATAAAAATAAAAATTTTTATTTATTTTATTTTTAAAAATTATTTGTGTATGTCACTTTACTAAACTCACTAATTAGTTCTAGTAGCTTTTTTCTGGATTCCTTAGGATTTTCTATATTCATGATAACATGTCTTCAGGTAAAGTAAGTTTTGCTTCTGCTCTAGTGTGTGTATCTTTTACCCCTTTTTCTTGCTTTATTGCACTAACTAGGATCTCCAGTTCAGTATGG